>NC_040908.2:40051152-40654838 GCF_004126475.2 Phyllostomus discolor
TAAGACATAAAAAATAGGATTATATATAATTAAAATATGGGCATGGTAATGGACAAAAAAGCTTTAAAATGGATATTAAAGGATGAAAGCATGAAATGGGATGTCTGGGTTTTGCTTAAAATATTACATGTGTAAAGAGTAAGGGTAGTATAAACCACACAAATGTGGCAAAATCTAAATGTCTGAGTCTTGATTGTGATGTCTTCATTTTACTATTTTCTATTTTTATATGTTTGAAATTTTTTATGTTATTTTTTAAAAGATTTCATTTATTTATTTTTAGAGAGGGGGGAAGAGAGGGAGAGAAACATCAGTGTGTGGTTGCCTCTAGCATACCCTCAACTGGGGCCCTGGCCCACAACCCAGGCATGTCCCCTGACTGGGAATCAAACGGGGCGACCCTTTGGTTCATAGGCTGGCACTCAGTGCAGTGAGCCACACCAGCCAGGGCTGACATTTTTTTATGTAATTTTGAGTGGATGTGGATATCATATAGATACTTGTTTAGCCAAGATAACATACAAGAAGAATTAACTCTTGCATTCATCTCTTGACAAGAAGCTAACCCACTCTTTCCATCACACAAGTGTCTATGTTTTAGGTGTCTTTGTTTCTCAGTTTTTTAGACTTTGCCTTCATGATACAATAATCTTGAGAATATTATTGTAAAGCTCTCATATAGATGCCCCTGAATTTCACCATCACTGAAATTACCTTTCCTGACCACAAAGTCAGTTTTCCTGAAAACTTAAGCATCTCACAGTGTCCTTCATGAAGATATTACAGAAAACTAATTGAGGGATGTAATTACATATCAAAGTTTCCTCTGTAACACGCTCATTTTACACCTCACACTCCAGTAGTTTCCTGTTTAGTGACCAAGCTCTTCCTATTTATGTTCACCATTGCCTGACTTTGAGGAGGACTGTGGTCTGTGTGTATTTCTCAGTCCAGAAGTAGTGATTGATTTAACAAAGTCCTCTTTCCTATACATCACACTCCTCACATTTCCACCCTTTTCCTATCCCACTGCTTTTCACCTCTGATTGTAAAGTCCTCCAAATCGAAAAATACCTATGAACATTGGGAGAAAATATTCACACAACTTGAGTATTAGGAGCTTAAGGGATTTGGAAAAATGAAAAACTCAGTTTTATGACTTACTATTTGGGCCTTATTTTTGCTTTTCCTTTGTTTTTATTTCTTTCTAATAGAGACTGCCCAGTAAAGAACTACCAGATTCATCATCTCCAGTTCCAGCAAATAACATTCGTGTCATCAAAAATTCCATTCGACTGACCCTTAATCGGTAAAAGCAGTGCCTCCTTACTTAGGTGAATATGCAATCATTAGTGACAAGATGCAGCCACTGTTTTAAAAATAGAAGTGGCTGTCATACATAAAATAAGGTGAAAGTTACAGTCATCGGCCTAGCAACCTTGAAGTGGTTTTTGAACTCTCACACTTTGACCTGCAGATGCTGTAGCATCCTCTCATTGATTGCTACATACACTTCTCTGAGGATCACCTGCTGTCAAATTGTCATCTACAATATTATGGCTTTGTGTTGGAGGTTTCACTGCCTTAACTTTTGATGCTTGTTTCTCAATAATGGGAACCAGTTCTTGGCTCTTTGGACATTGATAAAACAAGTCCTGAACTCCCTTTTTTTTTTTTCTTTTTTTTTTTTTTTTTTTTTGGTCTTATGTTGTAATCATTGTATAGAATTGAAAAGGTTGAAAACAAAAAAAAAATTGTCTTGTAATTTTACAAATGTTAACACATTACTTTAGCATTGAAGCCACTTTGTGAAACCTGAGATAAATGAATGTGAGGTATCTTTTCTGCTTTCCTCATTTGTGTAGATGTACTTATTGTCTGTTCTGTTGATTTAAATTATTTTTTCCAGATTGGCACATGGAATATTTAAATCTTTTTTGTGCCTTTCTGTCCAAATGTTCCATAGTTACCAGGGAGGATTAGTCTAGTGATTACATCAGAGTTGGGCACCATAAATTCTCTTTATCTTTTGCCTCCCATGGAGGCCTTCAAAATACATCTTGATTAAGAATCAAAATAGAATCAGGATACTACAAGTCAGTATATGAGTGGTGAAATTGTTACATATCCTATCTCATGCCATTCTTGTTAGCTGACAGGTATTTTTTACCAAGAAGCAACTCATTCCAGCCTCAACAATAAGATACCTTTAACAATGGCAAACTTGTATTTTTGAGGTGTAAAATTAAATTGGCATGGTAATTCCTGACCATTACTTTACCCCACAACTTCAGACATTTTCTTCATGGACTAGGCATGCAGAAATAAGCAGTGGAATTTGTTGAAACCTAAAGGCATTTTTGAATGACATTGTTACCAACCAGTAATTGGCTCAGGACCTTTGTAATTTTTATTTAACTATATGAGTTGTCTTTTTTTACACTGCTTTTTTCAATGCATTTCGTAATATTTTTTAAGTTTCATGAATGCATGCTCAGTTTATTAAGATCATAACCATGTAATTCTTGTAATATGTTGATTCAGTGTTTTGTAAATGAAGTCTTATGTATTTTCAGAGTATTTTTGTATGTACTGTAAGATACCATCTTTTCAAAGAGAAAACTTTAAAACCTTTATGTCTCTCTTTAGTCTAATTTTTTAAATATGGATTATGCTTGAATTATTCTTAAAATGAAAATGTATAGATTACACAGTCAGGAATGCTGGTGTATATTATCTTCTTCAGCTTTCACTCAGCATTTAGTAGATCTGGTAGGAAAAACACAAAATGGTACATTTGAATAGTGCAGGGAAAACACTTGGTTGTGTATTTTATAGGACTTATGGGATACCTTTTAGCCAGTGAAGTAATAGCAGTCCATTTTCTCTTGTGAGCCCTTTACCATTGATTGAAATACTTGAATTCTGACTGTGAGAAAACAGTATCCTTCTCCTCCTACTCCTGTTCCCCTGATCTGTAGGTCTCAAATGAAAATTAGAGTATTTAACTTGTACAAAGAAAAATTTCTTAGAAGTACAGAAGAGCAAGGAAAAAGTAATGATGGTCCCATTATTCACTTTTTATATAGCAAAAGACAAGAATGAAATCCCACAACCAAGTTGTAGCTTCCTTGGCAAATCTGTTCTCATAGCTGAACCTTTTCCTTTATTCAAACATTTTGAGATTTGTTCCACAAATACTCTATTTGAGCAAAAGTGAATCATTTTGAAAGGACAAAATAATTGTCAATTGACTTCAAACTTTGAAAATTCTGTAGTAAGGGATTTGATTAATTTTTATGCAAGGTGTTTGCATTTCTGTATTTAACGTCTACCCATTACCCCCTCTATTATCAGTCTTCAGAGTCTCTTTAAGACTCCCCTATATATCCATGCTTACCTGTATTATATAAACAGATTCTTTGGAGTGAATAGTGGAGCTTTTCTTCAGTAAGAAAGCAACAGGCCTAACCTTTGTACCATAATATAGTCATTTCTCTTGTTTTTTAAGAGTCCATTCAACATGGGGTTAAGACATAGTCAGCGGTTCAAGTTGGACCTCCCAAAGATAGCATTCTTCAGCCTGTTTGGTAACTGGGGAGTTGATGAGATGTTTTTAAGATGGTGCATTTGGTCAGAAATGAAGTTTTTTTAAATTCTAAACAGCAGGTAGAATGTTCACTAGATTTGCTACTATTGTAGGAGACCTCCATTGTACTAATTCCAAGTAAGTAAAGGAGAGTATGATAGGAGGTTGGTAGGGGGTGTTACGTTATGAGGGACTAAGTAGATGTGTTTGATATCAAGTGTGAAACTCTACCTAGAAATACATTTTTTAAAGTCAAATAATCTGTTCTTCATTATGTAGACACATGTTCATTTTCACAAGGGTATTAAATTTTAATCTGCTTATTTTTCAGAGACTGGCTTTGAAAAATAGTTTATGTCAAAGGAAAACAATTATCTGCTAGTACCTTTAGGGACAATTTGAGAGAGAGTTTGTGGCTTAAACTTTATAAAATCAGGGCAAGAGAATGAATTTTAAAAGCCTAGTTGGTGCTTAGAATAAGAATAACTTTGTCTTAAGGCAGCAATTTTAGTAACATTAAAATCCTTACTATGGAAGTAGTTATAGGTGAAGATGGGCAATGTTGAAATGGGCTAATCTTGTTTTCCACTGTCTCACAGCTTTGAACTCAGAATTCCTAACTTTGGTGTCATGGACCCTGGGGAGTCCTTTGCAAATGAAGAGTTTTTATTTATATTCATTTTTCTAGGTGGGGGGAGAAATTCATCACTTTCATCACCTTCTCAAAGTGGTTCCTGACCTAAAAAGGGGGGCTGGGGCTGATGGTTAGGAACCACAGCTGTACAGAATTGAATAATCCCAGACCCTTGGGAATTGTTTTCCATAACATTTTTCTGTGGTATAGTTCCGAAAATGTCCTGTTGCTCTTAACTAGTAAAGTGGGCTGACAGAGGATGCTGGAACACCAAATTTCTCTCCCGAGTTTCTTTATATATTTCAGGTGAAGTGTCTTCAGTATTTAGAAGAATGGTTCCTATTGGATTTATAAATGTCCTCATGTTAATTTAGATTCATCTACAAGGTCAGACTTCAGTGCAGCAAATTTCAACCTAAGATTGATCAGAGTGGAATAGCTTAGAATAAACATTAGAAATGGTAAAAAGTACAGTTAATCATTAAAAATCCTAAATGTTTGATTTCCATATCATTCAAGTTTTCTTGTTCCTCCACATTTGTGGTTCAGACTAGAACATATTGAACAGACCAGTAAATAGAACTTTAGTTTAAAAAATATTTTTTATAAATAAAAGTGCGTGCATTTAAATAAATAACTACCTATTAAATCTTCCAAAGCTTAGAATTTAGGTCATAATGATAATGATAAATAGTGCAAAGGATGGAAGAAAACCAGCTTCAATACTGGTAACTACGTATTTCCTTAGGATTTTTTCAAAAGAATTGTACAAGGTCAGATCCTTCCCAAATTCCCTATTTTTTCTGAAATAATTTTTCTGATACAATTTTATATTTAAATTAGTATAATTCTTAAGCTATTGCTACATTTTAGCAAAGACCCACATAATTACCTTATAAAGTACTTAGGATATCTTTGAGGTAAATGGTGCTACGTCCCTCACTCCACAGTGTTATGTCAAATGAATGCAGCTGCTTTATCTTTCTAGGTAGCTATTTGTGTAGTTCTTACCAATTTTCCCTGCCTTTTATTTGGATTGTGTTATTTCTTAGTTGTACACATGAGCCTCATTATTTGTCTGGAATAAGTAATCAAATAAACTTGCTTTGATAACTAGGTGTTGATGATTGATATTATTTGGAAGTAACTTAAGGGTACATCTTAATTTTCAAGTAAGACATCTTATTTTTCAAACTTACAGCTAATCTAGTTTTTACCACTCAGTGTGTTTTGGACAGGTTAATCTGAAAGTGAAACTCATGCTCAGTTTGTCTCACAAGAGCCGCTTATTAAACATTTGTTAGCAAGCAATTACACAATAACATCTGCCTCATGTATTAAGGGCAGAATTCTGTCAGTCTTGTGAATATTGGGTGACCAGAGTCCTCTACTAATGGCTGGGCAGAGGTACATTTAGCAGTCATGCTTTTGGTACTGTCTACAGAAGTACACCTTACCAGCTTGCTATATTCTTGCAATGAAGAGTGACTTATTTTTAGCCACTCCACATGTCTTGAATACTACTACTGAATTCACAAATGAGAACCTGTGTCTTCCTCATATAAGATTAGTTGTAAGCCACTCATAGCACCAATAAAAACACATTTGATATTTACTAAGCTCATTAGCAGGGCCTCCTGTACTAATTAAGCAATGGATAACAGAAGGGCCCCTGGTCCTCACTTGTGAAGCACGGTCTTCCTGGTTGGATTACCAGCTCACCATCCGTGGAGTGTGACTTTGATTAGGGCAGCTTACTGCTCCAAGGATATAACAGTTGTCCCACTGTGCTGAAATGTTTTAAAGTGAGTGAACATCATAACAGGTTCTTTGTGCATCTAAATACATTAAAGTATTAAGGGCAAAATAGAACTTATTTTAAAGTACATGTTCTAAAACTCATTCAAACCATATGATCCAGCCAAACTTAACCTATTAGTCCTTAAAAAGACATACTTCTGAATCCTTCCTTAACAATCTGATTGTTGACATTTGGGTCCTAAAGGTTGCATAAAGCCTTCCCTGATAACTTGGCCATAGAGAATCATCATACATTCCCTAAATTGGTACTTGTACCTTTCAACATTTTAATTATTCTTAACTTGTGTAATGTTCAGTTTACCTACTTATTTGCTCTGATGAGGCTGTAGGTTTGAGAGTAGTAGCCTTTATCCTAGAATCTACGTAGTATATGCCAGAAGATGCGGAAGAAGAAAATACATGGTCCTGTTTGGTTGGTGGTTTTAATTTTTTTTTTTAATAATTTGAATAGGATTATCTAGCAGAGAGGCCTGATGAAGGACCTACAGTGCAGAGACAAACAGAACTTAGTGGAAATCATTTAAGACATGTTTTTCAAACTTCAACTCTAAAGCTCAGTAAGAAATATATTTACATTGCAAGTCAGCACATGTATACACATACAAATGAACGTGTATATGTATTTTATATTTGTAATATGTGTAATACAGGTTGGTACTTTATTTCTCTAAGTGCTAGTTGTTATTTAACTAAGGTGATTTCACAACCTGTCCTGAGTCATGAACCTACAGTTGAAATACATTGAATTTGAACTTTCCCTAAGGTTCATCTCAAACTTGGACCATCTTTCCTTATTGAGTCTGTCTTAGAATGCGAACTGGTACAGGAAATAGTACCAGAAAGTACAGTGAAGCATGTGAAAGAAGTTGATGGAGTATATAGAGATACTCCTTTCTCCCAAGGAAAAATGTTACCCAGGAAACTTGACATCTATGCATCAATTGATAATTTTTTTTTAAATATAAAAGCCAAAATTCAGAGCAAGAAATGGGACATTTGGATGGTATTTACTTTGGTATTGGTCAGTTGACCTTGGCTGGCCGAGAGATGTCATCAATCCCTGGAGGGTGGACTGGAGGCAAACTGAAGAAGGGCAGACTTATCTTACTAACCAAGAGTCACTCACATGAGATGCACAGATTATTAGAAAAGGTCTCATAAAATATCTCAGCCTGGTCTGAGAATTCAAGGACACAAGAAGACTGAGGTCCGAGAGTAAAAGTATAACTTATCTCCTGAGAAATTCAAGACCATAATTATAAAAGTGTTTAACATTTACTAAGCATTTAGATGTGCCTTTTAGAACATTATGGTACTTAATCCCTGAAATGGTCCTATGAAGCAGCAGTTACTATACAAATGAGAAAATTGAGGCTTAGAGATTATGTGACCAGCTCAAAACTGCACAACTATTAATTGGCAGACTCGGGAAGTATGATTCAAAGCCTAGTGCTCAGCCATATCTCCCATTTATGAAAGAAGTCAGATGTGTGGATCACAACCCTGCCACCCTGTATTTTTCCATGGAATCTGGAGCTTGACTCGTAAACCTGCTCAGCAGCATCAGTGGTCATTTGTGCTGGGCTGCAGGGGGCACTGTGGCTTCCTGCAGAGAGCCCCAGGCTGAGTCAGGGAAGCCCAGTTCTAGCCAAGCACTGCCACCAAAATCTGGGTGACTGACATTCAGCCCCCACTGAGCTTTGTTTTCTCCTGTCTGAAACACTTGCCCTTCACATCTCACAGAGAAGCTGTGACATGAAAATATCCCAAAAGATTAGCAGAGTTCTACATACAAGATGGACAGTTAATCTCCCAGAATAACAGCTATGTAACATTCTTTGGCCATCAGTCTAAGTTGGAGTAGCAAGAAAAGGGATTCAAGAGAAATGATGCCAAGAGAAAAGTGAAAATGAAAGTTTATCTGATAAGTTCAATCATAGTGAAAGGAAATTAACATTTTTGTCAGGATTTGAGAATAACCAAGTAAATGTTTTAAAGCAACACATTAATTTTAGGGAAATCAAAAAGCTAAATAAAAAGGAACTATATAGAGTGTCACATGCCTCAGCTGTCAATATTCATATAGTTCTAATAATGTAAGTAGAGAATATTGAACCAGCCCCAAATTCTAACTGTATTGTGATTGTGGGAGTGGAGAGAGGGAGACGGTAAAAGTGAAATCTTCATCTTCAGTGGTAGTAGGTAGAAAATATCTGAGACTGTAAAGTCTAGAAGAGTGTATGAATGATTTAGAAATAATAGGAGGAAAGTTAATAGAAAACTAGGAGTAACTAATAGGAAGAAAGTCTTAAAACAAAAATAATTGCCTTTAGGGAGCAGAAATTGGGAATGGGGAAGGAAAGGAGGCGATGACTTCTTTTTTAAAAGACTTGTAAGACATTTTGACTTTCAAACTAGTGTATCCAGGAACCAGTATACAGTTAGAGAACATGGTAGACTGTGGAGCAGATAGCCCTCCGGTACATCTCATACCACTTGTAGGCTCAGATTCCAGCTCTTACTGACAGACTGTGAGAAACTGGGAAGTACTTAATTTCTCTGTGCCTCAATTTTTCTCTGCCAAAAAGTAGTGCTTATAATAACAGAACCTCCCTCAAAGAGTTGCTAACTGGATTAAAGGAATCCAGAAGCTCCTGATGTTTAGTGGAGTTCAATAAGTAACTTGGAGGCATTATAGTTTCCACAAAAGCACGTCATGCACTATGCATGGCATTTGACCCATGATGGGCGCCCCCTTCTAAAAACACAGGGCGGGGACAGGAAAAATCAAGGAAGAATACCAGCGTCTGCCTCCCCAGTGAGACTGAAGTAATAGATCCCTACCTTCAATACAATGATGTGGAGACAGTTTCTTGCCCTGCCATCAGACCCTCTCCATACTTCTCAGAACAGTTGTTCTAGTTGAAGAAAGTGTGTGAGACTTGTTTAATTCTTACAGGGTTTCACTGGCCTGTTCTTCAATCTACTTAAAGGTGCCCTGGCCAAGAAACTCAGTTCACTGGAGTGTTGTCCTGTAACACCAAAATGTTGTGGGTTCGAATCCTAGTCAGGGCACATGCTAGTTTACAGGTTTGATCCCCAATCGGGGCATGTACGAAACCATTCAATGTTTCTTTTTCTCTCTTTCTCTCTTTCTCTCTCTCTCTCTCTCGTGAATAAACATATCCTCAGGTGAGGATTTTTTTTTTAAAGGTTAAAACAGGTTAGACTGACATGAGAAGCCTATCAAGGCTGCCCCTACCAGCCTGGGACGCCTGGAGCATCTAGTAGAGCAGGTACACCACCAACATGCAATAGGTACATCCTCTGATTTCAAATCAGACTACATCTGTAAAACTCCACACGTGGAGAAATGGCCACAGGAATGACCTAAAGCCACACCCATTCCCAGATGTACCTGTACCTCATTACTCCCACCTTTCCTGCGAGTGAGACAAGACTGTCTAACCCAGATCCCAAGTCACTTCCTGTCAGGGTTTCACAGCAATTCAAAGAACTTCTAAGTACAGGTTCTTTCCAAATAGATTGGTTTCTTGAAACTCACAAGACGCCAAACACCAGAAAAGAGGGGATTTCTGAAAGCCACCCACTAGGATGGCAACTGGTACTTGATAGTTTCAAATATTAAGAAAAGAAAAAGAAATCGGCGTTGATTAGGCAGTATCTAATCTCCCCAAGCACAGGAAATGGCGACTGAGCCTGATTTGCACAGGAGGCCCTGAGGTTGCACAAAGCAGCCACTCCTCCAGCAAGGCCCACTCACTGCCTCGCAGAGACGCCTGTTTTGCCTGCCTCCAGCTGAGCACACCAGAGGGAAAGCACCATTAAATTCCCTGTGAGCTCTGAGGCAGTTAGCTGCACCAAGGTCACCAGGTGAAGGGGATGGGGAAGAAGGGAAGGATGGAAGAAAGGATGAGATCTATTTGACAAGGCTAAGTTAATAGGGCTAGTGTGAAATAGTAGCCATCAAACTATCCATCTCATAAATGGTGGTCAAGCCCCTAATAGTCACCAGGCATTAAGGTAGGCACCCAGGACACAAACACAAATCAAACTTGTCTCTGTACTGATGGACCCCTCAGACTAGTGGGAAGTGGGCTGACAGCTTGGCTATGTCTGCATTGGTCAGGGATGGGGTTAGGGAAGAATAACCTCAGGGTCAAATGTTGTAGGGCAATAAGGAATTTTCCAGGCAAACAGTTGGGCTAAGTGGGAGGGTGGAAAGCAATGCAGGGGAAAACACATGTGCAAAGGATGAAGGGTCTGGAAATTACATGGTGCAAGGGCATGTGCAAGGAGTATGGATGCATTTGGGGAAAACACAGGAAGAGGCTAGAAAGGTAGGCAGAGTCATACTACCTGTAGATGGGAGAGGAAGAGGCAGGAAGAGTGAGGCTCCTGCTATGGTCCAGCTAAGAAATGGGGAGAGAGGAACCAAGGAAGCAGGGAGGGGTCATGTGCTGAGAGTT
Organism: Phyllostomus discolor; assembly: GCF_004126475.2. NCBI lineage: Eukaryota > Metazoa > Chordata > Mammalia > Chiroptera > Phyllostomidae > Phyllostomus > Phyllostomus discolor. Next base: position 40,061,687 of record NC_040908.2, read on the forward strand.
TTCTGAGGTAGAACGGGTGGGATCTGCTGACAAACTGGGCTAGGGAAAGAGTAGAGGCTAGTTCCCTAAGGGCTGTGAAGCATTGTATTGTCATTAATCCTGAAAATACAGGGGAGGGTTGGGGTGAAAGGACAAGGATTCAGATTTGGTGGTATCCTATTTGGGCTGCCTTAAATTCACCTGTGTAGAGATGTGCTGCAGACAGTGGGAAATATGGGTCTTCAGCACGAGAGAAGCTTTGGCTGGGTTGTTTTTTTAGATCTATGGTAGGGGGAACTAGCCTCATGAGAGGGGTTCTGCTAGAGAAAGAGGGAGGGAGCAGATTATCTGATTGGTCAGCTTGAGCAATGAACTGAGCATGCACAGCCCAGGAGGCGGGGAATTACCCCATCTTGATCTGTCCTTCCAGAGGCAGAGTGGCTCCCAGGACTGCAGTGGGTTGATCTGTAGAGTGAACCCTTGGAGCAGATCCAAAGCTATGTTCTCCAATCAGCTTTGTCAGTAATAAAGCAAGGGCTTTGACCTCCGTCTGTGCCCTCCAAACTCAGAAGGGAGAAAGTGTTAATTATTGAAACCACTGTCAAAATTCCAAAATACTAATGTATATTTTGTTTGTTGTAATTTTCCATCCTCTGCATTCCAAGCAGGTGGTCAGGCCTCTAGTAGCGCCTTTCCTGAGATGATTTTGCAAAGTGAAAACAGCAGTCACCTGTTTTCTGTGCATGGTGTCCATGGGGCAGGAGCTTTGAGAGCTACAAGTGGAGAGGAAAGAGATACGGCCCCGGGAATAAGAAGAAGGAAAAGATCAGCAGGTCCCCAAGGACTGTGGTCTGGATACTGCTTTGTGTCAACTTGTTGGGGAGGTGACATGTTCTCAAAGAGGGCAATTGATCAGGATAGTTAGGAAGGCTGGACCCCAGGCACAGGAGCACTAACTTTGCCAAAGAGTCCTTTGCTCCAAGCAGCAAGGCCATTGGACCTGAAGGGATTGTGTGGCCAGACCAGGGAACATCTCAGCAATTATGAGCCAGAATCAAAGACCAATGGCTTTGCCTGGGGCAGGGGGGGTGGCGGGGCCTCTCAGGAGGAGCCAACATTAGCACATTCCTGGGTGGAAGAGGGAACATTCAACAATTCCTGAGATTAATTTCCTGCCAACTCTGTAGAATAGGGCCTCTTTGTTAGATTAAAGTTGATATAAACAACAAAATCAAGAAATGTGTTAGGAGTACTGACTATAGAAATTCAGAGGGAGTGAAGCTGAGGAGTGTGAGCAAAGCCTAGACAATCAAAGATTTAGGGGAACATGAAGAAAGGGCGGGCTGAAAAAGTGAAGTCAGCAAGGCAAGAGATGCTAGAGGAGAGTTAACAGTATTACATACTGCAGAGGTCAACTAAGAAGGATTAAAAGGTAGCCATATGAGCTGACATTTAGGATGACCTTAGCAGAGCAGTGGAGGTGGAAGTGAATGCAAGGAATAAAGGTCACATTCTCAAGAAGAGTAGCAGGGGAAGGAGGGAAAGATCAGAGGTCATAGATCAAAGTGGAGGGAAGGTTTATTTTATTTTATTTTATTTTATTTTACTTTGGGAAGGTTTATTTTTAACTTAGGTGATTTCTGAACATGCCTGAAGGTTGAAGGGAAGAAGCCAATGGAACAATGATAGATACTTCACAGCCCTAGATCCAGAGGACAGGAACATTTGTACATGTTGAGGAACTAGCCCAGGCTGAGTAGAAATGTGGGAAGGAGGGGAGAAGTGGAAAACAGCTTTGAAGATGCCCCCAACGATCTCTGCCTCCTGCTATTCACACCCTTGTGCAGTGCCCTCCCCTTCAACAGGGTCTGGGCTTAATGACTGACTTCTGACAGAGTGTGCTAGAAGTGATGGGATGCTTCTGATACTTGGTTATAAAAAGACTGGCTTCCGTCTTGGGCACTCTCCTCTTTGCTCTCCCTTGGCTCACTCCCCCAGGGGGAAATCAGCTGCCATGTTGTAAGATAGCCCTCTGTAGAGGCCACGTGAATGACCTTAGAAGAATATCCGTCAGCCTCAGTCAAGCCTTGAGACCACTGCTGCCCCAGCCGATAGCTTGACTGCAATTTCATGAGAGACCTTGAAGGAAAGGCACTCAACTAAACCACAGCCAGAGTCCATAAACTGTAACATAATAAATGTTTATTAATTAAAACAGCCATTAAAACTTGAATGCAGCAATAGATAAGTAATAAGAAGTAAATAAGTTTTCACGCATGGAAAACAAACATTTGAGGAAGCATGTGTCTGTAAGCCTTTCATTTTCTGTGTTGAAAACAAGTTGAAAAGAGGAACAAAGGTTTGACATGGCCAAAGTGGAAGATGGGAAATTTAGCTGGCTAAGGGATGCATGAAAGAATGAACCAGACCTGGCCAATGTGGCTCACTTGGTTAGAGTGTCAACCACTAGATGAAAAGGTCACAGATTCGATTCCTGCTCAGGGCACATGCCTGGGTTGTGGGTTCATTCCCTGTTGGGGCACATATGACAGATCCCTGGTTGGTGTGTGTAAGGGAGGCAGCCAATAGAAGTTTCTCTCCCCATCTCTCTCCCTCCCTTCACCTCTCTTTAAGGTCAATTATCATACCTTCAGGTAAGTATAAAAAAAAATGGACCAGTACTCTTAAGGGCCCAGCTGTAACTGGTGACAACGAAGTCGAAGCTACTGAGATACACATTTCAGAAACTGCTGTCCACCACCTCAACATCCTCAAATAGAAGAGAAAGAGGTTATTGAAATGACCAGGATTGGGATATTATAAAATGAAGTAGAAAGCCAAAGAGTCCAATCAGTTGAAGATGCTAGTAAGAGAGAGGCTACAGGAAGGGAAGAAGAGGTGATTAAAAAGTCGTGTTTGGATGGGCAGAACACAACACTCTCCATGAAACTAATGAGCTGATGCGTTGGGTTTAAGAGTGAGAAGAACCAAGAGGCCCCAGGCCTGTGTTCAGAGGGGAGCAGTTCTGGGTAACCAGACAACTCAGGGTATTCCCAAGGGTGCGGTTTTCTAAAATGGAGTGCCCACTGCTAGCTCCTGCAGTCTGCCTCAAGCCAGTCTGAGCTCCCTCTGTCCCATCTCCATAACACCATGCTTCAGCCACAAAAGACTCCAATGGTTCTGTACTTGTCACATCTTGCTGGGTTGCCCTCCCTTCTACCCCCATCTTTCTCCAACACATTCCTTTCAACTCTCAAGCTCCAGCAGATGTTCTACTTCCTCAGTGAGGTCCTCACAAATGTCTCCATTCTGAATTAATGTCTCCCCACCCCCAGCCCAGGAGTGTACTTGTCACAGCCCTGCCATTTGCTGTATGTTATCATTAGGTTTTCTCCATTGGAAGATACATCCTCAGAGAATAGAAAGTATGAGCCAGGATCTTTAGGTTCCTGGTGTTCCCAGCAGAACGGCTGATTTGTAGCTAGTTAGTGCTTTACATAGAACTGGATAAAGTAGGTAACTAAGAAGACTGAAGATGCTGAGCTAAAAGTGTGTTTCCTGAGGAACTCGTAGATGAAAGGCAGTGGGAAAGAGCTATGATGAGCACTTCATCCATTATGCATGAGCCAACACTCACCACTGTACAAAGTGGATCTTGCATCATTTAGAAAACTAAGGGTTCAGACACTTGGCCATGATTTTTGTTTTTACTCCTCCCTATGGTCTCAAGACTAAATTCTATGAATATGAAGATCACTCCCAGATTTCATCTCCAGCCCAGACTCTTCCCGTGCTGAACTCTAGACAACTCTCACCTGCCTATGCAGCATCTCTAATAGACCTCTCAAACTTCACACAGTCAAAACCAAACTCCTGAATCCTCCTCCAGATGTGTTGCTCCCACAGTTATCTTTATTTATCCGAGTAAATGGCAAGTCCACTCTACATGTAGGTCTAAAAACCATTGACTGCCCTATTTCATACGTCCAACCCAACAATCCTATTGTCATCTCCTGACAACTCTACCATCAGAGGGTATCTAAATTCAACCACCTGTTCTCCTGCTTCCAGCACCTGCTGGCAGCCGCCAGCACCTGTTACCTGGATACCATCTTCCTGCTTCCACATCTGTCCCTGCCCTCTCCAGCCCATTCTCAGAGCACTAGAGAGAGTCTTCTCAAATGTAAACCCCATCATTTCACTCTACAGCCTAGAACCTCCTAGAAGTGCCCCCCTCAGAGTAAAAACACAAATCCTGATAATAATGACCAACCAGGCCCTGCAAGACTCAGTCTCCTGTTGGTCACTGCTCTGATTTTTAAAAGAGCTTTTTCAGATGAAATTCACATACTATAGAGTTTACCTAAAATGTGCAATGGTGTGGCTTTTTAGCATATCCACAGCACTGTGCTGCCATCATCTCAGTAAATTCGAGAACACTTTCATCATCTCAGAAAGAAATCCTACATGTACTACCACCACTCCCCAATCTTCCCCCATCCCAGCCCTAGGCAACCTGTTCTCCATAGACTTTCCCGTCACCATCGATTTGCTTGGTGTGGATATTTTCTATAAACCTCTCCAATTTTATCTCCTATGCTTCAAAATCCCTCCTCCATCTTCCTCCCTGACTCCCAGCCCCCACCCCACACCTTGGCCTCCTGGTGCTCCCGACACTCCCAGCACACTCTCTTCTCAGGGCCTTTGCACTACAGTTCCCTCCACCTGAAACCTGCTCTCCCCAGATCTCTGCAAAGCCACACCATCCCTCTTCATGTCTCTAGTCAAATGCCATCTTTCCAAGAAGCCTTCCCTGACCTCCACTCAAAGCCACACTCCCACCGCCCCCTTACTCCCACACCCTACTTAATTTTTCCATGTCATTAATCATTTTATATAAATATATCATAATAGCATATATATAACTTATATATGATATTATATAATATCATTGTCAGTGTCCCTCTGCTCCCTATAGAGTATAGACACCAGAAACTGGGATGTTACCACTTTTGTGCCCTTAGTGCATTGAACGGCACCTGAAGTATACTCTATGAATATTGTTAAACAGATGGCAGAAATGGGATTTGAATATGAGTCTCTAAGACTCTGGAACCTATACCCTTAATCATTATGTTCTGCAGATCTTAGAGAACAGGAAGGATTTGAACAGGTGGAAAAGGTAGAAAGCATGGGCATTAGAGCCATGCTCAATGTGGTGGATGCTAAAGTACATTGTCCAGCTCTCCCTAAGGATGGGGCAGTCACTACCCACTGCTGGGAATGTTGGCGGCCAGTGGCTGACAGCTGCATCAGCAGGACTTGCCCTGCCCTGAAGAGAGCCACCTCACTCAGGGCCATGGCCCCTTCCAGAGTAGCCTGCAACCAGAGGTCCATTGCGGGTATAAAGCCTGTCCAGGCTCCAGTTTTAAAGGGCCATTCTAGTTCTAGAGCCCCTTGCAGCACTGGCTGCAGCCTTTGTGACAGTATTGAAATTCAACTTTTCCCTCTGTCTATCCTGCTTCCTTCTCCATCCTCTTCAGGTGTTGATCCTTGAGAGCACTCCCCAAACAACTTGTATACACAAATCTCTATTGCAGAGCCCGCTGCCTGGGGCATTCAACCTGATATTCAGAATAAATTATCCAGTGTTTTTTTGGAAAGGTCGAAGGATCTTTGGGTACTAGACACAGAACAAGCTGGGCCTCTGAAAACCACACCAACAACATGGTGAACCAACCCAACAGGAATTGGAATGAGTCTGACTCATCATATCCCTTTGAACAGAATGGAAAGGACAAGAATGTGGTGGTATACATGGCCCATGATCACCTCCACAGCTCTGGAGCATCCCTCATGTAAAAGCAGCTCCATTTCTTGGCCAAGCAGACTTGGGCTTGGGCTCCCAGTCTGTGCTGTGACCTCACACTGCTGAGCAAAATGTACTGTGACTCAGAAGTCATTGTCTCAACTAAAGTTTCCTCTTAGCTATGTGTCCCACCTCCACCCCAGCACAGTGGTTATCAACACCTCCCCCTTCTGGAGCATGGCTGCTGAGTGGAAAGAGAGAGGAAAGGGGAAAGCAAGCCAATCAAAAAATGACAACCCCAAGGGGGCAGCAATATCCCTACCTACAGTCCAGAGAGGAGCAGGAAAAAATTATTCAAGGTATGCTTGCCTGTCAACCTTTAGTTGAATAGGAAAATAGAGGGCAGGTATCAGTTATAAGTAATAGTAAAGGCCAATGCTCATAGGAGACTGCGTGCCAAGCTCTGTTCTGAGCACTTTTACTTATATTGAGTAGTGAATGAGATAGGTACCATTAATATCACCCCCATTTTGCAGGTGAAGAGACTGAGGCACAGAAAGCTTAAGAAAAAGTATAAAACTTATGAAGACCACACAGGTTATAAGTGGTTTTAGCTGCTGTATTACACTGTTGGTATGTAGGTTTCAAGGCTGAAATCAGAGTCTGGGGCTTACTGGGATACACCGACTGCATACCAACTTCTTAAGAGTAAGCAGAGGTGAACTGCCCACTAGAAACCGGGGTTACAAAGAACACGGATTAAGAAGAATCACAGGGTCTTTTCTGAAAGCCCCTCTTCTTCCTGTCTGGTGTCCAAGGGACACATGAATCTCCCCCTGGCTTGATTCATGGTGTCTGCTTCTGCTTTGATGCATTCATTCTTTCCAGATTTTTACTTTCTTTCCATTTGCTCACAAGGGAAGGCCTGCTGGGGCGGAAACATCACGCATGAGTTAAAGGAGAACAATGGGTGCTGGGTGCCGAGGAAGCCTTGAGTGTGGTAGCTGTATTGTGGTTCCTGAGCTTCCTCCACGCAAGATCTGATTGCCGCCGATGGAGACGTCATCACTTCCTCCCTCAACAAAAGGTGCTAATAAAAGAAACTTTTCCTTTCATGGGCCAGTTGGCTACTGGTTGATTAAAACAAGACCTCTACAGACTGGTAATTTACTTGTCCTTTCAGAGTATGACTGTGTCCTTGTACCTACAAGCCCCAGTTCCTCCAACACACACCCAGGAACTTAGCTGTGTTCTCCCGTGGGCATCTCTGGGTAATATTGCTTATTCCAAAGATGCCTTCCTTGATCACCTCAGGTTCCCAATTTTAGAGATATGAGAACATCTAGGTTTAGCTAGACCAATGTTTCTCAAGCTGTTTTCATTATCACCCCTCCCTAAGGAGACTTCTCAGATGCTCTTCCCAATCACCCTTCTCCTGAAATTACTATGTAGCAGCATGTCTCAGGGCCACAAACCATTGTAATAGCTAAGATATTTTTCACACACCCAATATTACCTGTTTTTTCTTAATTATTTCTTTTTTTTAAAAGATTTTATTTATTTATGTTTAGATAGAGGAGAAGGGAGAAAGAAAGAGAGGGAGATAAACATCAATGTGCATTTGCCTCTCATGCACCCCCTACTAGGGAGCTGGCCTATAACTCAGGCATGTGCCCTGACTGAGAATTGAACCTGTGACCCTTTAGTTCACAGGCCAGCACTCAATCCACTGAGCCACACCAGCCAGGGCCCAATATCACCTGTTGAGAACACATAAGTTAGAAGCAGGGACTGGGTTCCCCAGCCTGGTACTTTCTCCCTTTTGTGTGGTGGTCGCTGACACCCTGCCCCCAACACTGCAACTCTTGCTTGTGGTTGTATATAAACTCCCATCCTCTTGCAATTAAACCTTAAGCCTGAAGCAATTTCATACCCTAGGTAATTACCCAAGAGGAAGGAGTGCTTATGCCTACTAAAAGGCCGGGACGAGAGTGTCCATGGCTGCTTCATTCATAATAGCCCCAAACTGAAAACAATTTGGGTGATCTTCAAAAGGGAATAGATCAATAAATCCAGCTGTATTCATACAATGGAATATCACCAATGGCAAAGAGGAACAAACCACTGCTACGCATAACAACACACATAAATTGTAAAAACATAATGTGAGTAAAAGGGAACAGACATGAAGGAGAATTTACTGTATGATTCCATGTCTATGAACTTCAAGAATAGGCAAAATTAGTCCATGGTGATGGTCAGAGTAGCAGTTACCTCTGGGAAGACTTATGGGAAATTTTCTTCTCTATCCTGATCTGAGTGATAGTTATGCAGCAGGTTAAAGTGTGTGTGATTATATAAAAATTCTAACTAATGTATTTTCCCATGTATAATGTGCACATTTTTGCCCAAATTTTTGAGGGAAAAATAAAGATGTTCATTATAAGCAGGTATAATGATTACATATCATGGGTATAATGGTGGGTGTAATAATCCCACATAAAATATGCACAAAAATGTTAATGCACATTAAACACAGCAAAATATGCTATATGCTTAAGATATATACACTTAACTCTATGTAAATTATATATTAAATTTTAAAAAGGTCTTTGAAAGCTCATAAAAAAACATTTAACCATGGCTGTCTGTAAAGATACAGATTTTAGGGTCCTACCCAGAGACCTACTCCATGGGGTGGGGCTGAGAAACAATCTTCTGGTCAGGTAATGCTGACACAGTTTGTCCTGGAACTACACTCTAATACACACTGGTCAAGAGTTTCAGCAGAAGGTATTTACTGGCTCCATTAGCTTCTAGGTCCACGTTCCCCTTTCATAAACCTGAGGATCTTGCACTGGATGGAACATCCAGCAAAATGTTTCTGAAAAACTGTGAAAAATGCAACAGAAATAAAAACCCTGGTGTCCCATTAGCTTAAATTGAATCAATGCACAGAAAAATTGGCCCCAGGATAAAGGCTGTGATATTGGCGGCAAGGAAAAGAGGCAAACCAAGGAACCTTTAGACTAAGCAGCTTTTTATTTATTTATTTTTAGAGAGGGAAGGGAGGGGGGAGAGAAAGAGAGAGAGAGAGAGAGAGAGAAACATCAATGTGCAGTTGCTGGGGGTTATGGCCTGCAACCCAGGAATGTACCCTGGCTGGGAATCGAACCTGGGACACTTTGGTAGCAGCTTTTAATTGTGGCAACTGAGTGCTCTGCTTCCAGCACAGGCTACATCACTGTGTGGTGGAAGGCGGAGAGTCCTATTTGGACCCTGATACTATCCCCTCCTGTTGTGAGCTGCGTGACTTTGGGTAAATTTCTTAACAGGTCTGATCTTCAGATCCTTCTTTGTAAAATGGAAATAATAGAATTTACTACATGGGGTTATCTTAAGGGTCAAAGGAAAGAGAGCATGTATAGACATTGTACCATAGGTAGGTGAAGAAAAAAGTATTTTTCCTTCTACCCTCTTAGGTTCATTAACTGGGGCCCTATAAATTAGATTAACAAAAGAAGATTAATAAGAGAAAAACAAAATTTTATTGAGAAGAACATTGGGCATACACATGGAAGCACCCAGTGATGAGTAACTCAAAGGGGTGGTTAAAACTTGGACTTATATAGCACTTTAACAAATGAACAGTACGCTTTTAGAGAAGTGACAAGAAAAGGACTTTGAGTTTCTAGGGCAGCAAATTGTGGGAAGGCAAATATATGAGGGAACTAATGGAAGACAAAGGCTTGTTAGTAAAGTTCCTTACGTAGTTTCCTACGGTACCATCTCTAGGTTGATAAGGGTCTAGAACTATCTCTAGTAATTAACGTCCATCCTTCCTGGTAGAGAGAGGAGAGGGAAACCTTTAAGAATTTCTTCCCTGCTTTCAGGCAAATAGGGGGAGACAGAGAGCTTTTCTTTTATCTGCTTCTTCTCAACTGCTATCAGCTCAAAATAATCCTTTTACCAATGTGGCATATTTTGGGATGGCATATTTTGCTATGCTTCATTCATATGTCTGGCATGCAGAAGGAGCTTCTGTGTGGCTTTCTCCAATCTTTCCTGAAATGTAAATTTCTGTTTGCACTAGCTTCAGCCCCTCATTCACACATTGACTATGTATTGGGCACCTTTTAGGGGCCAAACATTGTGTCAGGGGCTGGTGCTGGAGGGATAAATGAGATATAGATGCTCACAAGAGACAGGGTGGGTAAAATGACCTGAAGGACAGATGCTGGATCCGCTGCACAATGCAGGCATTTCCCCAGTATTCAGAGATTAGGGACAGCTTTTCAGAGTTCCCCCAAACTGAGTTTAGCAGAATAAACAGAAAGTGCCAGCAAAATAAGTCATTACTGACAAACGCCTGGGGTGAGGAGGGGCTCTAACTGTGTAAACTTTCTAGGTTCCCTTTCATGAGGCACATTACTTCAAAAGCCTGCATCAAGTGAGAGATTGCCTGTGTGTTAGGCACCAGGTCAGAGACTGTGAGAAATAAGAGGATGACTAAGATGGTCCATGTCCTCGGAGACTCGTCATCTGAATTAAGCCCTCCCTCACCACTAGAGTGGTAGAAAGCAGGAGATCAGAATTACATACATAATTTGTATTTGACCTATGGTGCTAACCTACATAATTTATATTTGTCCTATGGTGCTCAGTTTTCAGAGGGGAGGGAGGAGGTCTTGGGCATCTTTACCATTTGTCACTAGCACCTGGTAATAGTCTCTGACCATGGCAGGCTCAGTGAGAAGTGCTGACTGGCTGCATCCAACCATCTCTATCACCCTCAAATTACATCACTGATGAGATTCTGCTTCATGGAAGTCAATTGCCAGGAAACATTCATGAGTACCACAAATCACACTGCATCTCAGGGAGATCAGCAGTATCTTTTCCCAGCTACCTCAGGCAGGATCCAAAGGTCGCCACGTCACTTACATTTTCAAAAAAACTTGTGATTCTTTGTGAAATTGAGTAACTTTTCTAGGGCAATGAGAGTTTGGTTTATGCTCAGTGGCATGCTACTAAATGTTTAAAATGGTTTCACCACAGCCTAAATCACTGTGTAGTGGAAGGCAGGGAATATCTGGACTCTGACACTATCTCCTCCTGCTGTGAGTTTGTGTGATGCTCCAAGAAAAAAGAAAAAAAGAGCCGTAATTTGTTTGCCAATTTCTCTGGTTTAAACACTCCCACTATGACTAATTTCAAGCTGCCAATGTGATGTCACTGAATGTGGAGCTGGGAAGAGATGTGCACGGTCAACTCTTGCAAGTGGAAAGGAGCCTACTCCGACACACCAGCTAGTCATGCTCTGCTTGGACCCTGAAAGGCTGGTTCCTTCATTTAGTCAACACTTTTCTTCTTACAGGTGAGTACTTAGGTATAAAAGATACAATGATAATAAAAGGAAAGGACACAGTCCCTGCTTCCATGGAGCTTACAACCTGGTAGGAGGGACACTGGACTATAAAATGCCAATAAGGACAGTTACTACAAAGGAGAAACTGGTGGTACTTTGAGAGCCTGTGATGGGAAATTGCCCAGGTGAAGCAAGTCAAGCATTGCTTTCCTGAGAAGTAATGGCTGTGCTGAGATCCAGACATTGGAAATGCCATGTGACACAAATAAGTGGCAGGAGAAGCACGATGAGTAAAGGGAGAGAGGTTGGTGTGACTAGAGGGAGAGACAGGAGTGGATTGGGGCCTGGTGCCAGATGAGGATGGGGACATAGGGAGCCATTATATCTGTTAGGACCTGTGTTTGGTTGCAGTTATAGAGACCTGAAGTAGGAGTGGCTTCATCAAGATAGAAATTTATCATTTCTTAGCCAGAAGTTGTCCATAGGTAGAAAGTAGGCATCTTTATCCCAAGCTCTTTCCACCATTCCTCTGCCATTTTCAGTGCTGGTCCCCATCTTCAAGTTGTCCTCATACTCTCAAGGTGAACCCTGCAGCACAATCACATCCATATTCCAGGCAGCAGCAGAAGAAAGGCATATGGCAAAAATGGCAGAACTTCCAGCTCAGTCTTTTGTAAAGGACTTTCCCTAGGAGTTCTTCTCTGAACATCTCATTGTCACCCCTGGCTGCAAGGAAAGCTGGAAAATGTCATCTTTTCAGCTGGGTACATTGCTACTTCCAATATGGGGATTCAGTTAGCCAGAAAGAAGGGACATGTTTCTCAGAGGGATGCTTTTGAGATTTCCCAAGAGTAGACACTGAGGAGGCATTTGGATACACAGGCCTGGAGCTTGGAGAAAGTCCCATGTTGGAGAATAAATTTGTGAATGCTCTGGTGATTGAAGCTGTGGGCATGAATGAGATCTCTGAGGAAGGGAGTAAGAGATGCTAGGATAGAGCCTTAAGAAATGCCAGCAGTTGATGGTCACTAGGGGGGCTGAGCCCACCAGAGAGATAGAGAAAGACAGGGAGGGATGGAAAGGGAAATGTGAGGCTATGACACCACCATTGTGGGGCAGACCCCAATCTGCTGGGAAAGAAGGAAGCAGAGATTAGCAAAAGAAGAATTGTGGGATGGGGAGAAGGAAGAGGGAGAAAGAGATTCACTGGTTCCCTCAAATTTGATGCCCTGCCCTTCCTGTGATTGAGTTGTTGAACCTTCTTTCTGTTATATGAGACTTCCAATGAGCCCTGCCTTTTGTCTATGTTATTTTAATTCTATCCCTTTATAGTTATCAATATAGGCAAATTGAGGCCTAAGAAGTGTGAAAGATAACTCCATCCACTGGGTCATGTAAAAAGAGGAAGCAGGTGCTGATTGTAAATGAGGCTCAGGTCTTTTTGGCATCTTTGCTGGGTCCAGTTTGGGGTGAGTCCTAAATGTGAGCTCTCAAAGTCAGATCTGTGTCTCCTTAATGTGTGGCTCATGAAAAGCTCTATTTGTTTGAATGAATAAATATTTGTGGAACGAGAACCACCATGGCATGCTCATTCTTTCAGCACTCTGGAAGCCATGGGCTTGGTCAGAGTAGGGTTCGTTCAGTCATTCGCTTGGTTAGAGCTGAGTTTGTTTAGTCACCTACTTCCCTTCTCCTCCTCCCCTCAACCATCCCTTTAATGGCCCCAAGGCAGAAGCACCTCATCATACATGTTCTAGTAACTGTGACAAGTAGACCCAAAGGCAACAACGAGGCAAACAAAGATAAAGGCTCATAGCTAATGGCTGTGTTCTGACCACAATATGTACCTAAGAACAAAGGAAGCTATGTCCCAAAGAAAGAAGTGTTAGTCATTATATAAATGACATTTCTGAATTTTCAAGATGATGAATCAACTAATTGCCTATGCAATAATTCAACAAACAGAAGTTGTTAACCAAGCTCTCTATCCCTGTACCTGAGATGAACAGCAAAATCAGATCTGGCCAACTGGAAGAAGGATTTTTAAGTAATAGGGGAAGGCCAAATAAATCTATTGTCCTTTTTTTTTTTTTTTTTTTTGGTGAGGGGGATGGGGAACGGTTTGAGTAGAGAGGACAAATTGATAAACCATATCCAATTCCCATATGCCTCAGAGTTCCCTAGTTACTTTATAAACAAGGATTTGCAACACACACATTCTTTCTACATTCACATTGGCCATCGCTGGCTATAAGATTCTCCAAAGGTCTTTCTCCAAACAAATTCAATTATATACACAGAAACCATCAACTTCACCAGTGTTGGAAATAAACATAGAAAATAACTCAGTCCTTATTCATTTCACTACAGGAGGTCGTAGAGGTAAGCATTTCATCAAAGCCAGTCTCAGCAGCTAAAATACCACTTATCCCTATCTGCTACCTTAAGAAGGAAGTAGGCAACTGGGATGAAACAGGGAATGTGAGTATGTAATTCAGGAAGGACAATATAAAGTGCTTTTCAAACTGAAATACTTTTATCTGGAAAGAATTAGTCATGAACAAATGTTAGATTTCTCATTGGTTCAAGGTTTAATGTAACTCATAGGTAATTGTCCATGAGAGCTTATCTGGTCTTGAAAAGTGTTATCATCATGCACCATGCTTGGGTGAAATTTCCATACACTTTACTACTTTAAAGTCTTTGATTGCAAAGTTTTGGCATTCAACCCTTTTTGATTTCCCCCTTAGGAGACCTAAAGCTGTTCCTTGTTCTAGATCAGTCACTGAATTAAACAAAACTCATCTACCTCTGAACAAGCCAGCTTATTCCTTGAGTCTACATGTGTGATTTTCATTTATGTCATTAGTAACTGGAGGGGGGAAAACCTTCTAATGTGTAACTTTCAAGAGATTCAATCACTCTCTGATAGAAAATAAAGAGTTTAGTGATTCATAGCGACTTCTTTAGTCCAAGAAGATGTTTCTGATTAAATGACTAGGTAGTCCCTTATATACTGACTACTTATTCCCCTGGGGCAGTGGGGCCCAGCTGGGCCTCTACCCTAAAACATCTCCCTCCATTCTGGTTTGTGTGCTCAAAACTTGTTATCTTCCCCCCTTCATAAGAGCAGTACTTTTACCTTAATCTGATTTATGGAGGGGAGCAGGAAGGGAAGGGTAGGCTTTCTTTGGTTAATATTTCCACTCAAACTTCCCACTAATATAAATCAGTGCCTCTTAATGTACTCTCTTCTCCTGGGGCCTCCAAACCTTTGCTTGCAGGGAGCATGGAAAACTATCTCAAAGGCCAGATGGGAGGCAGTACTGTGTCAGTTAAGGGCCCAGATATTAGCTAGGTAACCCTGGGCAAGTTACTTTAACCTCACTGTGCCTCAGTTCCCAAATCTACAAGATAGGGGTAAAAATAGCACCCACTTTATGTACATAAGGTATTAATTATGACAATGATGATGATTGGTCTCTGTTCCTCCCCTCTCCTCTGATCCAGTGAGAATGAATTTCTCAGTTTTCTAAAACTCTCTTCTCTCTATTTCTGTGCCTTGACATGAGCCTTCTAGAATGCTATTCTCTATAGTCAGGACAGCCCTTTCCCCCAACTTCACTCATCCACCTTCACCAAACATAGCCAGGTTTTACCTTAGACGTTACTTTCCCCTGGAAACTGCCTTTGACCAGGTCTGGGGTGAGTGTCTGCATAAATATACCAACCACACCCTACATCTCTGTTATCTGGCACCTGTCACACTGAATTTCAAGGGCCAGATTAGACTACACTCCCTGAGGACTGGTACTGCATCTCTCTTGTCCAAGGACTTAGCACAGTTTTGATAAATATTTGTTGAATGGTAGGGAAGCAAAATATGCCACTCTAAAATGTGTCTGTCTGGCATGAGGATTATTTTACTTTTAAGAAACAAAAGGCTCAGGAAGAAACTTTGACCTTCCCCTTACTGACTAAAAGAATTTAGAGGGTCTGCTTCAGCAAGGGAGCTATCAGCATAGATACCCATAGTATAATATGAAGTAGGTGTTGTGGGGGAGACCCAGCAGAGCCTGTAGATCAGTGTCTGTTTTGTGTCCCATTGTCTCTGCATTTCCATTCTCATATGAATTGCCTTCCTCCCCTTGGAAACCCCAAACCACTATCCCCTTCTCCTTAGCTCAAGATGGCATATAAGCCTCAATTGCCTATGTTGGCCTAGGATCCCATATTCTCATGAAACCCCTCCCCGTATGTATGTACATAATTAAATGTGGTTATTTTCTCCTGTTAATTTGTCCCACATCAATTTAATTCTTGATCAGCCACAGGAACCTAGAAGGAGAGAAGAAAATTTCTTCCTACCCAATAGGTGGCCCCAATGTGAGGCCAGCTTAACAGGCGGGATACTGCTCACTCTGGGGCAGTGTCCTGGGACTCCTGGCCACCCCCAGCAGACAGTCAACTTCTTACCGTGTGAGTCTCCTGGATCTCTGCCTACCAGGTCTGTTGGAAGTGAGAGCAGCAATTTCTAGACCAGCCAGAAGAACCTAAAAGGGTAGAGGAAAATTTCTTCCTCCTCAGCGGAATTAAGGAATGAACTGATAGACAGATAGGTAGGTGATAGATAGATAGATAGACAGATAGATAGACAGATAAAGATAGATTTAGTGCTCACCTGTTATTTACTTGCCTTTTAAAAATTGATGACATTCGATGCCAACAGCTCAACAAGTATTTATTGTTTCATTTAATTTTATCTTCACATATGTAATAGTAAAATACCATCAGGGTAACAAAGCCAAGGAAGTTCTTTTAGGTTTTTTTATTTTATTTTAACAGAGGACAAACAGGAAGGAAAAACAGGAATTGAATCCCCTAGCATGTAGTCATGTGTTTCTGTTTCTCAGAGCCTTGGTTACAGTGAAGATGTGAGTGACATTTAGATATGAAGCTAGTGACTTCGCCTCTCAGTCTCTGGTGAAATAGGGTATTTCCATTTGGTAATCACTGCTCTAAAAATGGCAATAGTGTGTCGTCACTCTGCTGAACAGAACTCCAGCCCAAAGGAATTTCCCTGGGAGCCCTGCTTCAGCTGTCTCTCTGGTCCCTGGGAACTGCCTGTCTGGTTTCTGCCCAGTTCTGAATGTGAAGTCATTATCATATCCCTTGCTATTTAGGCCACTGTCCCAGGCACCAAGAAACAAAAGGGTAGGAGGCAGACATTGTGTCCATCCAGGAGGGAGCAGAGGAGACTCAAGGATAGTGGCCAAGGAAGGGAGCAAGGCTTTGCTCATGGAGTAGGTGGCTGGAGAGTCAGGAATGCATGAGGCAGCCAAAGAGGTGGCTAAACTGAGACACTCTTCCTTTTGACAAGTTGACAGTGAGGCGAAGGAGGCAGCTGAATCAGGAGTGTGCTGGTGAAGCAGAAAGGATGGAGTGCATTTGTAGGGGAAGGAGGCAGTGAAGGAGGGGCAGCTGAGCTATGGGCGAGAGGGAAGGGATAGCTAATGGAGTGAAGTGCAGTGGGAGGCTGGAAGAAACAAGATCAGGACGGAGGAGAAATTGACTTGAAAGAATTTTTCTTCCCCCTAGACCTGGGGATCAAGACAGACACAGATTTTCAGGGAAGAGAGAATCATAGGGAGTTCATACTGGAGGCAGGCAGTCCTGGGACCAAATGCCTGCATTGTGACTTGGAAGAAGTTAAAAGCCTCTCTAAACTCTGGGTTCATCATCTACAGAACAGGATTGTTTATACCTGCCTTGCAGATGGAGTGTGTGTGTCGCACTGGCTCAGTGCTCGTGGCTGCTGCATAACTGAGAGGAGCTATGATGTTTTGTTACTCGCCTCAGGAAAGCAGGAGGCAAGGGCATCTGCAGAAGGGAAACAGGGAGACAGTGGTTTGGGGTCTTGGGGGAAGTGAGCCACCATAGGAATAAGACAGATACACAATAAGAAGGTGACCAGAAGGAGGGCCAAGAGGCAGTGAAGGACAAGCTGAGGTCAGAGGGCAGAATTGGGGCAGTCTGTTGGTAACTCTGGGACTTGTACTAGTGGGGCTCAGCAGCCTGACAGTAGGATCCACTTTTTCAAGCTGTGGACAGTTCAATCAACATTGCATTGATATTCCAATTGTTGGAAAAAGTGGCTGATTTAGTTTTAAAGAAGCTGGCCTTTTGTCTAGGATTTTGCTCAACAAGCATTGAGGTCATTTCCAGATCCTTCTCTGCCACTATAGGAGGGACTCCCTGTTTCTCAAACATCAGCCCTAGAATCAGGTTTTCACCATTGTTTTGATTAGAGCCACTGTCTTTGCATGTGTGGAGAGGTGGGAGTGGAAGTAACTGAGGAAGAAAGAGCCAAATAATGTGCCGAACAGAGGCTTGAGAGGGAGACCAAACTGCAATGTGCCTTTGAGAAATTACCTTATCCTGTTTGCTCATCATCTCATTTTGACAAGCCGAGAACAGGATTTCTCAACATTAGCACTTTTGATATTTGAGACCAGGTCATTCTTTACCAGCGGAGAGGGGCCTGTCCAGTATATTACAGGATATTTAGCAACATTCCTGGCCTCTGCCTATTAGATGCTAATAGCAGCTCTCCCCACCCACTTACAACACCAAAAATATCTCCAGACATTGCCTGATGTCTGGGAAGGGGTGGGAAGAGATTACCTATGGCTGAAAATCACTACTGTAGGACAGTAACAATCCTTGAAATAAAGCATCCTAGTACCTACATTTCATCACTTTGAACTGAGCTGCAATGATCTCTCTCCCCTCCTAACAGTTCTGCAGGGACCTTCTTCCTCACCATCAAATCCCCTAGCTGTTGCATCACCTTATGTAGCAAAGCAGAGCTAAAGGATTACCAAAAAGTAAATCTGAAAAGCAAGAGCTACAGAAAGAAAGAGGCATTTCATAATGAGCAGGTCCTGTTTTATAGAGCCTGAGAATTTCTACAATTTGGGAAGCTCATTTAGGAATGCTGATACAAAAGTATAAACACAAAATTGCTAGGGTCCCTCTTGGAGCTTTGGAAGAGGCTGGAGCTAAGGGGTGGGGGCGGGGAGCTTGAATCTCAGGCTTCATTAGTTTCACCATGAACCTGCTTCTACATACCATGCAAACCTGATTCTTTGCTCAATTTTCTTCTCTTGTGTGAACTAGTTGTTTTTCAGAATACTATGTCAGATGACTCCACAGATGACATCCAATGTTTTTCTCTTGTAAACATATACTTAAGAAACTATCCTATTTGCTTCTGTTTTTTTTTTCCCAGAAGTGATTGAAGGTGAAACCATACTGCTTTCTCCCCACAGAAGGTGCAAAATTGCCCTGAGACTATGTAAAAGAAACCTTCTAAATATTAATTTCCTAGGCTATATGGAAAATGAAATTGTCTACTTATTAAAATAGCCTTTTTTCAAATTCTTGTGACTTACTAAAAATGACCATTAACATTTCCAGTTGGTTCCATTTTGGTTTTGGTCAGAGTTTCTTCTGAACTGAGTTTCACTCACAACTTTGGTGACATTTATCCTTCACTTCCTTTTTTTTTCTTTCTGATGCCTTCTGGCACTGAGGCTGAGGGATGTGCTACTCTTGCTGGCACAGCAGCCTCTCTCTTTGGTTAGGATGGGCTGAGACCTGATGCTCCAATAATGTCAATAAGCCATATTTTCCTTTTCAAAGCATTCTCATGTTTACTCTCATTAATGTTTTATGGAAGAAGCTCTTGCCCTGACTGGTGTTGGCTCAGTGGGTTGGGCTATGTTCCACAAAGTGAAAAGTCGATGGTTCGAAATCCCAGTCAGGGCACATGCCTGGGGTGCAGGTTTGGTCCCCTGTTGGGGTGCATGTGAGAGGCAACTGATGGGGTTTCTCTCCCTCTTTCTCCCTCCATTCCCCTCTCTCTAAAAATAAATAAATAAATATATTTTTAAAAAAGAACCTCTTGAAAGTGCAATATAAACCAGTCTTACTTGAGAATCCAACAATAAATAAGTGCCTCCCCTCACCCCAAAGAAGCTTACAGACTAGTAGGAATGACACATAGGTATATATAAAAAATGACAATAGTAATGGTAATGGTAAGGATAATAATCTGAGTGTGTACTATGTTCCTTACTGTTTAAACCTTTACAAACATTAACTCATAAAATACTGGGCAATCCGTGATACATGTTAGAATGACAAATAACGAATGTTACCTGAGGCCATATTAATTACAGCTGTGGTGGAGCCCTGTCAGGAAAGCTTCAAGGAGCAGGAGAGATTTCAGCCGAGCCCTTGAAATCACTCTGCTTTATGCAGGCAGAGATGTTCTGAAGCATCACACAGACCCCTATTTCTTATCACCCCTTATCTTCTCATACAATATTCGAGGCCACTTAAATTTTTTAAAAAATGCAGCCACAAAAAATTGTTAAAACAAGAATTAAAACACAAAGATCACTTGAAGGATGAGAAGGGAAAGCTGTGTGAGAGAATCTAGACTAAGAGTATTTCTTAGAATTGAAGTAAAAATCTAAGTGTCCTGGTAACTTCGGTATAATGAGTTTCATATCTTCAACTTCTTTTTCAAAAACACATGTGCTTGCTCTAAACTCTAAGGAAATTGACAGGATGAATTTTTAACTGAGGGTGTGGTGAATGGCAGTAGAAATTATTTTCCACAGATACAGAAGCACCTGAAATGATTGTCTTGTGAAGGCACTTCTGTGGAGAGCTGAAAAGCTGAGATCTAAGGAAGCACCTTTCTGGTGTTCTAAGTGTGGGGAGGGAGGCTAGAGCAATGCTTTTCAAACTCTCCCGTGCATCCAGCGGCCTGGGGATTCTCATTCAGTTGGCCTGGACTGGGGCCTGACGTTCAGCATTTCTAACAGTGGAGAGACAGGAACTCACCGCAGTAGTTTTCAGCTGTGAGCAGTCATCAGCATCACACACGGATGGCTAGGCCCCACCTTCTGAGTTCTGATATAGAAGCTAAGGGGTGGGCTCCAACACTTGGTATTTCTTGCTTTTTAAAACCACTTTATGGAGGTATGATTGACATACAAAAAGCTGTAGATATTTAAAATGTACAACCTGATGAGTTGGAGATAAGTAATTATTTGTGGACTCATGACAACCATCTATGCCATAAACATAGCCATCACCTCTAAAAGTTTCCTCGTGCCCTCTTTATTTATTATAATTTATTTTGCTAATAGGCATTGGCATTTCTAAAAAGTTTTCAGGCGATACACTGAGGTCACCTGCTATCACCACCACCATCATATATTTTAAGAGCCATTCACTTAGAACATTTCTAATGAATGTGAGGGGTCTCTCCTGGACTTTGTGGTAAAGTTGGGGCACAGGGGTAGAGAATTTAGGATGAAACTACTGAGATGGGCCTTCCAAGCAGGTATTTTGTGAGCTTAAATGAAAAGAGGTCTATATACTTTAGATAATGAAGATAAGGATAGTTAAGCATTTGTTGACATTCTCTCTGTGTACCAAACTAAGGGCTGAACTCACGTTTTCTCACTTGGCATCCGGCATGGGCAGTAGAGTCGGTGTTTGATGTGTGGCCGAGGAGCTGACCCTCAGGCTGCTTGCATGCCGGGAGGTAGTGGCCCATCTCTGTGCATTGCTGTAGTCTGCAGAAGTACCTGCAAGAAAGGCCAAGTCGGTCCTCAGGAAACACCTTTAGATCTGGACAAGCAGTAACTACTGAGTTCTGCTTCACAAGACTTGTGAAGGAAACAACCAAAAGAATTTGGGGGCAGGTGTTAACAATCATGTCTCAACCACAAAAGTACCTGAATATAGAACTGCGTTTATCAGCCCTGGTGCACAACAGAAACACCTGGATGCCTGGGACCCATCTGGAGGGAGATATTTTTAAAAACTCCCAGACAAGGTTGAGGACTACTAGTATAGTTTTCATTTGGGGCAAGATGAAGAGGGGTGAGGAGGAGCAAAAACCAAACTTATCAAACAAAACACCTATTCTCAGAATGAATTTTTTGAGGGTTTGCCAAATTGGCCAGATTGTCTCTGTGCTCTTCTTTTGAGCAGTGGTTTCCCAATTTCAGGATGCTTCAGAATCACCTAGAGGGCTTGTTAGAGCTGATTTTGGTCCCCAACCCCAGTTTCTAATTCAGCAAGTCTGGGGTCAGCCCAAGAATTTGCATTTGTAATTCATTCCCAAGTTGTGCTGATTCTACCAGTTCCAGAATTTGGCTGCTTTGCTACTCAGACCTTAACTACACGTAAAGAAGGATACTTGTATTTCATATTTCTATTTTGTCTTGGCTTTTTTTTAACTGATGCACAAACATGCAAACAAAAATGAAAACATTTAAATCACTCATGATCTAATGATAAACCACAATAAACAGCAGCTATTTTTTCCTACACAATAGATATGTACATGTACAGGCTTTCTTCAGACCTTATGACTGTCACACAAAGAGCATTTTGCATCTAGAAAAGATATTTATGCGTTGTGTTTTAATGTCCTTTTTGCTTTCAGCTTAGAGCTACGCCAAAGTTTATTTCTTTTAATAATACCTTAAGATTTTTTAATAAAAGTAGTTTTAGAAAAGCTATATCCAGCTGTTGAAATGAAAATTAAAGAAGCTATAGCCCAGCTAAAATGCTGTTTAGGTTGAATTCTAGAGGTATTATTTTGGTAAAGCTTCTGAAGAAATATTAAAAGTAGGATCTGTATCAAGCTACAGAGCTTGATCCATAAATGTTTTCTGTTTATAACCTCAGACTAATGATCAAGAGATACCAAAGGCTTTCGCTGTTTATAAGCCTTTTCTCAGTTGATTGAGTAAAGTTGAGGAAAGCAAACACTAAGAGTGGAGCACACTTAGAATTTGCTCGTCCCCCACACGTGGGACAGGAGTTAGAAATGAGCCCAGACCTCCTGGCAGGTGATGGCACAGCCATTGGATGTAGTGGTATCATTTGTGGACTAAGAGATTATTTAGTGAAAATAATGAAAATAACAACTTAGGTCACTACAGTAAAACATAAAAAATACAAATGAAGAGGCAAAATCTCCACAATGGGCCCTGACTGGTGTGGCTCACCGGGTTGGGCATGTCCCGCAAAGCGAAAGATTGCCAGTTCCATTCCCAGTCAGGGCACACGCCTGGGTTTTGGCCCAGGTCCCTGGTTGGGGTGTGCAAGAGGCAACTGATCGATGTTTCTCTCCCTCTCTTTCTCCCTCCCTTCCCTTGTCTCTAAAAATAAATTCATAAAATCTTTTTTAAAAATCTCCACAATAGGACAGGCAAATAAAAATAATGAAAAGCTGATGGAACTGCTCTGAATAGTAGACATGAAATTAAATTCAGGAATCAGTTCTTAAGTGAGGGTGGCTGCAGGCAGTCCCTAAAGGCTGGTGTTTTCAGCGGAAGGTCCTCAGTCACTGACCCAGGTGATGAGCCTCGTCCTCATCCTCAGAGGTGTGTCCTCAGGGGCCATTTTTGCTGTTGGCCATCTCTGCACAGGTCCTCCAGCCTTCTCTTCACCAGACAGCCCTGTCCTCCCCACCATTACGAGGCACACCCGGTCAGCACCCAGATTAACAGCCACAGGTCTCTCCTCTAGGCAGGAACACACGAAAAGGCAGATGGCAATGTTCTCAGCCCTGGCTGTCTCCTGAAAATGCTGCTGTCAGAGCTTCAGTCGAGGGATTCTCATGTTCTTGGTCTGAGATGGAAACTAGGCAGAAGTTTTGGTTGTTTGTTTTTGGCTTTTCTTTTTCTTTTTTAATTTATATTTTACTGAATATGCTATTACAGTTGTCCTAATTTTTCCCCTTTGCCCCCCTCTACTCAGCATCCCCCACTCCCTCAGGCAACCCCCCCCCCCATTGTTCATGCCCATGGGTCATGTGTGTAAATTCTTTGGCTACTCCATTTCCTGTACTGTACTTTACATACCTATGCTATTCTATAACTACCAACTTGTACTTCTTAATCCCCTCACCTCTTCACCCATTCCTCCACACCGCCTACCAATCTGGCAACTGTCAAAATGCTATGTATCTATAAGTCTGTTTCTGTTCTGCTTGTTCATTTATTTTATAGATTCTGCATATAAGTAAAATAATCTAGTATTTTTTTTTCTCTGTCTGATTTATTTCACTTAGCATACTGCCCTCTACATCTATCCATGTTGTTGCTGATGGCAAGATTTCATTCTTTTTGATAAAAATGAATGCTGAGTCATATTCCATTGTAATGTGAACCACTTCATTATCCATTCATCTCTTGATGGACATTTAGGTTGCTTCCATATCTGGGCTATTGTAAATAATGCTGCAATTAACATACTGGTACATATGTCTTTTTAATTTAGTGTTTAGGGTTTCTTCAGATAAATACCCCAAAGTGAAATTTCTGGGTCCTTCTTCATCTCTTTTTATGGCCTCTGTTTTAAAGTCTATTCTGTCTGGTATAAGTATTACTGCCCCATCTTTTGTTTGTTTGTTTGTTTGTTTCCATTTTTACGAACCATTTTTTCTTTCCTTTAATTTCAGTCTGTGTGTATCTTTTGATATGAAGTGAATCTCTTGTAGACAGTATATATAGGGTTCTTGTTCTGTTACCCATTTAGATACCAAATTATCTTTTGATTGGAGCATTTAAGTCAATTGCATTTAAAGTAATTCTTGGTATGTATTTATTGCCATATTCATATTCATATTTTATTATTCATATCTTTTTTCTTCTTCTTAAAGAAGACCTTTAACATCTTTTGTAACGCTGGTTTGGTGATGATAAACTTTTTAAGTTTTCCCTTTTCTGGGAATCTCTTTATTTGACTTTCAATTCTAAATGATAGCTTTGCTGGATAGAGTGATCTTGGTCGTAGGTCCTTACTTTTTACCACTTTGAATATTTCTTGCTAATCCCTTCTGACCTGTAAAATTTCTGCTGAGAAATCAGCTGACAGTCTTATGGGAGCTCCCTTGTAACTAACTAACTGCTTTTGTCTTGCTGCTTTACAATTCTTTGTCTTTAACCTTTGACATTTTAATTATAATATGTCTTGGTGTAGGCCTCTTTGGGTTCATCTTGTTTAGGACTCTCTGCACTTACTGAACTTATACATCTATTTCCTTCACCAGGTTAGAGAAGATTTTGTCATTTCTTTTTCAAATGGGTTTCAACTCCTTGCTCCCTCTCATCTCCTTCTGACACCCCATAATGTGAATGTTGTTATGCTTGATGTTCTCTCAGAGGCCCTTTCAACTATCCTCATTTTTTTTGGATTCTTTTTTCTTTTACTGTTCTGATTAGATGTTTTCTGCTTTCTTATGTTCCAAATCTCTGATCTGATTCTCTGCTTCATCTACTCTACTGTTGATTCCCAGTAATGTAGTCCTCATTTCAATTAGTGTATCTTCATTTCTGACTGGTTCTTTTTTATGATGTCTATATTCATTTTCATGTTTCCTGTTTCTTTGTTGAAGTTGTCAGTGAGAACATTGAGCATATTTATAACCCATGTTTTGAACTCTGAATTTGGTAGATTGCTTGTCTCCATTTTATTTAGTTCTTTTTTTGGAGTTTGTTATGTTCTTTCATTTGAGACATGTCTCTGCATTTGTTTCAATGAATTTGATAGACCTCCTATGTCTTCTGGTCTTGGTAGAGTGCTCTCATATAATAGGTGTCTTATAGGACCCAGTGTCACAGCCTCACAGGTCACCCAATACGGGTGCTCTAGGTATGACCCTGTGTGGGCTCTGTGCACCTTCCTGTTATAGTTGAGCCTGGATTGCTGTTGGCACATCAATGGGAGGGATTTACCCCCTAGGCTGTCTGATTTGAGGACTGGCTATGACCACAGTGGAGGAGCTTCTGTGCAATAGCCAACCCCACAGAGCGCTTCAGTGGGGCTCTGGTGACCTATACGTCTACCCCTTGAGTGCATTACTGGTAGAGGTGGTTGAGTGGCCCTCCAGTGTAGTCTGTAGCTGGCCACCAAGTACACTGGCTCTGGGGCCTCCAAGGAGGCACAGACCAAGATCAGCTGCTGTCTGTGCCTTTTCTAGGGCTACCTGGCATGAGCTACAAAGTGACCTACAGATGGCTGCTAATTATACTGGGCTTTGAGGTTCCCAGGAGAGGTCAAGCTGCAAAACGTGGTTCGCTACCACTAGTGCTGGGCCTGGGAATACTTAGCAAGAGGTACAGGGCACACTGAGGCTAGATTCTGCTTTGAGAGATTTTAGGGAAGTCTGCAGCATGAGCCAAGATAGGCTCTTTGTATGGAAAAGCCACTGGAAATGGCTTGAGTGGATCCACACAGTGGGTGGAGCAGGGTCTCAAGGAATCACCAGGGCAGGGCCAGTAGTGTTAGCCAGGTTGATGGAGACGCAGATATGCCTCCTACCTTTGAGTTCTGTCAAGGAAGGGCCCAGAAAAGGAACAATGGCCTCTGCCACTACTTCTGCCTAGGAGAAAGCTACCTCTCCAGTCCTTTCCCTGATGCTAGACCATTCATTTCCTCCCTGTATGTCCTTAGTGCCTTTTGAGTTGCTGCCCCAGCACTAGAGATTACAGTAAGTGAGTCTGAGTTACTCCGTGAGCAGGCCCTTTAAGAGGAACATCTGGGACTCCAGAAGCCCTCTGCCTCACTCAGCCACAATCTCTGCTGGTTTTTACACCCAGAAATTATGGGGACTTCTTTTTCTGGCACTGGAATCTTGTGCTGAGGAGCATGGTATGGGGCTGGGACCCCTTGCTCCTCAGGAAATACCTCTGCAGCTGAAATATCCCTCCGGAGTTTTAACCCACACACACAGGTATGGGACCAGGAATCTACCTCTGGCTTCTTCTTTATATCCTTAATTATAAAACTTCTGTTCAACTACATTTCAGGCAGTTGTCAAAGACGGCGGTTCTGAAGTTTATGTGTAATTTTGATATGGGTGTGGGAGGTTCCACATGCCCTGTTATCTATGCTGCCATCTTTACTATAACCCTCAGCAGTTTTTTTTAGCTGAAGTAAAATGCATGAAAAAAAAAAGTGTGCAGCTCAGTGAACTATCAAAAATATATATGTATTTTTTATTTGTGTTACCATCATTGAAGTAAATGTACACACCCAGACACAAATGTTACCAACAACCCAGAAATCTTCTTGTGCCTTCGCTATATCTACTCATTTCCTCCAATCCAAAGTTCAGTCTTGTCCTGGCTTCTAACACCATAGAAATGTAAGATTTTCCCAATTTTATGATATATCATGGAAGAAAATCTTCTATGTCAGCTTCCTTTTACTGGACATTGTATTTGTGAAATTCATTCATGTGGGTGGAGCCACAATTTGCAAACTTTCAGTGCTGTTTGACACTTTGCTATATGAAAATACCATGACCTCTTAATCTATTCTACTTCTGATGGGCATTTGAATTGTTGGTAGTTTGAGCCACTGTAAATAATACTAATGCAAACATTCTTTTACATGGTTCTTGGTGCACATGTGCACACATTTCTCTTAGATATAAACCTAGGAGTGAAATTGCTTGATCACAGGGAGGTGTTGGTTCAACTTCAATAGATGCTGCCAAACTGCTTTCCAAAGTGGTTGCACCACGAGCAATGTTTGTGAATTTTAGTTGCTTGACATCCTAGCAAGAAAGAAGTATTTGAAAGGCTCACTGCAGGGTAGGAACTCTGCTGAGCATATGGTTGAAAACCGCTGGTGCCATCATATGCCATAGACTTTGGAAATGGCATATGGTCTCACATATTGTTGCAGCATATTGATGTTTCAGACCACTGGGGGTCTGGGGGATATAGTGTGATGTTTTCACAACCACTGAAGAAGCAGACAGGAGAGATATTTTTATTCCCATTTTGCTAATTAGGACACTAGGACTCAAAGTATGTTGACTTGTGGAAGTAACAGAACCATATTGTGACAATCAGGACTAAAATCTACCCCTTTGTGTGTCCCAACATACAACACACATTACATGTCCAATGTATAGAGGTTTGGGGAAAACCAGATGCCAAGGCCCTTTCTCTATTGCTCCTGTCCCAGAATCTAAGGAAGAAAGAACAGCAGAATGACTCAGACTTTGCCCACCACTGAGGTCTATGGTCATGGTTGTAAAGAACACACACTCTTCCTGCATGCAGAGATGGATGTAAAATAGCAGTGTGCCCCTTCAGGAAGCTCTGCAACTAGAAGAGTGGTCAGTGTCCCCTGGAGCAGTATGGCCTGAGCATCCCTCAGACACACTGGGCTCTGACTCTCAGCTCTTCTTGATCCTCACTGGATGACCTTGAACAGAACTCAATGTCTTTGAATTTCAATCTCCTCAGGGGTAAAATGTTCCCATTTTACCCCTTGCATTTCTAAAATACAGTGTTTCCATGAAAAATTTTACAAACCAAAATGGTGTAAAGTGAAGAAACATTTACCATTAACTTATATAGAAACTTTTTGAGCATTCCCAGACCCAAAATTCAATGCACACCCAGTGTCTTTATTTCCTTCACCACAATCAAAATGCTTAACTATGTCCAGTTTTACACTGAGCATAACACCCATTTGAGCTCTGCTAGGCTTTTCCAATACCATAGGACACATCTTGCAAATATCTGCACAAAATAAATCAAGATAAAGCTCAGACACTCACAGACACAGGCTGAAGCTACAGCTACTGGATGCTGACATGTAGAGTGCAGTTCCTGAAGATGGAGGTTAATTGGGCCACTGTCCCTGCTTGAGACACACCTTTCTTTTTGTAAAAGCAAAAATCCTCTTCAAATTTCTTTTGGTTAGCAAAAACAGCTACTGTACTGATGTAGGTCTTTTGTAAAAGTGAAATGGCAGGATGCAAACTTTGCAAATGTGAGAGACACCTATAGTATACAGTCATGTTTTAAAGAATGAATAACATATATGAAAACCTAATACATATAAGCATTCAATCTGATGTAGATACCCTTTTTTTTTTTAGATTTTATTTATTTATTTTAAGAGAGAGGGGAAAGGAAGGAGAGAAACATCAATATGTGGTTGACTCTCACACACACGCAAATAGGGACCTGACTGGGAATCAAACCAGCAACCCCTTTGTTTGCAGGCCAGAACTCAACCCACTGAGCTACATCAGCCTGGGCTGATGTAGATACTTTTAATATTACCAGATAGAGTCCATTGCCCCTGAATCTACAACTTTTCTCTCTCTACTGGATCTTTTCCACCAATATGCAAAGATGGTTATTTCTCCTTTCTTTAAAAAACTCTCTCAGCCTTACTTCCTCCTCTTGCTTGAGCCCCATTTCTTGCTTCCATTTAAAACTAATGGCCTTCACAGTCAAGTTTCCATCTATAAATGAGTGAATAAAAAAGCTGTGGTACATATACATAATAGAATATTACTTGGCCAAAAACAAGATTTCATTCTTTTTTATCGTGTTACCATTTATGACAACATGGATGGACCTAGAGGGTATTATGCTCAGTGAAATAAGTTAGTCAGAGAAAGACATATACCATATGATTTCACTTACATGTGGAATATAATGAACAAAATTAATGAACAGGTAAAATTGAAATAGACTCATAGATACAGAGGACAGACTGATGGTTGCCAGAGGGGAGGGGGGCTGAGGGAGCTGGGTGAAAAAGGTGAAGAGACTAAGAAGTACAAAATCGTAGTTATAATATAGTCATGGGGATGTAAAGTATAGCATAGTGAAAACAGTGGATAATATTTTAATAACTATGTATGGTACCAGGCAGGTAATTAAAATATCAAGGGGAACCCTTTGTAAAGTATATGATTGTAACCACCATGCTGTATACCTGAAATTAATAATACTATTGACAAAATAATGATATTAATTAATAAAATAATATTGAATGTAAACTGTATTTGAGAAGATAAAAAAACAAGATTAGCAAACAACAACAAAAACAAATGGCCTTCAGAGCATTGTTTTTACTCACTGACTGCAATTCCCCCTCTTCATTTGTCCTTGAACCTTCCCAACAAGACTTTCACCCCCGCCATTCCACTGACACAACTCTTTTAAAGGTTACTGATGACTTTAATTTTAGAAATTCTCAACCTCACTTTACTTGATCTATCAGCAACTATGGGCACAGTCGATTTCTCCCATGGCCTTCACACATCTCCTTGTCTCCTAGAAGAGGAACTACCCTCCTCCCATCTCCCTTCATCTCCTTGGTTGGCCCCTTTGTCTTTTTTTGCTGTTTTCCCATTTTGTCCAGTTATAAACACTAGGCTGTCCCAGGACTCATGTTGGGGACTTCACTTTTCCTTCTACTGTCAGCGCCTCAAAAATCTCATCATATCTTGGCTTTAAATGCCATGTATTCATTGATGATTTCCCAAAAGTTTATCTTCAGCCCTGACCTTTGCTCTAGATTCCAGACTTGTTTATCTGACTACCTACCTGGACATCCAACAGGAATCTGGAGTGCGAATTCCCACAACTGAATTCCTGGAATTCCTGATCTTCTCCCCAGCCTACAGCCCTGATGGTTTCCCTCTCAGTTCATAGAATCTCCCTTTTCCTAGTTCCCTAGTTGTGAAGTATAAAAACCTTCATGTAAGGGAGGGGGAACTAGATGAAAGAAGGTGAAGGGATTAGCCAATGAACATATATGCATAACACATGGGCACATAATAGTATGATGCTGGCTGGGAGGGGTGGGGGGGCTAGAAGCTGGGTATAGGTGGACAAAGGGGGGAAATGGGGACATCTGTAACAGTGTCAACAATACAAATAAAGTAAAAAAAAAACCAACTCAAAACCTTGTTGTTCTATTTGACTGCTTTCTTTCTCATATTCCACAACCAAACCATTAGCAATTATTTTTACTCTATTTTCAAAACATATCCAGAATCTCACCACTCCTCACCATTTCTATTATTACTATCATGGTCTATGGTACTTTTTTCTTTTTCTTACACTATTTCAGTAGCCTCCTAACTGGCATCACCCTGTCCTTCACAGCTTATTCTCAACACAGCAAAATCAGGTCATGTCACTCCCAGGCTTAAACCATACAGTGGTTCCCATCTTGTTAGGAACCAAAGTGCTTCTAAAGGCCCTCCCCGTCTGTGATCCCCCGACCCCCCCCCCCCCCACACACACACCTTTCTGACCTCACCTTATTCTACTCCTTTGTGTGCTCATCCTGTCCTTGATTCAATCACACTGGCCTGCTTGTTGATCCCTAAACTTGCCAGGCATGCTTCTGCCTCTGGCTTTTGTATTTTCTCTTTATGCCAAGAATGCTCCTACTTCAGATAGCTTGGGACTCTTCTCCACCTCCTACAGGTCTTAATTTAAGAGTCACCTATTGGGTGAGTACTTCCCTGATCACCCTACTTTATGTAGTACCCCTCTTTATTTTCTTCCTTGCACTTCTCACCACCAAACACAACACACACACATTACTATTGTTGTTTGTCTTGTTTAATTCTTGGTTTCCCCAGTAGAGTGTAAAGGGTTCAAGGGCAGAGTTTTTGTCATTTCAGTTCACTCCAATTTCTCCAGCACCTGGAGTGGTACTTGCTTATGATACAAGCTCAGTAAATATTGGCTTAATGAAGAAATTAGTCCCTACTCACAAGTGGAAAACAAAACAAACAGCCTTGGTGAAAGAGATCCTGGCAGAAATCCCCACGATTTGGTTGGCATGAAAGAAATACAAGTTATTTGAAGGGGAAAATAGTTATGGTTTTCCCTCATTTCAAAAAGTTCTATTTAACAAAAACTAGCCATTGCCTGTCCCTATCTAAGCTTTAATATACCTTAATGAAAATGAGAACACAGAAAAGAATAGAGAGTGGGAGCCTGAGGGAAGGGTGAGGAAAGGGAGAAGAGAGTAGAGGAAGACAAATGAAGGGTAGAGGGCTCCCTGGAATGCATGACCCACAGGAACTGGACTTGCCCTTGGTCTTCTCTTCCTCAACTTGGTCCTAGAGTGGCTTCCTGCCTGTGTCTCTCCTCTCTAGATTTATCACTCTTCCTAAACAAAGAATCCTTCTGGCTGTTTGCATCACTAATGAAGCTTCTTTTAGATTGTATCACAGCCTCCCCATTTAAAATTTGTATCCTACAATGGCATGTGTGAAGACAGAAGACAGAACTATTTACGGCCAGTGTAAATATCACTTCTCCCACTATAGGTGGGGGCTGGGGGGCAGGGAGAGCTGCTGACTGCCCCAGTGCCTGATAGGGAGGGGTGGGGTTGCTTTCCTTAATGGCATACCTCAATGACATCAGAATGGCCAACCACAGGAGCAGCTGGCAAAGGCAGATGGGACAGCCACTCTACTGGCATGATGTGAGGGGCACCAAAGACTGTTGCACCACTGAACCTGCCACAGTACTTGCTCTGCTCTGACTAGGACAGTTCTTCTTCAGGTTGAGGGACTGTGTTTCTACGGGTTGCCTATCAAAGCGCCAGATGTCCTGTGGAAGGCAGATAATCCAATCCAAGCCAGTCTCTTATGCTTGCCTGGGTGAGAGTACAAAGAGAGACCTACAAAATACATGTCTAAATACCTAAAAGTTATCAGTCAAGCCAATGGACAAATATGTCCCACCCTCCTACCCGGAAAACAACCTGGAAGGCTGGATTCACATTCAGAATTCTCAGATTCTTTGGGCTTCTCTGCCAGAGTGGTCACCCATGGAGGGCCCACCCATGGTCCCCAGCCCATGCCAGCCTCCCTTCTCGCCTGGCTCCATGCCACACCACAGGGCCTCCAGCTGATGCAGGTGATCACCTCATTCTGCACTTCCAAGCTCTGCTCATATCCCCTTGGCCCTAACCTAAGGACTCCTCACCTCATGAAGTGCAGCATGCCAGGAACAGATTTCCAAAGTGTAGGACTCAGCACATGGGTCCCTTTTGCCTAGATCTAAGGGAAGTTCAAATTAGTAAAAGGTGGGGCAGACAGACAGGGCCCTGCACCAAGGCCTCTGGCCAGGAGAGTAGGGTACAGGCTGCTTGCACCCACCATAACCTCTACAAGTGCATGCAGCTGTCCTTCCCCATCAGTTTTCAAACAAGCTTTGTCACCCTTAAAAAACCCTCCCCCAGACACCTTCCTGTGACTACCCCAAAACTTGGTTCCCCTTCCCACGCTTCATTAAGGTCACCATCAGTTTCCAAGTGGCTAAATCTAAGGAACAGTTTTTATTTGTTTTTCTGTTACCTCAGGAAGCTTTTACCCTGCTGATCATTCTCCACTTAAAATGCTCTTCCACTGGCCTCTGTGGCACCACATGGTCTTCTCCTGGTCTTTCTTGTCCTTTCTTTGGCCTCTCCTCTCCATTTCTTTAGCTGGGGCTTCATCCTTGAAACCACATTTAGGTGTGAGCCTTCCTCCAGATTCAGTCCTGACCTTCCTCTCTTCCATTCTAGACTGTTTCATTGGTGCTAATGAGGCAGGAGACAGCATAGGAAGAACTCTGAGACTGCACTGCTGTTGCTGGCCAGCGTCTAGTATCCTGGTTGTCAGGAAACACCTTTTAGCAGTTAGGTAGGATGGATAGTAAACCAAGGCAGGAAGGAGGAGGGAGACATATCTCACCCACTAATTCAGCAGTCCTGAGCCTGGTCCAATAATATTGCCAGGTGTTCCAAAATCACAAGAAACATCATGCTAACACAGGAGGAGGGCAGTCCTGGAAATTCTGCATATCGTTTCCACTACCTGGGAAAGAAAGCCTCTATGTATTCATCCCAAGGCCTGAAAGGCAGGAAAGGGTCCACAGTACCCAAAGAAAGAAGCCCATAAAACAACTTTGGTTAATTGCCTGCCTCTGGTCACTATCTGTTTTAAGAGGGAGTCCCTAATGCTTACAGAAAAAGCCCATAAATAACCTTGGGTAACTGCCCCAACTTTAATTAACTGCCTCCTGTCACGTATCCCTTTTACAACGAGATGAACAAATGGAGTGTGGAGCAAGCTAAGGATTCAGGCTAACAGACTCCCACACATACCTAAGCTTGGTAGTCACATCTCCTCCGTAGGAAAGCAGCCACCACCTTTGCCTGTCAATCAATGTGCAACTTCTTTACCCCCATCCTGCCAACTATGTCAGTCCTCAGAACAAAGAATCTGTCTCTCTCTGGTCTCCCGACCTCTGGCCACCTGGCCTACAGCCATCAGGCCTCTGGCCACCATGCTTTTTGGGCTGCCCATGTTCTTGCCACCCTCACAACAGCAAGGCCCATTCACTTCCATGAGAACATATCACCAATAAACCCTGCTTGCACACTATAGACTTGCTGATCTGTGCTTCTTTAGTAAGTGGGCAAGAAGAACCAGGTGTCTCCTGTTAACATTAATGACCTCAAATACTGTTCCCACAGTCAGGGAAAACCTTATTTCTCCATCCTCACATCAACCCCAGGAAGAAACAGTACTGGAGCCCCTCTTCTGGCCATCTTGCCACAACTTACCACTCTTCTCCAAAGACCAAATAAATGAGCTGATTGGGAAGGTTCAAGAAAGACTGCACTAGTTCTTGTGACAGCACAGCTAAGTCTAGCAATGTTCCCAGTGGACCAGGAGGCCTGGCAGCTGGGGTGGGGAGGTTCCATTCAGGGGAAAGATGTGGGGAAGCCCAACGACGGCTGCAGATTCCCAGCTGCATTTTAAAATTTTTTTATTGTTGTTCAATTATAGTTGTCCTCATTTTGTTCCCCATTACTTTCCTCTGTGCTACCGACCCCCTACCTCCTACATTCAATCCTCCCCCACACCGCTGTCTTTGTCCTTGGGTCCTTTATACATGTTCCTTGACATGGTCCTTCCCCTTCTCCCACCTCCTGCCCATTGTCTCCCTCCCCCCACCCCACTGAGTACTGTTTGTTCTTTTTTGTCCATGTCCCTGGCTCTATTTTGCTCACTTATTTGTTTTGTTGATTAGGTTCCACTTATAGGTGAGATCCTATGATATTTGTCTTTTACCACCTGGCTTATTTCACTTAGTGTAATGCTCTCCAGGTTCATCCATGCTGTGGTGAAGGGTAGGAGCTCCTTATTTCTCTCTGCTGTGTAGTATTCCATTGTGCAAATGTACAACAATTTTTTGATCCGCTCACTTACTAATGGGCACTTAAGCTGTTTCCAGCATTTGGCAATTGTAAATAGTGCTGCTATGAACATTGGGGTGCATAGGTTCTTTTGAACTGGTGTTTCAGGATTCTTAAGGAATAATCCCAGCAGTGGAATTGCTGGGTCAAAAGACAGTTTCATTTTTAGTTTTTTTGAGGAAATTCCATAATGTTTTCCACAGTGGCTCAACAGTCTGCATTCCCACCAACAGTGTACTGGGGTTCTCTTTTCTCCACAACCTCATCAGCACTTGTTGTTTGTTGATTTGTTTATGATGGCCATTCTGACTGGTGTGAAGTGGTATCTCATTGTGGTTTGAATGTATATCTCTCTGAGAGCTAGTGATGCTGAGCATCCTTTCATATGTGTCTGGCTCTCTGTATGTCCTCCTTGGAGAAGTGTCTATCAGGTCCTTTGCCCATTTTTTAATTGGATTGTTTGTCTTCCCTAGCTTTATCAGCAATGAAGCTGATATATTGACCCCCATCAGTGGCCTAATCCTACTTCTCAGTTGGTTCTGAATTCAGAAGAAGGGGATTAATTTGTTTCCTCCCTACCCAAAACTCCATACATGGTCCACAAAACAGGAAAGCTTAAGAAACAAGCACAAAGATAGGGCTCAGGAGATTTAAGATATATCCCAAGAGAAGGATGTTTCGGGTGTGGCTGGAATAGGAGGTGTCAGTACGTCAGTAAACACAGGACTTCTGGGTCCTTAACTGCTTTGAGACACAGCAGTCTAACGAGATGGGTGTCACAGGGCCTCAGCAAACCCAGGCCTTTGCAACCTCAGCATACACAGGCTGTGCGGGATTTCGCAATTTACAAATGTAAGCAGGCGTGCCCAACACGGGGATTAGCTGAAGCTGTCCGTCACTTAAAACATGCAGAGCTTCAGCGAACACATTCTTTAGGTATTAGTGGTTGGGAAATTTTCCTGTTACTCCTATGATATTTCTCAGTCAGGAACCCAAAGGAAGGTAAGTTTTACATGAAACTTCCTGTAAAGGAAGCTAAACTCCACCTGTGCAAGAGCTGCGGTTCTCAAACTCTAACAGTCATAAGAATCACCTAGTGAGTTCGTTATAATAGTTTCTTAGGCTCCCACTCCCAGGTTCACTGAGTCTGGGTTAAGGCCTCTGAATCTGCATTTTTAACAAGTTTCCAGGCAGTGCTGATGCTGTTGGTCTGAGAACCACTTCAGAACTACTGGGTTTGAATATATTGGTTATGCAGTTCTAACTTTAAGTCAACTGCCTCAAACTCTCTCCTTCTTATGCTTTGTTGAACTGAATCCAATTTTAGAGCCAAGGAGTGAACTGAGGTGGAATTAACCTCTTGATGTCCTATGAATCATCTACAGGCTCCTAGAATCACCCCCAAACCCCACCATGTGGATCAAGTCCTCTCTAGATTTGCTACTTAACCCTGGCCATGGCATTGGTCAGAGACACATATTTGGAAGTTCAGCCAAAGGGGGTGGTGGTTTTTCATCAATGAAGAAATATAGGAAAAAGAACCTTTGCTTTATAGGTAGCCCACCTATAAGGTACCCCACCTTTGGGGGCATTAATGAACATATTAGTAAGCCACAGGCTAGAAAGGAATAGTAAAAAGCCTGTGCCAGGAATGTATACTCTGAGAATCAAAGAGGAGCAGAATTGGTTTAGAAACTAACAAAGTTGTTTTTCCCTTCACCAAACTCTAGTCAGACTCTTCTGAACTCTCTTCTCAAATAGACCTTGACTTCTGGGCTTCCATGTCCACCTCTGTATTTGTTTAGTTTCAGCAAGAATCCTGCTAAGTCATTTTAGCCAGAATGCCCCACCCTCGAAATCCAATCACCCTTGATATCTGATCAGGTTCTTCCCCCTCCACCATCCCCTGTGTGCTGCCTTCAGCAAGAATCCTGTTAGGAAGGTTTAGCCAGAATTCCCCACTTATCCCTGATGTTTCCATTATTTTCCACCCACTGACCCTCCCCCAACCCTGCTTTTTGGTTATAAATTTCCACTTGTCCTTGTTGTATTCTGAGCTGAGCCTAGTCTCTTCCCTGCTGCAAAACCCTGCTGCAGTGGTCTCTACTCCTATCACAATGGTCCTGGATAAAGTCTGCCTCACTGTGTTTTCACAAGAGCCGTGAGTAATTTTTTTTAACAAAATATTGATCTTAAAGTCAGAAAGAGAACGGTTAGAGAGAGAAAAAGATAAGTAAAGGAGTCAGGCTGATGTTGGAGGGCAGTGGTCAGCAGGGAAAGCCTGGGATTAAGCCAGTGACACACCTGGGCTGTTTGCAGACAGTGTCCATTCAGATTGGCCAGCACCAGGCCTTACCACCACTGCCATGTAGAGAGATGGAGCTCCTGAAGAGACAGGTTTTGATTGTGGAGGCCAGGTTAGTCCAATGTGAAAGGTGAAAGGAGGTAGCTGCTCCTAGGAAGGAGCCTAGCTGCTGTCAAGGAAGGTCTTAGAAACCCTTTTTGTTTGTTTGTTTGTTTGTTTGCTTGCTCGCTTGCTTTGGTTATTACTAGACCAGAAAGGGTGACTGGAATCCAAAGAACTCAATAAAGAAAAGGAGATGAGATTTCAGAAAACAGACTAAAATAATCTACACCCCACCACCCCCAACCAGAAGGGCAGTTCCAGGAAGCTCTTGAGAAGTGCCCTCTTAAAAGGTCAGATGAGGAGTCAACAATAATTTTCACTGGAGTATGACACTTTAAAGACTGTGACCGTTAACACCAGGCAGTCATGCAACTGTGGCTGGATTTGAGAGGGAAGGTCTGGGATGATGAGTATAGAATGCTTCTAGCATTACCAGTGATTTTTGAGGTGGCTCAATTATTATAAAAGAGAATACAGGCATGGGGTGTGACCTGAGGGAACATACCCAGGAAACTTTTGAAGGGGGATTTTCAAGGAAGGCACAGGAGGATGAAACAAGCTGCAGGTGAACTAGACAGGACAGTGGCAGACAGAGTCCAGGCCTGGGCTAGATATTGGTCCAGTAGGTCAACAGCTTCCATGAAGGATCACCCACCCACGAAGATAGACAGTGTCTAAGTAGAGTCTCTGCCACCATTACCATAGCCTTACTACCCAAGACAAAGGGAGTGTTCTGTGGACCAGCACATGGCAGAGGTGATTATCCTCACCAGCCCCAGGAAAGAGCCTCAGAAACACCACCACAACTGTAGCTGTACTGAGAACCCTCTATGTGCCAGGTACTGTGCTAGGCACTGAGAATGCAGTCGTGACCAAAGACCTCTGCCATCATGGAATATATACTCAATAGGATCTTTAGTTTATAATTCCACTATGAGTGATTCTCTGATTAAATAAGTGAGAAAACTGCTTTAGGAGGAAGGTATTACAGGCCGAAGAAATTCCATAGCTCTGCGGCAGGGAGAGGGGTGGTGCTCAGAAAGGCTAACAGTTAAATTTTCAGGGGTTTCAGGCACAACTTTTGTCACTTGAAATCTTCCACAGCAGGAGTATTTACACCAAAGAAATTGGCAAATTCTTTAAATCAGGGCTTTTTCCCAGAGATGGCACACTATTGCAGTGACTTCTCACCAGAAGAATTGTGGGTGTCTCACCAGAGGAATTGTGGGTGTATCCTTGGTTTGGCAGGGACACTGGGGAAGAAATTAAGGGGTTCTAAATATAAGAATGGAGAAGAAAGAAGCCTCCAGTATATTCAGAGAACCATTAAAAATTTCTAAATTTTTCAAGAAGCAGGGAAGGTTTCTATTTCCAGATATGATATGGTAAACTTAAGCCATAATTAACCTTCTGATGAAAGTCTTTTCCCAACACTGTAAAGTTCACAGGTCAAAAACTATAGAAAACTGTGGCTCAGTTGATTAGAGCATCTTCCTGGTACAACACCAAGTCTGCAGTTCAATCCTGGTGAGGTCACATGCAAGAATCAACCAGTGAATGCATAAATAAGAACAACAAATTTATTCTTTCTCTTCCTTTCTCTCTCTCTCAAATTAATAAATAAAACTGACATATAGACTGAGAGGCATTTAGACAAGGCTGACATCAACAAGATTTTCTCTTCCATGTTTTCATAGTTCCCTTTTTTCCTCAGATAGAATAAGGCCTCTGCCAGTGTCTTCAGCTGGTACCAAAACAATGGGTGTGTTCTGGGATTCTAAGAACTTTAATTTGATTGAAGTAGGCATTCGTCATGATTTTTGGCTGCCCATTGTCTGAACTCCTTCCCCCTCCTTTTATAGAAACAGAAAATGCCACTCACTTCCCCAGCTTCCCTTGAAGTCTATGACAAGGATGCCACGACGTGACCAACGCTCAGTCAGTGAGACACACCCATCCTAGACTTGGAATCCAGAGTCAGATGCACGGACACAGGCACAGCAGAAAATTTCCCATGACAACAGGTCCACAGCTCAGCTGCTCATGACAGGCTCAATGCCTTCTTGGGACCACCTTATAGCCATACTACTCAAAGACAGGTTTTCCAAACTTCCCTGCAATTCCCCCAACTGCCCAAAGAGCTATCGATAAATGCCTTCTCTGCTTAAATCAGGATGAGTTGATTTCTATAGCTCATGACCTATGATCAGGACTGATACAACTGGTCTAAATGCCCTAGGGGCCAGTAGATTTGCTGTAGTTTTCTAAGATTCTTGGGTGTGGGGCTGGTGCTGGGTAATGTTCAATGTCTTATTAACCCTTTGGACTTTTTTTTTCCTCCCTGTGGCTGGCGATGAAACTAATGGAAAAGTGAAGAGGTGGAAGGAAATTCAGGGCTCTTCCCAAAAAAAGAAATACTTTTTGAAATGACTTTTATCTTTTTTTTTTTAAGATTTTATTTATTTTTAGAGAGGGAAGGGAGGGAGAGAGGGAGAGAGAGAGAGAGAGAGAGAGAGAGAGGGAGAGAGAGGGAGAGAAACATCAATGTGCGGTTGCTGGGGGTTATGGCCTACAACCCAGGAATGTACCCTGGCTGGGAATCGAACCTGGGACACTTTGGTTCCCAGCCTGCGCTCAATCCACTGAGCTATGCCAGCCAGGGCAACTTTAATCTTTTTTTAGTATAAAATTTTTATATTTAGAATTAGCCAGATGGATTCAGTTTAGATGATCCCAATTTTGTTGGCAACATCCAAAGCATCATCATCTGGAGCCAATCAAACATATGCCTCCTTCTCCCCATAAGGCCTGATCAGGGTGTTGACCTTGGCCACATCAATGTCATAGAGCTTCCTTACAGCCTGTTTGATCTGGTGCTTGTTGGCCTTGACATCCACGGTGAACACAAGTGTATTGCTGTCTTCTCTCTTCTTCATGGCTGGTGCATAGTCAGGCAGAACTTGATGATAGCAGAGTGGTCAGGCTTGTTTCTCCTGGTGGTACTCTTCCAAGGATATTTAGGCTGCCTTTGGAGCAGCAGTGTTTTAGGCCTCTGGGAAATGGGTGACAAGTAGATCTTCTTTTTTGTGTGTCTGTGGACACCTTTTAACACTGCTTTCTTTGCCTTCAAAGCCTTTGCCTTGGCTTCAGCTTTGCGAGGAACAGGGACTTCCTTCTTTTCTTTTGGTGCCATCTTCATAAAAAAGGCTGAAATGATTTTAATCTTGCTCTCATAGAATTGCTAAGGGTTTTTATTAATTTTTTATTGAATTTATTGGGGTATATTTGTTAATAAAATTATATAGGTTTCAGGTGTACAATTCTATAATACATTATCTGTATATTGTATTGTGTGTTCACCACCCCAAGTCAAGTCTCCTTCCATCACCATTTATTCCCTCTTTACCTTCGTCTACCTCCCCATAAACCCCTTACCCTCTGGTAATCACCAGACTGTTGTCTGTGTCTAGGGTTTTTTTGTTTGTTTGTTTGCTTAATCTCCTCATCTTTTTCACCCAGCCTCCCAACCCCCATTCCCTCTGACAGCTGTCAATCTGTTCTCTGAATCTATGAATGTTTCTATTTTATGTTAGTTTATTTTTTTTCATTAGATTCACATACAAGTAAAACCATATGGTACTTGTCTTTCTCTGACTGGTTTATTTCACTTAGCATAATGCTTTCCAGGTCCAACCATGCTGTTGCAAAAGGTATGACTTTCTTTTTTATAGCTGAGTAATATTTCATTGTGTAAAGGTACCACAGCTTTTTTATCCATTCATCTACTGATGGGCATTTGGGCTGCTTCCAAATCTTGGTTACTGTAAACAATGCTGCAATAAACATAGGGTGCTTATATTCTTTCAAATTAGTGTTTTGGGTTTCTTTGGATATATTCCCAGAAGTGAAATTGCTGGGTCATAAGGCAATTCCATTTTTAATTTTTTGAGGAAACTATACTGTTTTCCAAAGTGGCTGCACCAGTCTGCATTCCTAGCAGCAATGCATCCTTGCTAGCACTTGTTGTTTGTTGATTTATTGATAATAGCCATTCTGGCAGGTGTGAGGTTATACCTCATTGTGGTTTTAATTTGCATCTCTCTGAGTGATATCAAGCATCTTTTTATATGTCTATGGGCCATCTGTGTGTCCTCTTTGGAGAAGTGTCTATTCAGGCCTTTTGCCCTTTTTTAAATCGAATTGTCTTCCTGGTGGTGAGTTTTTTAAGTTCTTTATAAATTTTGGATATTAACCTGTTATCAGATGTGTCTTTGGTAAATATATTCTGCCATTCAGTGGGTTGCCTTTTCATTTGGTTGATGGTTTCCTTTGCTATGCAAAGAATTTTTTATTTGATGTCATCTCATTTATTTTTTTCCTTTGTTTCCCTTACCCAAGAAGATATATTAGAAAAATGTTGCTACAAGAAACATCCAAGATTTTACTGCCTACATTGTCTTCTAAGATTTTTATGGTTTTGAGTCTAACATATAAGTCTTTAATCCATTCTGAGTTTATTCTTGTGTATGGTGTAAGAAGGTG
Source organism: Phyllostomus discolor (assembly GCF_004126475.2). NCBI lineage: Eukaryota > Metazoa > Chordata > Mammalia > Chiroptera > Phyllostomidae > Phyllostomus > Phyllostomus discolor. Next base: position 40,102,928 of record NC_040908.2, read on the forward strand.
GTTTAGTTTCTTTCTTTCTTTCTTTCTTTCTTTCTTTCTTTCTTTCTTTCTTTCTTTCTTTCTTTCTTTCTTTCTTTCTTTCTTTCTTTCTTTCTTCTTTCTTTCTTTCCACATATCTGTCCAATTCTCCAAACACCATTTACTGAAGAAACTATCTTTATCCCATTGTATGAGATTGTCTCTTTTGTCAAATATTAATTGACCATAAAGGTGTAGATTTATTTCTGAGTTCTCTGTTCTGTTCCACTGATCTATATGTCTGTTTTTATGCCAGTACCACAATGTTTTGATTGCCACAGGCTTGTGGTATAGTTTGATATCTGGTAGTGTGACTCCTCTAACTTTGTTCTTCTTTCTCAAGATTTCTGTGGCTATTTGGGTTTTTCTGTGGTTCCATATAAATTTTAGGAATATTTGCTCTACTTCTGTGAAATACACAATTGGTATCTTGATGTTGAATCTATACATTGCTTTGGATAGTATGGACATTTTAACCCTTTGGTTTCTTTTTAAATTTTTTATTTACTGATTTTCTAGAGAGAGGGGAAGGAAGGGAGCATGAGGGAAAGAAACATCGATGTGAGAGAGAAATATTGACCAGTTGCCTTTTGCATCTGCCCCCAACCAGGACCGAACCCACAACCCAAGCATGTGCCCTGACTGGGAATCAAACCTGTGACCTTCAGTTTACGGGCTGATGCTCAACCAATTGTGCCCCACTGGCCAGGGCACCCTTTGAACTTTTAAAAGTAGAATATACAAGAGACTGTCACTGCACATGCTGAGGCCCCCAGTCCCCAGGCACTGAGGCCCCTGCGCTGAGGCTCAACAGGATGAAACTTTACATAGGAGATAACTGTGGGTTTTAATGTCTGTGGTCTTCGCCCTATGAGTGCAAGGAGATTTGATTTGGGAGCTCTTATTTCTCCATGGGAATGTAATACTGTATTATGTAACATCTAACATATACCAGGAAAGGAGAAGAAACTGCCAACTAAATTTTGATGCAATGCTTATCGCTTCAAATGTTTATCTTAAGCTTAATTAACATGCAGTTTTAAATTTAGACATAAATTTTTATCATATGTTGTTTTTGTGCATACATAAAAAGGAAAACATGAGCAAAATAACTTCAGATATTCTTAGAAACTCTTGATATTCAGAATCCAAATATGCTTAATCATGTTTCTTTTCAAAGTTGAAAAGAGCTTTTATTAAATGTCATTTTATTTTTCTCCCCTAAGAGATAGTTCACACAAGTCTATAACATACTCTGAATACCACTTTGAAAGGTATTCCAAAAAGTGTTTTTTAAGCTTTTTATTTTGAAATAATTTTGTACTCATGGCAACTTGCAAAAATAGTAGAAAAATCCCTGTATATCCATTATCCAACTTCCATCAATGTTCTGAATCACTTTTTTAAAAAAATAATTTTATTTTTTAAAGATTTTATTTATTTATTTTTAGAGAGGGAAGGGAAGGAGAAAGAGAGAGAGAAACATCAATGTGCAGTTGCTGGGGGCTGAGGCCTACCACCCAACCCAGGCATGTACCCTGACTGGGAATCAAACCTGTGATGCCTAGCTCGCAGCCTGCCCTCAATCCACTGAGCTATGCCAGCCAGGGTGAATCACTTTTTAAAATTGAAATAGCACTCACGTAACACAAAACTCACCCTTTTAGAATATACAACCCAGTGGCTTTTCATGTGTTCACAAAACTGAGCAGCCATCACCACCACCATCCCACAGCGCTTTTATCACCTTCCCCTCACCATACCCCTGCAAAACACAAACAAAACCCTGTGTCCATTAGCCGTCATTCTCCATTCTACTTCTCTCACTCTCCCAGCCCTTGCAATCAGGAACTTACCTTCTGTCCCTATGGCCAAACAACCTCTAAACTCAGAGTGACCTGTGTGATTCCAGATGGTATCAATCTCTGTGTTACCAAGGGCACTGGTGATGCAGCATTTTATCCCAGCACTCCACTCTGTCTACTGGGTTTTCTTCCAGGCTGCTGACACCCATTCTGCCAGTTTTGATGCACATGGCAGGCAATGACACCTCTACCCTAACAACTGCCTGGCTGATGAGATTGTAAGATTACTCCCAATTCTAGAGAGGTTAAAACGTAGGGGAAAAAATCCCACCTTAAAAGCAGTAAAAACTGTAATAAAAGAAGGTTATTTGGAATGTTTCCATTTTATTAGCATTGCATCATTGTCAAACATCATATTGTCATATGTTTATATTGTCATTTGATCCCTTGCATATCTTCTGTTTACATAATATAGCCAAGCACATAGGAGACAGGAAAGAAAATAGTGATGAGCTTTCACTGTAGGGTACGATGGGCATTGATAATGTAATGAACCATTCTACTCTCATTTCAGAGGCTTCTTGGAGCAAAGGCACTCAAAGGAACAGTGGATGGTAGGGTCTGGGTGTGTGGAGTTTAGCCTCATAAAGGTGGGAGGGGGACAGCAGGCTTCTAAGCCTCACCTCAGGGAAGCCCACTGCCAGGACAGGAAGGAGAGTGACCTCTTTCCCTCTCTTTAGCCCTTATTAACGATGTGCTACTGGTCATCTTCTGAGTGCCCATTCCCCACCCTTTTCTGCCCTGTTCTGTGCCTGGGCAGGTGGACTGCTACAGACTGCATCCTTGGGTCATTATCTTCTTGGGTCATAGTCTTCTGGTTCCCTGTGGGTTTGGTCCATGGGAGGGAGTTCACAAAGTGGGAAGAACAAGTAGGCAGATGTTTACCTTCCCCACTCCCACAGACCACCCCCACCTCCAGAGAGTGAGGGCCCCACTTTTGGCACTGGCTCCTTCCCTTAGCCACATTCCTTTTGGGCAGTGCCTCTGCCTGGGCTATAGCTCCTTCTGAGTTCTGGTAAAAGCTCCTCCCCTTATCCCTGTTAGAACTTCCTTGTATATAGTTCCTGGATTCTTGTATATCCTTCATTGTCACATTTAACTTTGCCACGCCTCTGCAAATAATCCCTTTGCCATATTCCCTTCAATTACCTCTTCGAGTACACCATTTGTTTCCTGCTGAAACACTCAATCCTTCTCCCAAGAGTAATGAATTACAGATAGCTTGGTTGGCTCTCTCTCATCTCTCTCTCTTTCTGGGTCCATACCTCCATGTAGCAGGCTTGCAGTCCTCTCTCCCATATGACACAATCTTACTGGGGCAGGTTTAGTTTCTGCAATTAGGGGGTCTGCAGTTGGGGGCCAGAAGGTTAAATTCAGGGGGAAGACATTAAAAGGTCCAGTTTTGCCTACAGATCAAAGCTGTATTCCATCATCTAGTTTAACCAATAAAAACATTGAGATTTTGAGCCCTACCGTCTATTTCTCAGTTGGTCCTGAACTCAGAAGGTAAGGGGTATTATTCATTGGTCCCCTTAAATCCCAACAACCACTCTCAGATTTATATCTTCAGTTTCATACCCATAGAGAAAGCTGTCATATCATTTGTCAAGCTGCTCAGATAGAACATTATCCACCCTAAACCTCTTCTGATGTGCCCTGTTTCATTCTAGCATGCCACTCTCCACCCAGTTGCTCATGCCAGAAACCCAAAAGTCATTCCTGATACCTCTTTGTTCATCTTTATATTCACACATGAATTTTCAAATATCATAGAGCCTGTCTATGATCAAATCATTAATCCATTCACCAGTCTCCACCATCACCTCTCCAACCTTGGTACAAGCCACCATTACCTCTGGTTTGGGTCACAGTAAAAGCTTTCTAAAAAGTTTTAAGGTGAAAACAAAGAAGGCAAAAATTAGCTATTTTTTCCCTATAGTCTCAGATGTATCATGGAGTTTCCAGAAAGTCCAAAATAGCTAAGAAACATTCATTCTACTTTAAAAGGACTAGAATCTAGCCTTTTTTCTAAGAATAAGTGACATTTTTAAATAAAAGCACCTATTACCGATGGGCCTTAAAACAACGAAAAATAAGTGTCCAAGTATTTGGAGCCATGGGAACCATAAGAATAATGCTGTCTATTTACTCCAGGCTTGCAAGTGCTGCCTAAGATGAAGACCGAGCTAAATCCGGTTGCCATCAATAGCATCAATTTCCTAAGACTGTATAATAAAGAGGATAGCTTTGGTCCAAGGATCCCCCAGGGCTGTCTGCCCAAGTTCATTGCTACTGCAGTTTGATTTGTGTATCCTGAAAACATATGTTGAAGACCTAACCCCTTAGTACCAATGAATGTGATCTTACTTGGGAACAGGATTATTGAAAATGTATTTAATTAAGATGAGGTCATATTGAATTAGGGTAAGACTGCTGTCCTTAAGAAGATAAGAAGAAACACAGACATATACAGAGGGAAGACAGCCATATGCAAACAGAGGCAGAAATTAGAGTTATACTGCCACAAGCCAAGGAACACCTAGGGCTACCAAAGCTAGAAGAGGCAAAAGTATCCCCCAGAGCCTATAGAAGGAGCATTGCCCAACAGAATCTTGACTTCAGGTTTCTTGCCTTTGGAACTGTGAGACAATACATTTCTGTTGTTTTAAGCTACCCAGTGTGTGGCACTTTGTTATGGAAGCCCTAGGAAACTAATAAACTAGCATATATGAGTTTAGTCCTCTACAACAGGGACTGGCAAACTATGGCCATGGCCCACATCCAGCCCACTGGCTGTTTTCATATGGCCCACAAACTAAGACCTTTTTTTTCCAGAAGAACTTTGAAATCAATTTGAGAATACAGAACATTAACTTTGAAACTCAATTAAGTGAAATATCAGCTCCCCAAATAAGAATTGCATTCTTCTAATTTGTTTGGTAGACCCATATTACAAAGGAATTATATTCAATTATTGTTATATTGTATTTTAAGTTTCGTCATTTAAAATGTGCAGAAATTTTTCTTTCTTGTTATATGAGTACCTACATAATATCCACAATTTTGTTACTTGGCCTGCATAGCGTAAAATATTTTCTATTTGGCCTTTTACAGAAAAAGTTTGTTAAACTCTGCCCTAGAGGAATCTTAGTGTAATTTTCTCCTTTAGACAAGGGAATTGCTAAGCATCAGTGAAAACATTTTAATTATGATAAAGAGACTTGATTTTTATCTATTTTTTCATTTTACATAAACATTTTCCCTTGTTCCTCTTTTAAATAATAGCTTTATTGAGATATACCAGTAATTCACACACCATACAGTTTATTCATTTAAAATGTATAATTTTTTGTACATTAAGAATTTTGCAATCATCATCACAATCAATTTTAGATCATTTTTGGCATCCCATAAAGAAATTTCATACTCATTTTACTCATTATTACTCATTAGCAATCAGTGCCCATGTTCCTCCAGCCCCACACCCTCTAACCCTAGGCAACCATTAATCTACTTTCTCTCTACAAAATTGCCTATTCGGGACGTTTTCCTATACAGCTGACCCTTGAACAGGGTTTTAGGGATGCAGCTGAAAATCCATGTATAACTTTTGACTCCCCCAAAACTTAACTGCTAATAGCTTACTGTTGACCAGAAGCCTTATGGATAACATAAAGTCAATTAACACATATTTTGTGTGTTGTATGTATTATATACTGGTTTCTTATAATAAAGTAAGCTAGAGAAAAGAAAATGTTAAGAAAATCACAAGGAAGAGAAAATGCAGGTACAGTTTTTATTGAAACAAATCGATGCATATGTAGACCCGTGCAGTTCAAACCCACATTGTCCAAGGGTCAACTGTACATGTTCCATGTTACTTTTCTACATTTGGTTTCTTTGGTCTGAATTTTTATTCATTATCTTCAATATTTTACAAGAACAAGAACAATACCAAAAGTGTGAGCCATAGAAGGCTTAGACGTCTCTGACATACGTTTCCCATCATACAATTTAGCCCGCAGCTATGGCCCCGCTAGCTACAGGTCCTCCATCACTAAAAATGTCCTGGACTTTCCCTTACAGAAATGTTACATCACTGACTGTTTTGAGGTCACTAAACAGTCACCCAGTGCGCAGAGATCCTAAACCTCCCAGCCTGTAGCTTTTTGCATTGTGATGTTAGGAATCAGCCCAAAAATCTGTCAAAGTTCATTGGTAATATGAATCTCTAAAGTAGGAATAAAAAGTGATCAAAGAAAATTACTTATAAAAATTGCCCTTGAGAAATATGGCATAATAGTTAAATATTTCATATTAACTAAAGTGAAGTTCTTTCAGAATCAAGATTTTTAAAAAATCTTCCTTGGCCTCACCAATTATTTGCTTTTATTATTGGTAATAGGTGCTCTGACTGGAAACCACCACTTCACCTTGCTTGTCATAGTAATTAGCTATAATGACTTCTAATGGGCTTTAGGGCTTTTTCCTTACTCATTAGAGTTCAAGCATTTAAATCACCTCATCTATTGTTTTGGTTATCTATTGCTGCAAAACAAATCACCCCCAAACTCCCTGGCTTAAAACAAACAACAATCAATTTATTATCTCTTGTGCTTTCAGTGGGTCGGGAATTCAGGAAGAGCTCCACTGGGTAGTTCTGCCTTCAGATTCCCCATGCAGTTGCAGTCGGTGGCAGGAGTTGGAAGAGAGGGCATTGGGAGAGCTTGGGGTGGCTGGACATTCTCCATGTCAGGGGCCCTCTCCATGTGGCCTGTCCACATAGGTTAGCTTGTGGTCTTAAGGTAGTAATGCCTCTTACACAGTGACCCATGGTGCTAATGCAGGATCCAGCAAACCAGGTGGAACCTGCACCAACTTTTCTGTCCTAGCCTGGACAGTTACATAATATCACTCTGCCATATTTCACTGGTCAACCAGTCCCTAGGGTTTGGCCCAGATTAAAAGAGAGAGGTCACAGAATTCACCTCTTCATGGGAAGAAGGTCAAGGAATTTGCAGAAAGATTTTTAAACTGCCATTATCTCTGCAGAAGACATTCTTTGGTTTATGCAATAATTACTTCCTTAAGAGATATTATTTCTCTCTTCCCTTTACTTCCTTGTGTTTCCCCCCTCTTTCCTGATCTTCTTAAAATGTTTACAAATTAAAGATTTTGGGTCTAAATATTTTGCTTGGTACTTATGTGTTCTGTAAATAGATTAATTCTTGCACCAGGCCCAAATATTTCCGGCTGTTTTGTTCTACTCTGCCTACTTCCTGTTTGGTTGACTTTTATTTCCTGTACTCTTGTCAAAGGCTTTGTCAGAGCTGTAAACTTCCATTCTGGCCTAGGCACGGTGCTCTATTTCTAAATCTGCCAGTGGTCTTGAGCAACAGTATGCATAGAGTAACTATAATAAAGGAAGTGAAATTTGAAATACTATGTCTTAACTTAAAATTAATAGAATTAAACACCTACTTTAAGAAAAAATATATTTTAGTAGAGACCATTTTCCAGGAGCTCAGATCTCAAAGAGTCAGTTCACCTTCTCAGTGGTGAACTGCTCTGGGCCATTGGTTGGACTAACTGAGGATAAAACCCCAAAGGTCTTATTTCCAAGTGATTACAACCCTAACTAGAATTCTCTCATTTAGGGACAGTTCTATATCTCTTAAATGTTTTGGGCTGCAAATAACAGGAACCTCAACTCAGCTGGTTTAAACTATAGGAGAATATTTATTATCTCATATAACAAGGAATCTGAGGTGGGATCGTTCCAACTTGGCAACTAATCATGTCATCAAAAACTTAACGAGTTCTTCTAAATCTTTTTTAGACTGCTAATATTTTTAGCATGTTGGCTTTATTTTTAACTCATGGTCTTAAAAGGATTTCTATAGTTCTCTTGTCACATGTAGACACAACAAAGTCCAGTGAATTCCTGGGTGTCTCTTTTTATGAATGAGGAAAAATTTATTTCAGGATCTTCCCAGCAAATTTCCCCTCCTATTACATTGGTCACAAGTATATCACTTGCCCATTCCTAAACCATTCTCTGGCTCAAGAATGGGGTTACCACAATTGACTTAAAGATACACTTACATTTGTATCAGGGTAGACTACCTAAACAAAATCAACATTCTTTATTGAAGAGGAAGGGAAGAGAGTATGGTAGACAGGAAGTCTTTTAATATTTGGACTTACTCTACTACATAGGGTTAACTTCCCCTCCCCTGGAGTTTCTACATCATTGAATGACACCCCTAATTAATATAGTTGCTCAAGGCAGAAAATTGGCAGTTCTCTTTACCTGTGTCTAGCAAACATCAATTCCCCAAAGCCACTGGCTTAATTCAAGCACTTACCTTCTATCCATTATTACAATGATTTTCCCTACAAGTCACTGCCTCTAATCTTGCAGTTTCCCCAATCCATCTTCCACATTATTGAGAGGATTAACTTTCTCTCACAAATTATCAGGGTATTGTCACTGGAGCTCAAATGCTAAAAATGGAATTAGATGCCACTTTCACTGTCCACTTCCCCCAACATGTAAAATTTGTTTTGTGGCTGCAGAAGTATGAAAGAGTTCAGGTGCAAGAGGATTCAAGAGACAGATGTGAAAGCAACGATAGTAGCGGACATGGGATGGCCATCTGTTGCTGTCATCAGTCTGATGATGGTAGAAAAAGGGGTTACAGCCAAAAGATAAAGGAACTATATTCATGACAGATTCTGGGACACTTTGGGCACAAGCAGTCCTTTTTGAAGCCTAGGTAACAAAGTGTGATATAGTGTTGGACAGAAGGGGAGGTCTTCTGAGCCCAGCAAAGCAGGAGAGAAGATTCCATGACCCATTTATCCTCTCCTTACTATTTCAGCACTAACCACCTTGTATTAGAATGACAGATCCTGTGAGGTCCTTGAAGCTGGGACACAATTTTACCTTTGTACTGCTAGTGCCTAACACAGTGCTTGGCATGTGGCAAGTATTTAATCACTGACTAATTTAACATTTCTTAAGTTTAAGTTTCACTTGTAACCACTTAGAGAAGTGATGTCACTAAGATCATATCAAAAGTCTAAGGCAAAAAGAAAATATTAAAAATATACCCAGTAATATGAAAGTATAGTTTGATGATTTGTAATATTAACCTATCACTTTTCATAAGCACTAAATAAAAATAAATGTGCATATATTTACTATGAAAATGAAAATGTGCCATCTGGAATATCTAATATTAGGTTTAATATATTTTGAACTTCATTAGAGTTTTTGATAGCTTTCTGTAAATATCAGATGAAACATTTAGATTGGATTATTAAATAAAAGTTGTGCTTGTCCTCAGTCTTAGTTGTTGATAAAATAAGCTTTTCTTTCTTATACAGTAAGTAATTTAGGAAGCACAATCTTCTGCTCATAATTCCTTGGTTTTCCAACCTTCTCACACCACAGTTATATACAATCTGTTTTACAGTTTATTTTTTAAATTATATTTTATTGATTAGGTTATCACTACCAGTTGTTAAACTTCATTAAGACCTACAAACCTTGGAACTATTTCCAGTTTCCTAGGACATCCATGCTCTAGACAACTTCCTTCCTTAAAGAGCTTAATATAAAAACGACGTAGCAACATGGGAATATGTGAATAGCATAATACCAAGTGGAAAAAAAAAGGCTACCACATTTTATGTATGTATAGTATTCGTGCTTGCAGCTATATAAAATATTCAATAAAAGTGATATGAGGGTATATTCCAAACCAATTTCTTGGTTTGTTTTTTTTTTTTTACACAGGATTGGGGATGATGTAATTTTGATTGAGTCTCATTTTTTCTGCATTAATATTTTAGGAGATTTTATTTATTTATTTTTAGAGAGGGGAAGGGAAGGAGAATAAGAGGGAGAGAAACATCAATGTAAGAGAAAAACATCAATTGGTTGTCTCTTACACACACCCCAGCAGGGGACTGAACCTGCAACATAAGCACGTGCCCTGACAGGAAATGCAATTGGCAACACTTCAATTTGCGGAAGGACACCCAACCAGCTGAGCCACACCAGTCAGGGCTCTGCTTCAATTTTTTTCCATGATCAAGTAATAGCAGAAGAAATAAATCAAATCTACATATGTAAAAGCTCTGGAAGGGAACACATCCACACATCCACACATTCACATAGGTGACATTTGTATTAGTGAGGCAGAATTATAGGTTGTTTTTCTGCTTTTGTCCAATCTTTCTTTATATGTATATTTTTGATGTTGTGATTTTAAAGTAAAAAAATTAGCAAAAAAAATTTAGGATTTTGAATATTATTCAAGAACTTGTTAATGGGTTGGCTCAGATTTCTTTTATGCTATTAAATTCATGATTTTGGGATTTGTCTAAACATAATCATATTATGTGTCTCTACAGGCATAGTTATTACCTCTATGGACAGAGAAGGAGGTCTTAAACCTTATGCTTCTTTTTTTCAATAGTAGTAACATTAAGTGCCCAAAGGTCATGTATTGTCACTCATATCAATACTAGAGTGATTCAATGTATAACAATTTATATTCCTTTAGGTGCTTACAAAGTATCTGCAATACTCAGGGAAGTGTATTAAGCATTATAGGGGAAAATTATGAATAAGACACAGTTAATGCCTTTAATAAAAAAAAGTTGAAGAACTGATCTTTACTTTCACCACAGAGATGTTGAATTGAGGACTTTGGAGAAAAGCTCTTAAAAGACACAGAGCCTATGAACGCTAAGCACTCCAGATACTACCATTTTTATTAGTGTGATTATGGCTGTTAGTTAGCTAACAAATATTTTTACACTGCTTTACGTCTTAGGTCATATTTGGAAAAGTAATGTGGTATAGGGGAAAAAGAGAACTAAGCGTTTGCACATCTAGTTTCAAGTTCCAGCTCAGCAACTAACTTCTTGCAGGAATATGGGCAAAGTACTTAAATTTTCTGTGCCTTCATTTCTTCACGTGTAAAATGAAAGAGTGGACTAAATGATCCATAGGGTTCCTTCAAACTTAAAACTGACTATTCTCTGTTGAGGCATATCAGAAAACATCATATGACTTTAAGGTTATGATGACTTTATTACCAGTTCTGAAAAATGCTAATTCTAAATCTGCACTAGTAATTATTGGATCTCATGTGTGTGAAATGCCAGCTATTACTGTTACAGAAACCAAGTCAGTGCACTGTATCATGCTTCCAGGCAGTGCTGCACACACAAAACTAGCATATGTCATACTATAGGACTTCACGCAATAAACAAACATAAAGATCAAAAAGAAAGAGGCATTTTAAGAATTAATGGTTGATGACCGCTTTTTAGAGTTTTCATGTACTAAGATTTCATTTCTCTGGGTGTTCACAAACCTAATGTTTCAGTTCCTTAAATGAAAATAGGTGAGTAGGGCAGGTTTCCTCAGAGCTACAGTTCTTACATCAGGGACTGTCCCTTTCCCCTCAAATGTGCTTTAAAAGCAGTGGCACAGGGACTGGTGTTGGATGGGAAGAATAGGCAAAACTGACGATGGTGGCATCTGGCTGTGCTGTCACACTCCAAACAATTCACGAATTGTTTAACCTAATCCATAGATTTCCTTTTTCCTGACAGCAATTCCTGCTGTATCAGCAGTTTTCCAAATTAGATCTCTCACCGAGATTTCTATCTGGGACTTTAATTCCTGGTTCTCCTTAATTCTCTATATCCAGTTAGTTACCAAGGCCTTTAACTTCTCTTTATAATATATCTTGTTTCCCTTCTTCTTCACTTCCATGTTCAATATCTGGGTCTGTTTCAGGCTCACGTCTGTTTCACTGCAATAATCTCTTAATGGAGGCTTTTTATACTACTAATCTGATTTTCTGGAAACACTTGCCTCCATCACAGCACTCTCCATATTTCTCCATTGTCTATGAGATTAAACTAAACTACTCCTCTAAGCATTCTCACCCATCCACTACCAGATTTTAGCTCTTTTCTCTCTATTTCCTAGTATATACTTGTATTAGTTATGCTATAACATAGAGAATGCTATAACAAAGAGAACTAAATGCAGTGTAATTCCCTGAGTTCCAGGATGCTCCATGCAATCACACAGGTTCCTTCCATCTTGTTTCTCAATCATAACCTCTAGGACACAGTCCTCAAAAATTCAGTGGAACAGGCATCACAGGACATCTTTTTAGCCCTAGGGTAAGCAAAGAAGTAGGCTCACTGTCTGTAAAGTCTGTGCCTAGGAATGGGTGGGCACATATCTCTACTCAAGGGAAGAGGCAAGATACAGTGCAGTTGAGCAACTATTTATCAAGCCATAATTAATACAGCAAAAAAAGTCAGCTAGCACTTTCTGCCTCACACATCCTCTGCTTCAACTGCCCCATTCTTTCCCACACTCAGGTTTTCTTTCTCTCCACTTACCCAGATGGTACCCACCCTCCTTAAGTATCACTTCCTTCTCTGAGTGTTGCAGCTATTCTCAAAGAATGCTTCAGTATGCTGATAGGTGGATGCAGAGGTCTACTTGTCTTGTGGCTGCCCAAAACAAACCTTGTAAATTCTCTCACTTATTACACCTGTCACCTACCAATCTGAAGTGGTCTGCCTCTTTCTTAAGTCTCTCCTTGCCCTCTGTGTACAGAGATTAGTTTTGAATTTCACCTGGGGGGGGAACTTTGCAAGTTGCTAACCAACAACAGAGAACCAACAGCCTATTTGGCTAGGGCAGTGGTGTCAAACTCACTTTCACTGGGGGCTACATCAGCCTCGCAGTTGCCTTTAAAGGGCTGAATGTAATTTTAGGACCATATAAATGTAACTACTCCTTAACAGTTAAGTGAGAGCTTGGCACTGCTGCCAGGTAAAAACAAGGTGCCTGGCTGGATAAAACAAGGTGGAGAGCCAGATTCAGCCTACGGGCCTTGTGTTTGCCACCTGTGGGCTAGGGGAATCTATAAAGCCTTCCTGTTAGATGAGTCTTGAAAGATGAGAAGAGATGAACCAAGTGAAGAAGTGTGTTAGGCTGTCGAGAGGAGGGAGTTGGTGAGCAGGGTCTCAAGGTAAGTAAGGCTATACAGGTTGTGTGGCCCTCAGGGAGAAAGTTAATCAAAGGTCTTTTCAAGTATACATACACACACACACACACACACACACACACACACATATTTTAAATCCTTAACCAAGGATATCCTTACTGACTTAAGAGAGAGGGGGAGAGAAACACTGATGTGTAAGAAAAACACCAATTGGTTGTTTCTTGTTTGTATCTCAACCAGGGATCCAACCTGCAAGCTAGGTATGTGCCTGCAACTTTTTTGTGCATGGGACGCTCCAACCAACTGAGCCAGCTGGCCAGGGCTCTTTTCAAATATTTTAAAAATAGAGTTATAACATATATAAAATGTACAAGTCTTTATATACCAGTATAGCTCAATTTTTTAATATGCAGCATATGTAACACATGTCAAAGATGAAGTTGGACATTAGTTAAAGTATTAGAGACAGGCTCTACTCAGTAACTATTGAAATAGGGAAGAGAGCACAATGTGAACTGAACACAACTTCAGTTTGTACAGGGGTGACCCCGAGTTTTCGAGGGAAGAGAGAATAGTGAATGAGCAGCCAGGGAATTGGAAATTTACAAAAAGCAGAAAGGGGCCCTCAGTTAATGTCATTAGGTTACCTGCTTTTGTTAACTGGCATTTCTTGAAGTTAGGCTCCTACCCTCCCACAGAGACTGGGAGACAGGGGTCTTGCCTTTAGGTGTTGGCTGGATTAAACAGTAAATTCTTTTGGCAGCCTGGAGCTTTCCCAAGCAACAATCTGAGGGAGCTAAAGTTGTCATCTTAGGGATGTGGCCTTCAGCTGTTAGGACCTTTAGCTAGTATTTATTCCAGTCTGTTAGTGTGGAGGGCAAAATAATATGTGCTGAATCTGCAGTTGGTATAGGCCAAGGTTGAAGCCTAGTTGAGAGGCGGCTCAGAGGAGCCTGAGTAGAGTTTGGTCAAGGAAAAAGTCTTCTGTCACCCACCCTCAACCCAAATCAACATATAAAATGTTTCTAGCAACTGAGAAGTCTCCTTTGGGCCACTTCTCATCAACATCCACCCCCAAAGTTACACAACCTTCTGCCCTCCATCACAATTAGTTTTATCTGGTTTTTGAACTTGATATAAATGGATTCATATAGTATATACATACTCTTTTGTGTATGGCTTTTTCACTTATACTTATAAAATTTGTCCATATTGGTATGTGGCAATAGTATATTCTTTTTAATAATTGGGGAGAAATCTAGTATGAACTCACCGCAGTTTATTTACCTATTCTGCTATTGATGAACAACTCAGTTGTTTTCTTACTGTTGAGTAATATGAATAAAGGTGCCATAAACACTCTTGTCCATCTCTTGGTGGATATAAGAACATATTTCTGTTTGGTATATACCTAAGAGTAGTACAGGCAGTCCCCAACTTATGATGATTCAACTTCTGATTTTTCAGCATTAAAATGGTGAAAAAGCAATGTAAATGTGGTAGAAACTGTTTTCTGAATTTTGATCTTTGCCTGGGCTGGCAATAGTATGATTTTTTTTGTGATGCTGGGCAGTGGCAGTGAGATGGTTTTGCCCACCTGTGGGCTAATACGAGTGCTCTGACAACAATGCTCAAGGTATATTAGGTCATTATGATGTTCAGCAGGTTAGATTTTTTTTATAGTTCACAATTTATATTTTTAATAGAGTCTACAGTCTGCTAAATAAAAGCGGTAACAAGATATTTCACAAACTATTATAAAGTTTAAATCTTAGGAATTTAATTTCATTTAAAAAATTAGGTGCCTATTCATACCTGGATAACCTAAAACTGCTGTTCAATCTATGGTCTAAAATACTTTTTTTAAATACTTTTTTTAATAAGAGATTCCATCCCATCACTACTTTTTCATGTTTTACAATAAACAGTTTGTGTTCATAATAAAAAAAAATCCACACAATAATTCAGCATGTAAAAGATAACTTTACAAAAAACCCAAGACAACCTTTCAAATCAACTTTTATTTTCTTTTTTTCCTCTTTGCATACAGAACTCCACATGCCACTTTTTTTTTTTTTAGCTATAAAGTCACTCCATGTTAGTCAGGTATCATTTTATCCCTAAAACTTAGCTGGTATCAAAATATGACAGTTAGTCAGTATTAAATCTATAAAATATTTATATAGCACAGCCCATTAAGCTTTAGACACTTGGCTATTAAAATACATAAAAACAGGACAAGACCCCCATGTTCAGAATCAGCCATTCACAGTCCCCATCTAGCGACTGTAAAATGGTTCCCAAAGGCAACAGAGGCAACAGGCAGTTACTTCAGAGGACATTGGGCACTGTGATCTGGATGCACCCATATTATACTGTTACCCCAGTGTCATGTACCACCCCACCTTTCTCTCAGGTGGTCTCATAATTCTAGAATGTCAGGTGCAGCTGATACCAAATGAAGACAGACAACACAACATTTACTCTGTGGACATATTCTAACTCCTACTACGTGCACATTGTGAGTTGAATACAACTCATCCTAAAAACATGTCACCATCATAATTTTTCAGGTTGGGTGATCCAACAATCTTGTACTTCACTGTTACTGCCAGCACAAAGCTGAGCCAACTATTGGCTGTAAATAGTTCACTCGCGGTTTTTCTGATAATATGGAAAATATTTTAAGTGTGTATTTCCCTTGGGAGGATAAACTGATAGAGTTGTTGTGTTTTCACTCTTAGGGATACTACAGTACTCTACCCTTGGTTCTCCTTGAGGCTTTAATCCTATTATACTGTTCATTTGCACAAGAATACAAGAGTGTCCACTGGAGTAGCCAAAGACAGGATCATCCACACCACTGCATGCTTGAGGTAAGGTAAGAGGAAACTGACACACAACAAAAACTGGACGATTCTGGTCAAAAGAGTACTCCATCAGGACAGATTGTGAGATTCTTCTGTTTTTTTAAAGCACATACTTTTGAAACTTATTAAGGTCTTCAAAGTACCCTCTACTGGACTCTGGATCAGGCATACTGAATGAATATTCCAATACTGACACTGATTTTGGAAAAACAGTAAGTCCTGGACTAAAAATCTGGTCACGATATTTTGGAACTTCATTGTTCAGAGACTGAAGCACAGCCCACATTGTGAATATGAAGAGTGTAGCAAGGAACCCATAAAAGACTAGATAGAAGAGCAAGATCAAACCCCACCAAGCTCTTTGCAGTGCGTCCCAGGAACTCTTCTGGTGGTTGGGCTGTAGAGGAAGAGCCTCCACTCAGCCAGGCTCTGGTTGAAGGTCTTCTCATCTTTGCTCGCCATGGGTGTGCACCCACAGCAGGTATGGGGGTGGGGTTTGTGGAGGTAGCCAGGAGCACAGAGGCACCGCGCAGCCCGGAGGTGCACCCTGGCTCCAGCAGCACAGCCCGGAGAAGGCAGCAGAAGGTAGAATGGCAGAGAACACCTCCTCACTTCCATGTGGTGCACACTCAAGCTGGACTGCAAGGTTAGATGTATTAAATGCATTTTCAACTTAAAATGGATTTATTGGGATATAAACCCATTGTAAGTGGAGGAGCATCTGTACCACTGGATCATAGGATATTTATATTTTAGGCTTAGTTGATACTGTCAGTTTTCCAAGGTTGTTGTACCAATTTATATTCCCACAGAAAAATCTATCCCACAACCTCACCAACACCTGGAATGGTCCTTTTAACTATAGCCATTCTGATAAAGGTGTAGCAATATTTCACTGTGGTTTTTATATGCATTTCCCTGATGACTAGTGATGCTGAGCACCATTTTATATGCTTATTAGTCATTTGGCTGTCCTCCTTTGTAAAGTGCTTGTTTGAGTCTTTCACTCACTTAAAACATTGGGTTATCTATCTTGAATTCCTACTGATTTGTAGGATGCATATGAGTACCAATAGGGTCCTCTGGGAAGAACATGCTAATATGCAGTGAGCAATGCAACAGATTTACTGGGGATAACACCTATGAAAAATAAAAGGGGGAAAAAGAAGGAAAAGTCAGGGAAAGTCTTCAGATGCAGGTCTGACAGTTGTGAAAAGAAAGGGAGAAAGAAGGAGAATTAAATAGGAAGAGAGTCAGATAGGATGCATCTCTGAGAGAGTCTCAGTCAGTCCAGTAGGGAGCTCAGACACAAATATTGCCAGTAGAAAATAGCACTGGCTAGAGATAGCAAACCCTTGTACTACCACGTGCTCATAATTGGCTAGGTGCTTGCAAGGCATCATGTGGCTTTGGCTTAAAAGCTAAGGCAGCCCTGACTTCTTGTGGCACAATTGGTTGGGCATCATCCCACAAAGCGAAAGGTCACCAATTCGATTCCCAGTCAGGGCACATACCTGGGTTACTGGTTCGTTCCCAGGTTGGGGTGTGTAGGAGATGCAACTGATCAATGTTTCTTTCTCACATTGATATTTCTCTCCTTCTCTTTCTTCTACCTTCCCTTCACTCTAAAAATAAGTAAATAAAATCTTTCAAAAAAACAAAAGCTGAGCTAGATCCTCTCTAGAACTGAGATCTGAACAGAATGGCTTCATGGACGCCACTGGCTTCTTGATTAGATGTATGTATTATAAGTATCTTCTTTCAGTATGTGGCTTACCTTTTCATTTTCTTAGTGGCATTTTTTTTGTTAATTTTAATTAAGTCTAATTTATCTACCTTTTGTTTTTGTTGGTTATGTAGTGTTGAAGAAGTCTTTGGCTATCCCAAGTTTATGGTTTGCTTTCTCCTCAAAGTTTTATTATTTTACTTTTAACATTTATGTCTACGGCCTATTTTAAATAATGTTTTGGGTATGGTATAAGGTTAAGGTCAAGTTTCATTATTTTCTGTATAGATGACAAATTCGTCCCAGTACACGTTAATGAAAAGACCTTCTTTCCCCACAGAGAACTGCAGTGCAGACTGTTATAAACAAGTGACTGCCATGAACAACCGTCTGATTCTGGGGTTTCTCATTCAGCCCCTTGTTCTATTCATCTAAATTTGTGCCAATTTCATACTACCTTAATTTCTGTACTTTTTAAATCATTTGGATATCTGGTAATGTACATTCTCCAGCTTTATTCTCTAATATTGATTTGGCTATTCTAGGACCTTAGCATTTCTTTTTCTTTTTTTAAAGACTTTATTTATTTATTCATAGAGAGAGGAGAAAGGAGGGAGAAAGAGAGAGAGAGAAACATCAATGTGTGAGAGACACATCAATTGGCCTGCAACCCAGGCATGCGCCCCGACCGGGAATCGAACTAGCAACCCTTTGGTTTGCAGGCTGGCACTCAGTCCACTGAGCTGCACCAGCCAGGGCTGAATTGGGCACTTTATTTTTTTTTAAGTATTTTTATTGATTATGCTATTACAGTTTTCCCAATTTTCCCCCTCTATCCTCTCTCCACCCTGTCCCCACAACCCTCCAGCATTCCTCTCCCCCTTAGTTCATGTCCATGGGTTGTACATATAAGTTCTTTGAGTCCTCTGTTTCCTATACCATTTTTTATCTTTCCTTATCTATTTTATGCCTGCTAACTATGCTTCTTCCCTGTACCTTTTCCCCCTATTCCTCCCTTCCCTCTCCCCACTGAACTCCCTCTGTGTGATGTCCATTTCTCTGATTCTGTTCCTGTTCTGGTTGTTTGCTTAGTTTTTGTTTTCATTGTTTTTCTTTTCTTTTAGGTTCATTTGTTAATAGTTATGAGTTTGTTGTCATTTTATTGTTCATATTTTTAATCTTTTTCTTAGATAAGTTCCTTTAACATTTCATATAATAAGGGCTTGGTGATGATGAATTCCTTTAACTTGATCTTACCTGGGAAGCACTTTATCTCCCCTTCCATTCTAAATGAAAGCTTTGCTGCATAGAGTAATCTTGGATGTAGGTTGTTGCCTTTCATGACTTCAATACTTCTTTCCAGCCCCTTCTTGCCTGTAAAGTTTCTTTTGAGAAATCAGCTGATAGCCTTATAAGAAGTCCTTTGTAAGTAACGTCACCTTATCTCTTGCTGTTTTTAAGATTTTCTCTTTGTCTTTAATCTTGGGTAACTTAATGATGATGTGCCTTGGTGTGTTCCTCTTTGGATCCAACTTCTTTGGGACTCTCTGGGCTTCTTGGACTTCCTGGAAGTCTATTTCTTTTGCCAGATTAGGGAAGTTTTCCTTCATTATTTGTTCAAATAAGTTTTCAATTTTTTGCTGTTGCTCTTCTCCTTCTGGCACCCCTATAATTCAGGTATTGGAATGTTTCAGGTTGTCCCAGAGAGTCCCTAGCCTCTGTTCATTTTTTTGGACTCTTGTTTCTTCATTCTGATCCAGCTGGATATTTATTTCTTCCATTTGTTCCAAATTGTTGCTTTGAATCCGGATTTTCTTCTTGTCACTGTTGGTTCCCTGAATATGTTGCTTTATTTCATTTTGAGTATCCTTCATTTGTTCTTTCATTTTTCTATGAAGATCAATCAGATCTGTGAACATTTTGATTACCAGGGCTTTAAATTTTCTGTCAGATAGACTGGTAATCTCCTCATTGTTTAATTCTGAGGTTGTGCACTGTTCTTTCATTTGGGCCATATCTCTTTGTCTTGGCATACCTGATAAGTTGTAAGGGGAGGGGCATTCACCCAGGCAGGGCAACCCTTTTTGCTGCACTGCCTGTGGGGGAGGGGCCAGAGAGAGAACAATGCAGCTCTGCCTGCTCATCTCCAGTGTACTTTCTAACAGACTCTAGAGTCAGACTGGAAGTATCTCCCACCGTGGCAACCCCAGCGTCAACTCTGAGTCTCAGTTTACCCCTTACCCCTTAAGTCAGTCCCTCCCTCGCAGCTCTGCAGAGCTCGAGAGTCAGCCCTGCCCCTCAGCCACCTGGCCTCACTTTTTCTGAGTCACCCGCGCAGTCCGCCTTACCCAGTCTGGTTGTTCTGGTTGATTTTTTCTTTAATTCCTTGGTTGTCAGAGTTCCATGCAGTTTGATTTTTCTGGTGCTTTCAGTTTTTTATTGATTTTAGATTGGTCCTTATCCTCCTTTTGGTTGTGCAAAGAAGCAAAGGGTTTCTGTCAATGCCTCCATCTTGGCCGGAACTCTGAAGATCTCCTTAGCATTTCTCTATACATTTAAGAATCACCTTGTCAATTCCAACAAAAAAAATATACTAGGGTTTCAACTGGGATTCATTAAATCTATAGATTAATTTAGGGAGAACTAATATTTTAGCAATACTGAGTCTTTCAGACCTTAAGCAGGATTGAAAGACTCAGTATCTCTGGGGAGAAGTATTCTAGGCAGAGTGGAAAGCATGAACAAGGGCAGAGAGACAAGAAACAGCATGGCTTTTGGTATATAAGAAGCTATGAAGCAGTTTAATGAGGTGTAAAGTGCAAAGCATGAAGTGTAGAAGATGAGGCTGAAGAAAGAGGCAGAGGCCAGATTATAGAGGAAGTTGTTGGCCATGTCCAAGGGTTTGATCTAAGGCTGATGGATGGTTTTAAAACACAAGTGTGGTGTGGCCTGATGTGCATTCACACAGAGGACTCCATCAGCAAAGGGTCTGAGTAGGTTTGAATGTCTTTCAAAGAGGACAAAAATGTAGACAGGCAGAATAGGAGACCATTCCAGTAGTTAAGGTGAAATATGATGATGATTTGAACAAGGACAGTGGTAATCAAGATGGAAAAGAAAGGGATTCATATTTGATTGGTAAAACCAGTAGGGTTTGGTGATTGGATATTGTAGGGTTGAAGGGGGTGGTGTGGATATTGTAGGGTTGAAGGGGGTGGTGAGAGGGAGAGTCAAAGATGATTCCTAATTTTCTAACCGATTTATGGGTAGATAGTGGTATAAGGAGTATGGGAATAAGAGTAAAGTTGAGAGAGATATTGAGTAGGTAGAGTTTGAGTTGCCTATGAGTTTCCCCAGGAAGGTGTCTAACAGATAAATGGATATGTAGGTCTGAAGCCCAGGGAAAGATGTAGGCTGGATATATGGTCCTGTGACCATGGATAAATCATGCGAACGAATGAGATTACTCAAGGAGTGTGCATAGGTTGAGAGGTATTATGCATCTCTCCCCCATATTCCCATTCAGATTTAAAGTTTCCTAGTTCTTTGTCTTCTTTTTCATAAAATTACCTACTGATATCCCCTGGGTTAAAAACCATATAAGAAATAGTGTTCATTGGCCCTGGCTCGTGTAGCTCAGTGGATTGAGTGCGGGCTGTGAACCAAAGTGTCGCAGGTTCGATTCCCAGTCAGGGTACATGCCTGGGTTGCAGGCCATGACCCCCAGCAACCGCACATTGATGTTTCTCTCTCTCTATCTCCCTCCCTTCCCTCTCTAAAAATAAATAAATAAAATCTTTAAAAAAAAAAGAAATACTGCTCATTGATTTAACATTATATTTGTGACCACAAATTTCAAATGGATATTCAGTACAGCCAGATATACCTTATAAATTTCCACTCTTTCAGATCACGTTTTCAGTTTCTCTTCTTCCTCAAAACTTCTGGTCCCTTGTGGCCCTCCACTCTTAGTTAAACTTTACATTGTACTTCACTATAAAAAGGCGGGGGGGGCAACTTGACTGATTACCTAATTTTCATATCATCAGGTCAACCAGGTTCTCTGCAATTGCTCTGTCCTCATTATAACCATAGAAGTGTCCCCATTCCAATCTACAGCCAGCCTCATAACCTGTGCTCTAGATTTCATCCTTTCTCCCTTTCTCACACAGAACCCCCTTCCTCTCTATCATCATCCATTTATGATTAAGTATATTTGTATATTTTTATACAAATATGCCTTAATAGTACCTTCTATAAACAAAACTTCAGTGCCAGAGACTGCTAATGCTCACTGATACACAATTTTTTTCTTCTTCCTTGGCACACAGCTAAATTACATTTCTCAAGTTATATTTTTCAGCCCCCTTGTGGGGGCCATAAGGAAAGTAGATTGTAACCAGAAGTAAAGTATTCCACTCTCAGACCTAGACCATAAAAATCTCCCATTCATGATTCTCTACTCACTTTCCTTTTTCAAGGTGACTTTGATGGCTACATGTTGGAGCTGCAAAATTGTAGGAACCTGGATCTCTGGGTTATTCTTGGAAGAAAGACACTCAACTCATACTGGACTGCAACTCAAATGATAAATAAACTTTGATTATGTTAACCTGTTGACATTGCAGTTGTCAGTGACAGTCCTTAGCCTAATATAACTAACTCCACACCCCCCTCAAGCTATTGCCCCATTTGTGTCCTTTAACAGTCTTTGAAGAGTTGTCAAAACTCATGGTTTCCATCTTTCTCGTCTCAACCTCCTTCATTTCAGCTTCCTTCCCACCATTCCACTGACATGCCTCTTATTAAGATCATTAATAACCTTAATTTTGCCAAATCCAATGTCATTTCTTCATTCTCATCTTTTTCAAGCATCATTTAACACATCTGACCACTTTCATTCTTTTTGAAACACTCCCTGGGACACCACAGTCTATTGGTTTTCCTTCCACTTCATTGGCAGCTCCTTTTTCTCTACCAGTTCCCTAAGACTTGGAGTATCCTAGGGCTCTTTTTAAATTTTGTGTCTCTCGCTGCACTCTTTAGTGGAATGCTGCCAACTCCCAAATCTTTATTTCTAGCCCAGTCCTCTCCCATTTGCTTTAGTTCTGCACATTTGACTGTCTCCTGGGATATCTAACAGCCATCTGTAATATAACATGTCCAAAACACAACTCCTGATTTTCCCTCTCAAACCTTTTCACTTTTCTCTTCCTTTTTACCTGGTTTGCTCACACCAAATATATGGGAGTTTCCAATTCCTGTCCCCCCCTCCCCACCTACATCCAATCTACTACTAAGTATTTCTGGCTCCATCACCAAAATATCTTACTAAATCTGACTCCGTTTCACCATCTCCTCTGCAAAAATGCTAGTTGAAAGCACTTTTACTTCTCAGACTACTTACTCCAACAATCTAATTGCTTTGCCTTCACCCTTGCCTCAGGTGTATGCTAATAGTTTACCACATCAGCCAGAGTAAACATCTCAAAATATAATAAGCCAATGAAACACTTAAACTCTCAATAGCTTTCTGTGTGAAGCTGGAAAAAAAATCCATCCTCCTCACCAAGTGAGATTTCTTGTCTTCACCATCTCTCTACTGCATTACGGTATGGTTTAATGCTTATTCAATAGTTTCATTCTTTTCTATTTCTCTACATTTTATGAAAGGATATTTTGATGCTAGTAGATTTTAGTCACCCCCCCCCCAACTGGATCCCCCAATTTCAGCACTAGCATGGCAAGCTATTCCCTATCCCCCCTCCTTATTTTAGAAAGCAAGGAACAGTAGAAAGAGCATGGAACTTTGGAATCACACAACCCTGTGTTTAAACTGTACTGTTCTTTTTACCAGCATTCTGAAGTAGGAACTTACCTTCTCTGATGCATTACTTAACTTCTTTAAACCCCGATCACCTCATCTATAAAACGAGGATAACAATACGTTATAAATAAGGTAAATGAACTGACACATATGAGGTTCTTACCACACAAAGGAAACAAAGGTATACTAGATTCCTTCAACACACTCGTGTTCTTTCCCATTCACCCTTTCCTCGTCGATACCTCAGTCAAATGCCAAGATAGATACACCCTACTAATCTTGAGCACACTGCGTAATGATGCAGCGAGCTCACAGTGCGGACCTTAAGAGTTTTATAAGCTTTATTAAGTAGTAAAGTTAACTGAGCCTTCGCAATTTAGGTATAAAGATGAAAAATAAGGCTGCAGGGGTCCCCATATGCAAATACATGAATTATAAATGAATACTGGCGTCAGCCGCTGCCGCACTTCCCCTACTGGGAGCACTGTGACCCAAGCCGTGCTCCGCCGACGGTGTGGGGGCGGGTATTTGCATATGCAAAATCCGGAAGAGAGGGGAACCACCCAACGAAAACCCCGGGCTTTACTATCCTCTAGACTGGGAGGGCCGGCCCCACTTTGCCGCCTGCCCCGCCCCCAAGGGCTGTCGGCGGCCAGCCCTCTCGTAGCCACTGCATCCTCCTACTCGCTCCTGAACTTTAAACCGTGCTCCGGAGAACAACCTGGAGGAGGGGGATTTCTCAGGAGCCAGCGTCTTTCTTTCGCACGCTCAGGACTGTCACATGCTGGCTCCCAGTGTTCCCTGCCATCCAGAAGATGCTGCGCACCAGCTACCCAGACTTGCTGCCGAGCCCAATGCCGCTCCCCGGGTGGTAGCGTGGGCGGGGCACAGGAGGGGCGGAGCGTGGGCCGCGAAAGCAGATGCGCGAGGACACCCAGTCCCTGCGCCCCCGGAGAAGGCAGTGGCAAGAGCCTACGTCAGCCGTGGGAAATCCCCTTACCGCGCTGCGCTGGTGGGGTCTGCGTTGGGCTCCTTGGGCGCTCCGCCCCCTTTCCCTGGTTCCTGTACTCAGGACTGAAGACGCCGGGAGATTTGTAGAACTAAGAGGGTGGAAAGGTGTGAGCGGCAAAGCAGAGGAGGGCGAGAAGGAGGAGGTGGCCCCCGGGGGTGGTCTGACGGACCCAGGAGTCCTGCTGGCAGAAGACTGGCTGGCGGGCTGGCTGGCTGCAGCAGCCTCGGGTCCGGACACGCAGAGTGGAGTGGAGCCATGGCCTCTGGTGAGTGTTCCTGGCGCCGCGGTCCAGTCCTGGACTTGGGGGGAAAGGAGCTTGTCCTGGCGTCTTGCTGCTCAGTTTCGGGGGCTCAGTTCTGATTGTGGGGCATTCTGTCTTTAAAATTGCCTGATCTGGCAAATTGTCAACTTTGTACAAAGTGGCTTGCGTACGAAATCAAAGCCACACTCTGTAATCATTATTATAACCGGAAATTTAGAAATTCCCAGCGATGGGGTTTTGGGATTAGGGAAGTAATAATCTGCATAAAGGGAGGCGAGGAGTTCTTGTATTGAAAATTGGTTTATGTTGAAATGGTGGTTTTCTGTTTTAGACTAGGAATGAGGAACCTCAGACTTCAGGAGAGCTCTGCTTCTTTAGTTTGATTTCATCAAGTGCTAAGTGGTGATTGCTGTTGTGCTGACAGTTGTACAGAATGTGTGCCTTTAAAAGTCACGAGTGGTAGTTTAACAGAGTTTAAAAGAAAATGTTCCTTCACCAAAGTAGGTAATTTTTACTGTACCTTATAGGTTACGGACAAGTTGAGTTTTGTTTTGTTTTTTGTTTCTTTTTTCCTTTGTTGGAAAGAAGGGAAAAAGAGGACTTTTAGAATATCCCTGCTTTAAAATATGGGTAGAAATAAAAACAACTTTGTTTCACTTATGAAAATGTTCAGTTTGAGTTAATAAATGCGTGAGTTTCTTGAGAGAAAGTGAGTTTACCAAGACAGCTTAGAGGGCAAGGGAGGGAGTCTCAAATTTACAGCCATGGTTTATTTTAAGTTAGCCTGTAACCGAAGGGAAGTCAATCGAGCAGACTCTGTTCCAGTTGTATCTTTTCAGCATTCTGGTGCGGTTCCTAGGGGTGCGTTCCCGACTGAGGGAGCGGCGTGAGCCAAGGCAGGGAGGCTTCAAGGTTTATGGTCAACGTTTTCCAAGCGGGCTACAGAGGGGCTCTTGTTTATGCTTCACCCTCCTTCCCAGCCCCTGGGACAGTGACCCGCAGTAGAAGGCTGATGTCTGGCAGAGAAGAGGAAGTTCAAAGCTTAGAGGACTTTTTAAAGGGGCGGAGAAGAACAATACCATCCTTAGCTGCTGCCGTAGACTGAAAAGGAAATATAGGGGTGATGACGTTTGATTTCAGTTTGTGGTTTTCATGTGAGAATACAAGTAGAATTTAAACTACTTCAACTTTCTCTCTATCCACTTCGCTGACCCCCAAACTTTCAGATAATCTTGAAAATTCATAAATTCAGAGCGCGTTTAGATTAAAAGTGCAAAGATGGCTTGAAATAGGTTAGTTTATTGGTGATAAGGTCTTGTATGAAAGTAGAGAATGATGAGCATATAAGTTTAAATAAGGTCAGACTTCTGGCAATTGAACCAAACTTTATTAGTATGTAGTATGGCTGTAATACTTCTAATTCTTTAAAAACAGAGAGAAAAGAATTAACCATTTATAGAGTATTGTAAGACCTACATCATTTAAAAATGTGACGCAGTTTAAACTTGCTTAATGACACTATTTTTTGTGCTATTGTGAGGACTGATTCTCTGATTCGAAGGGGGAAAATTGTTAAGGAATGAGAAGTTGTGAATTGTCACAAGTTATTTAAATTGTAATTCAGTTTTTCGAAAACTAAGCAAATTTTTAAAATGGAGTCTGGGTGTACTTTCCTCAATCAGTTGTAAAGACCCTAGACAAAAAGAGTCAATAAATTGTAAATTCCCATCCTGTTTTCAAACAGTAATTCAGCTGAGTCACAGAAAACAAAGTGTACTAAATTAGTTTATCATTGTCTAGTTTAGATTCTGTTTGTAGTAAGGTAGTAGTAAAACCTCAAAAGGTATTTTTATTGATTACCAAACCTTTAAGACCATTTCTTCATTTCTCCTGGATGTCAACTACATAGGTATGTGTAGTTGAATATGTGATCTGTATAACAAAAAGTAACATCATAATCTCATAAGCAAATTATATAAGTACCATTAGTTACTGGAACTTTTATTATATATTTCTAAATTTTGTTCAGGTAAATTAATCAGATTATTTAGAATTTTACAGCTTGCATTCTATTAAGTTGTCTCTACGTTACGCCTTGATTTTAGTCTTTTGACGTGATTCATTAGAATAGGCCTTGTGAAGAAAAATATTCCTATATGCATTAGACCATCATTACACTTGTATATTTAAATAAAATTAGCTATTTTAGGCCTGACTTTAAAGTTTTTCATTGTTCTAATAAAAAGTATAAAATGTTGTTATGTGCACATAGCTCTGTTTATTAATAAATAGTACTATCTTTGGTATAATACATGTTACAATTTAGATAATTTATTTTTATTACTAGTTTTCTTTAGTATAGTTCTGCTATGTCACATAGGAAGGACCTGAAGAAATTGTTTCTGTAAACTACACACTACTTCCCAACTCTGTCTGTAGTGTGACTATCAAGAAAACTATTTCTTGTGAGTAACAGGGTGGAAAATATAAATGTGGCACAACTTAAATTTTTAAGTTAAGTAGAGCTGCAAGCTGGAATTGATAGCTAAAACATATGACATCTATTTTAAAATAAAAGACTATATACAAGTATGAAGGCTATTTCAGAAATGTAACACGTGAAAGTGTAGAAATAACTAGTATAAAGGAATGAGGATGATATATGATAGACATAAAGGGAATGAGTGAATGAAATGACTGGTGAGGAATCATTGGAATCATTTTTGGGAACACCTTGGGTGAGTGTATTGTAGTATCTCAAATACAATTTAAGGAACTCAGCAGTCCTTTTGTTCCATCTTTCTCTCATCTGTTCTCTGCAATGACTGGGATTGTAGGCACATGATCTATGTAATTGCATGGTGTATACTTTGTTTTTATACCAAAGGAAATTCTTTGTTGTAAACAAGATATAAAGTACAATAAAAGAAGTATGCAAATTGTAAATCACAAGGATTTCTTTTAATTTATTAAAAGAAAACATTTTTGGGTTCCAAGGATCCAAGTTGGGTGTCAGAAATCTAAGTACCATATAGAAAAAAGTGTTAAATAGGAAGATATAGGGTCATTTTTCATTATATATTTTAAATAATTTACTTTTAACACTGTATATAATTTACTATACAACAGAATATTAGGAATACTGTTAACAAAAGTGAATGTTCTAGTAATTTTTCTCCCTATCTACTGTATTTTGCCATGTGTAAATTTTTAAGGGAAAAATAAGGATGTGCATCATACATGGGCATAATAATGGGCATAATAATCCCATGTATAATGCACACAAAACCATGGGCACACATTACATATGGCAAAATACAGTAGTTTCACGTACCCCCACAAAACCTCCTACAAAATAGCAGAAAAATATTTGTCCATTTGTAAGTAATGATCATTAACATTGCATGAGATATACTAAAAAATTATTTTAAATTCACACTGAAATGAACATCTTGTAATTTTTATTTTTAATCTGTTAATCAAGAGATGATTTGGTCCTCCTATCTATTTTTTTCTTAATTTTATTTTAATCATTGTTCAAGTACAGTTTTCTCCCTTTTACTCCCAATCCAGCCCACCCTCCCAACCCTCCCCACTTCCCTCCCATTACCACCCTCCCCCTAGTTTTTGTCCATGTGTCCTTTAAATTTGTTCCCGTGAACCCTTCCCATTGTCTCCTGAAATTCCCTCTTCTCTCCCCTGTGGTCACTGTCAGCCTGTCCTCTATTTCAGTGTCTTTGATTATATTTTGCTTGTTTCTTTGTTTTGTTGTTTAGGTTCCTGTTAAAGGTGAGATCATATCAAAATTAAAAGAGAACCAACTGTATGGGAAAACATATTTGCCAATGATACCTCAGACAGGGGTTTAATCTCCAAAATATATAAAGAACGTACACAACTCCACTCTAGGAAGACAAGGAATCCAATTAAAAAATGGGCAAAGGACTTGAACAGACACTTCTCCAAGGAGGACATACAGAAAATCCAAAGACACATGAAACAATGTTCAATATCACTAGCTATCAGAGAGATGCAAATTAAAACCACAATGAGATACCACTTCTATTTTTTTAAGATTTTATTTTATTTATTTTTAGAGAGGGAAGGGAGGGAGATAGAGAGAGAGAAACATCAATGTGTGGTCGCTGGGGGTCATGGCCTGCAACCCAGGCATGTACCCTGACTGAGAATCGAACCTGCGACACTTTGGTTTGCAGCCCGCACTCAATCCACTGAGCTACACCAGCCAGGGCCTCCTATCTATTTTTAATATAGTTAAATACCTGAAAAATCTAGGATGGATTTTAAATATTTCTCTACTTTTTCACCCTTGAAGTGAAAGTTTTATTGAACACTTATTTTTTTATCCCCACAGCAATGGATTCTCTAGCAGTAGAATCTCTATTGCCAAAATCTCTTACACCTTTTAATTACCTTGTGATGCAGACATCAGTCAAATACTTATCTGAAAATTTCCTTACTTGTATTCTTATGACCCAATTGAGAATCTGCCTGATATATTGGAATAAACTAGACTTTAGTCTATGATGGACCTGAATTGTTTCTTTTTCTTTTTTTTTTTGTAAGACTTTTTATTTGTTTATTTTTAGATAGAGAAAGGGGGAGAGAGGGAAGAAACATCAATGTGTAATTGCTTTTCTCACACACTCAACTGGGGACCTGGCCCACAACCCAAGCATATGCCCTGACTGGGAGTTGAACCAGTGACCCTTTGGTTCTCAGGCTCAATATATTGAGCCATACCACCCAGGGCGAACTGTTTCTTAGTCTACTTCTCCCACTCTGATATAAAAATGGGAATAACTACTGCAGAGTCTTGTGAGAAACAAATGAGATAATGTATGCCCATAAGTGTTAGTTTTGTTTTGTAGTGGAGCAATTTTGGGACTCAAAGGTATAGGAAACAGAAACTACTAGAGACCCTTGGAACTTACTATTTAAGTGTTCCGATGATTCTAAAATTTTGTGAAACCACAAAACCAATATTAATAGACTAGATCAGATGCTAGATAGAAAATATATCTTTCAAGAATGCCCATTTACTTTTAAACAATTTAGAATGGTTTCACATACATTTAAACTAGGGGAGTAGAATTTGACAGTGATGTTTGGACTCAGTGGGTTTTTTTTCCCTCCTTTGTTCACTTAAATGATAGTAAGCATTCTGAAAAAAAAAATCAAAAATGCTTACCAGGTAGGCCACGTGTCCTTTTACCAGATTGATTGATATAACTTATCCTATACTTGATTTCTTTTGCACTTTCCATGTTAGTGTTTTTCCTTCCTTATGGGATTTGGCTTAAGTTTTCTTTGCCACTTTGTTACTTGCATGCCATTCTAGCTATGCTATGTAACAAATGGTAGCTTCTAATTTTTATCATAACTAGAAAGAACCAGAAAAACTCACCTGTATCATAAGGTAAACAGGATCATCACCATGAACAGTGGCATTAACCCACTGAGTGATATCAGCCAGGGATGATTTACTTTTTAAATAAATCAGGGTAATTAAAGGCTATCCCTATAATAATGTTTCCCACCCCCGCACCCCTTTTCTGCTTGCATTTGGATAAGCTTTTTAGAGTGGGAGAGAAAGAGGAGTAAGTTATGAATAGTCAGAATTCCTCTGTGTAGTTTCTCACCCAGCCCATACTTGGATGTGAATTTTTGGATTACTTCTACAGATATGTGCATCATTGTTTCCAGTTCTTTGTATTTTAGAGCAATGGTTCTTAATCAGGAATGTGTTAGAATAGCTTGGAAGGCTTTCAGAAACATGTCTGGGCTTTAGATGGATCTCTATTTCTATTTAGCAGATCTCAGGTAGGCTCAGGGCATGTATGTTTTGAAAAGCTACCTAGGTGATTCTGATATACAACCCCAGTTTGAACTCTGTTCCAGGAATTTCATTGAATCTAAATACTCACTTGCCTATACCAAGATGCATGTCTTCTTAAACTAAATTACATTTATTTTAGGTTATTTGCTGTATCAGTTACTGTGAACTTATCCCCAGCTGTTTTTAAGCTTGTTGGTCTTTTGGTTTGACACCCTGGGATCCCAGCTGTCATACTTGCTAGTCATTCATAATTTCACATAATTTTGAGCTTTTAGTATCATTAAAATAGGATAATAATTTTTATTCTGTTTTTATGAACAACAAATTTAAAACGATCACCTGAGAAATGATAAAGTGCTTTAAAACAATATTACAATTACTATAATTAATATTTTTCACTGTATAATTAATGCTGTTTCCCAATTCTAGCTCTAAGGTTTTCATTTCTAATGTGTCTATTTCTGACAATTGATGATCCATTTTTAACCTTTATTTCAGTGTAATTTCTTTTTTCATCTTACAAACTCATACTTTATTAGGTGGGCACTATGTTTTAAAAATAGCACTCTTTTTACATAAGTACAGATAAAAATAAATATATCTTGCAAACATTTTGGCTATATTTCAAATGTTATTCTGGTCTGTGTTGGCTTTGTACAATATTGTTAAAAATATAGGGATCAATCCCAGTTTATTAGTTAAAAATACAGTAATCAATTTTTAAAAAATATTTTATTTATTTATTTTTAGAGAGGGAATGGAGGAAGAAAAAGAGAGAGAGAAACATTAATGTGCAGTTGCTGGGGGTCATGGCCTGCAACCCAAGCATATATCCTGACTGGGAATCAAACCTGCGATACTTTGGTTCTCAGCCCATGCTCAATCAATTTTTGTAGAACCAGTTTTGAAGACTTTAGTGCTTTTCAAAACTTTAGTGATTTAGAGTAGTATTAGTTGAGAGTCATTTTTCCTACAATTCCCTGATGTATATTTTACCTTCTTCCACTCCACAGATGACTACATTTCA
This sequence comes from Phyllostomus discolor, assembly GCF_004126475.2. Lineage (NCBI taxonomy): Eukaryota > Metazoa > Chordata > Mammalia > Chiroptera > Phyllostomidae > Phyllostomus > Phyllostomus discolor. The sequence continues at coordinate 40,134,452 of NC_040908.2, forward strand.
GCACTTGTTCATCTTCAGGAAGAATTGCACTTCAAAACAGGGTATTGAGGAAGGAAGTAACTGATACATTGTACAGATGCATGATGTAAATGATTTGTAGCTGGGAAGTTTTTAAAAAAACACTAGTACATATAAAGAAATCAGAATATCAATGGGTATGAGGAGTATGAAGATGTAGCCATTCTAATACACCTACAAAGCACTATTTTTTCCATAGTAGTGAAATCTACTGAAGAAAATCTGATTGTGATTGCATAACTTACACGGATAAAAAGATCTTTAGATTTTTATTCATTCATTTAACAGATACTTACTGAATACCTGTGTGCAAGGCACTGATGAGTAAGATACAATTCCTGCCTTCAAGTAGGTTGAAGAAATAAAACAAGTAGCTTTTTTTTTCAGGTAGAAATAGTCTTACCTAAATTGTAGTTATTTGGAATACTTGCCATAAACAAAATACTATGGTAGTTTAGAAGAGGGGGAGTTTATTTCTAGCTGGGGAATATTGGGTATTATAATAAACTCTGGTTGTCAGAAAGACTTTTTACCAATAGAGTGCTTCTACAGTAGGAAGAATAGATTTCAAGGGTTTTTTAAAGTACTTGATGTTATGTAACTAATATTTGTCATTTTTATAATTAAAAATCTTTTTAAAATGTATTATTTAATCTTTTAACAAATGCTTCTCTGTTTTCTTATGTACAGACTTTTTCATAAACACACTTTCTAGTTTAAGGGAGTGTGTAACCAATAAAATTATTTGAATTCTCACTATGACCTAGCACTGTTGTTCACACTCCTCCAAAAGTTAGCCACTTACCATTAATGATGTCATTCTATATCAAATTCCCACCAAGACACCTTTAAATAAGTAGTGGGCAGGGATTTATTTGACCTTTAGTTTAACCACATAAGTGATTTAAAATATCACTTAAAAATTACATTTGAGAATTTTGAGTTATTGTAAGGAAAATGTGCTTTCCTAAAAATATTTCTACAAGGATATATAAGCATGTAAAATATTTGAAAATAAAATGTGAGTTTTAATTACTTAAAATATAAAAATGTATAAGGATATGAAATTATTAAATACTCATCTACATGCCTTACATTTTTTAATAAAGTGGAAATAAGTATTATGAAATTGATTAGGTTAAAGGCAATTATTTTTCCTACCCTTTGTCTTTTGAATAAACAAATAGGTGGTAGATTCAAACACAAGGAGTCTGAATCAAACATAATAAAGTTAAAGGTAACGGTAATGCATTACTCAGTAACCCAAAGTAGAAACTATGAAGCCATCATTGATTCTTTATCTTAACACTGATGTTCAGTCAGTCACCAAGTATTGTCAATTTTATCTTCTAAATAATCCTTCATTCCTATTATCACTACTATATTTCAGATATAACGTCATCACTGCTCATATTACCATAACAGACTCTAAAACTGATTGATTACCTTGCTCTCTCTTTTCAACCTGTTCATTGCCACCAGAATTCTTACTCTAAAATGCCAATTTGATCATGTGATTCCCCTGCATAAGACCATTCACTGATTCTTTGACACTCATAGTATGAAATCCAAATTCCCAAATGTACTCTGTCTTTTGTGTTTCTTTCTAAGGATGGAAAATGCACCCCAATTACACTGGTTCTTAAACTCTCCTCTTCCATCAGGGCTGTGTCTGCTGTACTGGTACACCTTTGGACACATCGCTGCCTTCACCTAGAATGCCTCCCTGTCCACCCCCCTTCTCCCTCCTCCCACTCTACCCTTTTGTCTCTTTAACTCCTTTTTTCCTTTGATATATATTAGGCATTCCTGAGTCTTTTGTTTTCATTATCATTTTATGCAGAAGTTTATCAGCATAAACAAGATTTTGTTCATCCCTTCTGTAATCTGACAATTTGTGGTATTTGTCTCACTGTTATTAAAATCTTTGAAAGTGGCAGTTGTGATACCTTCTTTGTATCACTGTAATCATTGTTTTTGAGAAAGCATCTAAAATAATTGACACTGTTTATAATTTGTTATATGTGAGATAACTTGGTGAGAACTTAATACTTTATTTCTAATCCTCACAACAACCCAATGAGGTAGTACTGTTATTACTCATTTTATAGAATGGGAAGTTTAATAATATTTTCAAGGTTTTCACTGTTAAGATTTGGCTGGTTAGGATCCAAAAGACACTGATAAGACCCACTGTGTTGTCCTTTCTGAAGATTTATTTGCATTCTAGTACAAGATAAGTCTACAATAAAAATATGAGTATTTAATTTTAATATGTAGGTTGCTGAAGTGAGCACACACACACACAAAATGGTTATCTAGTTGTGGCAATTTAGAAATCACCAAACTGATTGAGGAAGGTTTTTCCCAATGGAAGTTCTCTTCATGTTTATGAAATAAAGACACATTACTATGTACTTTATTTGTAAGGACATTTGAGTGTCTTTATTGAACTTTTGTTTCCACAATTTGGCTATGAGGGGGTAAAGTTGTATATGTTCCAGACAACTTTATCGAAATATAATAAATTACACCTGCTAAAGATGCAATTTGGTAAGTTTTGACCTGTGTACAACCTTGAAATCATTACTACAATCAGGATACTTAACATACTCCTCATCCCCCAGTTTCCTCACCCACTCCACACCCCGGTCTACTTCTTTCATTACAGATTAGTTTACATATTCTATGATTATATGTGTGTGTGTATATATATATATTGAATCATACAGTATGTGCTCTTTTTGTCTAGTGTCTTCCCCTCAGCATAATTATTTTGAGATTCATCTATGTTGTGGTAGTTCATTCTAAAGTTGCATATTTTAAATTATATTTGTTATAGGAAGTAAATAATTTTCTTTTGTTATATCTTATTCTCTAGAAAAGTTTAGATGAGACTGACTGAAAATTATGTTGGGCCTAAAGTCCCTTCTGGAACTTGATTTGATATATTATATATAAGTCCACAAACATTCCAATGGAGATATAAAAGACTTACATATCTTTCTGTAAGGACTTAAATGCATTTTCATGTTCACTGAGGTCTTTTAGTCCATTGTTAAGAGCCTAATGTAAAATCAAGCAGTTAAACTCACTTTTGGAGTACGACATTGTACTTCTGAAAACTCTGTTCTTGCCTCTTCTGGGGGAATCTTGGGAGAAACCCTTCTGCTTGGTCTCATGTGAGAAGCTGGTATCCCTGAAGTGGTTATCTCAGAACCTCATGTTGCTTATCTCCCATTTTGCTTAGTTTTTTTTTTCTGGAGTTTTGATCTATTCTTTCATTTGAGCCATATTTCTTTGTCTCCACATATTGGCAGCCTCCCTGTGTTCGCTTCTATGTATTAGGTTGAGCTGCTTTGACTCTATGTCTTAGTAGCATGGTCTAATAATGTAGTAGGTATCCTATAGGGTCCAGTGGCACAGCCTCCCCTATCCCCCCAGGCTGGGTACTCGAGGTGCACCCTCTGTGTGGGCTGAGTACTCCTTCCTCTTTAGATGAGTCTTGATTGCTGTCAGCAGGTCAATGGGACGGATTTACTCAGTCCAGACAGCTGGTAGGACTGGCTGTGACCCCTGGCCAGCAACCACCTCCCTTCATGGCTTGTGGAGGTGGTTGGGTGGTGCTCTGACGTGGTCTGTAACTGTCTGCTGGGTACACAGGCTCTGGGATTTCCCAGGTGCTTGTGGACATGAACAAAGGAGGGGGGATTGCCAGAGGGAGTTGGGGGTACTGGGAGGAAGGGGGCAACGGGGGAAAATTGGGACAACTGTAATAACATAATCAATAAAAGAAAATTTTTTTAAAAAAGAACTTCACATTGGCATTACTATAGATATTAAATGATAAAGTGCTAACCAATAAATATGATTTGAATGACTTGTGTTAACACTGTATAGGAACTCAATTTAAATGGGAATAAAGGATGTTTTTACCACTCAATCTTAATTACATTTTAACCTTGTTACTTAATATTGAGAGGTAAAATCTTTTAGTCTGATGTTTTGGGGAAAAAATGAAATGGTCAAAATCTATTATTATTGCCTCCTAATCTCATCCTCCCTCCCTTTTTTAAAAAATTTCAGGTGGTTATAACCCATATATAGAGATAATTGAACAACCCAGGCAGCGGGGAATGCGTTTTAGATACAAATGTGAAGGGCGATCGGCAGGCAGCATTCCAGGGGAGCACAGCACAGACAACAACCGAACATACCCATCTATCCAGGTAATAGACCTTTCTCCTTCATGTGTCTCACTCTAGTTGCTTCATACTTTAGCTACAGCCGTTACATTGAAGGCCCACCTTCTTTACAGTCATTTCCATGGGCTTTTCTTTTTCTTTTCTTTTTAATTAATTTGTACTAGATAGCTGACTAGGGTCATTTCTGAAATACAGTATGGATTCTTCATCCCTGCTGATGGTTATTCATTATTTCTTGTGTTAATCTAAATAGAGGGATTCACAATGCTTAGTGTACATGGCAGCTTTAGGGTGATGATTTCTGTCATGAAACACTGCACTCATGAGGAAAAAAGCATTCTCTCCTGCCAGCAGTGAGCAGAATTGTCCTGCAGATTAAAAACATGGCCTTGGGAACTCAATTAAAATTCTTCTTGTAACCAATTGGGTAAAAAAACTAGGGGCTATGGGAAAAGAGAATGAACATTTTGCCCCCCTTTTCCTTGCCTTTCTTGCCTATCCCTGATACTCTGGGTTTCATTTACCAATTTGAAACATAGTCACTTTTAAAATAGTTGTTGATCCAAAATGATTTTGGCAATATACTATATTTGTAAAACATATTTATATTAATATACTATATTTCATTTGATTTTTAAATAATTTTTATCCTTTAAATGCCTATTAAAAACCTTAATGGCAAAGTGGATTATGAAAAGTGTTATTTACTCTTTCATCAACAAATCTTAATTCACTGTTTTATAACTAGATTATTTACAAAGTTTATTCTATTGAACTTAAAGGGAATGCTAAATTATAAGATAAGGTAATGGCAACATTATTCAATTTCAAGTTCCTAATTTTTGTCACATTTTTTTGGCAGCAATATGGATTTGAGTTATCTAAGTCCTTTTACTTAAATGTTAAAATAGGAGAAATGCTAATAAAAGGTAAATAAGAAAGCACTGTTCTTCTAATCTTTGAAGAGCAATTATTAACTCTTTTCCATAATTGAGCTTATTCTATAGGTTCTCTAAAACATTTCTAAGACCTGTATTTTACCATTCCAGGAGGTCCTAAATACTTTACATCTTGAGTTCTACATCAGCCCCTATTACAATTTTAAGTGGTTACTCTCTCTTTCATTCAAAAAGGCAATACGTACTTCCTAGTTTCTTTTCAAATTAAGTTTAAATTCAGAATTATGGATTTCAGTGTTCTCTGATCTGTAAAACTACCCATTGTTACCTAACTACTACCTTGCTTCATTGTTGTAAGCTGGTTTTTATATTCCCTGCTTTATGTTTGAAAATGTGCTAGCTTCGAAACTAAACATTAGCTCCTCCCTGTGCTCAGAGTGCCCTATTTCCATGCTTAACTCTCCTCTTTATTCTCAGTGTTCTAGGTGTACTTACTGTGTAAAACAATTTTGTGAAACTCAACTTGATTTGTTGCCTACTGTACAGTGAACACTTGGGATATGCTTACTGATGAACAACTATTTTTGTGAGATAAAATGTCACATAGTGTATTAAGTAAAATGGTCCTCTGTATTGGTGTGCTATCATATTCAGTGTAGCTTACATACATACTTTGAAAGGATATTTATGATATGACAATCAATCTAAGAACTTGGCATTCAGTGACTTAATATCTAAGTATTTTCTCATGCTCTGTGATAATGTTTTGGTATAACATTATTTGTTTTTAAAAGGAAAATAAGCAGAATCAGATGATATGACCAATTGAAATTAATATGCCAAGGGACTGAGATGTAAATTCTTCCCTAGTGGTATTCTCTGGGAAGTTTCATCTAAAGTGTGGTTGCCAGCCAGTTGGACTTTATTTGTTTAGTGCTAACTACATTATATGAATTGAACTCTCATTTATTAGATAGTTCTTAAAGGGAAATATTTATGGATTATCTATTTTATTTTCCCCCTTTTCAGATTATGAACTATTGTGGAAAAGGAAAAGTGAGAATTACATTGGTAACAAAGAATGAACCATTTAAACCTCATCCACATGATTTAGTAGGAAAAGACTGCAGAGATGGCTACTATGAAGCAGAATTTGGACAAGAACGCAGGCCTTTATTGTAAGTATACATCACAGCCATTTTCAGGTATCAGGTAAACATGGGATGCTTTGTTTTCTATCCATGTACATCTGATATTTTTTAGCAGAAAAAACTAGTTCCTCATTCTACTTCCATTTACTATTTACATTTAAATTTTCTTACCATTTGCATTAGAAGCACTGCTTTATTCTGTATTAGTAGACATAGCTCATGATGGTAGGAGGAATACTTCTTTACTGTCACCTAAAGTAAACATATTGAGCCCTGGCTGGTATGCTCAGTGGATTGAGAGCTGGCCCATGAACCAAAGGATTGCCAGTTTGATTCCCAGTAGGTCACATGCCTGGATTGCAGTCCGGGTCTCTGGTTGTGGTGTGTGAGAGGAAACCACACACTGATGTTTCTCTTTCTCTCTTTCTCCCTCCCTTCCTCTCTCTCTAGAAATAGATAAGTAAATCTTAAAAAAAACATATTGATTAGATTATTTTATGACGTGATTTTTCTTAGTGTGAACAATTAATGAAAAAATTTTGTTTTTCACAAATTTTTACTCTATCTCTTTACTAATAGTTCATTTTAAAATTGCCAGGTGTTAGAAAATCAACTGGAAAACTGGAATAATTATTTAGAAAAGGGCAGGTAATCAAATTAACATATAGCAATAGTTCTAAGATTAAAAATTATTTATCACTGTGCTGGTAATGCTGCCAGAAGATGGGCCCATTCATTATGTTGGTAGGAAAATAAATTAAACCTTCCTGATAGGTAATTTTAACAACTGCGTAGCAAAAGTCTGAATAATATGAATGTCTCTTGAAGTAGCAATTTTATTGCTAGGAATTTATCCTCAGGAAACAATTAATTAAACAGTTCAGACACTTAGCTATGGTGATATTCATTGCAACTCTGTAATGGCAAAAAGTTAGAAGCAATCCAAATGATAAAGGGGAATTAGTCAAATAAACTGGTATATCTGTACAATGTACTCCTATGTTGCCTAAAAATAACATTGCCAGTATGTCTTTGCACAGAAAGATATTTCTGTTAGGTATTTCTGTTAGGTATTTCTGTTAGATATTTATAATGTTAGGTAAATAAAATAGGTTTAAGACAGTATGTGATTAATAATCTTTTTGTTTAAAATAAATGCAGGTATACCCATGGTACTATATACACTAAGGGATTAATAATAGTTGTCTCTGGATGGATAGGATTGTGGGGTTTCATGTTTTTGCTTGTTTTTACTTTATAATTCATTTTATAAAAGGTTTTATTTATTTATTTTAGAGAGAGGGGGAAGGGGAGAGAAACATCAATCAGTTGATTCTCACACATCCATAATCAGGGACCTGGCCCATGCAACCAGGGCATATGCTCTGACCAGGAATTGAACTGGCAACCTTTTGGCTTATGGGACAATGCCCAACCACTGAGCCACACCATTCAGGGCTATAATTCATTTCTTACAATAAACATGTACTGAGTTTAGGGGAAAATGAAACTAATTACAATAGAAAAAAATAGTTGCCTCTTTATATATTAGTAGTAACCATTTAGAAAATATACTTTAAAACATTGTTCTTACAATAAAAACACAAAACGTAAAATATCTAATTATACTAACTTGGCAAGAAATATTTACTATTTATATTATTTGACCTCCCAGCAGCATTTTACACTGTACATCACTCCTTCCTAAATATTTTGATTCCTTGATTCTTGTGAGAAAAAACTCCTGTTTTCCTGCTTTCCTGGCTGTTTCTTCTCAATCTTCCAGGTAGTTAAATTTTGGGACTACCTTTCACACAGGTGCATACATTGAATTTTTAACAGATATCTCCCAAAACAGTTCCTGAATCTACCCACTTGTCTCAGTGAGCTCCATCACTACCACACTGCTATTACTGTAGTCTAGATGTGGGCTGTAAAGAATAGCCTTCCCACTGGTCTTCTCACATCAGCTGTTTTTGTGCCTCTTCCTTCCCATTATGTCCTCCAGGATAGCCAAAGTAATCTTTTTAAAAATTAAATTAATTTATTTATTCAGCATGGTCTTTTCAAATACAAATCTGATAGTTATATCTCTGCTTAAAACATATTAATAGCTTTATGTGACACTGGGAATTAGGACAACATTCTTTATCAAGATCACATGATGCACTTGTATTTCTAGCTTTCTGTTATACTGTGTTCTCCTTGAACTCCATACTCCAGTCACAAAGGTCTTCTTTAGTTTTCTGTGCTCAGTGCCCTTCTTTAGGGTCCTTTGCATGTTTTCCTTCTGCCTGAAGTCTTTTTACTCTCCTCTTCCCTCAGTTCACTTCTGTTCATAAGTATCACTTCCTATAAGAAGTCTCTGTGCCCCCTCTGAATGAATTGAACAATTTATTCCCATCATAGGGCTCCCATGGCATCATGTACACATTTCTTTTATAAAGATTATTGTGGTTCCAGTTTAGCATTTGTGTGTGTCTGTGTGTGTGTGTGTGTGTGTGAGAGAGAGAGAGAGAGAAAGAGATTACTTAATATCTCTCTGTTTCAGTAGACTAAAGGTTAGCAATTTTTTCTGTAAAGGGCCAGATAGTAAATCTTTTAGGCTTTGCAGACCATATGGTCTCTGTTGCAACTTCTCAGCCCTGCTGTTGCAGCTTCTCAGCCCTGTTGTTGCAGCATGAACACACCCATAGACAATACATAAACAAATCCATTTGTCTGTGTTCCAGTACAATTTTATTTAAAACAAGTGATGGGCCAAATTCAGTCCATAGGTCATAGTTGGCCATCCCCTGCACTAGACAATGAGTTACGTGAAGGGAAGGGTTATATATCCCCATTATTTTCCAGAGTTTTTAGTACGTGGTAGGAACCCCAAAGCTTGTTGAATAACTACGAATGAATGAGTCATTCATTAAAGTAATCTCTATGATCCTTGGTTTCCTCATGTCAGAATTTCAGAAATCTCTACTACTAATATTCTGTGAATAGCAGTCAAATACAATGATTCAGATGAAACTAAATCAAGTAGTGTATAAATATATTAAGATACAGGATTCTTTAAAATCTTTTGTCAAAGAAAAAGTGAGAACCAAGTTAAGAACCTTTCAAAGAAATGGAATACTTTTGAGGAAGAAGGTTGTGGTTGCGAGGTTTTAAGAAAAGACTATGAATTTAAGATTCTTTTTTAAAATTATTGGCAGCAGAGGAAGGTAAGGATACTTTAGATGCTAACAAAATCACAAGTGTGGTACATGTGCAGAGCATGGATATGTGACAGCAAGGGCATGAAGGGGGCACACAAGGTAGGCAGCCTTCTGTAGCAAATTGCCATGTGAAGTTTGAACAAGTAGTGATGATGTTATAGTCATTTTGCTTCCTTATTCACACCCACCCAACTTTAATGATGTCATGGTTTTTCCATGTGGGAAGAAGTATGACTGGTGGTGGTAGGGGAGTTCCCCCAACCATCATCTATAGTACACATGCAAATTAGTAATATTTGTAGCTATTGAGAAGTTTTCCATAAATGACATTATAAAACTTTTGTTAAATATTATTGTTAGTATCAAACATATCTCTAATTAAAAATACATTTCAGTGCTTTCTTGTGATGAATGATTATTATAATTTCATATAATACTGCATAAAATGCATTCCACCACTACTAGCAGTGAAGTCAGGGCTCAAATATCAGATGTCTGTGGAATGGAGACGGTCAAGTTTGTGAGGACTAGCAGGCACCGTGGCAAACTGGACAGCCCTGCATCAGCTCCAGCTGTACCAACCTACTGTTGTCAGACCTTTAAAATGTTCAAGAAGCCAGAAATCCAGACATTTATATGCAGTTACCTGATTTTTAAATGTCAGTAGTCTATGAACATTTTTTTAAATGTAGACAACATTGTTATGGGCTCAACAAAATATATCTGTCAGCTTCAGCCTGTGGGCATCTTTTTACAACTTTTGCTTCACATTATCAAATATACAGATGTCATTGATTTGATAATGAATTTGTTTAGGAGGGGAATTTGGGTTTTTTGGTGTCACTTTCTGTTAATTCTTATCTACTTTGGTATTTTTGGCATAGGCATACTAGTAAGGTATAATTGTAAAATACTATATGCAAAAACTATATAGTATATGTTATTTTTCTTTTAACAGTTTTGTTAGAAATATAACCCTGCTTTTTTTACCCTCACATTTTTATCATAGTGATTGGAAATGTATAACATGCTTTACCATTTCCATCTGACAGTATTGATTACTCTTCACTGTTGGATGTATGCTTGATACTTGCAGTATTCTTTAGTATTTATGTGTTTAGTATTTATGTGTTAACTACAATGCAGTCTGAAAGTTCTGTGTTTTCCTTCTAGTTTTCAAAATTTGGGTATTCGATGTGTAAAGAAAAAAGAAGTAAAAGAAGCTATTGTTTCAAGAATAAGTGCAGGAATCAATCCTTTTAACAGTAAGTATTTTTGATATAATCATTTATATTTGAATATTGAGTTATTTATTATTTTTATTTGTATTTTAAACCTATGTTTTAAAAGCTATCTTAAGTTCTGTGCTCATTTTACTACTTGTTGAGTTATACCTGTGTCTGAGTAATGAAATAATTTAAAATCTAATACAATGTTGAAAAAAATTGTTATGCTTTCTTATATCAGTGGAAAAATGCCATTATTCTATAAGAAAAGCTCAGGAGTGTTCTCTTTTACATTCTGGAAAGTAAAGTTCTTTTTAATTGAAGTATCACTGATACATAATATTATATTAGTTTCAGGTGTACAACATAGTAATTTGACATTTATATACCATATAAGAGATCACCACAAGAAGTCTAGTAACTATCTGTCACTGTGCAAAGTTATTGAGATATTATCAACTGTATTTGCTGTGCTGTACTTATATTCCTGTGACTTACTTATAACTATAAATTAGTACCTTTTAATCCCCTTCACCTTTTTTCCTATCGTCCCCACTCCCCAACCCTCTGGCAACCATCAGTTTGTTTTCTGTATCTACAAGTCTGTTTTGTTTTGTTTTGCTTGTTCCTTTGTTTTATCTTAGCTCTTTTCATTCTACAGATAAGTAAAATGATGCAGTATTTGTTTTTCTCTGACTTTTTTTACTTAGCATAATATATTCTAGGTCCCATAGTGGTGCTTATATCTTTGTGAAATAGTGTTTTCATTTTCTTTGGGTAATGTCCAAAAGTGGAATTGCTGGGTCCTTCTTTGTCTCTTGTTATAACTTTTTATTTTAAGTCTGTTTTGTCTGGTATAATAAGTATTGCTACCCTAGCTTTTTGTTTTGTTTCCATTTTAATGAAATAACCTTTTCCATCTATTTACTTTCAGTCTGTGTGTGTCTTTTGATCTGAAGGGAGTCTCTTGTAGATAGCATACGTAAGGATCTTTTTTTTTTATCTATTCAGACACCCTGTGTTTTTTGAATGGAGCATTTAGTCTATTTACATTTAAGGTAATTATTGATAGGTGTGTACTTATTGCCATTATAGTTGTAGCTTTACAGGTGGTCAGTCTAATATTTTTACTATATGTTTTGCCTTTAATAGTGAGATATTTTTTCTTTCGGATATTTTCTTATTTCTAGTTTTGGTCTTTCCTTTTCTCTTAAAGAATTTCCCTTGACATTTCTTGTAATGCTAGTTTAGTGGTGATGAACTCCTTTAGCTTTTGTTGTTTTGGAAACTCTTTATAGCTCCTTCAATTCTGAATGATAACCTTCAAAGTATTCTGGGTTGTAGGTTTTTCTCTTTCATAGATATATTCTGCCACTCCCTTCTGGCCTGCAAAGTGTCTGTTGAAAAATAAGCTGATAGTCTTATGGGCATTCCCTTATATGTATCTAGTTGTTTTTCTCTTGCTGCTTTTAAAAGTCTCTCCTTACCTTTAACTTTCAATGTTTTAATTATTATGTGTCTTGATATGGGTCTCTTTGGGTTCATCTTGTTTGGGACTCTCTGTGCTTCCTGGACTTGGATATGTTTCTTTTGCCAGGTTGGGGAAGTTTTCAGCCATTATTTCTTCAGATAGGTTTCTTGTCCCTTTCTCTCTTCTTCTGGGAACCCTATGATATGAATGTTAGTATAGTTGGTATTGTCCCAGAGGTCTCTTATGCTATCCTCATTCTTTTAAATTCTTTTTTTCTTTTTTGTCTTCCAATTGAGTGATTTCCATTGTCCTGTATTCTTGATCACTGATCCATTCTTCTGTGTCATCTGATTGAAAGAGATAACCAAAAGAAATGAAGAATTGTTCCCGTCAATACTATGATTAGAATTATTAGCAAAGCAAAAAGCATTTTGTTCATATGCTTAAAAACACTTTATGAGGCTTTTATAAAGTGCTCAAACTTCTTAATAAATTTGAGTTTTAAAAAAGTTTTTTTATTACAAAAGCAATACATACAAATTATAAAATAATCAAATACAGGGTGGATTTTCAATCTCACTTGGCTGATAGACAGTATATACTTTTTGGAATATTAAACATACTTGGTGCCCTGGCTGGTGTAACTCAGTGGATTGAGTGCAGGCTGTGAACCAAAGTGTCGCAGGTTCGATTCCCAGTCAGGGCACATGCCTGGGTTGCAGGCCATGGCCCCCAGCAACCGCACATTGATGTTTCTCTCTCTCTCTCTCTTTCTCCCTCCCTTCCCTCTCTAAAAATAAATAAATAAAATCTTTAAAAAAAAACATACTTGGATAATAGCTTTATTCAATGAATAGGTCATGGACATCTTTTCAACTCTACAGACTATTGAACATATTAGTTGTAAGTTTTTCTATTATTAAAAATGCTAAAATAAATATCCTTATACACAAAAAAAGCACAATTTCATTTCATACTCTTATACATTGACTTCCACAAAGAATATGTAAAATTGTACATTGAAGTATACATGTGCCAGCATCAAATCATAGGATAAGGGAATTTTTTCCAAAGCATCATAGACACCACACCATTTGGCCAGTGGGCATTGTATAGTCTTAGCTGTAGTTTTTCCTCCTTACAGCTCGGAGTAAATTGAATGACCTTTTGAGATTCTTTCAGGCCTAATATTTCCTATCTGAACAAACAAGCATTTAATTTTCAGTTCTAACCCTACAATACCTTGGGGTTCCCCAGAATATGGTTTAGAAAATCATTGCCTTGATGATAAACTGTTGAGATATTTTCATTGTGCCCCTTTTCAGCCAAATGCAATTTCTCATAACAGAAGATGTAATTGTGATTTATCGTAGCAAACCATGTGTATATGCACGAATTAGTTCTATATGCCTACCACGGGATTTGGCTTTTCTATTTAAAAACCCCTAAGTGGGACATTTGTTGTAGATTGTCTTCTATTCACTGTAGTGGGTTTGTTTCCTTTGTGGCTATTGAGTGATGTTGAGTTGCTAGAGGCCAGGTAGGCTGGTTGGCTCTGTTTACCTTTTACCCCTACAGCCAACTCCTGAATTATATACTGTGGCCCCTGAGGGGATGTGGAGAAGAAAAGACAGATGAATTGATCTAAATTCCTTTAGAGGTCTGGGAAGAACTATTCAAGGCACATTACTTACAATGTCATCCTTTTGTATTTAAATAATGCCACATTTTGAGGGGAGGGGGGCAGTGTGGTGAAGAAGACTCATTCTGCTAAGTCTACCTGGTACTACACACATAGACTAGATTGAAGAGAAGGGTTGTAGGAGGAACAAACCAAATGCAGAACTGATGGTATGAACACTAAGAGTATGTTTATTTAAAATTTTCATTCATTGCTAAAGTAGAAGACCAAACCTTTAAAGAGGCCATCTAAATCTAGATGTAGTATAAAAGAAGGATAGTTTGGTATAAAACAAAGAGATTATAAATAATAGCTACCATTAAGTACTTTTTGTATTATCAAGGAGTAAATGTTAAGTGTTCTACGTTTGCTATTTTATTTACTCATTAACAACAGGACTGTTTCACAGAAGAGGAAACCAAAACTTTGGTTATGTATGTTTTCCAAGTTGTGTAGCAGGTACAAGAGGCACAGCTTGAATTCAAATCCAAATCTTCTGACTCGAGGGAAAATGCATTAAAAAGAAAGATACAGGAGTCAGAAGGCAGATGTGCCATCTGCGGAAGGTTTTGGGTTAGGGATGGGTAGTGTTGTGTATTTTACCAATCCAGTAAAATTGCACACACTCATATAACACTTAGAATAGCTCCTAATAAGTGCTCCATTGTAAGTGCTTTCCATATTTTATTCCATTTAACTCTTATAATAACTTATGAGGTAGTTACTATTATTATTTTTATTTTATAAATAAAGAAATGAAAACAGAAAATTTAAGTAATTTGCTAAAGATATTATAGCTAGTAAGTGTAGGGCTAGGATTTCAACACAGGTAGCCTGGCTCCCAGGCTCACGATCTTCTCTCTCCTGTGCTGCCTAGATGAATACAGATTTGAGGAAGGAATAGCTCTGCCAATTGATCCTTCACAATATTTTGTGTTTTTTTATTTTTGTTTAGTTATTTCTTTTTCTTTTTAAAACATTTACTCCTTCCCCTAATCCTTTTGGTATCTCTCCAGTTTAGGACTTAATCATCTCATAAGTTGAGTTGTAGTTTTTGGTCCTATTGGAATAATCTACTTAGAACAATGCTCTTAAATATTATTGTAATTGAAAGGTTGCAAAGTCTCCTTAAATAGTTTAAAAATTAAATGGCCCTGAGTTCAGAGTCTTCCACATGTAGCTCCTACCTGTTTTCTACTGCTCTTCTTCATGAATCCTTCACTGTTCCAGAAAAACTGTTTTGTTCATCTACCCTGACCATCTCTGTCCATCTCCATTTTTCTCATTACCATTGTAGGAATGTAACTTGACATCATTTTTAGCCTGGACCACTGTTGGTAGCCTTTAAACTTGTGTTCCTGCTTCACAAGTGTTCCTGATTCACTTGTGTTCCTGATTCTTGATCACCCTCCAATCAGTTTATATACTCTGCATCCAAATAGACCATTTTAAAACCAGAATGAATTATTTCAGAATTCTGCTTGTCATCCTTCAGTGGTTCTAAATAATCTTCAGTAGTAGTTCTCAATTTGAATGTGTGTAGGAATCCCTTAGTACCTGTTAAAAACGGGGACTCCAGGCTACATTCCCACTAATTTGATAGGTTTGGTGTGGGGCCTGGACTGTGTATTTTAACAAGCATCTAGATCCATGTTTCTTATTTGACTGTGACTCAGAGTAGAAAATACATATTATTTCTCTGCTCAATCCATATACTTGCACATGAAGATAAAACCAATACTCTTACTACATGCAGTCTGCTTTCTGTTCTATTCCATTTCTTCCCATTCCATTTTTTAAAAGAAAATGCTTATTTAGTCTACTAATTTTTTTTATGACTCAGGGCCCTAAACTTACATTTTACCCTGATGCAAGTGATCCATGGACAACACTTTGATAAACTGTGATACACTTGTTAAATTTAACTTTTGAAGCGTGACATTCAAAGCCCTTCATAATCTGATCCAGGTTTTTGATTCCAACTTTTTATCTCCATCTTTCATCCTCTGCTTCAACTTTATCCCTCCTCCTAACACTGAGTGCCTACATGCATGCTCTGTTTTTGCCATTCTGTACTGTGTGCCATGTTAGAAGTACCATATTCTTTCTTGCACTATGCATTATACATGCATTTTCCTTGCATGGAATGCCTTGATCTACAAAACTTGGTGAATTCTTCCTGCTCAGGCTTCAAGTTTAAGTTTAAGGGTCACCCCTTTAAAGCTTTTCTTGACCTTTCTAAACAGAGTAAATTATTCTGCCCGTTTTCCAAAGGTTCTGTACATGTTTCCCTTTCACTAAATTGTGGGACTCTGAAGAGCAGGACTGTCTTTTATGCATCTCTGATACTTAGCCCATGTCTGACATGTGGTAGAGGCTTTATTAAAATTTTTTGAAAGAATAAATGAACAGATGAATGGATGAAGATGCCTTGTTTGTACTCACTTTCACAAAAAATAATTCAAGTTGTTTCCTTTACCAGAAGTGGTCTGAAAGCCTTTTTAGTTCTTTCACCCCCAGATAATATTCTCCTAATTATATCATTCACTCAGCAATTAACATGAAAAGCTTTGTGACATCTATTGGATCGTTTAATTCTTCAGCAGTTGTCTTCTGAGATGAGTCTCATGCTCATTATGGACTGGGTCTATGATGGAATTTATTTATATTTCACTTTCGTACCTAAACAATATGTTTGTATTATTGTTATTTTAAATATCTATCTTCACAACTAAGTGCCTTGAGGTGATAAGTTTCCTACTATAGGTTATCCATCTTTACTACTTATGCATTCATTCATTACACTGTAGTGAGATTGTAGCCAGTGCAGTGTGACCAATTGAAAATGATGAAACAAAGCTGTACTTATTGGAAGCTGTTATTCACAGTGAAAATTCAAATAATTAAAATAATAAATTTAAAATGGTGAATGGATATAAAGTTAATATACAAAAATTAGTTTTATCCCTATACATCAGCAACAAGTAATTAAAGGAAATATTGTTAGAAAATATAAAGTACATAGCAACATATGTAAGAAATAATGATCAAGAACTGAATCTAAAAAACAAACTAAGCAAACAATCAGAACAGGAGCAGAATCATAAATATGGAGATCATGTGGAGAGGGAAGTGGGAGAATAGGGGAAAAGGCACAGGGATTAAGAAGTACAAATGTATAAGGTCAAAATATATGGGGAGGTGTGTTAAGAACAGTAGAGGAAATGGAGTAGCCAAAGAACTTAGATGCATGACCCATGGACATGAACTAAGGGGTGAGATTACTGGAGGGATGGGGGTACAGGGTGGAGGAGAGCAAAGGGGAAAAAATTGGGAAAGCTGTAATAGCATAATCAATAAAATATATTAAAAAATTTCTTTTGGGGAAATTATATTATGAGATAATGGAGAACACGTAAATAGATGGAGAAGTATATCATATTCTCTAATATCAATACTATAAAGATGACATTTCCCCCCAAATTGATACACAGATTCAATGCAATTCCAAACAAACTCCTAACAAGATTTTCTATTAAATATAATAAGATGATTCTGAACAACAAAAGTGGAATACTCAATAGAAGAGGAATACTGATGAAAAACTGAACTTATCAGATAGTATTATAAGGAAAGTACTAATGAAGGCAGTGTAGCATTGGGGTAGCAATAAACAGATTAACCAGTGGAGTAGAATTGAGAGTCCCAAACAGAAATAAGAAAGTGTGAGACTTTAGTACATGATAGATGTAGCATGCCAGATCAAGTGAAAGGGAGGAAATGTTTGATAAATTAAATTGGAAAAAATGATTATTTATTTAGGTGGATTCTTTCCTTCTCATCATATATCAAAGCAATCGAAAATGGATTGAAGACTTTAATGTAAATCAACACTTTTTTCTTTCAATGTTTGTAAATAAAAATTTTATTTCATTTTATTTATTTATTTAATTTTATTTTATTTATTCCCCCTGTACTCTCTTCTACCTCCACTCACCTCCCTCTTCCCTCATAATCACCACACTGTAGTCTGTGTTTCTTTTTTCTTCTATCCCTCTACCCCTTTGAACCCCCCTAGAGCATCAACACTTTTAATGTAGAAAATATTGGCAAATTGATTTTAGTCTGGGTTAGAGAAAGATAAAACACAACTGTTTTTTATGAAACAGTTGTTAAATTTGATACTGGTAAATTTTATATTTTTAATTTTTAAAAAAGATTTTATTTATTTACTTCTAAGGAGAGGAGATGGACAGGAGAAGGAGAGGGAGAGAAACATTGATTTGTTGCCCATCATTTACCCCCAGCTGGGGACCTGGCCCGCCACCCACACACGTGCCCTGACTGGGAATCTAACCAGCCACCATTTGGTCACAGGCCAGTGCTCAATCCACTGAGCCACACCAACCAGGGCTATTTTTAATTTTAGTTTACTGTTTTTTTTAGTTCTAGAAATTGTATGGTTCCTTTTCTAGTAGTTTCAAGTTCTCTACTAAACTCTGAATCTTGTAAATTAATTCCTTGCATATGTTAAGTTTGGTTACTTATATTGTGTCTGAAAACTTCATTCTTTGGATCCTTGGTTGTTTTCCTTTTATTATTTTTCAGTTTCTTATTT
The DNA here is from genome assembly GCF_004126475.2 of Phyllostomus discolor. Taxonomy (NCBI): domain Eukaryota; kingdom Metazoa; phylum Chordata; class Mammalia; order Chiroptera; family Phyllostomidae; genus Phyllostomus; species Phyllostomus discolor. Next base: position 40,152,930 of record NC_040908.2, read on the forward strand.
GGCATATAATATTAGTTTCAGGTGTACAATAAGGTGATTAGACATTATATAACTTACTAAGTTATCACCCTTTAAATCTAGTACCCATCTGATACCATACATAGTTACTACAGTATTATTGACTTTATTCCCTATGCTGTACTTTACATCTCCATGACTATTCTGTAACTACCAATTTGTACTTCTTAATCCCTTCACCTCTTTTACCCATCTCCCCACCACCCTCTATCTTAAAGATGACCTTTTAACATTTTTTATAATACTTGTTTTGGTGGTGATGAACTCCTTTAGCCTTTTCCTGTCTGGGAAACTCTTTGTCTGTCCTTCAGTTGTAAATGATAGCTTTGCTGGGTAGAGTAATCTTGGTTTTAGGTCCTTGCTTTTCACCACTTTGAATATTTTGCCAATCCCTTCTTGCCTGCAAAGTTTCTGTTGAGAAGTCTGCTGACAGTTTTATGGGAGTTCCCTTGTTAAGTAACTAACTGCTTTTCTCTTGCTGTTTTTAAGATTCTCTCTTGTCTTTAACCTTTGGCATTTTAATTATGATGTGTCTTGGTGTAGGCCTCTTTGGGTTCATCTTGTTTGGGACTCTTTGAGCTTCTTGGACTTGTGTGTCCATTTCCTTCACCAGGTTAGTAAAGTTTTCCATCATTATTTCTTCAAATAGGTTCTCAATTCCTTGCTCTCTCTCTTCCCCTGGCACTGCTATGATGCAAATGTTGGTACACTTGATGTTCTCCTAGAGGCCCCTTAAACTACCCTCATTGTTTGGGTTCTTTTTTTTTCTCTTTTTGCTGTTCTGTTTGAATGTTTTCTGCTTCCTTATCTTGCAAATTTCTGATTTGATCCTCTATTTCACCTGATCTACTGTTGATTCCTCATAATGTGTTTTTCATTTCAGTTAGTGTATTCTTCATTCCTGACTGGTTCTTTTTTATGTTTTCTATCTCTATTTTTATGTTCCCTATCTCTTCATCAATGTTCTTACTAAGTTCATCTACATTTCCCCTAAGTTCATTGTGCATCCTTATAACCAGTGTTTTGAACTTTGCTTGTCTCCATTTCATCTAGCTCTTTACTGGAATTTTGTTCTGTCCTTTCATTTGGGACATGTTTCTTTGTCTTTTCATTTTGGCTACCTCCCTGTATTTGTTTCTGTGTATCAGGTAAAGCTCTATTTTTCCTGGGCTTGTGAGAGTGGACTTATGTAGTATGTGTGCTGGAGGGTCTAGTGGCACAGCCTCCTCGATCACCAGAGCTGACCGCTCCAGCTGCACCCCTGTGCAGGCTGTGTACACCTGTTGGTTATAGTTGAGCATCGATTGCTGTTGGCATGTCAATGGTAGGGATTTACCCCCAAGCTAATCAGGTGCAAGGACTGGTGGTGGCTACTGTGTAGGATCTGCTGTGATGGGGCCCTGGAAACCGAGCAGGACTTACTTCAGCCCACTGAGTTTGCCCCTTGAGTGCGTCACTTGTGGAGATGATTAGGTGGTGCTTTGACATGGTCTGGAGTTGTCCACTGGGTGCACTGGCTCTGGACCCTCCCAGAAGGTGCAGGCCAAGTCAGCTACCACCTGTGCCTTGCCAGGGGCCACCTGGAATGAGTTATAAAGCCATCTACAGGTGGCTGCTACTTGTGCTGGGCTTGGAGGTACCCAGGAGATGCCAAGTTGCAAACCAAGGCTGACTGCTACTAGTGCTAGTCCTAGGGCCACTTTGTCAGAGGTACAGCACACACCAAGGTCAGATGCTGCTTGTTTGAGAGATTTTTGAAAGCTAGAAGCATGAGCCAAGACAGGCCATTCATATTGAAAAGCCACTGGAAACAGCTTGGGTGGGTTGGAAAGCTAGGTAGAATAGGACCTCAGGAAATCACCAGGGCAGGGCCAGTGGTGTTGGCTAGGTTGATAGAGACTCAGATATGGCTCCCACCTATCAGTTCTGTGTGGGGAGACCCCAGAAAAGGAACAATGGTCAGCACTTCTGTCTGGGAGAAAGCTGCCCTTCCAGCCCTCATCCTGATGCCAGACAATTTAGTGTCCTCCCTATATGTCCCCAGTGCCTTTTGAGCTGCTGCCCCAGCACTGGAGTTTGGAGCAAATGAGTCTGAGTAAGTCCATGTATGGACCCTTTAAGAGGAACATCTGGGACTCCAGAAGCCCTCGATCTCACTCAGTCACAATCCCCACTGATTTTCAGTCAGAAATTAAGAGGACTTCTCTTCCTGGCACTGGATCCCTGGGCTGAAGGCCTGGTGTGGGGTTCGGACCCCTTGCTCCTCATGTGGGACCTCCACAGCTGAGACAGCCCTCCTGATTTTTATCTGCTACATGTGGGTGTGGGACCTGTCTGTTCCTTACCGCTGCCCTTCCTACAAGTCTCAGTGTGGCTGCTTCTTTATGTCCTTAGTTGTAGGACTTCTATTCAGCTAGATTTCAGATGGTTCTGAATGATGGTTGTTGTGTAGTTGTAATTTTGATGTGGTTGTGGGAGGATTTGAGTACCACATTTACCTACACCAGTATCTTGGCCAGAACACCTTTTTTTTTTTTTTTAATTAGTTTAGTTTGTCCCTCATATGCCTGGTTATTCAAGATAGAATATCAGTCATTGTGTATGAAAAATTGTGGAGCTTTTAGTCCTAGGATGTCATTATCTCCTTTCAGAAGACTTTCTTGTGGTAGGTGGGTGGTCACACTCGCAATCCCAGGTCACCTAAACTCAGTGAGTGATGGGATATTTGAAACTGGGCTTTCATCCTGTGAGTCTCTGGTCTCTTTCTAGTTCACCCTTATTTCTACAGTATAACTTCTCCAGGCATTCCAATCAGAGCATTAGACATTTGTCAGATTCTCCATCCCTGGCAGACCCTAAATTCCTTTATTTTTCCCTTGTTAGTTTATTGAGTTTATTTCAACTTCTCATCATCTTAGCCACCTCTTACAAAATTAGTAGGCTATATCTGAAAAAAGGGACCCTCTTGCTCTGAACTTGTCTCACTGCATGTCTGTGATACTGATTTTACAGTATATTTGGTCTTTATCCCCATTCCTAAAATCCTTGGAATTTGCTAAATGATAAGAGTAACAAAGGTAAAAAGAGTGTCTTTTGTTTTCATAACAAGCCCCTTTGAACTACATCTGAATTTATGTTAATGAGGTGACTTGGAAAACCCCTAAAAGTGGGGAGTTCTGATTGCTAGAGGAGCCAGTCAGTCATGTTATTATCCCATGTTATTACCTCTGGAAGAGGGAGGGGCTGGAGATTGAATTAATCAGCAGAGTCCAGTGATTAAATCAGTGATCTGTACAAAGTGAAGCCTCCATAAAAATCCTCACTGAAGGGGTTCGGAGAGTTTCTGGGATGGTGAACATGGGGAGGTGCTGGAAGGGTGGCATTCCCAGAGAGGATATGGAAGAATCTGAATGTCACTGCTACATGCCTTGCCTTATGCATCTTTTCTATCTGGCTATTCCTGAGTTGTTTTCTTTTCTAATAAACTGGTAACCTAGTATGTAATATGTTTTCCTGAGTTTTGTGAGCCGTTCTAGCAAATTATCAAACCCAGGGAGTGGGTTGTGGAACCCTCAATTTATAACCAGTCAGTCAGAAGCATAGATGACAACCTGGACTTGGGATTGGTGTCTTAAGTATGTGGAGAGGAGCAGACTTATGGGACTGAGCCCTTACTTGTGGGATCCATGCTAACCCCAGGTGGTTAGTGTCTCAATTGAGTTAAATTGCAGGGTACCTAGCTGGTGTCCTAAGAGTTAGAGACTTGCTATGTATGAAAAACATATAGACATCAGAAGTGCTGGTGAGTAGTGAGTAGAGAGAAACAGGAATGTTTTTCTTACAGTTCCTTTCTTCCATAACATAGCCCTGTGATTCTTTATGATCTTGTTAGCTCTTTGATACCTTTAGAGGATTTTTGTTTTATATTTTGTCCTTTTTTTTTTTTAGTTCTCACTGTAGAGTTGGTCACCTGCCATTAGCAAAAGTAGAACATCTATTTTGATTTTTACTTTATAGTTTTCTTCAGCAGCTTATGAAAATGTCTAAATGTTTGGTTAACAGGCCTTTCCTTAATTTTTCACTCACTCACTTGGAAAACATTTAATATTTTTATTTATTTATTTTATTTTTTTTATTTTAATCATTGTTCAAGTACAGTTTTCTCCCCCCTACTCCCATTCCAGCCCACCCACCCAACCCTCCCCCCTGAAAACATTTAATATTTATTATACGTAAGCCACTATGTTACATGTTTAGTGAAGATGCAAAAATGCATCAGACACTCATTCTGCCTTCATGGAACTTAACCCAGTTGGGTAGAAGAGGATACTCATTAAGATATATCTCTCTTTCTAGACAGAAGCAAGAGTGAGAGAGAAATAAATATAGATAGATAGATATAGATATAGATAGATATAGATATAAAAACTTTAAGTGTGTAAGAGAGGTATATAGGTTAAGTGCTACACTGACTTAGAGAGGGGAGATAACATTCTCCCATTTCAAAGGATGAGGTGAAGCTGTGGAGAAAAGAGGCTTTGCACTGGGTTTTTATCTTTAAACTGAATCCTGCATTGGGTAAAAAAAAAACATGTATCGGTCATTATTCTTTCTGGTTGGTGATTTTTAACCATATTGTGCAAAGATTAAAGTAATTCTGATGCAGTGCTGACTATATTCCCACACATTGAGAAAATTCAAAGTAAAATCCCATAAAAATTAATTTTCAGCCCAACTGGTGTGGCTCAGTGAATTGAGCGCTGACCTGTGACCCAAAGGGTGGCTGGTTCAATTCCCATTCAGGGCACATGCTTGGGTTGCCAGGTTCCCCAGTGTGGGGCATGCAAGAGGCAACCACACATTGATGTTTTCTTCCCTCTCTTTCTCCCTCCCTTCCCCTCTGTCTAAAACTAAATGAATAAAATATCTAAAAACTTAATTTTTGGAGAACCAGGTAGAATTTTTTCTCTTTGATATAACAATTATGTGATCATATGTTTTTAAACTTTGTTTATTAACTAATTCATTTTTCTTTTATGTGCTATTTTAAGAGATTTTTAAATAAACTTATATTGAGGCCTAATTTATATACAGTTGGATCCACCCAAATATATGCTCCCATGAACACCACCACAGTCGAGCTAAGGAACATTTCTGCTACCACCACCCCAGATTTTCTTGGTCCCCTTCCCAGTTCTCTCTCCCTCCTCTGGCCCCAGTCAACTATCAGCTTGCTTTTGTCACTATTGATTAATCTTTTCTAGAGCTTCATATAAATGTAAGCATCATACACATATTATATCTGGCTCCTTTTGCCCAGAATGTTTTTGAGATGCATTCATATTGCAGTATATATCCATAGTTTGTTCTTTTTTATATGTATGACTGTCACAATTTGTTTGTATCATTCACTTAGGTTTGTTTTTAAACTTGTCTGGTGCACATAGCTAATAATTTATTTAGTGTATATTGATTACTTATCTTTGGAATTGAGAAACATTAATGTCTTCAATTCTAAATTTATAAGGCTATAAAAATTGATTTTGAAGAGGTAGACCTCTCATTACCTACATAATTGTACCAGTAAAATATGCTGCTGTGATACAGGTGTTTGTATCGTGCATAACATTTCATTGTACATATATATTCTTATAGATGCCTTCAAAAGATAGGCTAAAGAATGCCACTAATGGGATAATTTTAAATCTTGTCATAACTACTGTGACTATGTAGTTTAAATATAAATAGTCAAAATTATATTATAGTTTATATTATTGTCTTTAGACTAAAGAATTTGGGTTTTAACTGCTTTCAACTTTAGTATTTAACAATTTAATACTTTTAGAAAAAGAAAATTTTCATAAAATTTAATATATCATGCTTTTAAAAATATGACTGTTATGATTTATTGCTATACCTTATAATATTCTTTGAAAAGGTAGTAATATTTTCCTTTGGAACTGGATTTCTTTTCTAATATCAATTTAACACATTATATTCTTTCATAAACAATGGGTTTTCATATTTTTTGGAACTATAAAATTTTCCTCCTATAGGGTTTATTTGCCTTTTTTAAAACAAACCAAATTTGCACATAAAATTTCTTATGAACACTAAGCTACCTTATCCCATCTAGTATCCTCTTGGTATTTAATTCCTAAAATACTGATCTAGATTTTAGTAGATATCCCTTTTGCCATTTTATTCAAAACATATGTAAAATTTTCTAGCCCCGGCTGGTGCAGTTCAGTGGATTGAGCCCTGGCCTGTGAACCGAAAAGTCACAGGTTCAATCCCCAGTCAGGGCACATACCTAGGTTGCGGACCAGGTCCCCAACTGGGGGGATGTGAGAGGCAATTGATCGATGTTTCTCTTGCACATTGATGTTTCTCTCCCTCTCTTTCTCCTTCCCTTCCCCTGTTTCTAAAAGTAAATAAATAACATTTTTAAAGGATTTTATTTATTCATTTTTAGAGAGGGAAGGGAGGGAGAAGGAGAGAGAGAAACACCAATGTGCGTTGCTGGGGGCCGTGGCCTGCAACCCAGGCATGTGCCCTGACTGGGAATCGAACCTGTGATGATTTGGTTCGCAGCCCGCGCTCAATCCACTGAGCTACACCAGCCAGGACAATAAATAAAATTTTTTAAATTTTCTAATAGAGTTCAGTTTTTAAGAGCCTAGGCTCTGGATTCAATTACCGAAGTCTGAATTCCTATTCTGCCATTTCTTAGCTGTGAAACTTGGGACAAGTTTAAAATCAATTCCTCTTGTATAAATTTAGGAGATAATTTACAGAGTTCTTAGCACAATGACTGAACTAAATATATGCTTGTTGAATTAATGAATGAATGTCTGTTCTCTGTTGTATATAACCTTCAATCATCTTTGTAAAAATTTGATATTAATGTCAATTTGGGATTCTCTAAATTCCAGATGACTTAGATAGTAACTTCCTGACCACAGTCATAACTTAATGAATACCATTAGTGACTATGTAATATACTAATGATAAAAAGCACTCTTTAGATTGTGTACTGTTCTGTTTATTTAGTGCAGACTGGTTGCTATTCACAGTTACTGGATGTATTGGGCAGGGAGGAGGACCCAGCAGGATTTGAGTTCTATGTGAATACTCTGCATTCTTTTCTTTTATTTTCTTTTAATGTATCAATTAGTCCCCGAACCACAGCTGCTTGATACTGAAGATTGCGACCTCAATGTGGTGAGATTATGTTTTCAAGTTTTCCTTTATGATGAGCATGGTAATTTGACGACCACTCTACCTCCTGCTGTCTCTAACCCTATTTATGACAACCGTAAGTACTTTATATTCTTGCATTTTAGCCTTAGCTTGCTTTTTTATAGTTGAATTTTTTAAAATTATTTCAGTAATTAGAAAAACTATGTTTATTATAGGAAAAATTCAGACATTCCTAAAATAACAAGAGTTAGGGTGAGTTACTGGATTATTGCCCAGATAACAAGAAACATGAAAATTGTATTGCTTTAGGGTTATGGCCATAATTTAAGAAGATTAATTTGGTAACAGTGTGTAGGTTGGATTGGGAAAACCAGAATTTAGAAGCATCAAGATTCATTGCCTAGAAATGCAGTCACTCTAAACCGGGTTAGACATTGCAGTTAGAAAGGAAAAGAACAGATGTGGATGATCAATGTATTTAGTATTCTTAATTTACTTACACATTAAAGTTTTTTTAATGTATTTTATTGATTATGCTATTACAGTTGTCCCATTTCCCCCCTTCTCTCCCCTCCACCCTGTACCCCGTCTCCCACCCACGTTCCCCCCTTTAGTTCATGATGTCCATGTGCCATACTTATGAGTTCTTTAGCTTCTACATTTCCCATACTATTCTTGCCCTCCCCCTATCTATTTTCAACCTACATTCTATGCTACTTATTCTCTATACCTTTTCCCCCTCTCTCCTCCTCCCACCCTCCTGCTGCTAGCCCTCCATGTGCCCTCCATGTGCCCTCCATTTCTGTGGTTCTGTTCCTGTTCTAGTCGTTTACTTAGTTTCTTTTGGTTTTGCTTTAGGTGTGGTTGTTCATAATTGTGAGTTTGCTGTCCTTTTACTATACATGTCTTTTCTTTATCTTCTTTTCTTAGATAAGTCCCTTTAGCATTTCATAAAATAAGGGTTTGGTGATGATGAACTCCTTTAACTTGACCTTATCTGGGAAGCACTTTATCTGCCTTTCCATTCTAAATGAAAGCTTTGCTGGATAGAGCAATCTGGGATGTAGGTCCTTGTCTTTCATGACTTGGAATATTTCTTTCCAGCCCCTTCTTGCCTGTAAGGTCTCTTTTGAGAAATCAGCTGACAGTCTGATGGGAACTCCTTTGTAGGTGACTGTCCCCTTATCTCTTGCTGCTTCTAGGATTCTCTCCTTCGTTTTTACCTTGGCTAATGTAATTATGATGTGCCTTGGTGTGTTTCTTCTTGGGTCCAACTTCTTTGGGGCTCTCTGAGCTTCTTGGATTTCTTGGAAGACTGTTCCCTTTGCCAGATTGGGGAAGTTCTCCTTTATTATTTGTTCAAATACGTGCTCAATCTGTTGCTTTTCTCCTTCCCCTTCTGGTACCCCTATAATTCGGATATTGGAACGTTTAAAGGTGTCCTGGATGCTCTTAAGCTTTTCCTCGATTTTTTGAATTCTTATTTCATCATGCTTTCCTGCTTGGTTGATTCTATCTTCCTTCTGGTCCACTGTATTGTTTTGAGACTCAGATGCCTTCCTTTCACTATTGGCTCTCCTCCGAGTATCTTCCTGCATCTCTTTTATGGTAACCTGCATCCTTTCATTTAAATTGCACCCAAAATCAACCAATTCCGTGAGCTTTCTGATCACCAGTGTTTTGAACTGTGCATCTGATAGATTGGCTATTTCTTGGTCGCTCAAAAGGATGAGTCCTGGGGGACTGATCTGTTCTGTTGGAAACATATTTATGTCTTTCCCTGTCTTTCCTCCTTTTTTTTTTTTTCCAGTCTGGTCACTCTTGTTACGGTGTGGGGCAGAGCCTTAGGTGTTCACCGGGGCTGGGCACTCCAGGTCGCTAGGTTGTGACGTTATATGTGGGGGCGGGGGCGGGAGTGGGAGGGAACAATGGCCATAGTTCCATTCTCCTGGGCTCAGACCCTTCCTTGGGATCCTGGGCCGCAAGCTCTGCCCTGGTCCACAATCGCTGCCCCACTGGGTCCACCAGTCGCAGTTTGCATACTGAGGGATCACCGCTGTGTTCTTGCACCCCGGATGGCTGTCACACCGATTTCACGCCAAATTTTCCCCGACCTCCGCGCACCGCCGACCCACGCCAGCCCTGCGCTCGCCCGGCTGGTCATCTCCTACCAGCCTGGATGTAAGGGTCCACTTCAACTTCTTGGCTGTCCAACTTCCATTCAGATAAATCCTCTGTCAGTTCTGAGTGATATTCTGTCTGCAAATCATTGTTGTTCTAATCTTGGTTGTGTGAGGAGGCGCGGTGCGTCCACCTATTCCTCCATCTTGCCGGAAGTTACATTAAAGTTTTTTAATTTATTCTATAAATTGGTTTCCTAAAATGCTCTACCTCAAAAAGGAATAAAATATATTAATGTAGCAACCCATTAAAAAATTCTTCATACTTAGGTGCTCCTAATACTGCAGAGTTAAGGATTTGTCGTGTAAACAAGAACTGTGGAAGTGTCAGAGGAGGAGATGAAATATTTCTACTCTGTGACAAAGTTCAGAAAGGTATTTATCTGTTTTTTGTTTGTTTCATTGAATTCATGATATATTTTAAATTACTAGATATATTTTACTTTGTTTTCCCATTGATAGTTCTTTGCTTTCATATTCACTAGATGACATAGAAGTTCGGTTTGTGCTGAATGACTGGGAAGCAAAAGGTATCTTTTCACAAGCTGATGTCCACCGTCAAGTAGCCATTGTTTTCAAGACCCCACCATATTGCAAAGCTATAACGGAACCAGTAACAGTAAAAATGCAGCTGCGGAGACCTTCTGATCAGGAAGTTAGCGAGTCTATGGATTTTAGATATCTGCCAGATGAAAAAGGTGTGACTTCTTGGTGGTAATGTTTTATAAATTTTGTAAAATTAGTTCTGCTAATAACATTTCTGTAGGATACATTGTTACATTTTCTTCATAGTTTACATTTCTTTTCCTGACAGTTTTCAGCTGATTTTTCAACCAATTGATCTTTATGCTCTTTGTAGCTCTTTCTTAGGAAAGGATCTGGAATAATTTCAAAGTATCTAGGCCATTTATCAAAATTTTTTTTATATTTGGGGGGGGGGGTTGGTCTTTATTGTGCCCTTTTAGATAGCAAACTTGCCAGTCAGAGAGTGGTCTCCATTTTGCTCCTTTTCTGCCCTTATTGCTTAGTTGATATTGTTGACTTATAGGTGTTAGAAGAAAACAAGATTAATATCAAAACTATTCTTTATTAAGAGAAAAATATTTTACCATTGACTTAGGATACTCTGCAATACTTATTAAATCCATATTATGTACATTTATTTAAAGCATTTTCTATATAGGAATAAAACACTTGGTTTATTAAAGGAGAAGTGTGATGATCCATTCACATGCTTTTCTGTTTTGTTTCTAACTAGATACTTATGGCAATAAAGCGAAGAAACAGAAAACAAATATACTTTTCCAGAAACTGTGGCAAGATTGTGGTAAGAATGTTTTGGATTGATTCATATTTAAATAGATTTTGTGGGACATTTTTTCTTTATAAAATTTTTCAAATTTTAACTGATGTTATTTTTCAAATTATATTTAATAATGGAAAAACTTTATCACAGCAGTTAATTTTCCTGAAAGACCTAGACCTGATTCCCTAGGACCAACTGGCGAAGGAAGATTCATTAAAAAAGGTATTTTATTCCCTATAGGATATTCCTTGTGATCAGAAAGACAAATGCTTTGCACAGTATATTGGAATTTCATTCTTAGGAATAAAACAACTTATTTGATATTTTCTACTCCTATATATTTTTTCATGCTTTGAATATTGAATAAATTCATCTTGGCTTCCAGAGGTCATACTGGAGACTGGTTTTGTGGAGTTGTTGAGAAATTACATTTTGTTCATATGGTGATAATTTTACTATAGTATGCCATGCCAGAAACTGTTTAGATCTGGCCAGTAGCCCGTCTATGCATGGAGTTTTGTTGGAACATAACCATGCTCATCTGATTGCGTATTGTTTGTGGCTGCTTTTTCCCACCACAGTGGCAGAGTTGAGTAGTTCCAACAGAGGCTGCAAAGCCTGAAATGTTTATATCTGGCCCTTTATAGAAAAAGTTGCCAACTTCTGATTTAGATCATTCAACCAGGGTTAATTAGAAGTCTTTTTCATGTTACATTCTGAAATCAGTGCTTTTTACTGGGTTAGTATGTATAGCAATGTAAATAAATAATGTGTAAATAAATAGAATCCCTAATTTTTTCGACTGGGAATGTGTAGTACATTAGTGTTATATCTTAATATAGCTTAGAAAGTTAGGCAGTGGTCTTTCAATTATCCCTAATGAGTTCCTCCACTGCTCTATTTTTTCTTAAAAGTGGAGAAATGAAATGATTTTGGGCTAGAGTTCCACTAACTGAAATTCTGATATTTGTCTTTCATTTTTCAAAAATACCTTCATAGGACCTCGGAAGACAGATTTTCAAATTTAACTGCAGTGAAATTATGCCAAAATAACAGCAAAATTATTTATAGGTATTTGTAAAACAGTGTCACAGAATTCAGTTTTGGACTCATGTAATAATTTTAGTGCTATTTAACTTTATTTGAAATGCTACTCAGTGTCCTTAAATTTTCTTTATTAGCATGTTTGTGCAATTTTTAGAAATAGTACTTTTTCTAATTTTGTTCATTTCAGTTTTGTAAAAATATATTTCCCCTCCCCCACAGAATCCAACTTGTTTTCTCATGGCGCAGCTTTGGCAGAAATGCCCAGGCCTTCAGGAGTTTCAAGTCAAGGAGAACCCTACTATTCCCCAAATGTACCCATGTCCGGTGCATTGCCACATCATCCTTCAGCCATACCCGCAATGGTACCTCAGTCTTCTTCAAGCTGGTCTTCCGTGGCCCACCCCACCTCATGCTCAGTCAATACAAATCCACTGAGTAGTTTTTCAACAGGGACACTTTCCTCTAATTCACAGGGTATCCCACCATTCCTGGAAATGCCTCTTGTGAGTGAGTTGAATAATGCTTCCAATCCTTGCCTTTATAACAGTACTAACAATATAGGCAGAATGGAAGCATCACCCATGTCAGCTGACTTATATAGTATTTCTGATGCCAACATGCTACCCAACTGCCATATGAATATGATGACGCCCAGTAATGACAGCATTAGGGAAACCGATAATACGAGACTTGTGAGCATGAACATCGAAAGCCCCTCGTGTAACTCAGTGTTAGACCCAAGAGACTTGAGACAGCTCCATCAGATACCCTCTTCCAGCCTATCAGCAGGTGCCAGTTCCAGTGCTGCTGCGTTTGTTTCACAATCAGATGCATTTGAGGGATCTAACTTCAACTGTACAAATAACAGCATGATAAATGAGTCAGGGTCTTCTAACGGTGCTAATGCAAACAGTCATGGTTTTGTTCAAAGTCAGTATTCAGGTATTGGCACTATGCAGAATGAGCAGTTGAGCGGCTCATTTGAGTTAGACTTTTTTCCCAGTTAACTTGTAAGATTTAAATAGTGATTCAAGATTTAAATCTTTTTACGTGTTTGCAATGATTTTAATGTTATCTGCATAGGTGCAGTATTTTATATTTCTCTGATTGAGACTATAACAGGAAGATTTGGGGGTTTAGTGGTGTAGTGGTTTTATGAAACTCACCCAGTTTGGGTGTATAGGAGAGTTCTTTGACAGTCAGTCCTGGCTCTGGAGCTCCTAAAATTTTTCAGGATGTAAATAAAAGATGAATGTTCAGTGCTGAAGTTACCACTGAAGGAGAGGGATGAACTCATTTTCCAACTTCATGAAGAGCTGGGGAAAGTTCATCATTTACAGACGATTGTTACTTCAAGAACAGATAAACCCACACAAACTGAACTTCCAGACTACCTGCGGTGTGGAATCCTACGCGCACTGCACACTTACTTAAACTAGTGCGCACTTCAGCCTACACGCAGTCATTATTGAGCATTGGAAGTGTATAAATGAATCTGTGCCATGCTAAATATTGAATAAAATCAGTTTTTCTGTATTAAAAAAAAAAACTTTGAGTATGTAGAATACAAAGTTGGAAACTGCCAGAAAGGGTGCTTTCCAGAACAGGAATTTAACAGGGTTTTTAGTGTTTTCTTCTTTTGAAACATGTGACCTGACACTGTGTGATAGGAATTCTGTCTTTAGGGTTTCACCATGTTCCCTCAGAACAAAGTGAAGAGAACATTAGCTCCAGCTTTTCCAAATATGCTTTTTTATATTTCTTTTGTGACGTATTAATGTATTCCTAGTTAAATGAATTGATATTTGCTTTTGAGCAAATTTAAGGTAAAACTTGTAATGGCTATGTCATTGGAAAAATTCCTTGTTATTTTTGAGGACCATGAGCTAAGGTGACCCCTAAGGGGTTTTTCCGAGGCATTTTGGAATTTCTTAGATTTATATGTAAATCAAAATTTTTTTAAAATGCTAAGTTTTATCCAGGCCCTTTCAAGGTATGGGGGGTTCAAGTCTACTTTTGGACTATTTAAATCCATACTTTTAAAATTGCTGATGATTTTCAGTTTTCACCCATGGTTTTTTGTTTTTTTTTTTAAAGATTTTATTTATCTATTTTTAGGGAGGGAAGGGAGGGAGAGAGAGAGAGAGAGAGAGAGAGAGAGAGAGAGAGAGGGAGGGAGAAACATCAACGTGCGGTTGCTGGGGGTTATGGCCTGCAACCCAGGAATGTACCCTGGCTGGGAATCGAACCTGGGACACTTTGGTTCCCAGCCCACGCTCAATCCACTGAGCTACGCCAGCCAGGGCTACACCCATGTTTTTAAGGGGAAGAAATTTCCTTGGATCTCTTCTCTTTCTTATGTGTCCTCACTCACTGTGATCTCACCCAGTTTCATGCTGTCAACTCTGAAATTTTGTCTCTAGCGTAGACCTGTCCTCTGAACTCCAGGTTTGGAGTTTACCCATGTGTACAAAACTGCTTATTTGACATCTGTACCTAGAAATCTAACTAAAGCTCAGACTCAACATGTCCTTGATCTTCCCTTCCAAACTTGCTTCTCTTTCAGTCTTCCCCCAACTTAGTAAATGGCAGTGCCATGCTTCTGGTTGCTCGGGTCCAAAACCATGGAGTCAGCCTTGATTCTTTTTTTCTGTTATCTCCCATATCTTAATCTATCAGCTAATCTGGTAAGTTCTACCTTCAGAAGATATCCAAAGCTGACCACCTCTTTTGACCTCTACTATTAACATCCTGTTCCAAGCCACCATCATCTCTGCCTGGATTGAAGCTATATCCTCCAAAAACCCTCTTTACATCCTTGTACCCTTATAGTCTATTCTCCCTAAAGTAGCCAGAATGATTATTTTTAAGCCAAGTCAAATCCTTTCATTCAGTTGGTCAGAACCATCCAGTGGCTCCCCATCTCAGAGTAAAGACCAAAGTCCTTAACATTAGCATGCCCTCACTCCCTCTCCTACCTCATCTGCTACCATTTTCCCCTCTTCGTTCAGCTCCAGGTACTCTGACTTCAGGGCTCCTCTTCAAAAACACCAAGTATTCCCCCGCTTCAGAGACTTCATACTTGGTGTTCTCTCTGCCTGACTGGTTTTCTCTCAGGTGTGTGCAGAGCTCATTCCGCACATCCTTCAGTCTCACTCTACTGTCACCTGATCAAAGCCTTTCTTGACACTATATCTATCAGCTCTCCATGTCCCCCCTCCTTTATATTTTCCCATAGGACTTACCTAAGCAATCATTTGTTTACTACTTGTTTTCTTACATTGAAATACAAGCTTCATGAGGGCAGGAATATTTGTGTTTTGTTTGTTGAATACAGTTTGTAGAACAGTGCCTGCCTGATAGTAAGTAATCAGTAAATACTTATTGAACATTCAAAGTAGTAATGACACAGCTTTGGTTTTTGAAATAAATAGCTTTAATTATTAGATGTTCATGATTTTTATAGTTCTGTTGAATGTAACATCCGGCTTATGTCAGAATCACACATTCAGGACAAGGATTAATAATGATAATTCGAATTGTTGGGAAGCAAAGTAATCCCAGTAGAAAAATGATGTTGGAATTTGGGCACAACCTTTATTGTGATGGAATTGTCTTGATGCTAAGTAACTTATTAAAGACCTACTTTATTTTACAACTAGAACCTACCATAAATGTTAAGCATATTCTCAGCTAGGAACATGGCATTTCACTCATATACCATCCAAATAAACCATAAATTTACTGGAACAATTAAAACTAGTTAATTTGGTTAAAATAGAGAATGCATGAATGTCATATAAATAAAAATTCTGAATTGAATGATACTGGGAAATGGAAGGAAACCAAGATAAGATTTGGGGTCAGAATATTTAGGGAGCAAAAGAAAAAGATTAAATACTGTTATTGTTTTTCAGAAATTATGATTTCAAAATGAAACACTTCTGTTACATAATTTTGAAATCATAAGCACACCACATACTTCAGTAGAACTTACCAAGGAGAAAGAAAAATCTGGACACAATTTCCTACCTGTTAAAAAATATGAACCCAAGATATTTTCAGATAGTGGTTAATAGGTGGTATAGTTTTTTAAAAATATAGAATCCTATAATTTTATATTAATTTAGCATCAATCAGTTAAACACTGTTGGAAAATCTAAATGGATTTTTAAAATTAGATGAGCAATTGATTTGCAGTTTTTCTGTGTATACCGAAGTAAGGTAGTGCTACATCTGTGATGAAAGGTATTTTTCCTAGAATTTATTTTAGAACTTAAAAATATTTTGACAGCTTCTTCTCTATCTCTGAATGTGTTTACACTTTCACCTGTTCTTGTAACATCCCACTCTAAGTTTCTGAGAAAAAGGTGGACCTTATGCCTTTCTAAACTCTACTTATATACTGGACCCCCTCCCCCCGCCTTTCTCTTCCATTTCTTCTCCTGTTTCCTTACCCTCACTTCAGCATTTAGTGTCTTTTTTTGTATTAATGTGGTAAACATCTTTTCTAGCTTAAAAGGAAAGATGTCATCCTCTCCTGCCATCCTCACACCCCTTTCCTACCCATCCAGACTTTACAAAGTGCTTTCAGTTTCCATTTCTTCACTTCCCAGTCATTTTTTACCCTATCATCTCTCTCTCTATCTCCTACTATTTTCTTACAATATTGTGGGAAAAGTAACTAGAGACACCCTCCCTTGTTAATTTTTTTCTGCTTGAACCATCTGTAACCTTCCATCCCATTGACCATTCCCTCCTTGGATGTCCTCCACGTTCCTATGGAAGACAAGATTCTTCTCTGAGGTTGACTTCCCCCCACCCCCAATCTCAGCAGGGCCCCAGTTGGTGCTATTTTACCCCCAGGGTGACCGTATCAATGCCCACAGCTTCAGCCTTCTCTCACACAATCAGAATATGATTGGCTCCTCCTTCTGCACATTCTTTCACTAATGGCATTACCATTTACCCTACCATCCATGCTATTTAAAAGCAACTTCACATTCATACTTAGTCATCAAGTCCTTTTAAGTCTACCTTTAAAAAATCTCTTGCATTTGTCCCTCCATTCCTGCTAAGTTCTTAGTGTAGGCCTTCACTCTTCTCCCCCAACAAGAATCTCTTTTCCATATGCTCCAGTTAAAAATAACACTCCATTCTTCCTTATTCCCTATTACATAGTTGTCATTCCTCGAAAAAATTTTATCAGGCTGCTGGGCCTCCATGCTTTTAACATGTTCCCACTCCACCTGTGTTCTCCTGCAACCATATCACATAGTCTTTAAGACTGGGCTTAAAGTTTCTCCTCTGTGAAACTTGGTCTTGCCTGCCTTGTTGAGGTACAGCTTTGTACACACCCCTGTGGCAGAACTACGCGCTGAATTAAAGTCATTTAAGTTTGTCTCTTTCAGCACCAATTATGCCAGGGACTGTGCACAGTCCCTGGCATAATTGGTGCTGAATAAATGGTACTATTATTAGGGAGTCAAGGGTGAAACTGACATAGGAGTGAGTATAAAAATGTGGACACGTATGTGGTTCTTAAAGGGAAAGGTACTTAACCTGAAAGGAAAAGCAGCGATGCCAAGATTATCAAGCTTGTGAAATAGTTCACCCTCTGTCTCCATATTGTCAACTATATTAGGCAGAAATTTACAGTTGTTAGGATTGTTTCATATGTCTGATTTTGCTGCTTTGCGGCAGGTTTAATTTCAGTCCTCCCCACGTGCATTCACCCTGCCCCTCACCCTTGCACAGACACTGGAGTATTCATGTAATCAATCACATCACATTTCTTACAGTCTAATTTGCAAAGCACCATGTTTGGTGCTTGCTGTGATATAGAGGTGAATGAGACAAAACTGTTTTTCTCAAAGATATCAGTCTCTTTTTTTTTTTGAGGGATAACATATGTAAAGTGCATAAAGTGGACTAACTTTACAGCTTCATGAATATTTGCATACATAATCATTTCCAGCACCCCAAAAGTTTCTTTCATGCCATTGCCAATCTGCATACTCCTCAAAACTCCTATTCTGATTTTTATCATCAGTACCCTATGTTAATAGCCTTTAAATTGGTAACTGGGCTTCTCTGAAAGAGAAGCGCGGGCTGGGATCAGTGGATTGAGCGCGGGCTGGGAACTAAAGTGTCCCAGGTTTGATTCCCAGCCAGGTTGCAGGCCATAACCCCCAGCAACCGCACATTGATGTTTCTCTTTCTCTCTCTCTCTCTCTCTCTCTCCCCCGCCTTCCCTCCCTAAAAATGGATGAATAAAATCTTTAAAAAAAAAAAAAAAAAAAGAAAGAAAGAAAGACTTGGAATTGGTGGCTCAGGCTGCCTAGTAGCACCAATAAATTGTTATATCATAAATTGATTTGTTGAGGAATTAAAGAAATTTCCATGGGATGTTTGAATAGCATGGAGAAATGAAAAGGACAGGAAATTTTTAGTCAGACATACGGGTTTTAATCTTTAGCTGTGCTACTTAGAAGTTGTGTGATATTTAACAAATCACAACTTCTGTGGGCCTATCTCTTCAGATACAAAATTGCAGATGATACCCAGACTACCTACCTCGGAAGGCTTGTTGTACTGAATAAAATAATGCATAAGAAACACTGTTAATTGTATAGTGCTAATCAAATATTGTTAATAACCTATTTGTATATGTCTTGTGGCCCTTATTAATCTCTAATCCAAGCACTCCTTCCAGTGGCAGAATGAGAAAAATCACCATGGATTAGGCTTCCATAGTAGGAATCCTGAAATAAGTTTCTCTTCAGAGTGGCCAGCTATTTCTCAGGTGTGAAGGGCCATCATTTGGCCTTATTCTTTCCAGAACCACTTCCTATTGTATAGCAAAGACAGGCCAGTTAATGACTTCCAGTTCTGAAATTCTGTGACTTCTAAATTTCTTAGCCGTTGATTATGAATCAATAGTAGTATGACTGTCTTCATAAAAACAGTCTCATCATACCTAATGAAGTTATCACTATAAGATTTCTTACCTATTTTGTTTTCAGAGGTTGAATATGAAAAGGACAAAATTAGGATTTTTTTATCACATGTAATAGAAAATTTATAAGCCCATCTGAGGTAAATGTATGAGTTGCCTGTATCCAGTTTTATGCCTTTGTTTATTTAAGACTGAGTTGAATTAATATTTTAACTGATATATCTTGGCAGAATTTCGTCAAAGAGCAGGTTTAACATCAGTGGATAAGATTGAATCTCAAAAGTAATCTTGTCATTCTTTAATGCAAACCAAAGTTTATACCTACCTCCAAAAGACTCCACCATGACTCTGTTACCCTCATTAATAAATAAAATACAGATAAAATTTATAGACAATTTTTTTCAATCTTAAATGTCTGTGGCTTCAGGAAAAAAAATACTGCCTACTAGTAATGATCTATTTAAAAGGAGTGGAATTTGTCATGCTCTAATGTTCTAACCACCTGCTTCTACAAGTTGGTGCTTCAACAAATCAAGTTTTTAGGGATATCAGCAGGTAAATAAAATACAAATTGGTAAAAGTATCAAATATTCATCTTGCCTATTTTCCTCCTTGAACTTTATTGTCAAACCATTATTACTTTGTATAAAATGTACTAAGAATCAGGTCAGGTTGGAGTCTCTGGGATCCGTTTGTGGAATTCCATCTCAGGAGACTTCACTGATGACACACTTGATTTTACTGGGTCATCAGCTGAGAATGTTGGTCACTGGCACACAGTTCAGGGAGCTTCAGGATGAAATGGCAAGGAAAGCACAATCAAGTCCTTGGGTGAGGGGCATTCTTAAATGCATGGTTCAGACGGGATGAACCCTTTACAAATTATTTGTTTTAAAAGACTCTTATGGAATAGCACTATTACTGTATTTTTTGGACTGTTATAGATATGTTTATATGCTTTTTAGTGACTAATGAATTTAGATGCACTGAAAACTTTTTTTAAAGTTCTCAGATAGTTTAATTATTTAATTGTTAAGGGTTGTATCAAAATGCAATTATTTTTAAAATGTCAGTTATTGTACAGAATATTGTCTCTGTAATATCTTTGTAAACAGTGATTTTTTTCTTGGTAATATAATAAATGGAAAAATTCTAAAACCCTTAATAAAATGTTGTTGCTATTTGACTTTAAAAATATCAAAGAGCCCTGGCTGGTGTGGCTCAGTGGACTGGGTGCCAGCCTGTGAACCAGGGGGTCACCAGTTCTATTCCCAGTTGGGGTGTAAGCCTAGGTTGCAGGCCAGGTCCCCAGTTGGGGGCACATGAGAGGCAGCCACACAGTGATGTTTCTCTCCCTCTCTGTCTCCCTCCCTTTCCCTTTCTCTAAAAAAATAAATAATTTAAAAATCATTTAAAATATCAAAGAGGTTTTCTTTGCATCTATAGCATCTTCACAGAAAAAGCTAGTTTTGGTTGCTTAGCAACACTAGGCATTTTAATAAAACACTATAACTGAATATACTTGAATATGTAACTGTCCTTTGAAATGACAGATAATTTTACAGAGTACTAAAATGCTTTTTTAAAAGGTTTTTATTTTCTGCCTTCCTGACTTATTTCCTGCCTGTTTCTCTTCCTTCCTGAATAACTGAGGACAAGTCATTCACTTATTCTGAGCAAGGTACAGGTAGGTATTACCACAGTGGGTGAAGGTACTGGCCCAATGTGGGATTACAGTGTGTGGAGCCCAAGGAGAACATGTGAGGGAGGTAGGGAGGAGTGTCTCTGTGATCTGAAATGAGGATGCAGTGATAGATTACTTATGAGGGGGAATGATCTATTAAGTTAATATAGTAGAGCTAATGGGAGCCAGATTTCTCACTCTCAGTGAAAGAAATGACAAATGTGGAAAGGGAGAGAACACTAGAGTAAGGTTGCAATTGGAAGTACTGGTGTAATTCATAGTTTCAATATATGTAAAGAAATCCATAGAGGTGCCCTGGGCAGAGTGGCTCAGTTGGTTGGGCATCATCCTGCAAAGCGAAAGGTCATTGGTTTGATTCCTAGTCAGGGCACATGCCTGGGCTGCAGGTTCAGTCCCCAGGTCAGTCTGTGTATGAGAGGCAACGGATTGCTGTTTCTCTCCCTTTCTCCCTCCCTTCCCCTCTCTCTAAAAATAAATAAATAATTTTAAAAAAATACATAGAGGTAAGTGCGCATGTGTGCGCGTGCCATGCGAGGGTTTGGGAGCAGCAGTGCCACACAGCAATGAGCATACCTAGTGCCCACATTTGGTCTCCAAATACCATTTTCCATTAAAAAGAACTAGTTCCTCATAGTGAAATAGCCCACTCTAGGGCTGGTGAAGATGAAACACAAGATGAGCCTGGAGTGTTCTTTTGTATTAGAAACAACTAAGAACATTTCTCCAAGAATAATGGGGTCATGTCAAAAGGATACAGAACTCAGTTTGATGAGGCAACCAAATCAGTACTTAGAAATCAAAATAAACATGAGTAGCAAATCATAACCAATCAAATAAAACAAAGCCATGAATCCACAAGAAGGAAAAGTTCTGCCTAATTGAGAACCTAGTTCTATGGAATGCCAACCAATAAATGTTAAAGGAATTAGAAAATCATTTGGAATTTGACAATCATGGTTAAAATCAATTCAGTTGAAAGTCATCAATGAATGCTAATACTAGTAAGTGAAAGTTGGATGGTTCTCTCTATATTTATTAATCAAAGGGGGGGGGGAGTAGAAGGGCTTGACAGACACTACTTGTATTAACTGATCAAAGCCCAATCATTGGTAAAAGCCCAAATTAAAATTGTGTGACACAATTATATAAAATTGTTATATAAAGATAATATTTATCTTATTTTTTATAAGATATATGAAGAAGATACCATCTCTTTTGTGTTATTCTTGCTAGAAAGGTACAACCTGAATCTATTAATGAAACACCAGGCAAACTCTAATTGAGGAACAAACTACAAAATAACTGGACTGAAATCATCAAAGTGTTTAAATAATGAAAATCAAGGGAAGATGAACTGTTCCAGATTGGTGGAGACTAAAAAGACAACTAAGTGCAAAGTGTAATCCCTTGACTATGTAATATCAGATTAGTTCCTGATCTTGATGATCACTGTGTTACACTGTGGTGAATGAAGTAGAACAATGATCTTGTCTGTAGGAATTACACAACTAATGTATTCGGGGTGATAGGCCATCACTGGCTCAATAGTTCAGGGGAGAAAGTTTCTTTTCACTTTCCTTGCAAAACTTCAAATTACTTCAAAATGAAAAAACATAAAAGTAGTATTTTTCATAATAAAGGCACCACTTAAGAAAAATTAACTCAGAAAACCTTGTATCAAAGTTCATTCTCTTATGTGGACTTAAAAATCAAAAATAAAGTTCCAAAAGAAAATATCTACCTAAGATGTTTTTCTCTTTGGAAATGGAAATTTAACTAATAACTTAATTCTACATAATTTGAAAATGCAACCAGTTATCTTGTTTAGGAATTTTTCATTTTCCCAACTTCTATTTATTTATTTTTACTTTTTCAGGTATTTAAGAGTTGGTATTTTTACTAAACCAAACCACAGACTATATTTGGGGCAGAAATGTTAAGCAGTACAAATGACCCTTTCTCTAAGTATTATTTAAAAGATTTAATTTAAAGCAATAAGAGATCACAAAACTAATTTTAAAATGTTTTTCTATAGGCAAAACAAACTATAATACTTTGATCACTTAATGTTATGAGTTCTGCGTAAACAAAGACCTACATTAATTTGTGGCTCATAATCCTATGAACATTTGGAACAAGTACTTACAACTAAAGTTTACTCTTTTCTTGAAATTTTGCATAACCACAGGGATAGACATGTAAGAAGTAGAAGTCTTCTAATTTAAGCTGGCTATGGAGGTTCTTAAATCTCTTTTGTAGCAAAATTTCCCCAGAAACCAAGAAACATGCACACAAAAGTTCTTACCTTTTTATCAAAAGTTAATTTTTATTATCTTTCTCATTTTATGGCATTGAAAATAGTGAAAAAAATGCTATTATTCACATAATGAAATTTCATGTCAAAACATTTTCCTGATTTCTGTAGTGAATAATACATCTTAGTATCTATGAATTGTGTTTAATGTAGAGAGGGAAACTGAGTAATCCAATACTATCCAAGTCACACATGTTGTAAAATAAGCTCAGACAGTTGGATCAGGCTGACAGAAATTACACTTAAGTGTGAAATTTTAATGAGACTCCTTTCTGAAAGTTTTCTCTTAATGACTCAGCCATTTTCTTCAGATTTTGCTTATTTAATGTTTTTCCTCTTCATAGTACCAATTGATGATTAACTTACAAATGTTAATCATATGAGATCATATGAAATACACTTGGGCTATTTGGGGTAAGCTCCTTGATTTGGCATCTAAATTCCAAAAGTCAATTCTCATGGTTACGTGCATGTAAATGACATCCTCAACTGCTGCCTTCATACACTATGTGTTCAATAGTAAGGCTTATTAGAAAGGACCTACAGACCAGGAAACTTTAAGTTCTAGTCTTAGATAGGAAAGCAACTAACAATTTTAGCTAAATCATTTAACTTCTGTTCTTTGGTTTTCATATTTATAAAGTGGTGATGATGATATCTTATCTACCCGATGAGGATGTTTGAGGTTAGATAATATATTGAAGCACTCTGGAATAATATCAGCTTACCTTCATTTGGCAATTTCAGTTTTTCAAAATCTTATCCCTGGCACTGAAGTTATTGAAGGCACTTGTGTCTCCTTATTTAAAAGCTTTTTAAAAGTCTCTTACCATGGTAAGCCTTGATTCCTAAGGTTTTACTTTCCTTCCCCAGGAAAGGTATTGACAATTTTAGATTGTCAAAATAGTAACTTGAAGTCATTAGCATTTGTGATAAATCACACCAAAAGTACCTCTACTGGTAATAGCTTGCTAGAAGCTTACTGGGAAAAACATTAATGGTGTCAGATTTGCATTTGATATCTTACTATAAGATACTGTGCTGCATAAATATAGGTATAGCTTATTAAATCATTTAAAAAATTTAGAACATGATTTTAAAGGTGGTATTTCTCTTGTGAAAGGAAGTTTTGCTGGAAGAAATTACAGCTTCTTAAGATTATCAGAGAATGCATCCTGTTTGTGTACCTCTCTAAATGAAAGAATTAAGATAGAGAATGGTTTCATTATTCATAGTTTTGGATCATGCAGGTTGGAGAGGGAACAAGAAAAATCGTTAAGACATCCTTAGAACAATGTAACATACAATATACACATACTGTATATGGATCCTGAGATGTCACAAGTTTAAAAAGAAATAGATCAATATGATCCAAATAGTTTCCAAGACACCGTTATAGTGTGTAAACAGCCGTTTTACAGTGTATGCTGAATGGACGTCCACATCGTGCCATGAAAACCCTACTCTGCTTCCAAATTTGAGAGCTAGTCATCCAGAGCAGGGGGCCAGTCAACGTCTACAGACTAGAGGGAAGAAAACAAGTCATTAAAACATATTGCTGTTCTAGGAAGCACTTGCTGATAATGCTGTATAAATTTAATACTCCTAATATTACTATAACAGAAGAAATCACATTTAAAGAAAAGAGCCAATGAATACAATTTAACATCCTAAACCCAATTCTAGGCCTTGGGATTCTTGGATCTGCAGTCTGTTGCTGAATTTATTAAGTATTTGGTTACTCAGCTGGTTAATAAATGTGCCTTTTGACTGATAAGAGACTAGAGCACACTTAAAATTTTTTAATTAGCAAAAGTAGCTAAGTTAAAAGTGAACATTCAGTTGGCAATACCAACTTTCCCTCTGAAATCTCAGCAACTTTTATTCTTCTGATCCTTTTCCTTTTCCCATATTTCTACTCGCCCTGGTCTAGTTCTTCTAAAACAAAACCAAATGAAATTACAGTACCAGACTATTTTGTGCCACATTCCAGGGGTTAGAAGTATTAAATTGCACCTCATCTTAACTACCCTGGAGGGCCTAATTTAGGAGAAAGTTTTTAAAAAATCTGCTGTACTGTGTTGTTTTTGGGATGTAAAGTTAAAAACTTGGATTTTTAGGTTGATCAGTGAGTCACCTCACATACCAGATTCAGAAAAATTTTATTACAAAAGCCCAAGTATTGCATGTGTACCTTTTACAAATCCCAAGAAAATATTTTCGTACTGTTTCAGAATATAGCCATATACCCAACACCCACATATAAGGTAATGGGTGGTTTCTCAAGCCTGAAAACTAAACCTTTCTGATCATGATCAGCATGTGTCACACACAGGGGAGGGCAAGCATGCTATAAGGTTGAAAAGGCTCTACAAGCGATTCTAATGGATAATCAGAGCTGAGAAACACTGGCCTGTGACTCTGACATTCCTAAACTGTTCTACAGAGTAAAGTAAAGAAGACAAGTACAACTGGGGTTTTCTTTAACAGAAAAGTATCTTCATCCAAATGATACTCTCTTTGAGGAGGCCACCTGCAACTCTGAAGACGCTATCACCAGCTGAGCTGAGTATGATCTAATCTGAAAGCTCTCAAGAGAACCGTCGGTGAGGTGATAATGCTCCAGTGATCTCTGGACTACCATAGCTGCTTTTACCCTAGGCAACTATACTCACTTCTCTTTATAACAGGTACAAGTTCCAAGTACAAAATGTCAGCCTCTCCCAAAATTGGAGGGGTGGGGGTGGGGAAGAACTCTATTCCTAATGGGAGCACAACTCAGGACTCAATACCTGCAGATACTCAAATGAGAAAACTACTTATGGAGAACTTCCGGAAAGATCCATTCTGTCCATTCCAGTTACTTACAAAGTTAACCTTGTTCCAATTCAGATTATGAAAGTGGAGAATTTGGACCACATTCTAGGGGTCCATAGAACTGCTTTCATTAATAACCACTGGCTCACCGCATTCCCTACCTATCTTGAACATACATTTCTGAGTAGGCTGCCTTAAATTCTTTGTAAGACAAAATTAGTATGGGAATGAAGTACAGAATCAAAGGACATAGGAAAGGCACTTACAACTTCATTTCCATGCTTGTTTTAAGGGTTTAGATCTTATGACATGTGTAAAGAACAATAAGTTAGCTACATATTTGCGAGAATCATAAATAAGACCTTGTTTTTTTTAAGATATAAAAATTCCAAGATAGACCCTCCCTGCATTATAATGCTATTATAAGATTCTCACCATTTTTGAACACCTCTTAAGGTGAGTAGTACTATTTGACTTAATGCCAAAGAAGCATACTTTTGAATTCAAGGTACAAACGGGCATTTCCACAATAAAATGGTTTACCTCAACATCCAGCTCAAGAATGTCTGCAGTCACATCCATCAGAGAGCCAATGTTTGGCTTGGTTCTCCCGAAGTCTCCATGTACAAATTCTTTAATGTAACTGGAGTTTGTTTAAGGAAAAATAACATAGCCATGCAGTACCAATTGTTTGGTGAGATTTGATAGGTGAAAGAGAAATAACAAAAGTAGAAATGTTACAAAAGAGAGGTTATTTCTGAGCTGTGACTTGTGACATACGTCTTAGAAAATAAGCTACAGCAAGCTGGTTTTTACCAGCCTGGCAGCCAACACCAGGATCCAGGACTTGTGTTGACATTACATCAAACTTACCAAGAATCATCATTTTCTTTTTTCTTTAGCTCACCTCCAAGTGCCAAGGATTGGGTATGGATTTTCAAAATAAACTGTAGAGAAATGCTATATTTACTGGGTTGGTCAAAAAGTTCATTTGGTTTTTTCCATAAGATGGCTCTTAGTAGCGCTTACTTGTTTTTAACTTGATTGTGACAGCTGACATATCAGCATGCATTTAAAAAAAAATTGGTGAATTTTTGTGCAACCATTTTAATTTTGAACGTGAAAGAAGATCCGCAACATTTTTGGCATTATTATGCTTTATTATTTCAAGAAAGGTAAAAATTTGACTGAAACACACACAAAAAGATTTTTGCAGTGTATGGAAATGGTACTGTGACTGATCGAACGTGTCAAAAATGGTTTGCGAAGTTTTGTGCTGGAGATTTCTCTCTGAGTGATGTTCCACAGGTCGGTAGACCAGTTAAAGTTGATAGCGATCCAAGTTGAGAACAATCAATGTTCTACCACACAAGAGATAGTTGTCATACTCAATATATAAATCAATAAAGTTACTGGTGAAAATGAAAAATGTGTCTTTTATTTATGGGAAAAAAACTAAACAGACTTTTTGGCCAACCTAATGCATATATTATAAATATATATTATGTAATATATATTTTTTAATCTCAGCTATTTTTTCTTTGCCACAACTTCTATTTTGACATCTTTCTAGTCCTGTTTTTCAATAATAGCAGCCAGTATCTGCCAGGTGATAGGTTTTCAGTCCTACTTAGTGACCTCAGTGATGGCTTTCCTTGTAACATGACCCAGTGACACATGGCAATAGGATGAGAGGGACAATAAGACAATTTCGTCTGAAGAAGGCCCTTCAGAAGGATTATTAGAGAACCTAAGTTCTAGTTGTTCGGCAAACATGGTTAGCAAAAGGATTAAGTAAATTCTCTCTCCTTTTCAAAGGGGCAACCTCGTGTTTTGCTCATAGGTCTTCAAATTTTGAAGTCAACGACTAATCCTGGAATCACTTATCAAAAAGATTATGTGAACATTCCTTACACAGGACTCTACTACAGCCTGGACAATCTTTATCTGAAAGGTGTTTTTGCCAACATTCAGTAAAAGTTCATTCACCATTATGTTGTGGTCTGTTAACCAGCATTTAGTATAAAAATGTAATACAGCCCTGGTTGGTGTGGCTCAGTAGATTGAGCAACCAGCCTGTGAACCAAAAGGTCGCTGGTTCAATTCCCAGTCAGAGCACATGCCAGGGCTGTGGGCTAGGGGCATGTAAAAAGCAACCAACTGATATTTTTCTTGCACATCAATGTTTCTCCCCCTCTCTTCCCTCTCTTCCACTCTCTCTGAAAATAAATAAAATCTAGAAAAAAAATTAATATAACTTGAATAGGAAAAATGTTCTCAGATGATGAATTAAAAAATACCATAATATTCTGATATATCCTTACTTTCTGAAAGTTTATTCACTCTATTTTCACCAAATGTTTTGATTCAAGCATAAGACATGTAATTATCTAGTAACTGTCTTCTTTACTAAACTCATAATTACTTAACAACAACTATCATTCTTTCTTTCTCACTTTCTTTAGATAATGCTACTTCTGAGTGGCAATGATGAGGGGAGATGATGGAAAAGCCCCCCAAAAACCAACTATAAGGTCCAGAATAGTTGTTAATCATACCAAGAGGGATGAGTGTAAGTGAAATGAACTAGTTCAGTGTACTGAGCAATACATGTGAAAAATTCACATACTTCTGTGTATAACCACATAGTATCTAAAGCTTTCCCCAACAGTCTCTCTTGACTAATGCCTTAAGTTATATGTATTGTATACATGGCTGGTTGTAAAAATATTTTAATGAGATTGAAAAGATAATAGCTTCTCCAATAGCCTCTCATTTAGCTTCTCCAAAATACCACTGCATTTCTCGCTAGTATACCAGAACTAAAGCTGGGATAAGGTAAAAAGAATTTTTTTTAAAAATCTGTAATTTCTTTGAAATCCCATCCACATTCAATCTATAATAGGCAGATTGCTTCAAATAACAAAGATACAAAGACCTGTACACTGCAGCCTAAGTAAACCATCCCTTATTCCAAGTGGTAAAAATTTAGGAGATTTTAGAAGTTACCTATACCTGTTTTCAAGGGGTGGGGGGAATCCTGGTCACTCCTGGGGTGGGACAATGGCGACAGAGAGGTGAGGAGGTTGGTGGGGAAGGGGAGGCAGACTAATTACATATGGTGAGAATGCTCTCTAATGATTAAAACTTGGCATGTTTTCCCCTTATATCCATAAGTATATCATTAGTTTTATACTAGTTAGAAGCCATTTTATCACTTCATGCTATTGGTTCACAAAAAATATGAAACCAAGAAACAAATAAAAATTAGAGGCAACTTTAAAAAGCAAGATGAAGCTAAGATGACAACAGCTCTCTAAGACGATAGCTCTAATATTTTTTAACCAGCAACTGAGACTTGATATAAAACCGTGCAAGGCAGAGTGAGTAGGTTATCAACAAGTGATCAGCCTTGGCCTATTTTCTCAGTATGGACCAGGGGCCAAAAAAGATCATTATGTAAAAGTAGGGCCACTCCTACCTGCTATCAGTGTTTAATTATCTGGGGCAAATGCTCAGAAAAGTTGAAAGGACCCAACTGTGGTAATGAATATGTGATTGGTAAAATGTAAACAGACAGTTCTGGTCAGGTTGCCCAGTTGGTTGCAGCGTCATCTGTGTACCAAAAGGTTGCAGGTTCAATTCCCAGTCAGGCCACATACGGGAAGCAACTGATAGATGTTTTTCACACCAATGTTTCTCTCCTTTCCTCTCTAAAATCAAGAAAAACAACAACAAAATATCTTCAAGTGAGGATTTTTAAAAACTGTGTAAAGACAGCAAATGAATCAATCAAAAGTGTCTCCTGAGTACTTACCATGGATTCGGCATTGTATAAGACACTAAATATTTTAAAGATCACATTGAACTGACTGCTGCCTCATGGTTTAAAATGTCATTTTGAAAAATACAAATTTAATGGGGAAAAAACCACTCAAGCCCCTCCCCACAAATATTCTCCAACTTAATCCTTTCCCTACTACCTTCCTAGATCAAGTTGAACCTATTTTTTTTAGGGCAGCATGAACTCCTCCAAAAGGGTTCTGGTTGGATTCCTGCTGTGTGGAAGCTGAAAGGATACGTTCCAGCCTGCGTCTTCAGGTAGAGGCGGAAATGGTGCTCATCCACATAGCGTGTCTCCATGGAGTGAATGATACGAGCTCGTACAGCCAGGGGCCGCCGGTGAAGGACCCGGAGAGGTGTTTTCTGGTCGATCTTTAAGTCCTAGAGGAGGATACGACACACAACTAGAAAGTCAACTTTGCTGCCCACTGCAAAGCTTGTCTTGGCACCTCCTCTGTCAGCCGTGGCTCACCACAGATGTTTTCTTCCAAGAACCTGACCCTCTGTCGCTGTCAGTGTAGAAACTAGTACCCTAAGGTTCACACTCTGTGGGGCTTCTCATAACCTAGCCCATAATTACTTACTTTCTGGGCCCCAGCACACACCATTAAAAAAGGCTTTGAGGGAAATGTTCTCCAAAGTCTCCTTTGCTCTAATATTTAACAAATTGATTAGGACCCTGGAGTGCTATCCCCCTCTTTGCTTTCACAGCTCTTCTAAAAGACGTGTTCTTACCAGGCTTTTTTTTTTCTAACCCAACGAAATAACCTAGTAGTGGGGATTTCGGGCAGCAGTCAGTGGGGCATCAGCGGCATCACCTGTGTGTGCAGGCAGTGCGCATGTTTTAGAGAGAACCATATACCTACTCACAGGGTTATTTTCTGGTTACATGAAAAGATGTATCTGGAAAATTAGCAGTTGCATCATAGCTTTAAGGTAGTATTTTCATATAATAATTACAAGTAAGCATGTGCAATAAACCAGGACTTTTCAATATTTGTTATCCCCATTCAAGTTACTTGAGAATAATAATACTGCATGTCTTTTTATAATTCAGAGTTTTTTAGGGGCACGGGTTTGTTTTTCTCACAATCAGAGATTTCCTTTTATGTCATAAGATATAAATTAAGAAATAGAGGTTAGTGTTGTAAAAGGCAAACTAATTTCAAGTTTTAAAAATAGATACTGGGTATAACCAGAAATGTATGTTCCTAAGAACTTTAAATGCTCTGCAATTCTTGTTGGAACAACTCCTTTCTAATTTACATGATCAGTGAGCGCCTGAAGCCGTATTAAAGATTTTTGTCTGGCCTTCCCTCTACCAAGTTCTCTACCGAGAGAGAAAGAACAAGTTCTGACAACAACGCACTTGAAATGCTGTGACTACTTTTTATCAGAGCGGTGAGTCAACGGCCCCTCCTAACTCACAGGGGGTTTTTGCTATTCTAATTTTTATTTTTTCCAATTACAGCTGACACTGAATATTATGTTAGTGTCAGGTGTACGGCATAGTGTTCAAACATTTATACAACTTATGAACTGACCCCCCCAATAAGTCTACTACCCACTTGGCACCACACATAGTTATTACAATGTTACTGACCATATTCCCCACGCTGTAGTTCACATCCCCGTGACTAACTCATGGGCTTTATGATTCCATGAGTCCTCAATTTTAATAGCACTTTGTTCTGATGAGATTAACTCTTTCATAAGGTTTTCTCTGGCCAATAAGAGCAAAAGAAGGACAAGGCTGAACTTTTAAGGAACCTGTAGAGATAAGGCCTCTGCTTCCGACTACAGAAACAGCTGGCCTTTAAATGGGTGGCTGCCCAAGGAGTGCCCCTCTCCCGTTTCCTTTACGTCCAGTCACTCCCACAACTTCGGCCCATGAGCCAGTCGAAGGAAGCACTAACTGAGCTGGCAGACCCACCACTGCTTCTAAATAACACTCAGGGCAGCACACTCGCGTGTGTCTTTTTTGGTCTGATTGATTTTAGCAGGCAAAAAGAAACCAATTCATCTACTCTGACATTGTACTCTGACGTTCCCATACTGCTGGATTTTCAGAAACACATATAAACACACATGGATGATTGTTTTCCCCTTGGAAGTAGGTTGTCCTTAAAAGAGAGGAGATGAGTAATAAATTTGAAGTGACTTCAAAGAATGGGGACATATAATATATATTATATATATTTATATACTTATATATAAGTATAAGTATATAAGTAATATATACTTATATATAAATATATATATATATATTTTACCAATGGGAATATTTGAAAACTATTTTAACCTTTATACTTAAAAAAAATTATCAGGGACTTCCAGCAAGATGGAGGAATAGGTGGATGCACCGTACCTCCTCGTACAACCAAGATTAGAAAACCAAAAATTTACAACAATAATTTACTATCAGAATAACACCCAGATCCGGCAGAGGATTTATCTGAATGGAAGTTGGGCAGCCAAGAAGTTGAAGTAGACACGTTCATCCAGACTGGTAGGAGAAGACGAGCCGGCGGGCGCGGTGCTGGCTCGGGTCGGCGGCCTGCGGAGGACGGGGGAAGGTTTGGCGCGAAATCGGCGCAAAAGCCATCGGGCGCGTAAGAAGGCAGCGGTGATCCCTGAGTACGCAAGCTGCGGCTGGCAGACCCAGAGGGGCAGCGATTGTGGACCAGGGCAGAACTCGCGGCCCGGAAGCCCAGACAAGGGTCTGAGTCCAGGGGAACGGAACTACCGCCATTGTTTTCTCCCGTCCGCTCCCGCTCCCGCCCCGCCCCCACATATAACGTCACAACCTAGCGACTGGGGTGCCCAGGCCCGGTGAGCACCTAAGGCTCCGCCCCCCACTGTAACAAGAGCAGCCAGACCGGGAAAAAAAAAAAAAAAAGGAGAGACAGGGGGAAAAAAAAACCATGTTTTCAACAGAGCAAATCAGTCCCCCAGGACTCATCCTTTTGAGCGACCAAGAATTAGCCAATCTATCAGATGCGCAGTTCAAAACACTGGTGATCAGAAAGCTCACGGAACTGGTGGATTTTGGACGAAATTTAGATGAAAGAATGCAGAGTACCATAAAACAGATGCAGGAAGACAAGCGGAGGAGAGCCAATAGTGAAAGGAAGGAATATGAGTCTCAAAACAATACAGTGGACCAGAAGGAAGATAGAATCAACCAAGCAGGAAAGCATGATGAAATAAGAATTCAAAAAATTGAGGAAAAGATTAAGAGCATCCAAGACACCTTTAAACGTTCCAATATCCAAATTATAGGGGTACCAGAATGGGAAGGGGAAAAGCAACAGATTGAGCACATATTTGAACAAATAATAAAGGAGAACTTCCCCAATCTGGCAAAGGGAACAGTCTTCCAAGAAATCCAAGAAGCTCAGAGAGCCCCAAAGAAGTTGGACCCAAGAAGAAACACACCAAGGCACATCATAATTACATTAGCCAAGGTAAAAACGAAGGAGAGAATCCTAGAAGCAGCAAGAGGTAAGGGGACAGTAACCTACAAAGGAGTTCCCATCAGACTGTCAGCTGATTTCTCCAAAGAGACCTTACAGGCAAGAAGGGGCTGGAAAGAAATATTCCAAGTCATGAAAGACAAGGACCTACATCCCAGATTGCTCTATCCAGCAAAGCTCTCATTTAGAATGGAAGGGCAGATAAAGCGCTTCTCAGATAAGGTCAAGTTCAAGGAGTTCAGCATCACCAAACCCTTATTTTATGAAATGCTAAAGGGACTTATCTAAGAAAAGAAGATAAAGAAAAGACATGTATAGTAAAAGGACAGCAAACTCACAAATATCAACAACCACACCTAAAGCAAAACCAAAAGAAACTAAGTAAACAATTAGAACAGGAACAGAACCACAGAAATGGAGGGCACATGGAGGGTTAGCAGCAGGAAGGTGGGAGGAGGAGAGAGGGGAAAAAGGTATAGAGAATAAGTAGCATAGAATGTAGGTTGAAAATAGATAGGGGGAGGGCAAGAATAGTATGGGAAATGTAGAAACTAAAGAACTCATAAATATGACACATGGACATGAACTAAAGGGGGAAATGTGGGTGGGAGGGGGGTACAGGGTGGAGGGGAGAGAAGGGGGGAAATGGGACAACTGTAATAGCATAATCAATAAAATATATTTAAAAAAAAAAGAAAAAAAATTATCAGAAGCCAAGCAGTGTCTAGTCTCACCAGTCCAGTTCACTTGGGATGTGAACCATTAAAATAAACCCTTTTACTACTTAGGCTGTACCTGTAAAGCTCATCTTTCAGTACTGTTTCTGAATTAGCACTACAGCTACCCTCGAACTCTGAATCTATTTTTTTAAATGAGTTTATTTTCCCCAAAGCATTCTGAATGACTCGTACATATGTGATAAAATAGAGGTTTAAAAATTTGTTTTGCAACCTTAAAAATATCTATCTACAGTATAACTATGACCCTAAAGGCCCTAAATAATAGGGTCCAAAGCCAAAAGGCCTTAGACACAGAATCATAGAGCCTGAGAATAGGAGGGCCACAGGGGGTGCTCACAGGGGTGTCCAAC
The DNA here is from genome assembly GCF_004126475.2 of Phyllostomus discolor. Classification (NCBI taxonomy): domain Eukaryota; kingdom Metazoa; phylum Chordata; class Mammalia; order Chiroptera; family Phyllostomidae; genus Phyllostomus; species Phyllostomus discolor. The sequence continues at coordinate 40,186,887 of NC_040908.2, forward strand.
CCACAGCCTGTGAGCCGCATGCAGCCCAGGATGGCTATGAGTATGGCCCAATACAAAATTGTAAATTTACTGAAAACCTTTTCTTTGCTCATCAGCTTTCATTAGTATTTGTGTATTTACTGCGTGGCCCAAGACAACTCTTCTTCCAGTGTGGCCCAGAGACACCAAAAGGCTGGACACCCCTGCTAGTCCATCCCTTGTTTTATGGATGAACTTCTAGAAGCAGGTGTATGTTTTTACCAAACCACTTCCACTCTAAATGTCATTCTGCACTTCACTTTTTCCTCATAATGCCACGGGTGTTCCTACAAGGCACAGATGTAGACCCACCTTTATCTTCGTTCTATTTCAGGTTTTTTAAACAGTTGTATCATATCATAACTTGTACTACCATTTCCTCATTAAAGGAAATTCATTTTGTTTACAGTCCACTGAATGTATGCAACCAGCCTTCTCCTCTGCTCCAACCAATAGATGTTATTGATCTCAGGGAAATAAAGTGATGGTTTTATTGTTTCTTTGATATGGAGGTAGAACACCTTTTCAAATGATCTTGGCCATCTGAAGTTGCTCTTTTTTCAGCTGTTTGTTCATATCCTTTGTCTATTTTTCTCTACTGGGCATTTATACTTTTCAAAAGTATAAATCCTATTTCTGGTATCTTTTGCCAACTTGTTTTCTACATAGCCACATATATGTGCACACACACACACCTGTGTGTATGTGGTTAAGTCACAATGTATCATCCTCTACACTTACAGCTTGTTCTTTTTCTCTCACCATTTGTCAGGAATATTTTCAACTTTGTCAATAAATATTCATCTACCACATAATTTCTAACAACAGCCTGGTGATAGTAGTCCATCATACAGATGAGCCGTAAGATTCAACCAATCCCCACTGGTAGGTCATCCTGATTATTACAAAATATTTCCCACTTAAACAATGTTCTGATAACTATATATGAACATCTTTGTGCCCATTTATGCTCATTCCTTGCATTTGAAAATAAATTATAGGAAAAGATAGAGGCATGTGGGAAGAAATATTCAAACAGGCAGACCCTCTATAATGATATGCTCATGTGCGGGAAAACCTAGCATGTGCCAAGAAAATTTGTGCTCTACACATTATCCTGTTTTATTCATCTATAACATGTTTTATGTATTGACTTAATCTTAGAATCAACTCTATTAGATAAGTCCTGTTTTTCATTTCTTTTGTATAGATGGCCAAATACAAAAGTAGCATTGCCAAGTATTTTCTATGTGTCAGGTACTGTTGTAAGTGATTTATGTGACTAAACTCACTTAATTCTTCTAATTTTATAGATGGAGAAATTGAAGAGGCTAAGTCACTTGTCCAAAGTCACACAATTAAGACATACAGGTGCAGGAGCCATACCCTAGCCATCTGTCCTCAGAGGCAGACTCTCAGTCACTAGCAACACAGCCTGTCAGATGGCCCTGACAAAAGCAGCTCAGTTGATGGGGCATCGTCCCGCAAAGCAAAAGGTCACCAGTTCTATTTCCAGTCAGGGCACATGCCTGGGTTGCAGCTTCAGTCTCGGTTGGGACCCGGTCAGGGCACATGGGAGAGACAACTGACTGATGTTTCTCTCCCTCTCTTTCTCCTGCCTTTCCCCTCTATCTAAAAATAAATAAATAAAATCTTTAAAAAAAAAAGACTGCCTCTCAAACTGGGTAGATGAGTTGCCCACCCATTCAACTAGTAAATGGCAGAGGCAGGATTTAAAAACAGGTCTCATGGTCCTCAATACCCATGTTCTATGACTTGCTGGTAATAAACCAGGCAACAAAGGACTCTTTCACAGGCAGTGGAAAAATAAACAGAATTAGGGTATGTAACTACCTTTATGTCATTTAGGAATTCAATGTCTTTCTTCTGTATTGCTTTATCTGTCCATATTAAGGCACTATAGGTCTTGGTCTTTTCTTCTTCACCTTCTTTCATATGTCCTATTGCTTCTCTAAACAAAAACAATAAAACAAAGTTTGTCTGAATATATAAAATACACACAAGCCTTGCCCCCGATTTCCCTTTCTTTCAAAATGGCTCTATTGAGGTATAGTTCACATATAATTCCCCTCCTGTTTTAACTATACACTCCAGTGACTTTTAGTATATTTGCAGAGTTGTGCAGCTACTACCATCTCATTTTAGGATACTGTCATCGCCCCGAAGAGAAACTCCATACCCTTTACAGTCACTTCCCACCCCCATTTCCCTGGCCCTTGGCAAGCATTAATTGAGTCTGTCTCTGCAGATTCCCCTACTCTGGACATGCCATGTAACATGGAATCATACAATATGTGGTGTTTGGTGTCTGACTTCTTTTACTGCATAATGTTTCCAAGGTTCGTCATATTGGAGTATGTATTAGTACTTCATTCCTTTATTTTTCCTTCATTCCTTTGTATTACTGAATAGTATTCCATCGCATTGTGGATATACCACATTTTGTTTATCCATGGACTTTTTTTGCTATTATGAAATACACTACCATAAACATCCATGTAGATTTTTGTGTAGATGTACATTTTCATTTATCTTGGGTATATGTCTAGAAGTAGAATTGCTGGGTCATATGTTAACCCTTGGAGAGGCCTCCAAACTCTTTTCCAAACTGGCCGCACTTACAATCCCACAGCAATGTAGGAAGATTACAATCTTCCCACTTTCTTGCCAACATTTGCTATTTTCCACCTTTTTGATTATAGCTATCATAATGAGTGTGAAGTAAGACTTGTGATTTTCATTTGCATTTCACTAATTATTAATGGTATTGAGCATTTTCAAATGTATTCATTGGTTTATTCATATATCCTCTTTGGAGACATGTCCATTTAACCATCTCCCCATTATTAATTGGCTGTTCCCTTATAATTGAGTTGTAAGAGTTCTTGATATATTCTGGATATAATTCCCTTATCAGATACATGATCTACAACTGACACTTCCCTTTTGAAATTATCTCCAGTGAGCCTACCCTTACCTTGTGACAAGCTGCAAGTCACGGACTTGGATTTTGTTAGATGACTTATTAATTTTCTGTAGTAGCAGAAAAAGAAAAACAATTAGCAACTCTCAGTCAGTTACAGAGCTGCAGAAACAGGACGATTTCCATGTCATGAAGTGGTTTACCTGCTGAAGTTCCTTAATTTCTTGTGAAGTGAAATGTACTCTATGAGGATTCACCAGCTCAATTGCAAAGGGCCTTCCTGGCAGCACACACCCCGCCGTGAAACAGAAACGTGTTGATGGAGTTAACATTCGGGCTAATGCAAGAGGGTTAGGAGGTGTGAAAAAACGAGTTGAGCTCTAGAGGACTGAAAGTTTAGCTACATCTGGGGGAGGGAAGCATGTGTGAAAAGAATCAAGGGACTTTCTGGGGTGGCTAGACCCCAGCACCAGGCAATATGTGAAAGTGACTGTTTCCCAAAGGTCCAGGAACAAGCCTGTGTTAATTACAAAGTAAAATCTAAACAGCCGCTAATTGACTTGGTTACTCTAGTGAAATGTTGTCACATGCAGTGATGCCCAGGTGTAGCAAGTTGAAATCCATCCTCCTAGCCCAATCCACTAGTGAAACAGAAGAGCTGTGATTCTATGAGAGGAGGGGACTATAAATCTCAATAGCTCAGGATTAACTCTCATTTTTCTTGTAAGGCAACAGTGTAAAATGAGAAAAATGAGGGCTAAAAGAGCAAATCACTTTTTTAAATGAAGATGTGCATTTTAAAAACTGTACTGGTCCTGCTGAAATGTTATTAAATGGAACAGTTAATAATCAGACTTTTGGAAAATATCAGGTACCTCCTCATTAATGCACGTAAGTCCCTTGTAACCCACAGGCATGCAATAAAAAATGGCCTCTGAAGAAATGATCCCTATAAAACATAACAATCATGTAATTTATAGAGGTAGCTCCATAGTCCACAAAGCTTTCTCACTTGGAGAGAAGCTCTGAGCTCTGCCTGCTTTGGTTTTGAGGAAGTGACTAGAGTCTGAAAGGATGACAATCTGAGAGTTAGTTCTGGTCGAGTGATGCTGTTGCAACCTTACCATTTCCTAATGTTCTCACATCAACATCTTCTCTTCCAGAGGATGAAAAATTAAAACCTTTGGAAAGCAGATAATGAAAAAGAATCAGAGAAATATTAGTTCTTAGACTTTCATTCCCTCCCTTTGATAGAAACCCAATTTGTCTTAAACAATTTACAGGAGAATCCCAAAGGATAGTCATCATCCCACCTCTAATTCCAATCTCTCCTAAAAACAGCACTAATCATAATAAACACCATTCACTGAACAGTTACTTTATGCCAGGCACTGAGTTAACATTTTTTCATACATTAATTCATTTAATTCTACCTGGTGATATTGTTTTTTTTTGGGGGGGGGGCGGTTAAAAATAGCTTCTGAAAGGTTAAGGACTTTCTCAAGGTCACAAGATTAAATGGCAGAGCTACGTGTTTCTAATGTCAAGGCCAGACCTTAACTATCATCCCACCATCCCATGAAAAAGCCACAGCAGAACTCAGGTTGGAGGAAGGCCCCACACCACCCTGGCCACAAGCTTATTGTGAAAAATCTATTTACTTTCTTCTTTTCCTTAAAACAAAACAAAAATATTTATTTGAGAATTAAACTCTATGAAAAGAAAAGGAAGAGGAAAATGTTTGACACTAAAACCAAATTCATTATATAAGCAAACCTAAGCTGGACCCATGACAAAACTAGTGCTCATTCTAACATAGAAGGGTCATCACAGACCCTTCTATGATGGGTCTGCAAATATTGGAATGGCAAGTGGTTTAAAAAAAAAGGAGGGGTGTCACATGACAACTTTCTTAGATACAGAACTGACTGATGAATTCATTATCATCATCATCACTATAGCCAACATTACCAAGACAAGCATTATTCTAAATACTTCATACATCTTAACAATCTGAGATAGGTACTATCATTAGTTATGTCCCCTTTACTTATAAAGAAGGCAAGACAGAGACAAGATAAGTAGCTTATCTAAGAGCTTATCACTGACAAGTGGTATGGTCAGTATTTGAACCAGGTAGTCTGGTTCCAGAGTTTCTTTCTTTCTTTTTTTTTTATTAATTACATTTTATTGGTTATGCTCTTACAGTTGTCCTGATTTTTTCTCCTTTGCCACTCTCCACCCAGCAACCCCCACTCCCTCAGGCAATCCCCCCACCATTGTTCATGTCCATGGTTCATGCATTTAAGTTCTTTGGCTACTCCATTCCTACACTGTACTTCACATCCCATGGCTGTTCTGTAACCGCCTATTTGCACTTCTTAATCCCCTCACCTCTTCACCCCTTCCCTCAGTCTTCTCCTACCTGGCAACCATCAAAACACCCTCTGTATCCACGATTCCGTTTCTGTTTGTTTTGTTTGCATAGTTTGTTTCTTTAGACTCAATTGTTTATAGATTTGTATTTTTGCCACTTTATTGTTCATAGTTTTGATCTTATTTTTCTTAAATAAGTCCCTTTAACACTTCATACAATAATGGTTTGGTGATGATAAAACTCCTTTAGCTTTTTCTTGTCTGGGAAGCTCTTTATCTGCCCTTCGATTCTAAATGATAGCTTTGCTATGTATAGCAATCTTGACTACAGGTCCCTGCTTTTCATGGCTTTGAGTATTTCTTGCCAATCCCTTCTAACCTGCAAAGTTTTTTTTCTGAGAAATCAGCTGACAGTCTGATGAGAACCACTCTGTAGACACCAACTGCTTTTCCCTCCCTGCTTTTAAGATTCTCTATCTGTAACCTTTGGCGTTTTCATTATGATGTGTCTTAGAGTGGGCCTCTTTGCATCTATCTTGTTTGGGACTCTGTGGTTCCTGGACTTCAATGACTCTTTACTTCACCAAATTAGGAAAGTTTACTTTCATTATTTTCTCAAATAGATTTCCAATTCCTTGCTCTATCTCTTCTCCTTCTGGCACCTTTATGATGTGAATGTTGGACCTCTTGAAAATGTCCCAGAGGCTGCTTATCCTCCCCTCATTTTTTGGATTCTTTTCTCTTCTTGTTCTGCATGGTTGTTTTTTGCTTCCTTGTGTTCCAAATCATTGATTTGATTCTTGGCTTCATCCATTCTATTGTTGTTTCCCTGTGAGTTGTTCTTTATTTCAATTAGTGTATCCTTTGTTTCTGACTGGATCCTTTTTATGCTGCTGAGGTCCTCACTAAGTTCCTTGAGCATCCTTATACCCAATATTTTAACCTCTGCATCTAAGAGATTGCTTATCTCCATTTCATTTAGCTCTTTTTCTAGTTTTGATCCATTCTTTCATCTGGGTCATGTTTCTTTGTCTCCTCATTTTGGCAGCCTCCCTGTGTTTGTTTCTATGTATTAGGTAGAGCTACCTTGGCTCTGTGTCTTGGTAGCATGGTCTAATGTAGCAGGAGTCCTGTAGGGTCCAGTAGCACAGCATCCCCTATAACCCAAGCTGGGTACTCAAGGTGCGCCCTTTGTGTGGGCTGAGTACACCCTACTCTTGTAGTTGAGCCTTCATTGCTGTTGACAGATCAATAGGAGGGATTTACCCAGGCCAGTCAGCTGCAAGGATTGGCTGTGATAACTGTCCTCCACAGAGGATCAACTGTGCAGGGGCAGTGTGGTGCTGCTCCAACATGGTCTTGTAGCTGTCCACTGGGTGTGCTGGCTCTGGGATTTACTGGGTGGTACAGGCCAAGGACAGCACCTACCTGTTTTGCCCAGGGACACCCTGACTGAGCTATAAAGCAATTTGAGATGGCTGCTACTTGTGCTGGGCTTAGAGATTACCAGGCAAAGCCAGGTTGTGAATCTAGGCTGGCTGCTGCTAGTGCCAGGGCGAGGGGCTCACTGAGCCTTGCTGTTACTTGAGAGGATTTAGGAAGTTGGGAAGCCTGAGTCCAGATCAGCCATTCACAGGGAAAAGCAGCTTTGGTGGGCCTGCAAATTTGAAGGGGCGGAGTCTCTCAGGATCTCCAAGGCAGGTTAAACAGTTTTAGCCAGGTTGATGTAGTCTCAGATATGGTACTAGCTTGCCAGCTCTGTGGGGGGAGGGTTTCAAAAAGGGACAATGGCCTCTGCTCACCTTGATGCCAGACATTTCAGTTCCTCTAAGTGTGCCCCTGGTGCCTTTAAAGCTGCTACCATAGTGTTGGAGCTCAGAGGGAGCGAGTCTGAATAGGTGAGTCCCTGTGAGTTCTTTAAGGGGAACTGCCTGGGGATCCAGCAGTTTCTTCCACCAACCCAATCGCCTCTGGGTTTTGCAGCCAAAGTTGTGGGGACTTATATTTCTGTCACTGGGACCCTGCACTGGGGAGCCAGGTGTTGGGCTGGAACTCCTCATTCACTAGCTATCCCTCTCACATTTTTATCTACCACACATGGGTGAGGGACCAGACCATTCCATGTCTGAGCCCCTCCTACCAGTCTGAATGGGTGTGGTTTTTTTAATTCTGTAGTTGTCAGACTTCCATTCAACTTGATTTCTGACCGTTCTTTTTTATTTTTTTAAGATTTTATTGATCTATTTTTAGATAGAGGGGAAAGGAGGGAGAAACAGAGGGAGAGAAACATCAATGTGTGGTTGCCTCTCCTACACCACACACTGGGGAACCTGGCTCACAACCCAGGCATGTGCTCTGACTGGTAATCAAATCTATGAACCTTTGGTTCACAGGCTGGTGCTCAGTCCAGTGAGCCACCCCAGGCAGAGCATGCTTTCTGATAGTTCTGAGTGATGGCTGTTCTATATTTTAGTTGTAATTTTGGTATGTTATGTGAAGAGGCAAGTCATGTCTGCCTATGCTGCCATCTTGACCAGAAGGCCCCTCAGAGTTTCTTAACCACCATTCATATTGCACTACCATAAAGAAGCCAAAAATGCTCTGGCTTATGCCCACAGGGAAAGCAAAAGCAGCCTTCTTGGACCAAGGATTTGGATTTTGGGAAGGCTGGTCAGTCTTCCCAAGACTGGTACTCTAGAGTGGTACTCTAAGAGTGGTAGAGTTTAAGGTGTCTGAAAACAGAGCTTGAAGGCTAGAACTCAGGCTCACACCCTGATTTTTTCATTTAGGAGCAAATATCTACAGGATGTGTATGCAAGAGACATTATGCCGATGATGTGAAGACAAAGGCAAACAAGAAGTGTATAGTTCTTATCCTCACAGAGCTTACTATTTCTGTAGGGACATAGGCTACAACATAATGGGTAGGGCCAGGGCAGGAAAAGTATAGGAACATTCCTGCACTTTAGAGCACAACTGCAATACAAGCGATGAGGTTTGTATTTATTCCCCAATAGTCCAGCCACTGCGGAAAGCACAAGATTAAAAAGAACAAGACTGGTGGGAAGAACAGATGGGAAAGGTAGAAGGTGGGTGAATACCATGTTGATGGCCATTTTTCTCCCAGGAAAGATTCTAAACACCAAGTTCCCATGTAGATTTTAGAAAAAGGCTAAAGGCTTTAAAAGTCCTATGACAACTATACTTAAGACTAGCCCTCCTTTATAGGAAACAGGTTCCAAGCTGTAGTGTGTCACACGCTGCCACAGTAAAGTGGCTCCTTTCTGCCCCACAGGGCTCAAAACTGTGGGTCTCACACAGAGATGCAACTCAGGACTGGCTAATCAATAGACATTCAAGGTAGGTCTAGAATTTGAGCTGCTAGTTAGGCTCTTAAGTCTGAGTGAACTGTGCTGTGTTATTCCTAAGGGCTGGCCAAGTGGGCAGCCATGAAGGGCACAAGGTCAGATTCTTCTCCAGATGGAGAATGTAGGCAGGGAGTAGGATTCTATGGCCCAATAAGTCCCAAAGAACCCTCCATTCCAACATTTAGATGTCCAAACATTTAGAAAAACGTTTCACATTTTGACCCTACACTGAGAAATACTTCGTGGGGCAAACTTGAAGAGTTTATTTGTATATAATCATGAATAACAGTGGACAAAGAAGGGAAAAGGAGCCACTGCCATTTAGGAAACACAAGTTTAAACTTAGTTTGGTTTAAAACTTGGTTGAGTTTTCTGAACCCTGTGAGTTCTTTGAGCCTTCTGCTCAAAGAAACAGATGTCTCAAAGCAAATATAGAACCAAGGGTAAGAATGATCCACAACTGTACAGGTAGTTTGGCTAGTCTGCAGGGCCTTACACCCATGGGCAAGCAATGGGACTAAAAGATGGACAGAGACCAGATGATGAAGGCCTTAGACAATCAAGTTCAGTAGTTTGGACTTTATCCTGTACCTAGTCACTGACCAGTTTTCAGCAGAGAATTGACAAATATTTATGAATTGACAAATATCAGTTCAGCAGAGAATTGATAAATATTCAGTGAGTGTTGTAATGAATGTATCAGGGGAAAATTTTCTTAGACACGTTGATTTTGACAATGTGTCAAAGTTTATTACTCATTAACCAGGGAATTAGCAAGTACATAATGTTAATAAAGTGAATGAAAAACAAGTCTGTATCTTCCATTTAGGGGAAGGAACCTTTCTGTAAATAGCTAGGCTGCTTCATGCAATACTGGTGTATTTTCATTCAGCTGTGAGACTTAGAGGTACAATGGTCAGGACCATGTTCCCTGGGTTGTCAGATAGGAACCACACAAATAACAAGCAATTTACCTAAGAAACATTTAATCTGGTATTTCAAACAACAAAGTGTTATCCCAAGAAGAAGCCAGTGTGCACAGAGGCCCAGAGGTCTCTGCTTTTTCTTCTCTTTTTAAAAAAATATTTTATTGCATTCTTTTTAAAAACTATTTTATTCATATAATAAAAATATTTTATTCATTTTTAGAGAGAAGGGAAGGGAGGAAGGAAGGGAGGGAGAGAAACATTGATGGGTTGCATGCTGCCTCTTGCATGCCCCCACTAGTGACCTTGTGGTTAATAGGCTGCTGCTCAATCCACTGAGTATGCCAGTCAGAGCTCTCCTTTTTCTTAAGCAGCTCTCAATAAATTTCCTCAGCACATAACTATATGTGTTAAGCACACAGCTTTGTTTCTTTTCAGTTTGGGGACAATTTTTCCCCCTCAGATGGAAAATGATAACGAACTATGTTTCAGAATAGCAAGGGTGAAACATACAGCTGTTTCAGAAGCTCCCAGTAGGCCTATCCATCGTAGGGGCTTCCTTGGAACCCAAATAGTCAGAACTGAAAGGTTCTCGAGTCTTCTTACAGAAAGGGAGTAAGGTGGCCCCAAAGAGAGTTTGAAAGAGACTTTTTAGGCCAAAACTTTATTTTCTCTTATTCATAACTTGGGTAAGTCTTATAAAATAACCAGATTAAGTAGATAAAAGCTCATGACAATAGCCCAGAGTCTACTGCTAAGATTTTGGAAAATACTAGGTTGCTAGGTCAATTTCTTCTTTATTCAGTAAACAATTCTTAAAGACCCTTAGAAAGAGGGCCACTGTGCCCTGACCTGCATGGCTCAGTTGGTTGAACATCATCCTGCAAAGCAAAAGGTCACCTGTCCCAGTCAGGAAACATGCTGAGTTGTGGCCCAGTTCCTAGTTGAGGGGTGCGTGAGAGGCAACCGATCAACAGATGTTTCTCTCCCTCTCTTTCTACCTCCCTTCCCTTCTCTCTAAAAATAAACAAAATTTTTATTTAAAAAAAAAGAGGGCCAAGGGACAGCCACATCTCTCATCTCAGTCACCTGCTACCTACTCCTACAGCAAGCCTGTCTTAAGGTTTTTCAGAGAAGGAAGGATGTCTAGTTGATCCTTCAAAAAAAGGTATTCTACTTATTCTAGGAAACCCATTTCAAAAGTGATTTATTTATTCACTGCCTCCAGTTTTTCCTGAAGTACAACATGATTTCCTGTGGTTGAAATGCTAACCCTTTTCCTCTAGCTTAATCCTAGGTGAAATCATGCAGCTTTATGCTGCCTTTGACCTAACAGGCCAATTGAGACAAAGAAAACACAAACCTGACGGGATCCAACTCATCCCACAAACCTGGGCTTGTTAATATCTATGAAATTAAAACACAACACAACTCCCATTAAGTCTTTGTGAAATGGTAGCTGTTGGTTTCTTTTCTCTGGGCTTCAAACTTCATCTGAGGGCATTCTATTGGCCATGATGGAAGCCAGGCATTTGCCAAGCACTAAATGTGCAAGCTGTACTTTAATTTCCTCATATTCCCTAAAAAGAGGTCAAGGCAGAGGTGTCCCAAGGTCAGAGCTTAAGTGTATTCATTTAAAGTAGTTTCGATTGTTCTGAATTTCCCCAGGAAAGAGCAATCATTTTTTTTTGTAAGATTTTGTTTATTTATGTTTAGAGAGAAGGGAAGGTAGGGAGAAAGAAAGGGACAGAAACATCAATGTGTGGTTGCCTTTTGCACGCCCCCTACTGGGGACCTGGACCACAACCCAGGATGTGCCCTGACTGGGAATCAAACCAGCGACCCTTTGGTTCACAAGTTGGCACTCAATCCACTGAGCCACACCAGCCAGGACAGAGCAATCATTTTGAAAAAGGAAAGAAATCCTTGTATACCTTGGCTCAAATCCAGTCAAGGTCAGAGAAGCTCAAACACAGCAATCCCATGTTTGTTGTTTATGGGAAAGTGCCAGGCAAGGGGCCCAGACTTGGTGGCAGTTTACAAAATGCAGAAATCTTCCCTGCCACCTCCAACGAATCTATTCATTAATGACAATGCATTTAAAACATGAATAATTTAACACTCACTCTCTGCTTTGAATACTGTCAAAAGATGATCTGAAATTAATTCTTCCACTGAAGATTCCAGCTTCCTTTCTCCATCAATTATCCAAGGAGTTTGTGGTAGATTCCTGGAGTATTTATTATACCTCCCTGCCAGAGACATATAAGGTAGGCTGGATGAAATGATATAACACAATGGGATAAAAAGAAATGCAACTACTAATTACTGAGTGCCAATATCCTATGACATTAAACAAGGCTTAGCTTTCAACTGACTTATGGATCTAATCTGGGGAGCCAACACATAAACATATACATAACTATGTGGTAATATTTAAGGTAACAATAGAAGAGATAACTAGACATGATATGAATCATTAAATGAGTTCTAAAGGAATCCTCAATATATTTATTAATCTGACTGGATGACTGAACAAGTTATAATACTACAGAGCACACTAAGGATAATGTTTTTAAAAAGAGCAACTGCTGCTTTTATACCTGCTTAATAATACTTTCAATATAACAGTCATCGGTGATAATGTATTCCAAAGAGTTCAAATACAGAAGATTTTGAAGTTTTTGCAATTTAAAAGAAAACACTCTAACAGAATATGACTAATTGCTTTATGAATAAAGCCACCCTAAGGAAGCTAGCTTTCATTACCCTATTTCATTCAAAAGCCAAAACTAAAGATAAATTTCATTTCAGTTATTACTATAAAACAGCTATAGCTTTCAAAACAAAACTGTCCGCTAAATAACCCCTTGGGAAAGTCAATACAACAGTTGTTTTTCTTTTTTCAGGCAGAAGCCAGTGTTTAGTCATTTTGCAGATAATAAAATTATGTTTTCAAGTTTGCTTTCATGTTATATAAAAAAAATTCTCTCTAAGGCTGTGTTTCTCCTGATGCATTTTGGGTCTCAACATCTACCCATATTTCCATTTGGCCATCTCTGATGAAAACTATTAAAACCTAAGAAGTGTCACTTCCCTTTGGCATGGTATTTTAAATAACAGATCTCCTGAGTGACCATTAAGAATGTCACACAATCTAAAATAAGCTTGGCTATCAGTTCTAGTTCTGAAAGAGGTAACTAACCGGAACCTAATAACAACAATAAGAAGGAAAGAGAGGAGGAGTCAGTTGAGTTTTTCAGAAAGGAGGTAAGTTGACAGGGTAAGTATATTGTCGACTAAAAATTTTACCAGCCACAAAAACAGCACCATGAGCGCATTCAATTTCAAGAACAGTGCATACAGTCTTTGGTGAGTTTGGAGGACAAGGGAACTGCCTGCAAAAACAAAATAAATTTTACAGCTACTATGTTCCAGACATGATATTGAACCACATAACTGCAATGAATCAGCACTGTCCAAGACCCAGGGCCTGAGTCTCCTGAGGACTAAGCATCTCCCTAACTTTGAGGTTAGGAACCAGACTGTCTTTTAGGCCTCTAGAGAACTGCTTGTAGTACATGAGGGAGACACCAAGTAAATCAGGACCTGATTTACTACTGCCTTTCATTCCCAGGAGGCCTCATGTTCCCAAATAATAATTTCCAATAACCTTGAGACTTTGGAGAAAAATTTGCATATATGAAGTAGAAGCCTCTCCAGGTTCTTTAGACATTTTGCTGTCCATGAACACTGCTTACAAAAATCCTCAATCATCAGGTTATGCTGGTATGCGGTGAGACTGATCACATAAGTGAGCCCCACTTGAAGGGAGGATACTTCACCATTTATCTCTCATTTTTCCTTCTCGTTTCAACTATGACCTTGGGAATCAGACCAAACAGCCAAAAAAAAGTAGAATGTGGCAGACTCTGACCTTTTAGCTAAGAAACTTCAACTTATGACAGACAGGAGCAATGCATGGCTTTATTCTCTGTCTACCATCTGGGAACTTCCAAAGCCACAGACTGTAAATGACTAGATGTAGACTTAAGGCACAATGCTTGGCTTGAAAATCTCATACAGTTTCCCAAGATATCTCAACAAAGAAATCACTTAGGATCTTAGGAACTATTGCTTGTAGACATTAAGTGTCTTTGCTTTCTAAAATTTAATAAAAATATTTCCATTCTGAGGCTCATTTTTAGTCAGTAAAATATATAGAACCTTCTTCATAATGGCATTATTTGAAATTTATTCAAGGATATTCAAGGATATCCTAGAAGGATAACTATGATAATATTTTATTAAATAAAACAAACATACTGAGAATTAAAATATAAGGCTTATTGTATTTCAACATAGTTTAACAAGTGGGGAACTCCTGAGCCTTTTCTTCCCTCTTCTGGTGATGGAGAACACTACAAAATGCAGAATTTTTTTTTTTTTTTTCAAAATGCAGAATTTTGACTGCAGAGTCAGGAAACCCAGCTCTAAATTCCCTACTCTCTGTCACCCAGTTGAAATCTTAAGCAAGTCAACTCCCACTTTTAACCACAATATCCTCTTCTAAAAGGTAAATAAGTTGGATTCATTCATAAATTCAAATTTATTTGCCAAACATTTATTGACTACCACTGCATGCCAGGCACTGAGCCAGGGGTGGAGGATATAATGATGATGAAGGCACAATCGTGGTCCCTGAAGGTCCCTGAAACACATCCAGTCTCGTCTTGGAGATAGATAATCCAGACTATCACCGACATTCCCTTTATTCTAAAATTCCACAATGCTTCCTTGTTTCTATACTTCTACTTACTTGAGGAAATCCTCTTCTTTTATCTTATTCAAAGCTTTCACAACTGCCATTCTAGTGAATACTGACTATATAGGGTAAAATGAAAAGAAAAGACATGTTATCACCTAGACAAGAAAACAAAAGAGGTGAAACAAAGAACACGGTGGGAGAAATTACAGTGTTATTTTAAACCATACTTAAAAGGCAGTAATACTTAATAGCATCAAGAAAATAAGTAAAGCCTAAGTGTTCATACCATCAGTTCTGCATTTGGCCTCCTCCCCTCAAAATGTGGCATTTTTCAAACATAAAAATGATGACATTGTAAGAAATGTGCTTTGAATAGCTTTTCCCAGACCTTGAGAGGAATTTAGATCAATTCATCTGTCTTTTCTTCTCCACATCCCCTCAGGGGCCACAGTATATAATTCAGGAGTTGGCTGTAGGGGTAAAAGGTAAACAGAGCCAACCAGCCTACCTGGCCTGTAGCAACTCAACATCACTTAACAGCCACAAAGGAAACAAACCCACTACAGTGAATAGAAGACAATCTACAACAAATGTCCCACTTAGGGGTTTTTAAATAAGAAAAGCCAAATCACGTGGTAGGCATATAGAACTAATTCGTGCATATACACATGGTTTGCTATGATAAATCACAATTACTTCTTCTGTTATGAGAAATTGCATTTGGCTGAAAAGGGGCACAATGAAAATATCTCAAGTTTATCATCAAGGCAATGATTTTCTAAACCATATTCCGGAGAACCCCAAGGTATTGTAGGGTTAGAACTGAAAATTAAATGCTTGTTTGTTCAGATAGGAAATATTAGGCCTGAAAGAATCTCAAAAGGTCATTCAATTTACTCCAGCTGTAAGGAGGGAAAACTACAGTTAAGACTATAGTCTTACTATAGTACTATAGTACTATACTATAGTATAGTACTTAGTATACTACTTACTATACTATACTATACTACTATAGTAGTACTATAGTAGTACTATACTATAGAAGTACTATACTATACTATACTATACTATACTACTTAGTAGTATAGTATACTACTATACTATACTAAGTACTTAGTATAGTACTTAGTATGTAAGACTATACTATATAGTCTTACATTGTATACACTATACAATGCCCACTGGCCAAATGGTGTGGTGTCTATGATGCTTTGGCAAAAATTCCCTTATCCTATGATTTGATGCTGGTGCACGTACACTTACTGAAAGATAACAAAAAATAAACCTAGATCTTCAATATGAATATGGTTTATAGTCATTAGGACAGAGCTTCTCAACTGGTATGGCAAAGCAGTGAGCATCAATTCCTGTAGTTCTTAAGGGCTGAGAAGCAGGGCTTGGGACAATGGTCTACTGCTTCCAAATTAGAGCAACTTCATCTGTGAACCTCAGGGTGCTGAACAAACATGGTAACGTTTATGAGACAAGCAGGAAAGCACTGCTTTGGGCTTGGTTTGCATTTCTAATTATTTCTTCATAGGGCATTCAGCAAGTGTTACAACACCTCCTCCCCACCCCCTAACCAGTTCTAAAAGGCCCTGCAAGTAGTCAAAGGACGAGGAAGACCAAATGAAGTATCTTTGACAATCAACTTAACATTCTTTTTAACAACCAGAACAGTGAAATGGATGTCAATAATTTAGGAATGCCTGAGCCTGCACAAAAGCAGCTAAGTCACTGGGACGTGAAAGCTTGCCAATCATGCCACACCATTCTATCTAACTGAAGCTAACAGTGAATGCCAGCTAATCTGCTCATTAACATAAAGACCAGCTCACATCAGACAGTAAAGGGGAGTTTTAATAATATGCCCTTTTTGCAAATGTAGCATAAAATTCTTGTTATTATTTCTAACTATAAAAAAATAATAAAATAATTGTTAAAACACTAATTGCTAGAAAATGGATATTAGACAAAAGTTTGGAATGCTATTGAACTTCCCACGGATTTTCCAAGATGACACAATTTTGGGGATTAAAATCTAAATGTCAGATATTCCCAAAAGGGTAACAGAAACATCACCGAAACCCGGGTTTCAAATTCCACATCAGGGCAACAAGCCAGACAGTGACACAAACACAGGAGAATGACTGCGTGTTCCAGCTTTCTAGCCAGAGACAAAGGTGTTGACAGTAGAAAAAAATAAAAAACAAATGTAGAAAATGAAAAGATTTAAAGACTGATTCTTAATAGATTGCCACATTACTAATGCAGACCTTTTGTTGTTGTTGTTAGTTTGAATATTCAGCTCAGATAAAACTCACTAAAGAATAAGAACCAGGAATCCTTACCTGTTTGTTTTTGGCTGGCTTGAAACAATCTGGGCATATTGCACGTCTAAGTAAAATTCAAGTTAATATAAAAGGTTAATGAGTTTATTTTGGGGTGGATATAATTCAAATACATTTTATACAACCTGGATGCTAAACTCAGGATATCAGGAGTAGACAAAATAACTCCCTATACAAGCTGTACTGGTTTGCCTAGTCCTTTATGTTAGCACATTTTAAACCTACTAAGAGATGACAAGTTCAGATATAGAACTTGATTAGAAAGAGGAGCAATACTATTTTCATGAAAACCAAAGGCATTAACAATGTTATACAATCGACATTGTTGTTTACGTGGGGACTTACAGGAAGTGGCAATCCTCAACTGTTTCTGGGTGGGCAAAGACCACACTCACTTCAAACAGGCTCTAAAAGTTATAAAGACAGTTTAAAAATGAGCAAAAGGAAACCAACATCTAACAACTTATGAATGGAAACTGAAATTAACTCTCAAAGACTGGCTCAGAAAGAATGACAAGAAAAACTGGAAATACTACCAACTTGTTCATAAAGCAGCTGTAAAGGAAAATGTCTTTTTTCTTTTTCTCACTTCTAAAATTCAATCATTGGTGATCCTACCAAAAAAACAAGTTTAAAAGAAATTTTTAAATAAAGTTGTAGGATTTTTGTACGTGTATATAAATGAGGTGTGAGGATGAACGAGAATACAGGGAATTGGAAAGAGAACCAAAAAAAATGAAAAATTGTTCCAGTCAGTGCTGTGATTAGAATTATTAGCAAAGCAAAAAGCATTTTACTCACATGCTTAAAAACTCTGTCTGAGCCTTTATAAAGTGCTCAAATTTCTTAATAAATTTGAGTTTTAAAAGAGATCTTATTTTTTTATTACAAAAGGAATACATACAAATTGTAAAATAACCAAATATGGGGTGGATTTTTTATATCACTTGACTGAGGGAGAACTAGTAACAGTTTGGTGTGTTTTCTTCCAACTCTTTTTATGAATATAAACATGAATGTACAGTATATACTTCTTAGAACACTAAACATACTCTTGGATAATTGCTTTATTCAATGAATAAAGCAAATGGACATCTTTTCAACTGTATGGATCATTGGATATTTTTGTTGTAGTAAGTTTTTCTATTATTAAAAAAATGCTAAAGTAAACATCCTTGTACATAAAAAAGCACAGTTTCATTTCATATACTCTTGTACATTGACTTCCACAAAGCATATATAAAATTCCACATTAAGAAAAAGGTATGAATACCATACCATGTGACAATCTTAATTTTTTTATTGAGTACTGTGTTTACTGATTGGACTGAATTGTCAGCAAGCTTATTAGCTACCCTAGAATCATAATAGTTTTTTTTGCTGTCTATTCTAATCTACAAAATAAAATTAAAATTGCAACCCATTCTTTTTACTCAAGAAAACTTCAGTCCTTCTGAATAATTAGAACATTATTACTGCCTTTGTTTTCTATTTTCTGTTCTGATTCAACATGTAAGAAAACTATTTGTGCTTCAAAAGTAAAACCTGATGTAAAAATATTTTGCATCAATGACTTCTCTAATTCCCAAAGTACTTTCACCTCATTTCCTCTTTATACTATCTGAGGTGGCTTTATTTTTCTATTCTCTCAGTATTCGGTTTACAGGACAGTCAGTTTATTCTTATTAACTGAGGGAGACAGAGCTATATAATTCAGAATAGGGAAAGAAGAAAATATTTAACTCCTTAATTTTGAAAGGTGGTTTTATGATTTTACTTGACTAGGGGTGTGTCCGGTATTCAGGGAATTTCCTTCAAGCAAAATGACAAAGCAATGAGACCATACTATTAAAATCTAACTTAAGATGAACTGCAAATATGTCCTGTTTCCACATCAGGAAACTTGTTGATCTCTTCACTGGAGTCCAGTCCATTCCAGGGACTGCGGCAAGGTCTGCTCTGGAGCAGGGATGATGGCTAAGTGGTCTGGCTTCAAAGGCAGACTCTGCCAAACATTAAACAGCCAGGCAGCACAGATCAGCTGTAGTATATGTATCAGAAATATTTGAAAACAAGATCAGCCACAAATAAGGAAATTTAAATAGTCTAGAGGTGACTCTACGCATGCTCCATTATTTATACATTGCATCAGTAAATCTGTCTCTACAATTAAAATTTAAATATATTAAAGGCTTAGATTCATTTCTAGCCTTTTAAGGTGAATTAGTGTACAATGCCCCTGTCACACTTCTAAATCTTGGATCACAGAGAAGTTTTTAAAAAACAAAGAAAATCTTTAACCTCAATTTAAGACTGTCAGAAATTAACATTTGAAAGGCTTAAAAAATCCGTCATTGGATTACCTAAAGACAAGGTTCTTTTGGCTAACCATACCTCCACCACATAATGAAGTAAAACTAGTAAAACTAAAGAACAAAATTAACAATGCTGATGACCCGATACCTTTCCATCAACAGGAACACCCAGTTCCTCTGAAAACAGCGGGTGAGTTATCCATTTGTAGGCTTCTTTTAGCTGAACTATGTCATTTCTTCCCAGTGACAGATTCTGCTTTCTGAATAACAAAAATTAATTCACTGATATGAAAAACTTTACTTCTTCCACTAAAAGAACTTATGTAATTATTTAAAAATATTTATTAACTGCCTACTATGTTCCAGGCACAATTTTACACATTAGCTAAAAAGTAGAAAACAAAACAGACAAAAATTCATGAGGTCATGAACCTTATATTCTAGCAAAATCAAGAAACTGTTTTTCAAAATGGCATATAAGACAGTTTACAAAGTTCCAGATACAGAAAGCGTACTAATGAGTTTTTCTGAACTAGAATTGCCAGATTCCAGAATTTATAAAATGCATCAGAATACAGAAAGGTGGGACACAGAGGACTATTTACTGTTCAGAAACTACAAAACTGCATATTATAATATCCAGACTAAAACTGTTTACATCTATTCTCTTCCTGATAATGAAATTTACTTTTGGGAAATCAGTGTAAAACCTGTACTTTTCTTTACTTCTGAAGAAATATTAAATCCTAAAGTATCACTGTTCTGAAATGCTCATCAACTTAATATCAGATAAACGTCTGAATAAAAATCTGACATTCCCCCCAAATCTACTCATGAGCCAACAGATAGGCTTGGGGAAGTCCCAATTATGACTTCTAGATTTTAGTTTGCAACCTAAATTGTAATAGAAAGGAACTGAGGTAAGAGGAAAAAAAAAAACATGGTATGATAGTATTAAAACTGTTCTACTCTGCTGAGAACACTGCAGTATCAATAATAAACTAACAAGCCCATATCATTCATATAATTAAAACTTCAAATCAGTCTTATGGCTATACACAGGGCTACTTTTAATAAGAGATATTAAAAGCCAACTTGTGACTCATTTTTTTAAATGTCTAATTTTCACTGCTAGAAATGACTACTTAGAGTCAACATCCATTATAATTTAATTCTTCAACACCAAAAGAAAATACTAACCAAAGGTTGAAAACAAAGTAATTTAGTTAATGGCTAAATTTAATTGATCTTTAAAAATAAATATATAAAGACCATTGTTCCTTTAAAAATGCAAATTAAGAAAGAGTTTATCTAACTCATTCTTATCCACCTGAGAATGTAACTGGTTACAAGGAATGCTCTCATATGCTTTGGTACTGTGATTTAACAATGAAATACCCAGATAAGCCCTAGCAAGACAAATAATCAAATTATTTCTCTACATGCAAGAACTTATTCAAACACTAAGTGTTTGAGCTTTGTAAACTGTTCCTAATTCCCTAAATATCAGAAATATTTTAGGTATTTTAAAAGACAACCTTGATATTGTATCAATAGTTTAATGATGTTTGCATTAAAAGCATCACAATCGAAAGGTAAATAATTAGTAAATGAGAATACATTTTAAAGGATAAAAAGTTGAAACAGAACACAAGAATGGAAAATTATTTAAAAACTGATTATACCCTAGAGTACAAAGGGCTGCAGCAAAAGTTAATCCTAAAAATGGGTTAAAATATTACTCATTATGTATTTAAGAAAGCTGGTATTTTTTTTTAAAGATTTTATTTACCCATCTTTAAAGGGGAAGGGAAAGAGAGAGGGAGAGAAAATCAATGTATGGTTGCCTCTCATGCACCCCCTGCTGGGAACTGGCCTGCAACCCAGGCATGTGCCCTGACTGGGAATCGAACCTCAACCCTTTGGTTTGCAGGCCTGCGCTCAATCCACTGAGCTACAAAAGCTGTGTTTTTTTTAATCCTCATCCAAGGATAGTTTTACTGATTTTTTTTAGAGAGAGAGGAAGTTGGCAGGGGGGTTGTGGGGGGAAGAGAGAGAACAAGAGAAGAGAGAGAAACATGGATCCATCAGTTGCCTCCTGTACACATCCCAACTAGGGATCAAACACACAACCTAGGTATGTGCCCTGATCGGGGATCAAACACACCTTTTGGTGTATGGGACAAGGTTCCAACCAGTTGGGCCAGCTGGCCAGTGCAGGAAACTGGTATTTTATCCTTCATAGTCTTTGAAATATGTTTCAAGTTTCTCAGTCCAGTTTTAAATAAATAAATAATAAAGCAAAAAAACCCCACTTCAACTATATGTATTTTTTTCCTTCTGGATTAAAGAACTAGGGGAAAGGGTTAACACATCTTGGAAACCTTAACCTTATATATAAGGAAAAAAATACAATACTTAAAGTGCCAGATTTTCAGTCCCACAAGTTGAATGTGACTAATAACTTTTATAGTATAATTTAGGGTAGGTGTTTTCACAGAGGTTCCTAACATATCCTGATGGTCCTTTAGAGGGATTAGCAGTCATTAAGTTAAATTCACTCTCAATTTAGTACTTAGTAACTGCATTTCCCTCCTCTGTCAGGTAACTACTAACGAGGATGTCCATTGCAATCACTGTTGCTATAGATACAACATGACTACCAACTAGAGCAAAGATGAACAAAAATATCAATGCAATTTTTTCTGAATTCCTTGAGTTTTTGGCAATTTAATGGCAATTCTTTCACAATCTTTTGAACGTAAAATGACCTAGGGACACTAAGGATAAAGATTAATGTTCTTTCTATATTTTTGCTGTTCCTATATCCCTATATTGAATATTGAACAAGATCTTTTTGAAGAACTAATAAAGCTTAGTTTAAAATCCATCAATAAGGAATAACAATAGCAACTCACAAGCAATGTGGATGGAAAATAAAAAATTCATAAAATGCCATATTCAACAGTGACCAGAGAGGAGGGGGAATAATGAGGGAAAGAAGGGGAAGGGTTAAGTCAAGGAAAATGTATGGACAAGGGCAACAGGAGGGAGGATTGAACATGGGAGAGGTGGGGTGGGATTGGCAGGGGGGAGCAATGGGGGAAATGGGGACAACTGTAATTGAACAACAATAAAAACTTTATTTAAATAATAATAAAATGTGAAATACCTGACTATTTAGTCAGGGGCATTGACCTCTTTTCATTTAGATGTCAAATGTTTTAAAAATGATAACAGCAAACACACACACACACACACAGAAAATACCATGTTCTATACACTAAAAAATGTCTCAAATATAGAATCAAATTGTATTATGCCAGAATCACAAGCATTTGAGACTAACCTAACTAACCTCCAAAACCTTTGATAAACATGTGGTTATTACCCCCCTTAAAATGTAGATGTGAAATATAAAACAAACTAAAACCAAAAAAAGTGATTAAGTGATCACTTTTTTAAATAAATCACTCAATGAAGTCCTAGATTTTAATACAGACATCTATACTTCTCTCTGAACTTTTCTCTCCAGTGCACCCAGGAACCTCCAGCAGTCACATGGTCCTTCAAATTGGTAGAGAAATTTTAGTTTTAAAATCCAATTTTAAATCCAATCCAGCTCTGGACAATTAAACTTTTTTTTTTAAGTTTAGGTGGCAACCAAACTCTCACTTGAACATGTGAGACTGTTTAGAGACTTTGTTTATCAAATTTAGTTTCTAAAATCAGTATAAAATTTATTATTTTAAAATAACTTGCCAAACTACATTATATAACTGACAAATAAATATAAAGTATGTATTTATATTAATGTTAAATCTACCAAAAAAATGAATCTTTTCATAGACTGCTAACATGCTATGCAAATAAACCAATTAAGCAAGGCTGACACCTAAATTTGTACTATAAAAATTTTCTTTGTGCCAATT
The DNA here is from genome assembly GCF_004126475.2 of Phyllostomus discolor. Lineage (NCBI taxonomy): Eukaryota > Metazoa > Chordata > Mammalia > Chiroptera > Phyllostomidae > Phyllostomus > Phyllostomus discolor. Next base: position 40,209,885 of record NC_040908.2, read on the forward strand.
TATCTAGTAGCCAGTGAACTCACTCTAAAAAAAGAGACAGTAGTAGTAAAAGTACTTTAAGAATCAGGTAGCTTATATTTAAATGGTGGTAAAAATTCCCTACCTAAATTACTTACCCCATTTCCTGTTTTACCAGCAACCATGCAGCATGCTGTAGGCAATTTAGTCACACCCAGAAACAAGAGAAAAGGGAAAAAATGTTTATTGAAATTAAGTTCCAGTATCATTACTAAAGTGCTTAACTAATTTGCTAATCAAACTCCCCTTTTTGGGAGAGAAGTTAATGTTCAGAAATGTGGCAGTGACCTCAGCCTCATTTACAATCAGAAATGAGGTTAAGATGTCACTTTGCAACAGTGGCTTGCTGTGGCCTAGGAATTCAACAGGGGTATCCCCCACCTCCCTACAGATTTCTGTTTCTCATTAATGAGGTACAAGTGTTTTTTAACATGAGTAGCTTACATTTTTTCTTAAAATATCTTATTATTTCATAGGGAAAGGCCCAAAGTAACTGACTACGTCCCTAAAACACAGACTTGAAGGCTTAGCTTTGTTTTTGTCTTTTAATAGGAATAACACATTTTTAACTATATCTAATTAATAATACACACATGTACATGTTTAGGAGTAAAAGGTACATTTAAAGCCTGGCACTCAATCCACGGAGCCACACCAGCCAGGGCTGTAACTCACTTTGGAATACAACAAAAACTAAGGTGGGTGGGTAGATAAATTGATGGCTAGATATATAATAAAGCAAATATAGAAGAAGAGTAACAACTGCAGAATCTAGGTGGGCCTATGGGTGTTCACTGGACCATTCTTTCAGCTTTACTATATGTTTGAAAATTCTCATAATAAAATGTTAGGGAGAATGTTCTGGGAATGATTAATAAAACAACTGAGAAAATTGCTAAAATGAATAACATTCACAATCATGGTCATGATGAGGATTAAATAAAATTCAGGAAAAATGCTCTGCACAGTAAGCATGTGACACTAAGATTTCCCAGTGTGCCATTAGACTCCCGTAGCTTTCGCCTTGAAGAAAGGTAATGACAAGTCCTGCCTCAGTATACAGCATTCTGTGCAGGTGACAGAAGCATACACATGTAAGTCCACAAAATACCGCATATGGTATCTATCACTGGCCAGTCGTTATCACTCACATCCACCTCAAGACCCAGTTACATCTGTCTGTCTGTCTATCTATCTATTGGAGTAGCCAAAAAGTTCACTTAGTATGATGGCTCTCCAAGCCATTACTACATGAAATGTTACAGGGACTTATTTAAGAAAAAGATCAAAACTATCAACATTAAAAGGGCAACAAATTCACAACTATCAACAACTGAATCTAAAAAAACAAACTAAGCAACCAGAACAGGAACAGAATCATAGGTATGGAGATCACATGGAGGGTTATTAGCTGGAAGAGGAAAGGGGGAGAATGAGGGAAAAGGCACAGGAATAAGAAGCATAAATGGTAGGTACAAAATAGACAGGGAGATGTCAAGAGTAGTATAGGAAATGGAGAAGCCAAAGAACTTACATGCACAACCCATGGACATGAACTAAGGGAGGAGACTGCTGGAGGGAAGAGGAGTACTGGGCAGAGGAGGACAAAGGGGGAAAAAATTGGGACAACTGTAATAGCATAATCAATAAAGTATGTTTTTTAAAAAAGAAAGTCTATGGGCATGGTATAATGTACAAATTACTAGCACTCAGAAGACCTGGCTTTGGTATTTCCTAAATTTCTGTCATTTAATTTCCTAATGTGTAAAAATGAGAGAATTAGACAAAGTTAAGTACAATTTAAAATTTTCTGAATGACTAAAGTTCATCATTAACAAACTTTAGTTAGTATACTGTTTTATAATAGAGTCTATTAAGGACTCTTTTAAGGACTTGGAGATCACTAAAAAAAAAAAAAAAAAAGAACAATTTCTCTTAAAGCTGAAACCTTGTAGTCAATGTTGCCCCACCTTCCTTCAGCCTCCATACTTTAAGAAATCAACAAATACGGGTTTCCCCACCTGTAATAGGATATGAATACTCTCCCTGCAGGAATATTGTAAGGATTTAATGAAACTGTGAATGTGAGGAACCAAGTAAGATTCCTGGCATGTACTTAATAAATGGTAACTATTATTGTTGTTTTTAAATTAAAACCTTACCTGCAATCACAAATAATAAAATTATTATACCTTAAAAGATTGACAAGACTTGAGCCCTTTCCCTGAGACCCCAAACTGCTCTACTATAGGTAGTTCTGGAACCTCCCTCATCAATGAAATCCTCATAAGTCCCTGAGATACAGAGAGCTATCTTACCTGTCCCCTGTGTTCTCTTTCAGTAACCTACTTCTCCCCTCTTTTGAGCCACACTCTGTTCTCTACAGCCACTTCCAAGTGATGCCATCAAGTATGCAATGTTTCCTGTCATCCTCCTGTTGTAAAGTCGGGCCAAACTGGAGGTTGCCAAGGGAACCAGATTACCATGCGTAACATGTAAAATTAAATCAAATCTCTTCAGTACCTGAGATCTGCTAAAAGATTTTTCCTTCCTGATCCTCTGCAAGCTCCCTCCTCAAGCACGCCAGGGGTCGTACGTACCTAATCACACAGCAGGGGCTGCGAGGCTGCATCCCAAAGAAGTTGGTGTTGCGCAATTACTCCATTTTTACCACATGCCAGTAATGCCCTAAACCTGCTTCTTCTGAGGAAAAAGAAGTACAGTTCTCTCTTTTACGTCACCAACGTAATTTTAAATTTACACATCTTCTATTCTTTAGTCAATGGGAAAAATTCATTCTCCAGGGTAAGCAATTTAATTCCTCCTCCTCAAAAGAGTCGAATGTCATTGAAATTATCAAGTTTAATCAAATTTGATACCAAAGGCAGTATACCACCTTCTGAAAATTCAAGAACCACACAGTTCAATCCCGGACTGTGCTTTAACTTTATTAGAGAATTCTAAGCAAGTTCAAACTGGGGCACTTGAATAATATGCTTGTAAAGTGTTTGTGTACTCTGCATACACACACACACACATGCACCCCATGCCAAGTCTATGCCTTCTGAACTTGGGGGTCTGAGGTGGGAGCTCATCCAAGACCTAACAATGAGAGCGGGTGATGGAGGGCCAGAGACCAAGGCTGATTCAAGCACAGGTGGCAGGAAAGAAGAAAAGAAAGAGAAAAAGAGGCATTAAAAACGGTATGTTGGGGGAACCACAGTTTTAGTAAAGTTGGAGCTTAGGGTATGTATATGTGTACATAAATGTGAGTAAGGAGTTCAACCACTAGAAACGACACTGGAAAGGTCAGCAGATTCTGAGAGCTAAGCTAGAGCATGAATCCAAAGACTGAAACGACAATATGAGAAATGCCAATTTATCTACAAAGTCCCATAGCACCACAAAGAAGAAAAAATACTAATCTATAATTCATCAAGTCACAATATAACTATTACCTTCACACTATTGGGGGGTTTTTTGTTTATTTTTTTGTTTTGTTATTTTAGATTTAAAGTCAATAATTTTTTTATTGTACTTAAAAATGATTTTATTTATTTATTTCAGACAGGGCAAGGGAGGGAGAGAGAAAGAAAAACATCAATGTGTGGTTGCTTCTCATGTGCCCCCTACTGGGGACCTGGCCCACAACCCAAGCATTTGGCCTGACTGGGAATCAAACCAGCAACCCTTTGGTTCACAGGCCAGCGCTCAATCCACTGAGCCACATCAACCAGGTCTCCTTATTACTATAGTTTTTTCTCATGAGGTAACTTAAGAGGAAAATAAAATATTTCTTGTACCAAAATATTTCTTTATCATAGAAAATATAGTGTAAAAAAGGCATATGTTCCAGAAAAATGACAGAATATTGTTGAAAAAGTCCATTTTTCTCATATATGTTGCTTATCTGTCCCTTATAGATAACTGAGTCTGTAATTCCTGAGAGAGGGAAACAAACACTAGACTACAAGGCAGGCTCTGCCTCTAAATATGGTGTGATTGCCTGCAAGGTGGTTTCTCTTTCTGCACCTTGGTTTCTCAACTATAACATAGAAGGGCTCTATACTTCATTATTTTGGAGGGCACCACCTATGTGGTGAGATCTTTACTGAAAATACAGAGTTTCTGCCCATAGGGAACCCATTATCTATCAATAGGAGAGAATAAAGGGAATAAAGTGATAGTACAATTTAATAATAATTAATAATATTGATAAAAATCATAAAATTATATAATGGTGGTGGCCATGACAGGGATATATTTAGAGGGAACATGTAAGTCATCTTCAGCTCAGTCTTGTAGGGGAAGCGACACCTACTCTGATCTCTAAAATTACTTAGAATTAACTGGGTAAATAATGGGGAAAGTATGTTCCTAAGAAAGAAAACTCTGGATGACTTCTGGCAAGATGGAGGCATAGGTGGACGCACTATACCTCCACGCACAACCAAGATTGGAACAACAACAATTTAGAGGCAGAATAACACCCAGAACTGACAGAAAATTTATCTGAATGGAAGTCGGACAGCTAAGACGTTGAAATAGACCCGTTCATCCAGCCCGGTAGGAGGGGCAGAGACAAGCAGCCAGGTGTGGGTCACAGCGAGGAGAACAGGGAGAAATAGGCGCATAAGGCAACCGGGAGCACGTAAGGCATCTGGGGTGTGCAAGATGACATCAGGTGGACCCTGAGTACACAAGCGGCAGCTGGCAGACCCAGTGAGGCGGTGATTGTGGAATACAGCAGAGCGCACAACCAAGGATCCCCGGGAAGGGACTGAGGTCCCACGGAGAATGGAGCTACCGCCATTGTTCCCTCCCGCCCCCGCCCCCACCCCCACCCCCACCCCCGCCCCCATACACAACATCACAATCTAGCGACTGGGGTGCCCAGCCCTGGTGAACACCTAAGGCTCCGCCCCTCACCATAACAGGAGCGACCAGACCCCCCCCCCAAAAAAAAAGAGAGAGAGAGAGAGAGAGATGGCTCAGACAGAAGAACAAATCAGTGCCTCAGAACTCATCGTTTTGAGTGACCAAGAGATAGCTAACCTATCAGATGCACAGTTCAAAACACTGGTGATCAGGAAGCTCACAGAATTGGATGATTTTGGTCCCAAGTTAGATGAACAAATGAAGGTTACCATAAAAGAAATGAAGGAAAATGCACAGGGAACCAACAGTGATGGGAAGGAAACTGGGACTCAAAACAATAGAGTGGACCAGAAGGAAGAAAGAAACAACCAAACAGGGAAGAATGGAGAAATAAGAATTCAAAAAAACAAGGAGAAGCTTAGGAACCTCCAGGACATCTTTAAACGTTCCAACATCTGAATTATAGGGGTACCAGAAGGGGAAGAGGTAGAGCAACAGATTGAAAACATATTTGAACAAATAATAAAGGAGAACTTCCCCATTCTGGCAAAGGAAATAGACTTCCAGGAAGTCCAGGAAGCTCAGAGAGCCCCAAAGGAGTTGGACCCAAGAAGAAACACACCAAGGCACATCATAATTACATTAGCCAAGGTAAAAATGAAGGAGAGAATCCTAGAAGCAGCAAGAGATAAGGGGACAGTCACCTACAAAGGAGTTCCCATCAGACTGTCAGCTGATTTCTCAAAAGAGACCTTACAGGCAAGAAGGGGCTGGAAATAAGTATTCCAAGTCATGAAAGACAAGGACCTATATCCCAGATTACTCTATCCAGCAAAGCTTTCATTTAGAATGGAAGGGCAGATAACGTGCTTCTCAGAGAAGGTCAAGTTAAAGGAGTTCATCATCACCAAGCCCTTATTTTATGAAATGTTAAAGGGACTTATCTAAGAAAAGAAGATGCAGAAAAAACATGTATAGTAAAAGGACAGCAAACTCACAATTATGAACAACCACACCAAAAGCAAAACCAAAAGAAACTAAACAACTAGAACAGGAACAGAACCACAGAAATGGAGATCACATGGAGGGTTAGCAACAGGAAAGTGGGAGGAGGAGAGGGGGGGGAAAGGTACAGGGAATAAGTAGCACAGATTGTAGGTAGGAAATAGACAGGGGGCAGGTAAGAATAGTATGAGAAATGTAGAAGCTGAAGAACTTATAAGTATGACACATGGACATGAACTAAAGGGGGGGAAGTGGGTGGGAGAGGGTGTACAGGGTGGAGGGGAGTGAAGGGGGGAAATGGGACAACTATAATAGCATAATCAATAAAATATATTTTTAAAAAAAGAAAAAAACTCTGTGGTGCAAAAACCAGAGGGTGTCAGGAAAGTTCTGGCAACTATAAGTCAGTGGTGTCTAAAGAGCTCAGGACATGCGGCTGGGGGGTACAAGGAGAGTACAGACCTGAGATCATGGAACTACGGCCCCTGTGCTAAGGGGGTTAGATTTTACACTCATGGTGATGTGGTGCCACAGAAGGACATTAAGCAATGGAATGGCATAGTCATATTTGTCTTCAGGGATGCTCACCTGGTTGCACTGTGAATTAGAGGAGGAAGGTACACAATAAGGGAAATGAACACACGTAGTAAACTAAAGAAGTAATTCAAGCAAGAAATAATATATTAAGGCAGTGCTGTTGTGGATGGAGAAGAGTAGGCAGCTTTAAGAGATAATGAAGACAGAAAGAAAACTGGGTGATTAGCACTGATACTGGGGTTTCTAAATTACTATTAATGCCCTTAAAACTCTAAAGTCTTTTGAATCCTACACATCTCTTGGTCTCATTAATACTAACAAAGACAGTACAAATATAGACTTTTACCAATAGGGAAATGACAATAATTGTTTGAGCAGCTAGAGCTATTACCTGCTGCTCCCTGTTCTTCCTACACATACACATGCATACATACCCACATTTATGTATTTTTCTTGCACACAAATAGCCAGTTGGGAACTAGGCTTTATAATGAGGTTAGTAACAATAGAAACTCTTCCCTCTTCTCACCCAGCATAACTGCCTGAGATTTCCTTTTTCTCCTCCTCCTCCCCACTCTCCAGTCTGCTATAACCTTGAACATCTGCCTCAAAAAGGGCCTGTTCTTCACCTTGTGTCAGGACTGGTGTCGGGTGCGGTAGCAGAAAGAAGGTAAGAAAGGAAGGGAGAATACTCTCCTATTAGCCAGCTGGACTCTACCGCTTAGCTGAGGTAAAGACTCCTCCCCCACATCTCCTCACCTCCACCCTCTCCTCGCCTCAACCCCACTCCTCTTTCCCCCCACAGTCTCTGATACCAGACCCATGATATAGTGGCTAACAGTCTCAGGCTGGGTGTCTCTTTTAATGAATAAAATTTATGTCAGCTATGCATAAAAACCTCTACAAATCCTCTACATTATTTTTCCCTACAATGCTGAGAAAAAAATTAAATGAAGTGAGACACAAGACCTTCTCACTCCAGCTTTTCCTACTACTCTTGGCAACAAAATCCTTTAGGTTGTTTTAAAAAGGTTGAATGTTTTTGACAGGCAAGAGGGGAAACGCAAAGACAAATCAGTAAAGATAGAATGAATTTGCAGGTCCAAATTAAGTTGTACAGCTCTACTGACCCAGTAACAGGAGAATTACTATTTCTAGGCTGTGAGTTTTAACAAGGAAAATTTCCATTGTGCTATCCGATAATCTAGGTGCTGATGCTAGCCTAACTCTGAGGGATGTGATTGGAAATAATCATGAGGAAATTTGTGGAGATGGCAAGGTGGAATTGGAGTCGAGGTACGGAGGGGAATAAGCAAAAACAGAACAGCTACAATGAATGAAAAGTTCTGGGATAGACATAAAGACAGGGATGACTCTGTCTGTTAGTGTCATACGCTAATGAGAAGGAAACTTGGAGACCAAATTTCATGTACCTCTAGAGTTAACAACCCCAGGAAAGCAAAGACATCTCAACAAAAACTGTTAACAGCTGGGTATGGCTAAGAGGGTACAAATATATTCCTCCTAGAATCTGAGTTTTGAAAACTAGCATCTTCAGTAAAATATTAGTAAAGTGAACTTGCAGATTCGAGAGACTTCAATGTATCAACTGATTCAATTTTAATAATCATAAATACAAGTTCACTTCAAAATTACTACTAAGAAAAACAGCTTTTAAAAGTAAATTTTGTTTTGAAATACCAAAGAGACAAATTAATTGTTAATTGCTGAGAATCTATTAATTGTTGAAAAAGGTCTCTTCAATACATAATTCAAGAACTCTAGAAGGAGAATTATTTTAAAATTATTCGAAGTTACCCCAGGAAAATTACAAGATTGGAAGCAGTCTGTGTGTTCAACTTGATTTATACTGAATATATCCTTAGGGATAAGGACTTATTTATTCAATTTTTAAATTAATTTTTAGATATTACTTTTTAAATATAGTAAAGGAACTTGTTACTATAAAATCATCAGACTTCTAGTTTCAAGATGGCAAAAAAAAAAAGACCTTTCTGTGCCCTGCCCCGGAAAATCATCTCAAAATAAGATGACGAATGAGAAACAGAAAACAGAAACTCTATCTAATAATGAAACAAGAAAGTAATTCCTTTCCCCAAATCTCAATACATGAGGACAGAAAGAAGATGCAGGAGTGGAAAGCAGCAGAGCCCAGGAAACTGATCCCTAAGTGTCAGCAAAAGGGGACACTTGTTCCTCCAGACCCGGCAAAGCCGAGGACTGAAGGCACATGACACTGGAGGGCAAAACAAGAGGCTAAATGAAGAGCAAGTGGTGGAAGGCTTGTATAAGGAATGGATTGACCCCCAGCTCCCCTTCCTTGACACCAAGCAAGAGCAGACAATTTTACTCTGGGAAATGAACTAGTGGTATGTGCACTCAGGAGCCCCTGACAAGAGGATGGCTGGAGTGGAGCCCTACAAGGAAAACAGGAGGGTTCAGTGAGAGTTTACAGTCTGAAAAGAGACCTGCAACTGCCTACCCGACCCTACTTGGGCACTCAGACAGCCAAGTTTATACCTCTTTGGACAAGGGATCAGAGGGTTCTTTCTTGGATAAATTGGATGGTTTCTGAGGGAACACTCGCAGGTAATTACACATGGTCCTTCCATTAAAATCTCAGTTTACTACCTGTTCTCCTCCATTTCTGCCTTTGTAAACTTACTAAACTTGCACTAAGAACAAGCTTCCTTAAATAAAGAATATCTATTAAAAAAAGAGTTAACAATATACTTAATAGTAAAGCTCTATAAACATTCCTATTAGTGAGGGTCACACAAGGTTCACCATTAGTAAGGCATCACCACTATTATCTAACATGTTGTGGAGGCCCTAGTCAATTCTATGAGATAATATACACACAGACATACATATGTGTATGTGCATTTGCATACATGTACATATAATAAATATATATAGTAAAAATTTGCAAATAAGGTAAATGCATACCTAGATAATCAACTAAAACCCATTAGCATCAACAATGGAGACTGGTAAGTTAGGCAATTGCAATATAAATATCGCACACACACACAAACATACACAAATTACTTTCCTAATAACAAAATAGAAAAGGTTATGAAAAAAATCCCACCCAGATTGCAATTAAAACTCAAAAACATCTTAAAAACAAAAAAATCCCAAAATATATCAGAATTGATGAAAGCAAGCTAAAAACTACAATATAATTGAAAGACCTAAACAAAGAACTCTTTAAATACAGAGAAATTTGTTCCTAGATGAAAAGTTCCATAAAAATTAGAAATTTAAGTTTATGGAATGACCATGGACAAAAGTAAGTGACAGGCTGTGAGAAATTAAATACATAAAAGATGAATAACCATTATGTCCAAAGAGTTCTTACTAATCAATTTTTAAAAAGTCAAATAACCAGATAAAAAGAAACTCTAATGGTAGTAAACATATAAAAAGATGTGAACCCTCCTTTGCAAATAAAATAAATGCAAATTAAAACAAGGCAATTTCTACATGTTGGTTAGAAAGTATGAAAGAATATTATAATTCCTACTTGCGCAAGGATATGAGGTTGCCCTACACTGTTGTAAAAAGTATCATCTTTTAGAAGGGCAAGCTGGAAAAACATATCAAAATTTTAATCAATTCAAACAGAAAAGTTGCATATGTCTTTGAATGTAAACCTCATTTCCCACAAATACAATAGCTAACTTTAGAGGTGTTGTGGTAATAGAATGCTTTGTAAGCTGTAAAATGTACACATACACCCCACCATATACCCCGATCTTCTTTATAAAAGAAAATTTTTCTCCAAGTTAATGAATTTTATTATAATTTGAAAAGTAGGTTATATGTCAAGCTATTTATATTTGAGTCTTTTGAAATTTATCAAAGCCATGCACTGAAAACTAACAAAATTTTCCCAAATATACAATAAATAGCTCTAATCTATTAAGGTTTAATGTGCCTGCTACCCACTTTCCTCCCCAGGGCTTGAGTAAGTAGTCAGAACTCATAAAGTACCCTAGGTAAAACATCAGATTTCACGATAGAAAGAACTAAGTTCAAGTTCTCTTCCTACTTAGCAGCAAGTGATTTGGCAGAATTACTAGGTAGTGCCTTTTTGGTGCTTGATTCCTATCTGTACAACAGGGAGAATGCTATTTCTTATATAATTAAATGTTTAAATGAGCTGGCCTACCAAAGAAATGTTAACTGTTGTTTTTATGATACTGACTCTCTGTGTATAATTCAACCGATATACTAAATTACTTCTTGAAGCACAATAAACAAAAGGGGCTTTCCTCAAGCCTTGTCCCTTCCAAACTTTCAGTTCTAGTTTTGGTCTAAATGTTTAAGGAAGGAGACATTTGAAAAATTTTATTGTGAACAGGAGTATAGAATAGCATCTGTATTGGGTCAGTTTCTAGCTATGAAAGCTGGTTAATAGTCATGCAAGACATAGGGGCAAATGATCAAGACAGAACTAACCACACACCCAAAATGTAGTAAGATGCAGGGGAAAGGAGAAAGGCAGAGGACCTTGGACCTTAAATCCTGTCCAGTTTAAATCCGGCCAATATCTTTATTAAGATACCATGATATAGTATTAGGAAGGAAGAAAAGGAGAGGGAAAGTGGGGAGGAGAAAGAAAAAGGGGGAGAAAGAGATAAAAGTAGACACAGTGTAGAGAAAGAAGAAAAAAAGAACCACAGATTCCTAAGAATAATTTGGTGAAGGCTGTCTAACAGCAAGATCTAATGACAAAGCTTTGGTGTGAGGGAAATTTCAAGTAAATTTCCAGAGAATGGCAGTGTGATGAGTTATATACCACCACTAATTTGTACAATATGATATAAAAGTAGAAGCTAAAATAACCAAAAAATTTAAAAAGGCCTAAGTTCATGAGATGTCAAAAACAATTATTAAATACCTCATGAATCTAACAGATAATGAATTTTATCTACTCTTTTCTTGTATCTACCACTCTTCCGTTACATATTCTTAAAACCTGCAAACATCGTATGGATCATATATCAGTAGTCCTTAAAGAGCTGAGGACATGTGGCTGAGGACATGTGGGAGTGCAAAGGGGAAAGCAGGCCTTCTGGGTGTAAATGCCATAAAAGAATATAAACCCCACTGTAAATATTTTTTCACATATTTTCTCTTCATACTCTTCTGTATAATTACTTTGTAAAATAAAAACTGAACGGACAGATCTCCATTAGGGTTGTTATAGTACAAAAAAAGGATTTCTAACCTCACAGATAAAAGGAACAGTACACTTTGGTCTTGGTAATTTGTTTAATGTTGTAAATAAAAATAATTTAACTACAATAAAAATTAAAATGGGTCAAATGCAAAAATTATATCTTAAAAGTGAACAAATGTAGTTGGACTTCTGGGTAGAGAGAGAAGGTCAAATGCAGGGATGAACTTTTTCTAATCTTCTAAACCAACAATAAGGACATTTGTTAAAAGTGCACAATCTACTAGGATGGAGACAGTGAGGGTACAGGGAACAGCATCGATCTGGAAGATGAAAGGCAAATAAAAGAGTGTAAAAGGACTTAGCAGACCTGCCCCCGAAAAAATGCTGAATCCTAACCTGGGGGCAGAGCAAACTGATACTCCACAATCAGCAAAAGTTTGAGGAATAAACAACACAAAGAAATTTGGAAGTAGGAGGAGCAAAAAAAGAAGATTAATTGAAATCTGTTTGAAAAAGAGGTAGATCCTTAAACACCCTCCCCACTCCATGCAGTCAGGTGAATGCCCCTCCCTAATTCCTGTAAAAGACTATAGAGTCCTCTTCCTCGAGATGGTAAACAGGGGATCTTTGATTGGGAGTCGTGAGTGACATTTACTTCACTGAATAAAGACAGGCACTAAGATCATGACATAACTAACTACAATTGCTCCCACATCAGCTTCTAGATCTTGGCAGTTCTATGGAGAGGAGACTACATCTTCTGCGGAGAATGTTACCTACTCAAGAGGAAAGACCCAAAGATAATGACAATGGACACAGTAAAACTCCCAGTCAACCATCCCTCCCTACTCATGCACTCAGCTTTCAATTGCTTCTCATTTGGTACTCTTAAATAAGACTGGCCAACAAAGAATCAGCAGACAGCTAAGGAGATCTTCTCACATGGAAAGACCAAAATAAACAGAAAAAAGCAACTTTAAAAAAACAGAGACAATGAAAAAACCTTAATAGCACAATATAATATTCTCGGGAAGATAAAATATTGTTTATCAAATAAGGATAATATCCTATTATCAAATAAGGATAATATCCTATTTTTCTAACATACAGATAAACGTGCAAAAGGTAAAAAACAAAATAGAAAAACATCATTGAAATTAAAACATGATATCAACAGTGGGGTGATTGCTAGAAGGAGAGGGATATGATCTATAGAAACTACATAAATTAAACAAATGAAAGTTCTGGAAATATAAAAATAATAGCAATTAAAAACTTAGTAAACAGGCTTAACAACATTTTAGACATAGCTGAAAAGAGAATCAGTGAACTGAAAGACAGGTTAGAAGACAAGACCCAAAATGATACAAGAGATTCAAAAGGATGAAATATTTTTCATCCAAAAAAAAAGAAAAGAAAGGGGAGGAAAAGAGAGAGGGAGGAAGAAAGAGTCATAAGAGATTCCATGAAAGGTCTAACATGTGTAATTAGAATCTCAGGAGGAGAGGAAAGACAGAATAGAGCTGAAACACATTTAAAGAAACAATAAAATGGATAAAGATTTGTTGGCTAGGACACAAGTAACATCAATCATAAAAATAAAAAGCTAATGAATTGGATGCTATCAAAAGTACAAATGTCTAATCTTTGACAGATATCATTAGGAAATTAAAGAGCATGCCAGAGTATGCAAAAAAATACTTGCAATACATATACATAATAAGGATTTGTATCTGGAATATAGTAAGGGCTCCTACAACTCAATGAAAAGAATATAAACCCAATTTTTTAAAATAGGAAAACGATTTGGTTTGACAAAGTCATATGTAAAAAGATTTCACAAAGATAAATGAACGGCAAGTAAGCACATGAAAAAATGCTCAACATCATTAGTCATCAGGAAAAGAAACATAAACCTCTATGTACTCACTAGAATAGCTCAAATGAAAGAGAATGACAATACCAAGTGTTGGCAAGGATGTGAAGCAACTGGAACACTTACATACTGCTGGTGGAATATAAATTTAAACTGATAAATCCACTTAGGAAAACTTTGGCAGTTTCTCATAAGGTTAAATATATACCTGCCCTATGACCTAGGCATTCTACTCCAAGGTAGTAAAAACATACCCAAGAAAAGTAAAAACATATATCCACACAAAAAAACTGTACATATAAGTTCATACCAGCTTTATTCATAGTAGCCCAAAACTAGGACAACCCATATGTCTATCAGTTGGTGAAATGGATAAACAAATTGTATTATATTCATATAATGGGACTCTATTAAGCAATAAGAAAGAATTAATTACTGATAAACACAACAATATGGATAGATCTCAAAACCATCATGCTGTGTCAAAGAAGCTAGAACAAAAGAATACATAATATGTGGTTTCATTTATATGAAATTCTTTTAAAAATGCAAATTAATCTATACCTGAAAGCAGATTAGTAGCTGGTTAGAGCTGCAAGTGAAAGTCCTGCAACTGGCACAAGAAAACTTCGGAGGTAATGGAAATGTTCTAAGTCTGGATTGTGGGGATGGTTACTCAGGTATATGCACCTGTCAAATCTCAATAAAATGTATCCTTTAAAATGGTACAGTTTATTGCTCTTAATTATAACTCATAAAGTTAAAGTATACTCATACAATGTGATACCATTAATACCCACTGAAATACTAAAATTTAGAAGATTCTTAAGAAAAAGATTCTCAATACTGTAAGTCAGTAATGATGCAGAATAACTTCAACTTTCATACATTGTTGGTGAAAATGTAAACTGGTACAACCACTTTGGAAAATAACTTGGCATCATTTAGTGGAGTCAAAGAAATGTATTCCTTATGACTCAGCGATTCCACTCATATGTGGATAAACCCCTGCACATGTGCACTAGAATACAGCTACAAGAATGTTTATGGTTTCACTGTTGAAAGTAGCCAAAAACCAGAAATGACCTAATATTCATTAACAGTAGTCTGAATAAACTGCAGTATATTCATGCAACTGAATACTCCAGCAATGAAAACAAACAAATCAGTTCCACAAAGCAATGTAGATGAATCTTTCAAAACTAATATGTAGTAAAAGAAGCCAGACACAAAAGATATATAATGTTATGATTCCATTTTATATAAAGTTCAAAGTCAGGTCCATTTAAACTCTAGTTCTAGAAATATAGACAATGGTTACCTTTGAGGAGAAGAAAGGAGTTAACTGCTGGTGAATATAAAAATAAAAACTTATTAAAAAGAAAATGGAAATATTTATATTCTAAGATAGATTTCAACTTCAAGAACTCACATTGAGCAATCTGTGTTTTCTACAGGGCAGTTCCTTAAAAACTGAGGAACATGAAAGACTGACTAAGCAAACTAAAATAAGACTTTAAGAAGTCCAACAAGCTAACCACTGAACAATTATCACGAGCTCAGGAAAAAGGTATCTCTGCACTACCTGAACACTCCCTCTGATGCACTGCGCTACACCTGCAGGGAATGTGATCAAAAGTTCTTCAGAAGACACATGTGGGGAGATAATTTGAGATCTTGCTCCCCAGCCTGTCATCAGTTCGGTCCAAATAAACTCTTTGTTCCCAAGACCACGGGTATAGGGTTTTCATTTGGGATGATGGAAATTTCTAGAACTAGATAGCAATGATGGCTGCATGACATTGTATTTAATGTCGCTGATTTGTACACTTTAAAATTGTTAAAGTGGTAAATTTTGTGTTCATATATATATAAAGAAAGCACATGTGGGGCATCTTAAATCTTATTTAAAAAAATAAGACTTTTTTGTAAGATTTGTATAACTTGGGTTACACCATGAATAAAAATGTTATCAAGCAGAAGTGCCTTGAATACATGTCTACATTAAAAAAAAAAAGAATCCTTTTGGAATACCAATCTAGTATCCTGCCCTGTTACTGATTCACTCACTAAGGCATAAGTAAACATACTCATGCTTCCTTGAGTAGCTAGAGGATTTCTGTGATGCATTCAGAAACATGATCCCAATTCTTTTTTTTTTTTTTTAAAGATTTTATTTATTTATTTTTAGGGAGGGGGGAGAGAGAGAGAGAGAGAAACATCAATGTGCGGTTGCTCGGGGTTATGGCCTGCAACTCAGGAATGTACCCTGGCTGGGAATCGAACCTGGGACACTTTGGTTCCCAGCCCGTGCTCAATCCACTGAGCTATGCCAGCCAGGGCCCGATTCTTACTAAAATCATTGTCTCATGGTTTCTGATATGAAATTATAGTGATAATACCATATGAATGTTGTATGGTCAATACACATGATAACACCCTTGCTTCACAGAAAATTTAAATTCTAGATCTGAACTGAATTCTAAATAGAAATCATTTTATATTATGATTCTTAATATAATTAAATGGCTACCCATGTTGATACCTTTGCATCAATTTCATTATTTCATTTGCTTTTGTATGCTTCAATCCACATTTAAATAAAACCTATTTTATTTTTCTCCACCCAAGTCAGATCCCCTCACATTATCTTTGCCTACATACTCACAGTAACATTTAAACAACCACTTCAGAGATAAACTGAGATTCCGCCAGAAAAAAGAATCAAGAGTTTCAATCATATCAACATTTCAAAGTACTATATGAATAGCTTTTAATATAATATACAGGGTCTAGCAGAAATAGTGCCCTTTTTATTACAAAATCTTTTATTAAAAATCATCAGGATGTAATTCTTCAACATAACAATGGCACAGTCAAGCACACCACTGACATTTTAGGTGAAATGTTCAAATTAAAACTATAAATTATTATACCCATATTACTACCCTAGCAATCACAGTCAAGCAGGTGTTACATCTGCCATACTCTGTATTACAAAAATAATATGACTCATTAATTTGTTCTTATGGAAAATACAATAATTAATAAATAATAACACAAGAATAACTTTCACACATTCTCAACAATAAACCTACTTTTGCCTACCCTTGTATGTGTATATATATATTTTTTTAAATAAAAAACTCACCCTCTTCCTTCTGCCAGAACCTACTCTGAGCACTCTTGCCAAGGCTGTAGAGACTGCCCTACACCCAGCTGACCTCTGACCCACTAATTATTAAACCAGAAGCTACATGCAGTAGAAAGGAATTAGTACTGTGAGGTGACAATCCAGTGTTCAACTATGGTTTTATGAATGATTAAAGAGTCCAAATTGGTTGAAAAATATTTATCTCATTAAAAAATGGATATTTTTACATAATCAAAATAATAACAAGGAGAAAGATACTCAGTTTTTATTAGAAAAAAGTTTCTCAGATAAACATTTCCAACTGGGCCTTGACTAGCATCTATTCTAGGAAATAGATTCCACTAGTATTGATCTTGTATTAATATTACCGAAGAAAAACAGATGAGATTTAATTTAAAAACAGAAGATTCATAAAGGTATTCATATTGAAATACCTTTCAATATTTTAAGAATACAACCTAATTTATAAAACAGAAGCAGGAGCAGATGTAGTACTACCATTAATCAACAATACTAATTGACGAACCTGGTCTAAAATGATTTCATTTATCTTTCCCTTTTCTTAAGGGAAAGGAAGTACTAGTGCTATTTCTCAAGAAGGAAGTTTCTGATGAGTCAAAAGTGAAGTCAGATTTTCTGACTTCAGGTGGCACCTGCCCTATTCTTGGACATTTGGACACAGATACGACAAAAGGACATTGGTTGAAAGCCTATCTGGCACTCCCGCCCCCAATTATTACGGGATTTTAGCATCATAATTCATTATCACACATGCATTCCAACCTTCCTAACATCAAAAGAAAATCAAAAGTAGCTCCTTATAAAAATGACAGAAATTCCTTTATTTTAAGATATCCACTGTAATAAGATATTTAATCCAAAGCCTCTTCTACACACATTCCAATCATCTGATAACAAAACATGAACACAAATGTGGTGGAAAAGTGCTTAAAAATGTAATTTTAATTTTATTTTCAATATTATAGTTTTAGAGAATCACCAAATTGGTGGTTTATCAACATGCTTGTTAAATTATGACTCTTGTTAAAATATTATAAGAGCTCTCATACCTTCATTTTTTTTTACTAAGGATTCTTTCCCTAACTTTGAAGATGTACCATTTGAAGAAACAAAACACAACTGGAAGTCAAAACCAAAGCTATGTCTCTCCTATGAGCACAGAAACACAATAGCCCACTTTTGGTCTAACCAAATCACAATGCTGGTAGGCAGTAGGGCTTAGCGATAGTGGAAGGCATGAACTTTGGAGTTGGATTGATGAGCATTTAAATCCTAGCTCGGTTATTTATTCGCAATGTGGCCTTGAGTTTCAATTTCATCATCTGTAAAACAGATAATAATACCACCTTCTTCAAGGGATTGTTATGATTAAATGAGAGATCACGTGCTGCACACAGTGTTGTACAAATACTCATCAATAAATCATGGCAGCTCCTATACCTTGTTTTACTAAGGAAGGGGTTTTGGCTTGCTGCTCCTGAAGCATAAGTACACATTGTGGTGGTATGGCTATGTCATACATAAACTACCATTCTGTATACACATATAGGCATTACATATAAACTATCATTTTATATACATGTGCATATATATATATACACAAGTGTTTTAGATATATGTAACTTTGCTACTACCATGAATGATTTTTCAAAAACAATAATAACTTAGTAAGTCAAATTTTCTAAGTCTAAAACACAGTGGTGATATCAGAAAAAAAGGATAGTTGAGATGACTTCATGCAACAAGAGAAACCCAAATCTGAAACAGGTAGAGTCTAAATTAGAAGTTCCCTTTTTCTTAAACTTAGTCTACTAAGTAAGCCACACAGTCCTAAAAATTAATGAAAAAAAAAGTTTCTTAAGGAGCTCAACAGTTGATAACTAGCAATGTGATAATATGTTACATTTGATAAGAAAATGATTTTAAAGAATGATTTGCTTCATCTAGTATTTCTATTAATTGTTATATTGCCATTTCTCACTGTAAATTTTAAAGAGATAAAATGGGACAATTCACAAGAATAAGACCATATAAACTAAAAAAAAAAAAAAAACACCTTCAAAATTTTAAGGCTGCCTGATATTTTTATCACACCCTACTACCTTTCCACTACCAACACTGGTGGATTAGCCACAGCGACCTCTTTCTTCTTGCTGCTTCCACCTGTATTTACCTGCTTCAGGCCAAGAAAGAAAAATAATCCTACAAAGTAAATATACACACCTTGTAATATTTAAACAGGCCTGAATACCTTGCCAACTGCACTCCTGAATTCAATGCTATTGTGGTGGTCTGTTAAAATCAGCCTTGCCTCTCACCCTGCTTCACCATGGCAGCTCACTCCCAGAAATGTGATTCCTTCCTTTTGCTGCATACCTCAGTGGTCTCAGGAATGGGTTCTTCTTTTAAATGGTGGACTCCCTGAGCCTATATCCCTAATAATGGGGTATTAAAGCTCTTCAACACCTGCTCTGACTCCTTGACAGGTGGACTTGGGGTTGCCCATCCTCATCAGGACTTGGGTTCCATACAGACTTTGACTAATTGCACGTCACTCATCAGTTCTCCCTTGGAACATATGTCCCAATTGTGTATCAAGAAACAGAATCCTGAACCTGCTCTCATGTCTGGTTCCATGTTCCCCCGATATAGCAGCTCTGCCTGGATTCATCACTCTGATGTCCCTTAATCCCTAATTATGTTCTTGAGTGTATGGCTTAATAAGTGGAGTAGTTAAGAAAAGGCAATGCTCATACAGCCAAAGTAATTACGTAAATACAACATGCACATATATAAAAGATGAAAAGATGGTATGGTTTAAAAATTTTTCAAACAGTGTGAAGTAGGGGGGCACCCCCCAATTCCCGTAAATGTGACACATTTGCCAAGTTTTGGTTTTCTCCTCTTCAAATGACCACAAGTGAGATGATTAGTGAAGTGACCCCAATATCTGTGAGGCTGCAAAAAATCATCCAAGCATGTCTTCTATCCAATTCATGGGTTTTGGGGAACCATTTAACCTTCAGAGATTAAAATGGAATCACCTGACATACAAAGGTTGGGAACTCCTGGACTCTATCAGAGATTCTCAATAGATATGAGTAGATTTACATCCAAGTTAGTTAGTGATGTAGCCAGAGCTCTAACATATCACCATTTTTCACCGAGTGTCATAAAAACCTGGGAGCCTTGTTCCACACGATTACCAAGGTTTCCTACAGATCTATGATTCTGTGATTCTAATAAGCAGACTTTCATACACTGGTGTACTCACAGGGGCATGTTATTAGAGTTACCTTTTATTAGGAAGATGGGTTTGAACTGCTCCATTTCCTCCAAAGGGTTTTAAAGGTTGTAGCTTGTGTATCTAAAACATTAACAAGGTTACTATGCACCACAACCTATTCATGAAGTATCTAGTAAAGGATCCTTGAAAGAAAGAGACAATGAGCTCTTAATTGTATTTGATTTTCAGTGCCTCACAACACTTTGTGAAAATATGTTTTGCATATTTTTGGACTATTTAGGGTCTGAAGCAAGTTCTAGCCAACTAACCTAACCGAAAATCAGGCTACAAATTTTAAAAATTCCTTAGTGCACTCAGAAAAAGTTTGTCGACTGAAGTGAACTTGACTTGGTCTTAAATGGTGGATTAGAGAAAACAAAAACTGATTTAGGCACAGTACTTGTCACACAAAATAAAAACTGAGTCATGAAAATGAACATGCTAAATCAGAGAGTTAGGTTAATGAATAAAGACAGCGAGCTCAGGTCTCTACACACAGTATGAACTTGAAAAGTGTAGCTCTCTGTACTGGAAGTCAAAGCAATTTCATCATATCCTGTTCTGTGAGCTAAACATAATTAGAAAAAAAAAATGCCCTTTAGAAAAAGTAATCACTTCAATCAATTACAAAGGGGTAAAATTACTGGAATATGCAATTTAAGAAAAATCCTAGATTAATGGCTAGGAATTTAAAAGTCCCCTTATAAGCACATATAAAATTTTTGAATATGTGCATTTTTAGGACAAGAGTTATATTGCTTTCTTTAGATTCTTTTTTTTTTTCAATCATTGTTCAAGTACAGTTTTCTCCCCCCTACTCCCGTTCCAGCGCTTTCTTTAGATTCTTAATGAGATAATGATCCCAGACTGATTAAGAACCCGCAGATTTAAGTAAAAATCCAAAGTCTTTTGAATACCCATTTGTCAGAATTTAAGGAAAAACAATTCTGTAACTACAAACTGTTACCATAGAAATGGTACTACTTTTATTTTTGGCTACTTTTCTGGGGCTGTGTATAATTACGGTACTTAGTGTAAAACATGGAGATATGAAGTATAACAAATGAAAGGAAAAAAGGTTTGACCTGACAAATAAGACACCAACCATATCAAGCTGCGTATCAGAAGTAGGTGTTTCATACAACCAAAGTAACATGTAAGAGACACTATATGTGTTTCAAGTTGCTAGAGCCCACAAACTCCCACATACTCTCCCTGAGGAGGGACCAATAAGCCAAACTAATAGTACCATATTGCCCTCTACTGGACTTCACTAGTAAAGATAAACCTAAAAGAATTAATAGGCCTTTGAAACATTTTTTCTTGTTTGAAGGACTTAATGGAATGTTCTTTTCCCACAAATGGAAGTTTAGCCTAATATTAGCACAAGTCTGGGTCATTTATTCTATGGTAATTTTAGTGAGGCAGTAACTTAATGTGGTGTAGAGGAATCAATCATGAATATAAGGTAACAAAAATAACTACTATAATAAATAGTTTTCTTAAAACTATATAGAATCTCGGAGTTGAAAAGGCTACATAAAGTCTCTAGTCTAACCAATTATATGATAACACACCCCTCTATGTATCTGCCAAGTAGCTGCCCAGCTTGGGCTTAAACATTCTGGTGATAGAAAACTCACCAGCCCTGAAAACAGTTTATCCTGTTATGGATAATTCCTTATAGCTGAAAACTATTTCCCTTCTGATCCTCTCTCTGCAGCAGAAAACCCTTCAAATATTTAAATAGAGCAAATCACTTCCACTAAATCATAAATCCAAGTTCCCTCCAGTGGCTCCTGTGACCAGGTTTCAGATGTCCTGACCATTCTGAATGCACTCCTCTGAATGTGCATTCATTTTTTTAAATTGCTGCTATAACAAATTACTGTAAGCTTAGTGGATTAAAACAACACAAATTTATTACCTTATAGTTAGGTCAGAAGCCCAACATGGGTCTCACTGGGCTAAAATCACAATGTCAACAGGACTATGTTCCTTTCTGGAGGTTGCAGGCTGACAGAACCCATTTCCTTGCCTGGTCTAGCTTCTAGAGGCCACCCACATTCCCTGACTCATGGCCCCCTTCCACTATCTTCAAATCGAGCAGCATTGCGTCTCCCTGACCATTCTTCCACAATCACATCTTCCTCTGACCCTGACCCCAGCCAGGAAGGGTACTTTTAAGGACTCGTTTGATTAGATTGAATCCATACAGATAATTCAGAATAATCTCTCCATCTCAGGACCCTTAATCTTAATTACATCCATGAATCCCTCTTTAATTTTCACATAAAGTAACATTCACAAATTCCTGAGGCTACCACAAAATGCTCTCCCATTTGTCCTTGTTCCCCCAAAAGTGGAATGTTCCATCTGAATGTGGCACCCCATGAATGGCCAGCTCTGAGTAACACAGGATTGTCACCTTCATATCTTCATATACCAGATACTGTACTTCTAAAATCTAGGCTAAAATCCAAAGAGATTATCTACATGACACCTCTAATTCTTATCCGGCTATTAACTAAAACCCATAGCCTTGTCTATAAACACAATTTTTAAGCCACTCCTGCTTATCCTTTACTTGGCAGTTTTCTAAACCCAAGTATAAGAACTCATGTTTATTTCTGTTCAATTCATTTTGTTAGGTGTTCCCTATTCTTGAGATCTTTTTGGATCTCAAGTCAAACACTCCGCCTATTTGCTATACACCCAACTCTTGTCATGCACACTGGTAGTGTTTCCATTGCATCATGGATAGAAATCATCAACAGGACAAGGTATGAAAAGTGTCCTGTAACACTTCAGAAATCTGTCTAAAGTTCCATGATTCTTAAATTTCAATGTGCACGTGAACTGTTGAGGGGATTCTATATGCTCCATCTCCAGAGATTCTGGTTTAGGAGGTCTGAGACAAGGTGCAGCAATCAAAAACTTTCCCCAAGTAGGTTTCAAGTGGTTGCTGTGCAGAGCACATTTGCAGAAACACTGTCTAGTTCCATACCAATCATTAATCAGCTCCTTTTGGGTATGGCCAGCCAGGCACAATCCACCCGACGGTCTTCACACCCTGTTCATGTTCCTGCCACTTTCAGGAAGTTATCATGAGAAAGAAACCTAGTCTAGCTGAATTCCAGTCACACAGGTGCTACTGCATTTCTCTGCTCCACCAGTCCTACTACCTGTAAATGGAAGAAATATGGCAGACATAATTTATTCTTAGCAAACCTGTTTGGTGTGTTGATAATCCAGATTGCCTTATTCTCAGTGCCCACAAGGTATTCTTCAGTTCCGGACCTAGAATCTTGCCGGGTTTTAGGGTCAAGCTCATGAGTTGGTACTTAACAGAACCAACTTTTCTTAACCTTTGGAAAGTTGGAACTGCCCTAACCTGTCTCCAGTCATTTGGAAAATCTATCTTTTAAAAGATATTAAGGATCATGGACAGCAGCAAGTTCTTTCTGAATCTATCTTGGAATGTAATTCATCCAGGCCGGAATACCTGAACCCATTTTGAGAAGTTTCGCCATGTGGAGCTTTCATTCTTCCATATCAATGATCATTCTACCCTTTTCAGATGAAGATGATTTTTGTTGAGAGAAAAAACAGAAGTAAAATGGGATTTACAGAGTTCTGCTTTCTCTACATCATCCATCAGCAGTACACCATCAGTTCCAAATAGCAGATCAATTCCCTATTTCATCTCTTTCTTGATCTAAACATAATTCCAAGTACCCCAACTCTTCAAAATTCTTGCAAGTCCCTACTCATTGGAGATTTTATTTTCTAGTTGCTGGTCTTACAGATCTAAACCTCCTGCTTACGTTGGCATTAATTTGACTTAAATTTTCCTCCTTTTTTTTTGAAACTGATCTCAGGCTGGCAAACAATTTAACTGTTAGAGTTGGATAATATATACTTAGAGACATAGAGAGTTGTTAGGCTATCTTACTACTTTTGAAATTTTATGAAATAAGAAGTCAAATAAATATATAAATACAAATTAAATATATAAATGGAAAGGGGAGGGGAAAAGGGAGAAGAGAGAGAGGAGAGGATTCTTCATTTTTTCTTCTTCATTTTCATCACTCAACTTTTTTATTGGTTGGGATAATTTGGTTTTAATTAAAGCCTCAATTGCACTTTCTCTGCAACTCCCAAACATTTTCCTTTATCTTCCAGCCCAGATTCCCATGTCATTTTTCTTCAACTGCCTTTCCTTTGGACTGCTTGAAATCTATCTATCAAAAGGCTAGGATATGTTCTAATTATGCCTGTTTTTCCCTTCCTATCAGAAATACAAATCTTAAAAGGTTGTTCATTGTCATTTAGGACTGTACTAGTTCTGCCATCAGTCTTTAGGACAGTGGTTCTCAAAGGTGGTCTTTGTGCCAACAACACCAACATCACCTATGAACTTGTCAGAAACACAAATTCATGGTCCCACTAACCTACTGCATCAGAACACCTGCAGATGGGGCCCGGGACACTCTCCAACATGAGTCCTATGTATACTCAAGTTTGAGACCCACTACTTTAGGAGAGGAAACTGTTCCAATTCAAAAGCTGTCAGAAATGTGCTTTTAACCAAATGTGATTTCCATCAAGTGCCTAAACACCGGGAGTCCCTCCTGCTACTGTGTACATTAACCTTTGAGACTAGTTTACGTGTATAACAAATCACCTCTTCCTTTGGCCAAGGGGCAGACAGCACACTTCCACTTCTGTATCTGTCCCATTTCTCTCATATTATTCATTTTCTAAAAGATTTTATTTATTAATTTTTAGAGAAGGAGAAAGGAGGAAGAAAGAAAGGGAGAGAAACATCAATTGGTCACCTCCCTCGGTTGTCTCTTGTGTAGGTCCTGACAGAGGGCTGAACCTGCAACCCAGGTGTGTGCCCTGACCAGGAATTGAACCAGTGACCTTTTGTTTTACTGGATGATGCCCAACCACCGAGCTGCACTGGTCAGGGCTCCCTCTTGTTCTAAATTCTACTCTAGATGGTGTCTAGCATCATTCCGCTTGCAGATTCTCAGTCCAGGTATAATTTCTTATCATATCAAACTATTCTATCTCTCCCTTTGAGATATCTGAGTCTATAGCGAAAACATCCTTCTATTGTTACACCCAAATGGTAAACCCAAATCCAGAACGTCACCAAGGCAGTCATGAGATATTTATTCCTCTCCCTTATCACCTCGACTGTATTTTGTCACTCAAATGCTGTTATTGAAGGTATTGAAACTTCTAAGAATTATGTCCAGCTACTTTCCATATTCTTGTCTTTTATGAATCCCTGGATACTGCCTCCATTTATTCTGCTTACCATGTCTTACTTTATGTCTAACACAGTTTCATCAGTTAATCTACTTGTTTTTCTTCTCTTTAGTAGTATTCAGTCTAAAACTCTCCTGACCAGACCAGCTGGTTCCTAGGACAGCACACACAGAACATGTACTCCCTCACTCCCTCCATTTTCCCAAATTCAGCAAAAGGTGATGATGATTACACTAACTGCAAGCTTTTCTTTCTAAGCTCTTAATTAGCACTTTTAGGATGATGATAAATAAAACTATGACTGTAGGCAGAAAGGCCAGGATTGGAAGGGCCAGGAATGTAGAGATTAAAACGAATTGAATACCTTGATATTTAAAAATCCTTTACTTGAAGTCATCCATTTCCTTGGTTCTTTTGTAAACAAGAATATAACAAACACTACTATGTTATTAAAAAACTATTTGCTTTCAATTAATATATCTTTGATCAAAATTTTCTTCTACAAAAGTGGGAAAAATGGACACAATTGTATATTCCACTCTGAATTATGAGATAATTAGTACAAATCAATTCCATGTATATTAATATATTTATTCTACACACAAATAAGTTTTAAGTTTTACAAGATCTAAATAGAAAACCACATTGTAGAAGAAACATGTCACTAATGAAGTTAGAAAATTTATATTCAAAATGCAAGAACAGTCTCAAGATGTGTAATTTATTTATATTGGGGAGTGTAACAAGTAAGTTAACTGGTTTGAAAAGCAATTTATATTGAGTCTGGCCCATAACATATCTCAACACCAAAATAGTAATAAAAGACAAAATAATAGTTATAAAACATAATAAAGAAAATCACAAAATGAAACATAAGTACAATTTGTGCAAGAAATCTAGGTTGTGAAAATAGTATGCTGTATATAAAACTGCATATTTTTTGAATAATTATTATTAAGAAATAAATGGGTAAAAATATACTACTTATTAACAAGAAGGAAAACAATAAGTTACTTAACACACTAACCTGTGGAAGTATTAATTTCTCCATAATAGGAATAAGTCACATATATCTGCTAAATAGTTTAGTGACTAAAGTCAGTTACAAAAAGTTAAGTAGAGTTTAAGCAGAATAATTCTGTTTTGTAAAATGGCATCTCGTGTGTCTGATATGAAATATAAGTACTCTATAAGTATTCAATAAATATTAAATGAACATTGTTAAAATCATCACATAAGTGATACATATGGACAACACAAATTTTAATGTAAAAGATATAAACTTTGAGAGGAGTTTTATGCTAAGATATATAACCACACTTAGAAAATATACAATCGTCACTTGAACAAAGCAGAGGTAAAAAAGGCACCCCCGTCCTCCCACAGTCAAAATCTTGGGTAGCTTCTGACTCGCAAAAACATTACTAATAGTCTACTGTTACCAGAAGCCTACTGATAATATAAATAGCTGATTAACACATTTTGTATGTTATATAGTATATTATATATGTATTCTTACAATAAAGTAAGCTAAAGAAAAGATATTAAGAAACTCATAAAGAGAAAATATTTTTACAATATTTATTGAAAAAAAATGTGTACAGGGATCTGTACAGTTCAAACCTTTGTTTTTCAAGGATCAACCGTGCTTCTTATTCCTATTTTGTTACTCAAACACTGCAACTTTTGTGAGTCACTTAGCTTTGGAAGTCTGTTTCTCTCTGTGAACACTGAACCCTGAAGATGACCTATCAGTGAGACATGCTTTGATGATTGACTAGAAAATGACTTGTGTTTAGAAACCTCAATATATCCTCCCTTTTACTCTTCCATTTACTTAGTTATCTGGTCATCAACAGAGGTACTACTAAAAACCATCTATTCTTTTTCACTTCTCAGCTCTTATCTATCATTCAACAATTTTTAAATCAGTTTTCAGCCTTTTGGGGGCTAATGAACATGCTCACCCAAAGAAAGCGACGGTGTAAGACAGTGTTGTGGTGATGCTTGGGGATTCTTAATGAAAAGATACCTTATACATAAAAATAAGTAGATATGTTTAGAACTCATTCTTATAATTTGAGATTACCAAGGCCATTCTCCTTATACTTCATGTAACAGTATTAACAAAAGTTTATGTTTTCATTTCAGTTTTGACACACAAAAATGTTACAGTAATGACTACTTTTTTTTACTAACAAAGGAAAAATGTTAATGTAAAATAAACATAAGGCTATTTCCTTTTCTACCAATGACTAAAGGAAGTGACACTGTTTTATATTATACTCTAGAAAATAAGAAGGCTGACCATAATTGAAACATCTCTGTCCTAGGACCATTATAAAATGTGTCCTTGGTGCTTCCCCCACCCCTACACTCAAGCCTCTGGATTCCAGGTCAATTCTTAGAGAAAGATCTCTGGCCACACAGAGTTAATCTTCAATGAATGTCTTCTACTGAATGAGGACCTTTTAAAAAGATGGCAGTACTGTGATGAATACACTTTTTTATACCAATAACTCCATTTTCCATCCATTCACTCAATATTATTAAACAGCTATAATGTAATGCTTTCAATCACTCAATAAGAAAACAAAATGTAAAACATGTAATATGGTAAAGAATATCACTACATTCGTATTTTTTGAGAAACTTCTAGCAGGCATTTCACATGTAGCTTTAAGCGTGTAAATAAACTTACCTCTCTTACAGATAGCTGTGGTGGGAAGGAGACTGAAAATACCAAGTTGGTGAATTCAAATCCAGAGGCCTCAACCTTTTGGCACACCTAAAAAATCATCATATAAAAATTATTTTTTACGCCCTGGTTGGCATAGCTCAGTGGATTGAGCTCGGGCTGTGAACCAAAGTGCCGCAGGTTCGATTCCCAGTCAGGGTACATGCCTGGGTTGCAGGCCATGACCCCCAGCAACCGCACATTGATGTCTCTCTCTCTC
The DNA here is from genome assembly GCF_004126475.2 of Phyllostomus discolor. Lineage (NCBI taxonomy): Eukaryota > Metazoa > Chordata > Mammalia > Chiroptera > Phyllostomidae > Phyllostomus > Phyllostomus discolor. The sequence continues at coordinate 40,238,112 of NC_040908.2, forward strand.
TCTCTCTCTCTCTCTCTCCCTCCCTTCCCTCTCTAAAAATAAATAAATAAAATCTTTTTAGAAATTATTTGTTACAGATAAGAATGTATTATGTAAATTCCCAGGAATTGCTAAAAATTTTGTAACAATCTTCATCACATAAACTTTTAGTCCAAGAGGTGACACTGCGAAACATCCCAACTTTCCCCTTTGAGTAGGGAACTCTCATAAACGTCCTGAAATTAAATATTTGATAACCATGACGCTGAAGATTGACATCACCAAAACAGCCAGGACTCAGCGGCAGAACAATGTGTTGAATGTCAAAATAGTTTTCTTTTAGGTTACCCCATAATTTAAGAAAGATTTTAAGAGGCAATACAACATTTAAACATGCACCTCCCACAAAGCTGTAATTTGTGTCTTTTCTAGACATTAATAGGTATGACTACGAAAGAACTTTCCACTTCTGCTAAGTAGCAAAAGGAAAGCTGCTATACATTTTCCAACTGAATAGCATTCATGACTGAAATAGATGAAAGAATATATATTTCATTAATATTCAGGTATCATGTTGATAAAAAGGTAATTTGAGATAAAAAGGTTTTCATTTTTAAAAATAAAATAAATGTTTTAATAATCCATTAGTGTAAAACAAGTTGAAATGAATGGCATTGTTCCTATAGATACAAGAATTCTAGGTCTTTAAGCTGAAAACCCCTGTATAATTGAACACCTAATAACAAGACAGATTATTTACCTTTTTAATGAACTCTTTTTCACAGAATTCTTGAAGAATTCCAAGGCATACATTGCATACATTCAAATTTGAGGTCTTGGAAGCAATGTTTCCATCTTCAGTACTGGAGACCCTTCCCTCTCCATTTTGACTCAGATTATTAATCCTGTCTTCTAATTCTTGTAGTCGAATTTTCTTGGGAGGTGGGTTTGGAACTTCCAAAATTAATTCACCTTTTTCAGTTTCCAGAAATTTCTGTAGTTCATAGAGCAACTCCTGGAAAGTTAATTTACAAAAAAAAGTAATAACCCTAAGGGTAAGATGAAGCATGAAAATAGGAATAAATATTATATCATAGACTTATCCAATGTTGATTTATATTAATTCCAGAATGATTAATTAATTTTATTAGCCAGCATTGGTTTTCTGGGGAATTTAAAAGAGAATTACCTGACTTCTATAATAGATATGTGAATATTTTTTCAAAGATGTTTCATATATCAGTGAACTAAAGTCCTAAATCTGAAGCAGAAAGGCTCCATTAAGAAATATTAAAAAATGTGCCCTGGTTGGTGTGGCTTAGTGGATTGAGTGCCAGCCTGCAAATCAAAGGGTTGCCAGTTCCATTCCCAATCAGGGCACATGCCTGGGTTGCAGGCCAGGTCCCCAATAGCGGGCATGTGAGAGACAACCACACATTAATGTTTCTCTCCCCCTCTTTCTCCCTCCCTTCTCCTCTCTAAAAAATAAATAAAATCTTAAAAAAAAAGAAATATTAAGAAATGTATTAATTTGGCTTGTAGTTCTAATGTGGGGTTCATTCACTTGCTAATTTCAGTTTAAAAGGACCCTTTGATTCTAATTATTAACAAACAGACATACAAACTGACTTTCCATTATTGCTAGGTAATTTAATAATCTCACAATCACTAAAATCTCATATGTACAATATTTATTTAATGTGAAATCTGAAAAATTAGAGATTAGAAATCTATTAAGTAAAAATAATTGTCAAGGACAATTTACTAAACAAAGGTAAACACACTGGCAATGCTGAATTTGGCACCATAATTACAAACCATTTATATGCATTCATCAAAAGAGCCCTCTACCATTGCACATTCTGGTTTGCCTAATTTTGTCACCCTTTGTATTAGAATGTTGAAAGTAGCCTTCCTTTCACACCATTCTCACATTTCAATCTACTCATCCAAATACTCACAGAACTTTTCCTCTATTTTGTCTAAATTAAACAGGTTTTATTATTCAGTTGCTGAATATTCTTTTAAATTCACTCAGATTACAATTTACTGACTATAAAGGGAAAAGTCTTACACTCAAATTTAATTCACTTTATTAAGACATTAGCTCTTTTATCTTTAACAAAGAAATACTCATACATCCACACACATACAGGTGTATTATGACCTACTCAAATGTTTATTATTACCTGAGATGTCTAACGTCAGTATAACATAGTACATATATATGTATGTGTACATATACCATTATATGAATAGAACAGGTCAAAATTTAAGTACATTTTCCAAAAAAATCTTCAAATATTTTCATGTTTATTTACACAAAGTGATACAAACAAAAGTTGGTAACACTAAGTCTCTTATATAATACATATTTTAAAACTTACAACATATACACAGAATAACAGATTCTAATGTGTCTTTAAAAATGTGTAAGTTACACAAAACCAGGTTTATTACTTTATAGTCATAGTGTGTATAAATAAATATACACATATGTTAGTCATCATAGCATATGTACCATTTCAGTTTCAGTGTTTTCACATACATTATTTATTAGATATTGTCCCTTAAAATCCTGTGAGGTGGATGTTATCACCATTCCCAATTACAGAGGAGAAAACTGAAGATGGAAAGTGGTGGAACTGGGATTCAAATCCATGTCTTCCAGCTCCAAATTCTAGGCTTTGGATTCAGACAGACAGTTCATATCCTAGCTTGCTCACTTAATAGCTGTGTAACTTTGGGCAGGTTGCTTAACCTCTCTGTGCCTCAGTTTCTTCATCTGAAAATAGAGACAATCATAGTATGTACTTACTACCTAATAGGTTACTATGAGGGTTATATGAGAGCTTGACATATAACAATGCTATATGAATATTAGATATAATTATTATTTCAAAATAATAGAAACAACTAATACATAGGAAAAATGACAACTATTGCTAACTCCTGGGCAATTTTTAAAAATTATAAGAAACTGAGTGTGCATGCATGTGTGTTTGTATGTGTTTGCACTGTCTGCATAGCTATATATTTAAATATATTATTACTATCTGCCTCTGAAAGAACATCACTATTAGAAATAAAACATATTTCACAAATGTTTATATATATTATGTGAAAGTATTCTTAAATGTCATATTCTTAAATGTCAAAGCTCTGTGTATCGTCATAAATGTCAAAGACCTCTATATAACTTTTGTTGTTATTGATAGCAATAAATAATAATTTAATAGCATTTATTTCTAAAGGGTTGCAAATACCTATTTGGAAATTAAATAATACAGAAAACAGAAAATGAAAAAATGCCAACAAATCCACAATGCTTCCACTTAACAGATTTAAGGACTCTCACACCCTCCTGTTACAACTTATTAATATCTGGTGAAAAGCACTACTTTGTGATATTTTGTTTAGATACTCTTTAGAAAAGGTCTACAAAGCATTAAATGTACCAGGGAATTGCTCCCCTAAGATTCTACTATATTAAACATCAGATGTAATCACTCAAGAAGTAACTTATATCTTTATGGTAATGTGAATTCCAAAATTAGCATTATCAGTAATTATTTTATTATAGGCTTTTTAAAATTTAATGAGTTATGGATAGATACTTCCCTTCAAATGTACAGGTATTTACTTAAAATAAAGAAAAGTTCTTAACTTTTAAAAAATGAAAATACCTTGTAGGAAAGTTTGTAAGGTGCATGCAAATCCACACCACAGAATCTGAAGATACATCTTGGACATGAACCAGTACTGAACAACAGCTGGGCCACATGCTTGTTTTCCTCAGTCAGTGGAAACATATCAAATAATTATAACTAGAAAAAGATAAAAAGTAAAACTAATAAGCATCTTTGTGTTTATTTTCACAGACAAATATATATCATTACCTTTAAGGATAAAAACTATCTTTTATTTGAAAAACACTATTTTGTATTCTCCAATAATATCCCTTTCATTATATGCACACTGAAGCATAAACATGTAAAACATTTATGAGATGAATCAGATACATTTCTAATTGTCTAGGGATTCATTTAGCATTCTGCATTATGATAAAGTGCATTGATATACCTAAATCAATCAAAAGAAATAAAAACAATAAAGAACAGTTGTCTCTGAGAAGGGTACTGAAAACAACAGTACAGAGTAAAATTTTACTTTCATTTTGTACCATTGAGTATTGTTTGAGAACACAGAGTAGTAAATTCAATAATCTTTTCCTATTAGAAATTAAAAATTAGTTTGCTAGAAATAGATCAGATAAGTTTATATAATATAATACGTGACTAACCTTAGTGGATAGTTAAGCAGTTACGTATTTAAAATAAATTGACCAGTGATCCAAAATATCAATTTTACTTTATGATATTAACTAAATGAAAACAATTAGCAAATAAGAAAATCTGCTTCTTTCATGCACAGGTAAAACCTCAACAAAAACACATTAAATGCAAAATATTTTAAAGTAATTAATTACTGTCCAAAAAAATTTACTACCTTTTGCAATTTGAATAAATTCACTTAGAAACAAATACTAGAGAATAGTGGAAACCCAATATCATTCTCTTGTTGCCAGAAGGAGGGGTACTAAATTACCTACTCATTCTGTTTGGGGAAAGAATAGATGGTCTTCTGATTAATGAATCAGTCCATATTAAAATGAGAAACTAGCAATGTCATTGCATGGCAATGTTGTGGTATGGTATAACTGTGGCCACACGAATAAAATACAGTGGCACCTTTTAATTTGTGCAGTTTCATAATTCAAAGAACATGTTTAAAATTTGTGGGAGGATAGGCCCTGGCTGGTGTGGCTCAGTGAACTGAGCACGGGCCTATGATCCAAAGCCTCGCTGTCTTGATTCCTAGTCAGGCCACATGACTGGGTTGCAGGCTAAGTCCCCAGTAGGGGGTGGGCTAGAGAGGCAACCACACAATGATGTTTCACTCCCCCTCTTTCTCACTCCCCTCCTCTCTCTCTCAAAATAAATAAATAAAATCTTTTAAAGAATAAAAAAATGTGGGAGGGTGAAGCAGTTACCAAGTGCTTACTATGAAGATATGATTCTTGGAATAACTTTGTGTTTTTCAACCCTTTAAATGCTCTAGTTAACTTGCAAGTTTCTAAACGTCTGTGGCCACATATCAAGAGCAGAGCCTTGACACAAAATAATGACTCCTCCTTTCCATTAGATAACATCAAGGATTTTATTTAATTTAGAATTAACCTTCAACTCAAAAGAGAAAAAACCCTTCTTCCCCAACACATAAAGTCAAAGAATAAATGCTTAAAAAGGACAATTTGTATCGAAGATTTCCTTGGGGACTTAAGTTAAATAGTTTCAATAAAACATTTACTTTATTTCCTTTGGCAAAGGACAATGTTTATTTCTCCAATAGGTTCTCTAAAAATAAAGGTATCATGCAAGGTCAATAAAAGATACATTATAATCTCTTGGCTCTGAGAAGTTCCCAAACAAGTTGAGAATTAGGAAACCTTCCTGAGTAGTTTGAAGGGGCCTTAAACAAAACAAAACCCTCTTAGTGTGTAATCACTTGAATGGATTTACAAACCTCTCGAATAATTTTCGCCTAGCAATAATCTAGCGACTTAAACATGTCAACATTAAAAGAAGGAAATACGTTTTGACTTAAATTTGGTTGATTCATCTTAATGTACAGCACTAAAATGATAGGATTTCCTAGAATGTCAGAAATCAGTTGTTCCATAAGAGGTTTATTACCTTTGAAAGGAAGCCATGAGAAATGTAACTCACACAGTAAGATTTTCATTGTTGGTTACCTTTGCTAAGATTTTTGCTTTTCGTTTACGTGTTCAGTGTACGGAAAGAACAGGAACAAGTAATTGCAACAGAACCTCCTTTCTCCCCACCCTCACCCTGGTGTCAGGATCCCTAAGGGGACAGAGTCCCTTCCCCACAAACCAAGTATAACTACCCCAGTCTCTGGTTTACTGGAGGAGAGGATGAACTTTCTTTTCATCTCTCAGAACGTTACACAAATCACTCACTGCAAATAGGGAAGGAGCAGGGCATGGGAAAAGGCACCATAATGACCAGGCTGTTCACATCCCGTGATCTTTTAAAAACTCACTCTGTACTGAAGGGTGTCATTTGTCTCGTGGTGGTGAGGGTGGGGTGAGGATATCTTAAGAAGGCGCTCACAACTGCATTTTGCTACCAATACACTCAGCTGTGAGATCTCCCTTACACCCAAAATGTAATCTCGAGTCTCTTTTTTGGCTAAGCAAGGCCTTCCCCCTCCCTCCTCCACCCTTCGCCCCCCACCTCCTGGCCTCGGTCAAGTCCAAGAAACTTCCCACTCAACCCTCCTTGCTAACAAAGCCGCCCCAGCAGGAAGGAAACCACCCCCTCCATCCACACCTCTCTGGCACCCAGTTTGCATACCTTCACCTCAGACTTCGCAGCCTCACTTTCATCAACGAAGCTGGAGTCTGAGATTTAACCCCTTCTGGCCCTCGGAGAGAACGGGGAAGACGAAACACAACGCACCTATAGCGTCTAGCAATTTTGTTCCCCGAGGAAACGAGAGCTTTAGAACGAAAGTACCAGCCCCCTCTCGGGAGGGCTGAACGCACCGTCCCCGATTTGTGTGTACAAAAATCAGTAATATTGTCTGGACTGCTGCCACACACCCGACCTGTCCCTCGGAGGTAGGTGTGCGGGGGACAGAAGTCCCGGGTAAAGCGGGACAAGTCCCAAAACTGCTCCCTAGGGACACCGACATCTCAGACATTGTAGCCGCTACCAGAAATATCGATGAGACCTTACGTTATACAGGAGGTTTAGAGTGTACCTTCTTTCCGAGGCAAATAAAAACGAGGGCGGGGGCATTTCTCTCCCGTGGATCAGTGGCATCCTCCTATCCTCTGGTCCCAGCTGGCAAAGCACCACAAGCCTCGTCCTGACTGCGGGGCTGGGCCGGGTGAAGGGCTCGGTGTTCTGCCGGTTGCGCCTGGTGCCCGTGCCGCCCGTGCGCTGAGGCCGGGTGAGTCCGAGCGCACAGCCGCAGCGGAACGGAGGTGGAGGAGATGGCGTCCCAGCCGCCGCCTCCCCCCAAACCCTGGGAGACTCGACGAATTCCTGGGGCTGGGCCGGGACCGGGACCCGGCCCTGCTTTTCAGTGAGCGTGGGATACTTTAAGCCGTGACTCGGGTTTGCCGGATCAGGGATTTTGGTAGGGGGCGGTTGAGGACGTTGTTGGGGCGAGGTTCCCCTCCCCCTTTCTACCAGTCCCCAACCTTGCGGGGGGGTTGAGGTGGGCCTTGAGGAAGGGGCGTACAGGGCCGTGTCGATGTCTGACCACAGTTTCTGACCCGCTGGCTCTTGGTAGCGACGTTCTCCACGGAGCTCCTGGGAGCCTCTCCGAGTCCCAAGGCTTAGAATAAAAGGGGGTTTCTGTCACGGGACACCTAGGCAGTACCGCCTGACCCCCTTTAAAGCGATAGACTTTTAATCTGTAGCGAATGAGAGTGATATTAGCCCAGCCTCCGCTCGACGGGGAGCAAAGTCTCTTTAAAGCTTTCCACTAGGAGTTGGAAAGCTTCTCTAGGAGTTGGTGAAAGCCCAGGTCACTTTTACGCAACTGGAAGCTAAGCCTGAATAACACTTGGCGTCGTTTTCCCGCATAACTCAACAATGTTATCGGGCAGAGATTTGGAAAAGCAACTTGAAAGCGGGAGTTCTAAATCTAAGGCCTGTGGATGGCCTCTGTATACAAAATAGCGTGTGATTTCTCTAAGGCCTGCGTTTTTGTTTTTATTGTAATCACCGTTAAATGGATCTACAACTCAAAAAAGGTTAACGTAGATTAAAAAAGTTAAGAGTTTCATAGCCTTGTGTGTTTTGTGTTGGGTGTGTCTGGACATCTTGATTCAAATGATGAGACTGGAATGTCACATAACCTATTACATAAAAACCCCCAGCATACTGGAATATATTTCTCCTATGCTATGCTCTAAAGTCTTGTAATCTTCTATTTAAACGCTCAGATGCTTGAACACAATCGCTCTCTAATTTAATAATGATAGATATTTAACAAGTAATAAGCTTTAATTATGCTATAAAGCTGAGGTGACACTTTCTACTTCCTTTTTATGGTGATTTGACTTACTAAAAATTTGGACTGCTCTTTGGAAGAGAGATTTATTCTTGCATCTGTTAAGGTTCTGTTTATGTAAAATTAACTGTTTCCTATTCTTCCTTGTGAATTATTTTAAGGATGTAGAGATTGGTGGAGAGTAAGATAATGAATACTTGTGTGTGCATTCACTGCCAGCTTTAAGAAGTAATATTTTGCCAGATTTGCCTCAGATTTTTTAAAATTAAAATTAAAAAAACAGATAAACCTTCCCATTCTTCTTTCCTGCAGTAACTACTGTTTCTATCAGGTGTTTAGTGTACCCAGTACCTTTTATACTTTATATATATACTTTTTTCAAACTATCATTTTGCAAAATGTATTTCCACTAAATATTTTTATTTTGAGGTTTATTTTGCTCATACATATACCTATAGTTCATTTTATTTGCCGTGGAGTGTTCTATTATGTAAAAAAAAACTATTGTGTTATAGGTATTACAGTATTAGTTATATATTAAAAACTGCTACAATTATTCTTATTTCTTTCTCCTTGTCCATATTTCCAAGGGGGGTTCTAATGTGTTACTAGTAGTGGAATTGCTTGGTGGAAGGGTGTGTCTGTCTTCAAGAACTGACTATGGCCAAGTTGTTCCCCAAAGTGGTTGTATGTCAGTTTTTACTATTCACTAGCAAGGTTTTCTGTTTTTCTGTATTCTTTCCAGCCCTTCATACTGTGGGAGTGTAAAAAAATAACTCTTCCTGTCACCTTTTAAAGTTATTCTGGCTGGGCTAATAATCCGATTAACAGAGACAGATAAACAGGAGAAAATTTATAAATTATTATGGATGTACATTGTAGGGGTGCCATAAGAACATGAGGTCCATAGAGACACTGGTTTATATGCCATTTTGGACTAAGGGGAAGCGGGAATGGGGGGTGGTTTGTTTGGTACTCTAAAGGGCAGGAAGGCAATTCACATGGAGATGGAAAAGCAGATGTCTATCACACACTAGTTTCTATTAAACTAGAGTTATCTGTGGTGATACCTCCCTTCCTGGAGCATGTCCTCTCCTTTATCAAAATTCCTTTTAGGCAGTTACGAGGAAGATCAAAGTTTCTTTCTGAGTCTTTTATTCCTTAATAACCAGCTTAAAATCAATATTCCAAAAGGCTTATTTGGAGGTGGCAAAATTTTGGTTCCTCACAATGATGTTATTTTTTTAGTACTGTATTTGGCAATCTAATGGGTATGAAATGAAATGATATTTCATCATTAATTTACACTTTTCTGATTTGTAGTAAGATCGAATATTTTTTGAAATGTTTATTAGCCATTTGAGTTTCTTCTGTTGATTTTTTTTTTTGTTTTGCCCACTTTTCTATTGGCTTTATTTTTGCTTATCAATTGGTAAGAATACTTTATTGTTCATACTAAACCTGTTTTCTTGGTATGTTTTTAAAATCTTTCTGTCTGTAGCTTACCTTTATATTCATATTTATCTTTCTTGTGCAAATACTTTTAATTTTAACATAAACAAAATTTTCATATTGATCGTGCCTTTTGTGTCTTAGTTAAGAAATCCTTTGTCCTCAAATCAGGAAAAATTTTCTCTATATTTTCTTTTAACTGTTGTGCTTTTCACAGTTATCTCTGTAATCCACCTGAAGCTGACTTTTTTGTACAAAATCAATGTGAAATGGGCAGTCTAATTTTTTTCCATGTGGATAACTAATTGTCCTGTACCATTTATTCATCTATTCCATACTGGTTTATAGTGCCATCTGTATGATACCAAGTTTTTCTAAATGAGTGGTTCTGTTTAGGGGACTTCCTGATACATCTATTGGTCTGTCTATTCTTATACTAGCACCATACTGTCTTTATAATAAGTTTTGATATTTGGTATATCAAGAACCTTCACACTTTCCTGTTCTTCAAAGTTGCCTTTGTTACATTTAGCTTTTATTGAAAGACTTACTGAGATTTTTACCGGAACTTTATATTTTATTGGGACTTTTATTTAATGATCAAGTAAGTCTTTCCATTTGTGAATATTGTGATGGTACAATTAGTGAGAATTTTGACCTTATTTGTATTAAATAATGTTTTGTTATTGTCTCCATGAAGTCCTTTCTCATCTTTTATGATATAAAGATATATATCCAGCATAATTCTGACTTAATTTGTTCTGATGATTTGGTTATAACTCTCTTGTGTTTTGACAGTCTTATCATTTACAAATAAGCCGGCATAGATAGCCAACATTCTTTATTTCAGGTAGTGTCCTTCGTTTCTGACTGGATCTTTTTCATGCTGTTGAGGTCCTAAGTTCATTCAGCATCCTTATAACCAGTGTTTAACCTCTGAATCTGATAATTTGCTTATCTCTACTTTGTTTAGTTTTTTTTCTGGAGTCTTGTTCTGTTCTTTCATTTGGACCATGTTTCTTTGTCTCCTCATTTTGAAAGCCTTCCTGTGTTTGTTTCTATGTATTAAGTAGAGCTGCAATGTCTCCCTGTCTTGGTAGCATGGTCTAATGTAGTAAGTGTTCTTTAGGGTCCAGTGGCACAGCCCCAAGCTGGATACACGAGAGCCATCTTTAGTGTGGGCTGACTACACCCTCCTCTTGTGGTTGAGCCTTGATTACCTTTGGCAGATCAATGGGAAGGATTTCCCCAGGCCAGTCACCTGCAAGGACTGGCTTTGACCACTGATCACCAACCTCTGCCCTCCATGGAGGATCAGTTGTACAGGGGCAGATGTGGTCTGTAGTTGTCCACTCTGTGTACAGGCTCTAGGGTTTACTGGGTGGTGCAGGCCAAGGTCAGCCCGCACTGTGTTCTGCCCAAGGCCGTTCTGCCTGAGCTATAAAGCAATCTGAGATGGCTGCTACTTGTGCTGGGTTTGGAGATTCCCAGGCAAAGCCAAGCTGTGAATCTAGGCTAGCTGCTGTTAGTGTCTGGCCTGGAGCTCCTTAGCAAGAAATATGGAGGGCTGGGGGCTCACTGAGGCCTGGTGTTGCTTGTTTGAGAGGATTTAGGAATTTGTGAAGCATGAGCCGAGACCAGCCGTTCATATGGAAAAGCAGGTTGGCCAGAGTCTCTGGGGATCTCCAGGGCAGGGCAAACAGTGTCAGCCAGGCTGATGGAGTCTCTATTATGGCACCAACCTGCTGGCACTGTGGCTTTGTGGGGGAGGGATTCAGTAAAGGGACAATGGCCCCCCTTTCTGTGTAGGAGAAGGCTGTCCCTCAGCTCTTGCCTTGATGCAACATTTCAGTTTCTCCCTGTGTGCCATTGTTGCCTTTCAAACTGCTACCATGGTGCTGGAGCTCAGAAGGAGTGAGTCTGATTAAGTCCCTGAATTGGTTCTTGAAGAGGAACTCCTTGGGACTCCAGAAGTTTCTTCCACCAACTCAATCCCCACTGGTTTTTGCAGCCAGAAGTTATGGGGTCTTATCTCCCTGGTACTGGAACCCTGGACTGGGGGTCCTGGTGTGGGGCTGGGACTCCTTGCTCCCAGTATATCCCTCCTGAATTTATATCCACCACACGTGGGAGAGGGACCAGTCCATTCTACATCTTTGCCTCTCCTACCAGTCTAGATGGTTGTGGTTTCTTTAATTCCATAGTTGTCAGACGTCCATTCAACTCAATTTCTTATGGCTCTGAGTGATGGTGGTTCTGTTTTAGTTGTAGCTTTGATGTGGTTGTGTGTGAAGGTGAGCCATGTTTACCTATGCCATCTTGACCAGAACTTGAGCCCACATTCTTGTATTGATTCTCACTTTCATTGGAATGCTTCTCAAGTCTCACAATTAAGTATAATGTTTGATTTTTGTTTTTGATAGATTTCCTATTGAACTTCTAGCTCTCTACCTTGCTCAGATTTTTACTGTGAAGAAATACTAGATTTTATGAATAACTATTTTGTCTGTTGAGATCATTGTGTACATTTTTTAATATGAAAATGTGGTTTATTGTATCAGTTAACTTCTACTGTTGAATCATCTTTGCATTTCTGGATGAACTCTGCTTAATTGTGATGATTTTGTAAAAATAAATGCTAGATTCTGTTCTGATATTTTAAGATCTTTACATATATGTTCCTAGGTGAAGTTGGCCTATAATTTATTTCTTTGTACTGTCATACATTTCTGGTTTTGTATCAAAGTTATATAACTTAAAGAAATTTTTCTGTTGAGTCTGATTTTTATTCCTTTATAAGTAGGTTATCTTTTCCTTAAGAGCCTTTAAGATTTCACCTGATACCTTGGTCCTCTGCAAGGACCAGTCTGATAGAGCTTTTTTATGCTCTATCAGAGTGTGAATATGCAGGTACACATGTAAACATTTTTTTCCCTTCTGCTCAGAACTCACAGTGCTTAGTCCGAAGATACATATCTTTATTTAATTCAGGAAAATTCTTACCAGTTACATCTTTTTTAAAAAGATTTTCTTTATTTATTTGTAGAGAGGGGAAGGGAGGGAGAAAGAAAGAGAAACATCAATGTGTGGTTGCTTCTTGAGCACCTCCTACTGGGGACCTGGCCAGCAACCCAGGTATGTACCCTGACTGGAAATTGAACCAGCAACCCTTTGGTTCAGAGGCTGGCACTTAAGCCACTGAACCATACCAACCAGGGCTCCCAGTTACATTTTTAAATATTGTTTGAGTACTTTTCTTTCCCATCTCTTCTTTTAGAACTCCTATTAAACATTGTATCAGGGATAGTTTCTGCTGTAAGTAACAATATCTGACTCACTGTGCTTTGGCATTTATTGTTTGGTTAACAAGAAGTGTAGAGATCTTTCAACAGATCTCTGAATGATCTCTGAGTATGCATGGTCATCAAGGGGTCTACATTGGTCTACATTTTTTTTTCTGATTTCCTTTTTTTTTCCCCCCCTGTGAGCTTTCTAACAGTTTTGGCCATCTGTGTTATTTTTACTCCTTCAAAAGGAATCTCTTTATCCTCTGGCTGCTTTCATGATTTCTCTTTGTTTTTGGTTTTACAAAAGTGATGCTTTACTGAGCATTACTGTGGTTTTCTTTGAGTTATTTTGGGTGAGATTTATGGAGATATTTGAATCTGACTTGATGGCTTTCATTAATTGTAGAAAAGTCTCATCCATTATCTCTTTAAATATTTCTTCAGATCATCATCATTTTACTCATTTGTCTCCAATTACATATATGCTCTGTTTTTCACTATATACCCTGTCTTACCCTCTTTTTTTTTTTTTTTTTTTTTTTTTTTGTATGTATGCTTTGGTTACTCATGCTTCATTTCTCAGTGTTTTCTTCCAAACTTTCTCCTAGTTCACTGATATTTTTCTTTAAATGTGTCTAATCTGAAATTAAACCAGTCATTGAGTTTATGGTTTCAGGTATTTGTTTTTCTTTTTAGTTTTAGAATTTCCCTTTGGTTTTGCTTTATAGTTTTCCGTTTTCTGCTGAAAATTTTCAGTCTTGTCTATTTTCCTTGAATATATCGATCATAGTTATTTAAAGTCTGACTAAAAACTCCATTATCATTACCCACTGTGGATCTCTTTGTATTGCCTAATGTCACTCTTTTTTTAAACATGTAATTTTGTCATCGTATACAGGCCTAATTATTTTTAAATGAAACCTGAACATTGTATATAGTCAGTTTTAAACTATTTGAGGCCTAGGATGGTTAACTTCCTCCAATGAGTTTTACTTTTGACAGGCACCTTGGGCCACTAGCAATCTAGGATCATTTGAATCCAATCAAGATTTGAAGCTGTGGTTTCAGTTCCTACCAGGGCTAGTCTATTTCCTGTAAACCTTCTTACTCTTACTCCTAGTGAATGTCCCTTTAAGGTCCCATTTGTAGTGTGGGGATTTATGTTGGCCTTCTTCTTTGAGGGTTCTAAACTCTAATTTTGTCTCTTTAGCCCAAGGAGTCTATTAAAACCAAGGCTCAGCTTCTCATCCTATCAGCCATGTCTTCCAGAATTGGCCCTTGTTGCTTGAGAAATATCTTAAAGTGGGCTCTCTGGGTTTTCTCTTTTTTATGGATGTTGGCTCCATAATTCCTCAGTCCCTTGTTCTCTCGTGCTTTAAATAGATAATTTTATATATTTTCTAGCTTTTCTAGTTGTTTTCAGTGCAAGGGTTAGTCTGATTCCAGAAATGCCATTACTTGAAGTGGAATTCCCTAAGTTCTGTATTTCTACTCTGTGCCTTAGGTTTTGTTTTTGTTTTGTTTTTTCTTGCAACTGTGAGGTTATCTTGCCTCACAGTTGCAAGATAACCTCTGTGGTTGTGGGTGTCATGTCTAAGGTCTGTACTAAATTTTTTTTTCATATTAACATGTTTTTCATTTCAATTTTTATTTCAAATATTTTATTGCTTCTTTATATCTTTGACCATCTTAAACATATTTAGAATCTTCATTGAGCTGTTACATCAAATTATTTTTTCCTTGAATGAGTTTTCATTCTTTTTTTAATTTCCAACTGAGGATATGTTTTTATTGATTGTAGAGAGAGAGAAACATGGATGTGAGAGAAATATCAATTGGTTGCCTCCCATACATGCCCCAACTGGGAATTGAACTCACAACCTAGGCATGTGCCCTGACTGGGAATTGAACCCACAGCCTTTTGGTGTACAGGATGATGCTTCAGTCACCTAAGCCACCTGGTCAGGGCTTCTCCTCAATTCTTTATAAGGAGCCAGTTTAACCTTGATACCCAAACGTGACAAAAACAGTAAAAAGCAAATTAGGACATTCTCACTTACGAAAATAGATGCAAAAATATCTTTTAACAAAATACTGGCAAACCAAATCAGGAATATATATTGGCTTTTCAGTTTTACTTCAGGAATGTTGGTTGGCTTTAACATTTGAGAATTAATGTAATTCATTATATTAAGAGAATAAAGAAGAAAAATCATCTTGATAGATGCTGAGTAATTATTTGATTAAGTTCAGTGTTTATTTGTGGTAAAAAAACTCTTAGCAAATAGAAATAGAAAAACAAGTACTAAATTTACAACAAACATAGTGCATAATGGTGAGCTGCTGAAAATTTTACTTTAAGATCAGGAATGAGACGAGGATACCTGCTACCATCACCATTCAAGATTATACTGCATGTCCTAGACACAAGAATTAAAAAGAAGAAGAAATAAATCTTATCAGTGTTCACATACAATGTGACTGTAAATTCTTAAGATTCTAGAAAATCCAA
Source organism: Phyllostomus discolor (assembly GCF_004126475.2). NCBI lineage: Eukaryota > Metazoa > Chordata > Mammalia > Chiroptera > Phyllostomidae > Phyllostomus > Phyllostomus discolor. The sequence continues at coordinate 40,253,454 of NC_040908.2, forward strand.
GAAAGGAACCCACAACAAGATTGCTGGATATAAAGACCATATTTTTTAATCAATTATTTCTACATAACAGTAACAAAGTGAAATTTTAGAAAGACACCGTGTACCAAAAAATGAAAAGTAAAAAAAGAATACCTCCATGTAGTAAACTATAAAACATTAGAGTCAATAAAGTTATTTTTAAAAACCATTTTTGAGAAAAATATTTTGGTGAAGAGGGTTATAGAACTTTTAGCTCTGATTCTAAATGTATATGGAAATTCAAAGGGTCATACAGTCAAAACATTCTTGAGGATAAAGAACATTGTGGGAGAACTTGTTTTATTGGATACTAAGATCTATCATAAAACTATAATAATTATGATAGTGTCATTTAGGTACAAGGATGGACAAATATCTAGCAACCAAGTCTGAGAAAATGGACAGGTGTCTTAAAAGGAAACTACAGATTGAAGATAGTACTAATAATGCCAGCATAAACTAGAATATAGTGTTCATTCAGCTATTTTATCTTAATACATTTTCTCTTAACACTGAGATTCTAACCAACTAGATATTACAGATTATTTCTCACTCTTAACATATCTTCGGTAGAATCTCATTGCACTAGTTATAGGAGGAATTTAATAGTTAATTTAAATTAAATCTGTTGTGTTTAAGTTACTGTTTTGAATCTTTTTTGGTTTAGATCTGCTGATTTGGGTCCTACTTTATTGGCAAGACCTGGACAACCAGCACTCACCAGAGTGCCCCCACCTGTTCTTCCAAGGCCATCACAGCAGACAGGAAGTAGTGTGAACACTTTCAGACCAGCTTACAGCTCATTTTCTTCAGGATATGGTGCCTATGGAAATTCATTTTATGGAAGCTATAGCCCTTATAGTTATGGATATAATGGGTTAAACTATAATCGCCTCCGTGTAGATGATCTTCCGCCTAGTAGATTTGTTCAGCAAGCTGAAGAAAGCAGCAGAGGTGCATTTCAGTCCATTGAAAGTATTGTGCATGCATTTGCCTCTGTCAGTATGATGATGGATGCTACCTTTTCAGCTGTGTATAATAGTTTTAGGGCTGTATTGGATGTAGCGAATCATTTTTCCCGATTAAAAATACACTTCACCAAGGTTTTTTCAGCTTTTGCATTAGTTAGGACTATAAGGTATCTTTACAGACGGTTACAGTGGATGCTAGGTTTAAGAAGAGGCTCTGAGAATGAGGACCTGTGGGCAGAAAGTGAAGGAACTGTGGCTATCCTTGGTGCCGAGGACAGAGCAGCTAACTCAGCAAAATCTTGGCCAATATTCTTGTTCTTTGCTGTTATCCTTGGTGGTCCTTACCTCATCTGGAAACTGCTCTCTACCAACAGTGATGAAATAACAGGTAAGAGTAAAAGAGTGGATTCAAAAACCATATAACAATCTCAAATTTCAAGGATAGATTTGTTAAATTAGCATTATGTTATTTGTATTTAATTTTTGATCCAGTTATATTTTTAGTTAAGAAATTCAAAACTGGAAGAGAAATATATAGCAGAAACAGGTTTCTTGATTTATTCATTGTTCATTCAGTGTAATAGTACACATTACCTAACTACTGTTTACAAGGTACTGAACTTGATGTTATGGAGTATATAAAGATACATAAGATGTAATCCCCCTCTTTTTCTAAAACTTACTGGCAGGGAGGTAAGACACATACACAGGTAATTGTAATGAGGCAGAAAAAGTATGGTAAGTAATGTGACAGGGAAAGACAAGGTTTATTGTCCCTTTTTATATGCAAGACACTGTTAGGTATTTTGTGTATTTTATGTCATTTAATTTTTACAATAACCCTGAGATAGAAATAATCTTCACTTTGCAAGGGACAGAACTAAGGTTTAGAGAAGTCACTGCCCAAGGTGACATCTTTAATAAGGTAGAACCAAAAACAAAACCAGGCCTGTTTGTTAAGTTCCTACTCCGTCAACTGGTACAGAGCACTACCTCAATTTAAAAAAAGAAAGCTGTCTTTTTATTTTATTTTATTTTTTATTTTTTGTCTGTTAGTATCCAAGAAGTGTCACATAAGTTAGATTTTTGAAGGACAGGTAACAGCTTTGAACAAAAGTACATAGGCAGGAAATGTGATGTTTGTTTAGCAGCTGTCCCACAGTATAGGATAAAAGGATAATAAATAAGGCTGAGAAATGAGGTTGAAGGCTAATAATGGAAGATCTTAATCTTCATTTAGTAAGGAAAGGATTTGTATATGTTTAAACAGACTTGTTTATACGTGTGTGTGTGTGTGTGTGTTTATAGTGTTCTGTTTTAAAAATTGATTTTATAGAGAGAGGAAGGGGGAAAAGACAGAGAAAGAAGCATAGATTTATTGTTCCACCTATTTATTTATGCATTCATTGGTTGATTCTTGTATGTGCTCTGACTGGGGACTGAATCCACAATATTGGCGTATCGGGGTGATGTTCTAACCGTCTGAACTACCTGGCCAGGGCATATAAACAGTGTTCTAATGAGATTAGTCTGTCTCAAGCGTTTAAAATAGATCAGTGCAGGTTAGAACAAGTTGAAATTGATTGGTAAGATTCATAAAGAATGTTGGGTTATGTTTACCTTTATTTCCCCAAAAGCTAACAACCTGCTTGGGACACAGAAGGTGCTTAATAAGTGTTTATTAATTTGAGGATATCAGTTATAATGCATTTGCAATTGACTGGATTAGAAATAATGAAGGCCTGAATTAGGGTGTGTGAAACAGGATTGAACAAATTTAGTTACCGAATGGATAGGTGTGGTACACAAAAGGAAAGGTAGAATCAAAATGCCCTAGGCGCTTAAATTTGGGTTATTAGAGAAATCATTGTTTCACTCATCAATTCAGTAAATATTTTTTAGGACTACCATATTCTAGGAGCTTGGAATATAGTAGTAAATAAAACATTAAAAGAAAATGCCTTCCCTTCTGACTATCCAGGGAAGACAGCAATAAGCCAAGTTAAAATATATACAGTTGATCTTTGAACAATGCAGGTTTGAACTCCGGGGTCCATTTATATGTTGATTTTTTTTCAGCCCTTTCTATATGTGGGTTTTGAATCCACGGATTCAACCAGCCATGGGTCAAAAACTATGTTTTTGCATTCCCAACCATGGATGATAAGAAGGGCCAACTGTAGAGTCACAAGGTACACATGGACTTTGGACTGTACAGGGTCGGGTGGGGAGAGGGGGGGTGTCAGCACTCCTAACCCCTGCATTGTTCAAGGGTCACCTGTAGAAGTCAGAAGGTAGTAAATACCTTTGGGAAAAAAATAAAGCAAGGACAAATGTCACGGAACCAGGGTTAGGAAGTGAGGTTACCATGCTCCACCAGGCTGGGAACAGCAAAAGTACAAAGGTATTTAAGTGGTAGTGTGCGCAGCATGTCATGTGAACAGCAAGGGATCCCGTGGGAAAGGAGCAAAGTCTGAGTAGTAGGAAATGAAGGAGGGAAGAGTGCAGTGTTTGGGACATCCAAGCAAGTACAAAGGAAATTTCTGTATTTCACAGTCCATTGAACTGTACAATTGAGAAGTTTCCACTTAATGTTCATTTGGAAATGACTGATATTTCTTGTAATGACACAGTAAAAGTTAATACAAAAGAAGAATTTAACAGAATTATACTCTATTCACCTCATGGGTGAATATGCTCAGTTAAAACCACAAGTTCATTGGACTGATATCAGGATTTGTCAGTACCTATCTGTGCAAAAGACATTTTCAAAGATGAAATACCTCAAATCTCTATGAATGAGCATTAACAGATGAACATTTGTACTTGATATGATAGGAAACACTGCCTTTGAACTCCTAAAATCCCATTTTTCTCAGTAGTAGACCTGTATTATTTTTTAACTCAATTTTTATTACATTTGAGTTTTGTCAAAAAATTATGGAAAGTTATTTCTCTCACTATATAAGTAACTACAGTATCTCCAGATTGCTTCATGACCTGCAGAGCCTAAAATATTTACTATCTGACCTTTATAGAAAAAAATTTTCCAAACCTTGGCTCAAAGTAAGGGAGCTAGAATTTTGAGCTTGATGAAAAGGGAAAAGTTCATAATAGATATCCTAGTGAACATGCTATTGATTTTATATCATGTTAATTATAGAATTTACTTTAGGGGGAGACTTTCCTTGGCAAATAAATGTATGCAGTTTGCAAACTGTAGCCAGTGAAATAACTTCATTTTATTTTTGTAAGTTTTTCTAACCTAATCTTAATTCTTAATTTGGTTTATAGACAATACCAACTGGGCAAGTGGTGAGGATGACCATGTAGTTGCTAGAGCAGAATATGATTTTGCTGCTGTATCTGAAGAAGAAATTTCTTTCCGTGCTGGCGATATGCTGAACTTAGCCCTCAAAGGTAACAGAATATAGATAAATTGAAACTATCTGTGAATTTTTAGAAATTATAAGTGTAATATTAAAAACTGCAACAAGGGTATTGGTTATTGTTGGTCAACTCGAAGTAGTTACTAGGATTTCTCTTTCGTGTCTATTTAGAACTTTCAGGTTTGGGTAGTGGTGGAGAAATGCCCTAACAGTTGTTCCAATAATATTTCACTGAGATAAGGAGTTTGTTTATATAATCTCTTCTAAACTCAAAACACTTGTATTCCAAATTCTGTTAATCCCCACACAAAAACATAGGGTAAACACTAAATATAACAAATATAACAAAGAAATTATCTAGCATTATTTAAACATCCCTTTCCTTCTTCAATTGCTGGGGCTGTTATTGCTTTCTTTCTTAAATAGTGTTTACTTCAGAAACTTCAACTTGAGTATTTTAGGAATTACTGTCATGAAGTATTTAGACCAGGTCACTAACAGTTTTTAATTGCTCTAGGCAAAGTAGCCTTTTTCTTCAGCTATCCCAGTATTGATGAACAGAATTTTTGTTGATTACAAAAAAAGGTATTTTGTGTGTTTTTGAAGATTCGAGTTTGCTACAAAAAGTCACATAGTTGGTAAAGATACTAGTAATAATAATAACAACCCTTAAAATAATAATGCTGTGAAGTGCAAACTGTTACTATTCTGTCCCTGTTTTACACATGAGAAAACTAAGACTCAGAATTCTGAGTAAATTGCCCATATCACAAAACTGAGATGTAGCGAAGGTGAACTTTGAATGTAGTAGGTTTATCTGGCTTTGGAAACCTGTACTTTTAAACACTTGGACTGTTTTCTGTATAATCTATTAATAGGAGCCTTTAATTGCTCTTAAGTCACTCTTTACATAAAGGAAAAAATACCATCAATATTCAAATTATTAGTTTAATGTGTAAATAATTAAAAATTTTGGATCAAATTTGCTAAATCTCTGCCATATCCCCTCATACACAAAATCTTGCCTTCTACGTGTTACATCCATATTTTCCTTCTAGTGAAAGCCGCACCTTACTATTTTGGATTTCAGAAGGACTTCTTTATAGGATTTGTTCTTAGAGATAGGACCATTCAGATAATTAGTTTTAATTACTCTAAATAGAGAATAAAAAAAAAGTGTCTTTTGGTTACATTATAACGATTTAGAAAAATGTCTTAGGTTATTTTTCTCCTAATATTGCCTCCTAACACTTTGGCTTTGCTTCTTTGCTTTCTTTCATCACTCAAGTAAAGTATATCTGCACATTTAGAATGAAATCATTCACAGACATGGTTAACTTATTTTATATTTTTATAGCATATTAAATATTAAAATGTCATATTGTACCTAAACTGTAATATTGAACTAAACTGTAACAGTTTAACAGCTTTTTGAAGACATGGATCAAATAGGTAGGAGAATACCAAAATACAAAATTGAATATATTAAATAATCTTTCCTACTTTAAGGTTAGGTTAGTCCCTTTAACTTTTTTCATATGGCTGGAGGTAACAGAGGGCTTCATTTTTGCCCATCTTGGATTAAAATTAACATTCCCTGTCTCCAGGCTTGTCCATCATAATCATATGGGATAAATTTTACATTTTGGCTAAAAGGACGTAAAGAAAGCTGGCTTATGTGAAGGTATATATTTATTTTCTATACATATGCCCGACTTATGTATGCCTGACTTATGCCTGGTCCACTCTATGAATGGACCAACTGATATAAGCTTTATGTTCTTCAAGGTCAAAAATATATTTAGTAAGTATAAAATGTATAAATTGTAAGAAGGGACCCTAGAAATGTTAAGCCTATCATTATTTGATACTGAATGCTTGTATATATACTTTTTGTTTATATATTTTATTATATATAGTTGTAACACAGATTTTACAGATTTTACTATCAATATTCTGTTGAACTCCAAATTATGTTGTAATTACAAGGCTGTCTTTTCTTTCATCAGAACAGCAACCCAGAGTGCGTGGTTGGCTTCTGGCTAGTCTTGATGGTCAAACAACAGGACTTGTACCTGCTAATTATGTCAAAATTCTTGGTAAAAGAAGAGGTAGAAAAACACTGGAATCCAGTAAAATTTCCATGCAGCAACAATCTTTGACCAATACAACACTAATTAAAGGAGCCACAGCCGCTGATTCTTTGGATGAACAGGAAGCTGCCTTTGAATCTGTCTTTGTTGAAACTAGTAAGGTTCCAGTTGCACCTGATTCCACTGGGAAAAGTAGAGATAAACAAGATCTTTGATATCTTTCATGTTTGCCTGCAGTTGAACTGTAGAGTACTTTTTAAAAATTACTTCTTACAGAGGAATTATTCTACAGTCCTGTGAACACATTTATTAATTGCTATTCCAGGTGTTTTGCTGCTAGAAATTGTTAAAGTTGTACACTAGTATGTTGATCTAGCGACCTGGTTACATTTTACAAGTGATCGGACCACAAGGATGTTTGTTTCACTTAGATTTTAAGATTATGGAAACTGGTATCATTTTCATCTTATTTAAAACCCTATGCTTATTAAAGGAGTAAGAGTGATGAAACTACAGAATATACTGTTTGCTAAGTAGACATTAATGCTTTTAAAAATTCTACATTAGTTACATTGGAATCCTCAAATTGAGTGCTAACATGTGAGAACAGGAAAAAAGGCTAATTTTTTTTACAACTTATATTGAATAATAAAAATTTTTTGGATCTGTATTACATTCAGTCTTGGTTGTTTTAGGCACTAATGTTTTTGCCCACTAATAGTTGGTACCATCATCTTTTACTGTATTTTTAAAAATATCTTGAAAAGGTTGCTGGAAGCATTTTGAGGGAGATGTTTCTAGAGTGATATTTAGCCCTCATAGTTTTTTCCCTGCTAATAAAAAGGCTGACACTTATCTTTCTTACAGATTATTTCATTTCTTCTGAGGATCTTCTGAACTTTTTTTTTCCTTTGGGATATGACTAGTTTTCATCCTGTATGAAACGGGATATAGGAAAGATTTACTTTCTTTTCCTCCTACGAGGACTTAAGTCCTTTGAGTTTGTGTTTAATGATATAATCAGTTCTAGCAGTAATGATTTAAAATCTTTTCATAGATCTTCTGCTTCTAATTTTCAGAAGTCCATATTCAGGCTATTCATTGAAAATATACATTTTTTAGGATTAGTTTTCAGGATTAGTTTAACCTGAATTGCCATTTAGCATATGATAATGCTATGTGACTTGTTTTTTGTTTAATAATGACTTTAAATGCAGTTAAATTTCAGTACACTGAATATTTCCACAAAAAAATTGGAAAATTTGTATACTTGCTGTGATCATACTGCAAAGCAGTACTGTTAGGAGTACAGATGTACAAGAATATATTCACAGGTATTGCTGAAAACTTGCAATTTTTATAGAGATTTTGATTTAGTATTTGTATCTTTCTTTTTATAGACTTTATGTTAACCAAATAAGTAATTCTAGAACAGCTCCAGCTAAAACATATAGGAACCAAATATGTACTCAGCATAGAACTTTACTAAAAGCTTCTTGGGAACCTCTCTTTTGAAATGACAGTATAATGAGTAACATTTAAAATGCAAATGTTGACCCTATGCAGAAAAAAGTAAAAATATAGCAAAATTTACATATCTTAAAGTCTGTTTTCTAACATCCAGGTATTAGTTAACCTTCAAGTTGAGATAAAGTTTCTTGTATATTATCTTCCATTTTTGTTCTGCAATTAGAGGTTCTGCTTTGTTTTGTTGTAGAGTAATCTATAGAAATTTTGTTCTTGAAACAAATTTTTAAATTTGGTGTTGAGACATCTGAATTGAATGCTAAGTCAAGTGTACAGGTGAAATGTTGAGTCAGTGCTATTTAAGTTAGAAAAGGTAAGTCTTTACATTACAATTTGTGACTGATATTAAAGATGTATAGGGAGAAGAGTATAGCACAGAATGAAAAGAATAATTTCACTTAGGCTGTTTTGGTTTCTTTTTGTTTTTGTTTTTGTTTTTCAGTTAAGTATGCTGAATTGCAATATATATTATCTGGTAACTATGGGTCTGGAAATTCCTTTGCTATTAAAATTCTGGAAAAGGAATTTAGGATTAGAATAAGAGGAGTTTTATAATCTTTTTTATTATGACAATTTTGCTATACTTTTTTAGATGACATGAAATGTAATGTTCAAGGCTTCAATATTGTTATTTTTAGGAACTTAAGAAGTACTACTTTACAGAAATTACTAACTTAAACCAAAACATTTTCAAATAAAATAATAAATCACAAGTTACAATAAGAAAACAGGTTTTATTTACTAATTTTTTCTGATTTTATTTTGTCAGTTTAGAAAGGAAAAAGAGGACTGTAAATTTTCATGTTTTAACATTTTATTTATATGGATATACTTGATTTAGTCTGTCAGTGTATCATAATTATACATTTACTTGAATATAACTGTCCTTCATCTTGTGCTTTAATGGAAAAAAGAACAAATTGAATGCAGTTAAATTTTATTTTTAAAAGTTACCCTTATTGAACAAATAAAAACACATTAAACTTGATTGACATTCTTAGAAGATAAAATATTAATTCTTTGTTCAAGATTGGAATTGATATAAAAAGTTTCTATTTTTCTTCATTTCATTGTGTATATTAACGACTGCAAACCAGTGTGTCTATTCTGTTTCCTTGTGAGTTAAAGGAAAATACTAAATTTACATTTATATATAAATTATCAAGAAGGTGAGTTAAATAAAAATAAGACCACAAATCTAGGTTTTGGAATCTAATCTGGACACCACTACTACTTACTATAAGATTTAACTCACATGAGTTTTAGTTGCCTCATTGATAATGTTGAGCAAAGCTATGTCTGCCTCACATGAGAGAGCTTTTTTTTTTTCACAAGTAGGATTTTTTTTATTTGTCACCATTAATCTGAATTTTAAACAGATTCTTGAACCGGGAACTCATTATCCATCAGCTTGTTAATGTTAGCGCTTGTCTCATCACCCATAGCTTTTCCAGAACTGCTACATTCATTGTGAAGTTATTTGAGTTTTCCCAGTTCAAACTTGAGCTTCTTTAGCATTTTGGCTTTTCTAACAAAGACATGATGGAGTGGATAAATAGATTTGCAAGCCTTTCCTATGTCTTTTCCAGTGCTATCTGGAATAAATTTATTGACCACTTCTTTCACATCATTTGTACCTCTCAGGTAATTTCCATAATCTTTTTCCAGGTTTGGTGGACCTATTGATTCTGAGAATAAGAGGTTTTCAGAATCTAATTGTTGTATTTTTTAATAAAACCAGCATAGAACTGATGAAGCAAATACCCATCAGTAGTCTTGACATCAAAATGAGTTTCATTCATGACCTGCCATTTTTTGACCATGGAGCACATTTTGTCATGGGTAAGATCCATACCACAGAAATTAAGCAGTGTTTTCTCTGAATGCCATCAATAATTACCTCAGATTTTCTATATGCAGCTACATCATTCTGCAGATCAGCTAGGCTCACCTCAAAAACATAACCCTGGAGATCATCAGACGCGATTTTGGTTTCTTGAGTCTTCATGACTAGTGTTTTTCCAATATTTCTTATATTGAACATAGCTGGTACTTTCATATTATACCAGTCTTTCATAGAAAATGGGTTGACCACTTTCCTCTTGGCTTTTGTAAGGTGCTTGTTCTTGCCAACCGCCATGTGCTGTTCAGCTTGCCAAAAGGGAGGAAGTTGAGAGTGTTTTTTAAAAATATAAAGCAAAATCCATAGTTCCAGCCAAGATAGAGGCATAGTACACACACTGTGTCTCTTTGCACAACCAAAAGAAGGGCAACAAAAATTTAAAAACAAAAAAAACAGAACTGACAGAAAAATCAAATTGTATGGAAGTCCGACAACCAAGGAGTTAAAGAAAAAAACATTCATCCAGACCAGTAGGGGACAGAGACGAGCAGCAGGGTGGAGAGGACTCGCAGCAAGATAGCAGCTGGTGGAGCGGGCGGTCCCATATTTGCAATGCAGATAAACTGGGAGGAATAACTGGGGAGCAAGACAGACCATGCAACCCAGGGCTCCAGCGCAGGGAAATAAAGCCTCAAACCTCTAATTGAAAACACTGATAGGGTCTGAGGCAGCAGGAGACACTCCCAGCCTCACAGGAGAGTTTGTTGGAGAGACCCACAGGGTCCTAGAATGTACAAAAGCCCATCCACCTAGGAATCAGCACCAGAAGGGCCCAATTTGATTGTGGGTAGTGTAGGAAGTGACTGAAAACTGGCAGAGAGTGGAGCAAGTGCCATTGTTCCCTCTCAGACCCTTCCCCCACATACATTGCCACAACACAGTGACAGGGGTTGCCCAGCCCTGGTGAACACTTAAGCCTCCACCCCTTATATGTAGCAGGCATGCCAAAACAAAACAAAAATGGCCCAAATGGAAGGACAGATCAAAGCTCCAGAAAAAAATACAACAAAGTAATGAAGAGCTAGCCAATCTATCAGATGCACAGTTCAAAATACTGGTAATCAGGATGCTCAGAGAATTGGTTGAATGTGGTTGCAAATTAGATAAAAAAAAATGAAGGCTACACTAAGTGAAATAAAGGAAAATATACAGGGAACCAACAATGATGAGGAAACTGGGACTCAAATCAACAGCGTTGACCAGAAAAAAGAAAGGAATATCCAAACAGAAAAGAATGAAGAAACAATTCAAAAAAACGAGGAGAGGCTTAGGAACCTCCAGGACATCTTTAAATGTTCTAACATTCGAATCATAGGGGTACCAGAAGGAGAAGAAGAAGAGCAAGAAATTGAAAAATTTATTTGAAACAAATAATGAAGGAGAACTTCCCCCATCTGGCAAATGAAATAGACTTCCAGGAAGTTTAGGAAGCTCAGAGAGTCCCAAATAAGTTGGACCCAGGGAGGAACACACCAAGGCACATCAAAATTACATTAGCCAAGGTAAAAATGAAGGAGAGAATCCTAGAAGCAGCAAGAGAAAAGGAGACAGTTAACTACAAAGGAGTTCCCATAAGACTGTCAGCTGATTTCTCAAAAGAGACCTTGCAGACAAGAAGGGGCTGGAAAGAAGTATTCCAAGTCATGAAAGACAAGGACCTACATCCAAGATTGTTCTATCCAGCCAAGCTATGGAAGGGCAGATAAAGTGCTTCTCAGATAAGGTCAAGTTAAAGGAGTTCATCATCACCAAGCCCTTATGTAAAATGTTAAAGGGATTTATCTAAGAAAAATAAGATATAAAATATGAACAGTAAAATGACAGCAAACTCACAGTTATTAACAACCACACCAAAAACAAAAACAAACTAAACAAACAACTAGAACCGGAACAGAATCACAGAAATAGAGATCACATGGAGGGTTATCAGCAGGGGAGTGGGAGTGGAAGAGAGGTGGGGAAAAGGTATGGAGAATTAGTAGCATAAATGGTAGGTAGAAAATAGGGGGAGGTTAAGAATAGTATAGGAAATGTAGAAGCCAAAGAACTTACAGGCATGACCCATGGACATGAACTAAAGGGGTGGGGAATGGGGGTGGGAGGGGGTGTGAGGGCAGAGGGGAATAAAGAGGGGAAAATGGGACAACTGTAATAGCATAACCAGTAAAATATATTTTTAAAATAGCATATATATATATATATAAAGCAATCAAAAGTAAGATGTTATAGCAGTTACATGTTTTATAAATGTTTCCATGTAGACTTCAGCCAAGATGGAGGTGTAGGTATATACACTTTGGTTCCTCGCACAACCAAAAGGACAACCACCAATTTGAAAACAAAAAAACAGGAACTGCCAGAAAATCAAATGTTATGGAAATCTGACAAAGAGTTAAAGAAGAAACATCCATACTAGGTAGGAGAGGTGGAAACAGGCAGCCAGGGTGGAGAGGACACGCAGCAAGGTGGTGGCTGGCAGACCAAGCAGTCCCATATTCACATGTGGATAAACCAAGAGGAACAACTGGGGAGTGAGACCACACAATCCAGGTATCTAGCACATGGAAATAAGTCCTAAAGACCTCTGGCTGCAAAAACCTGTGGGGTTTGCAGTGATGGGAGAAACTTATCCTCACAGGAAGTCCGTTGAAGGGACCCACATGGTCCTAGAATGTACACAAACCCGCCCACCCAAAAATCAGCACTATAAGGGCCCAATTCACTTGTGGGCAGCAGGGAAAGTGACTGAAAGCAGGGTGAGAGCCAAGCAAGCACCATTGTTCCCTCTCTGACCAACCCCCACCTCACACACACACACACATACAGTGCCACAACACAGCAATGTGGGTTGCCCCACCCTGGCAAATACCTAAGGCTCCACCTCTTACAAGGTAGCTGGTAGGCCAAAATAAAATAATATATCCCAAATGAAAGAACACATTAAAACTCCAGAAAAAGAACTAAGCAACAAGGAAATAGCCAACCTATCAGATGGAGAGTTCAAAACAAAGGTAATCAGGCTGCTCACAGAAGTGATTGAGTATGGATGCAAAATAAAGGAAGAAGTAAAGGCTATACAAAATGAAATAAAAACTAACAATGAAGGGAAGGAAAATGGGACTCAAATCAACAATTTGGAAAAAAACATTCAGCTGCAACGGGATGAAGAAACAAGAGTTAAAAAAAAAAAATGAGGAGAGGCATAGGAACTTCTGGGACGACTTTAAACATTCCAACATCCGAATCATAGGGGTGCCAGAAGGAGAAAAGGAAGAGCAAGAAATTGAAACCTTATTTGAACAAATAATTAAGGAAAACTTCCCCTATCTGGTGAAGGAAGTAGACATGCAAGTCCAGGACAATCCCAAAGAAGTTGGACCCAAGGAAGCACACACCAAGACACATAATTACATTACCCAAGATTAAAGATGAGAGAATCTTAAAAGCAGCAAGAGAAAAGGAGACAGTTACCTACAAAGGAGTTCCCATAAGACTTTAGGCGGATTTCTCAAAAGAAACCTTGCAGACAAGAAGGGGCTGGAAAGGAGTATTCCAAGTAACCTACATCCAAGATTACTCTATCCAGCTAAGCTATCATTTAGAATGGAAGGGCAGATAAAGTGCTTCCCCGATAAGGTCAAGTTAAAGGAGTTCATCATCACCAAGCCCTTATTATAGTAAATGTTAAAGGGACTTATCTAAGAAATAGACCAAAACTATGAACAGTAAAATGACAGTAAACTTACAACTTCAACAACCGAACCTAAAAAACAAACTAAGTAAATGAACAGGAACAGAATCACAAAAATGGAGATCACATGGAAGGTCATCAGTGGGTAGGAGGAACGGGGAGATGGGGGAAAGGTACAAGGAATAAGAAGCATAATTGGTAGGTACAAAATAGACAGGAGGAGGTTAAGAATGGGAAATAGAGAAGCTAAAGAACTTATATGTACAACCCATGGACATGAACTAAGGGGGGGGGGAACACTGGAGGGAAGGAGGGTCCAGGGGGCTGGGGTTTAAAGGGAAGAAGAAAAAGATGGGATAACTAATAGCATAACCAATAAAAGACACATAGTAAATATTTCCATGTATATTTAAACTTACTACATCCTGTAAAAATGTCACAAAGTATTATCAGTCTAGAATTTCAGGTTCTTATAACTTTGTCAAAATGTAATTTAAATTATTTTCATGAATACCAGAACAGCCTAACAAGAAAACAGGAATATTCATTCAGCACAAGGGATTTTTTTTTTCAGCATTGACTTGAAATATCCTTTCATATTATATAGTCTTTAGAACTGTTTTTTTTTTTTTAATTTATTGATTTTAGGGAGACAGGAAGGGAAAGAGACTGAAAGAGAAAAAGAGATTTGTTATTCTACTTGTTTATGCATCCATTGGTTGATTCCTGCACATGCCCTAACTAGAGATAGAACCCACAACCTTGGTGTAACCAACTGTGCTACGTGGCCAGGTCCTGAACTGTTTCTTTTCAAGTCAACTAACTCACCCTGGCTGGTGTGGCGCAGTGGATTCCCTATCAGGATACTTGCATGGGTTTCAGGCCAGGTCCCCAGTTAGGGGCTTGTGAGACGCAGCTGGTCTGTTTCTCTCCCTCTTCCCCTCTCTCTCTAAAAATCATCATCATCATCATCATCATCATCATCATCATCATCATCTTGAAAAAAAGCCAACTAACTCACAAATCCTGTGAGATACTTACATATAATTCCCCATGAATAGTTTTCCACATTTAAATTGTGTTTAGCTAATCTAACTTAAGTCCCAACAGTGTTTTTGCTCATGTAAAACAAATGTTTTTAGTTTTAAGAATTTCAGTTGCTCAGAGCTAAGTCAGTTACTGGTCATACTTTTTATTGACATCAATATCATTGGTCTAGAAAGGCTACATTTTTTTTTGTTTTATTGTACCGTAATAGTTTTTGTTCATCTCCTGCCTCCGGTTCCATACTCCCCATTCCTTACTGTATTTACTATTTATCTTTTCAAGCCTTCTTCCAGATTTTGAATATATTTCCTGAAAAACTATGTAATATTTATTTTATATAAGTTCTCAATTTTATAAAATTGATATTGTGAAATAAATCTCATTTTGCTTCTTTCATAAAATATTAGGGTTTTAAGACCTATTCATGTTACTTTATATAGCATGCTTTTTACTGATGCATGTTATTTTATTCACATACCATAGTTTATCTTTTCCTCTACTCATAGATAATTAGGTTGCTTCCTGCTATTCCTACTTCTACAAATGTGCACATGCCTTTCTATGAACCTGCCCTGTAGTTTCTATGATAATATATGTGTTCTAGAGAAGAATGGCTGGGTTTTAGGTACATGCATTTTTAATTTTAGTTAAATAATGCTGGATTGTCCTTACGAATGGTTGGACAAGTTTATACTTGCACCGGCAAGATATAAGAGTTTCCCTGTTCTCTACATCTTTAGAAGTGCTTGATATTTTCTGATTTTTGTTATTCTGATATGTGTGAAATTGTATATTGTCTTAATCTGCATTATCTGATTACTAATGAAGCTAAGCTTAGGCTTTTTAGTCATTCTGTGGAAAATACTACATTAATTTGCCTATTTTTCTTTTTTTATTACTTTATTTTTTTAGAGAGAGGGGAAGGGAGGGAGAAAGAGAGGGAGAGGAAGATCAATGTGTGGGAGAGATACATTGATTGGTTGCCTCTCACATGCCCCCCAGTGGGAACCTGGCCCACAACCCAGGCATGTGCCCTGACTGGGAATCAAACCAGCAACCTTTCGGTTTGAAGGGCAGCACTCAGTCTACTAAGCCACACCAGCCAGGGCTGCCCATTTTTCTATTAAGGTTTTCTCTTTCTTGCTGATTATAGCACAAGGAATTCTTTATAGATTCTAGATGTTATTCCCTTGTCAGTTTCAGATGTTGGAAATAACTAAGTCACTGTTAATTCTTGTCTTGGGGTGTCCTTCATGGAATGGAATTCTTTAATTTTCTCCCCAATTGTTTGTTAGGTCTTGTTCTTTCAGTTTTATCGTTTTATCATTTACACTTAGGTCTTTAATTTTAATTGGAACTTACGTTTGGGTGTAGTATAAGGTAAGAGTTCAACTTTTTCTCCAGCTAGTTACTAAGGGGAAAGAGTTAACAAAACCCCTTCTCTCTCTCACTCTGGGAAAATTATCTTGGGTTTACCTTTTCTTTTGCATAATTTTAGATATCTACAGGGTTAAGATAAATACAGAATGTCAAATGTTTAACCAGCAACATTTTTTTGATATACAATGAAAAGGCATCAGCTTTTCAGAGACTTCTGAGTAAAGTACAACTGGTAACTGAGTTTGTTCCTCATTGCTGAGAGCTGGAATGGGAGATCTTCAGGGATTTTTACAAAATAGTGCTTCTTCCTCTGGCACATGAGGCTTCTCTAAGGAGGATGCTCTCCTTTCCATACCATGTTTACTGTGCTTGTTTACTATCCTAGTGCCAAACTAAGTGACCTTGGTGCCAAGTTACATCCTTTCAGATATTGTGGGTATAAATGTCTGCTGGGCATCATTGTAGGATTGTAGTCAGTTTTTCTAACACCATCTACTAAATAATCCAAAATTTCCCCCTTTCAATGCATACCATGTACATGAAACTGTTCGGGGCTCTCAGTTCTGTTTTATTGATATATCAGTGCCTTTTCCCATATAATAATGTCTTAATGTAACTTAATAATGCCACTGTAATATGTCTTCGTATCTGATAGGTGAATCTATTGTGTCCTGTTTTGTGAAAATTAGCTATTTTTGTAATTGTATTCATTTGTATAAGTTTTAGTATCACTTCAAGTTTTTTAAAACGAGCTGCTGGGATCTTGATTGGAATTGCATTGGATTTATGGGTTAATTTAGAGAGAATTAACATTTACAAGGTCAGATCATCCCATTCATGAAATAATTTCTCCCGTTTATTTAGGATATCATGCATATTTTTCGGCTAATTCCTAGGAATGTTAAAATTTCTGTTGCCGTTGAAAATGGTATCCTGTTATTTCTGGTACAGAGAAATATGTTGAGTGTGGTATGATGATCTTGTATTTGTGGCTTATTAGTTCTAACAGTATCGATCCTCCTAGGTTGCCTGTGTAAATGCAAATGCAAAAAGCCTATTCCTTTTTAGCCCATATACTTTCTATTCCTGTTGTTTTGGCCAGGTAGTCTGTAATTCACAGTAACTGTGGTAGCAGGCATTTTTATTTTACTTCTACTTCAGAGTCCAAAGTTGCTCTATTAAATGTGATGTTTGCTGTGAGTTTCAAGCTAGTCTTTATCAAAAGAAGTTCCTTTTTCATTGGTAATTTGCATCTGCATTTGTTTAGAAGGTCTTTTGATTTTTCATTTTTAATTATAGTAATATAATGAATAACACTGATTTTTCTGATATTGACCATTCTTGCATGCCTTCTTGATAGGATTTTTTATAAAATAAATTGCCTTATCAAATATATACATATAAATGAGTGTGGAAAGTGATTAATATAAAAATGAGGTAGCATGCAGAAACGTAGCTATATATAGAAGGCAATATTGCCACTGTTTAATTAGGTGCCCCAGGAGAAGATAAGCTAAAAAGAAGCACTGGATCACAGTCTGGCTTCAGTTTCTCTGAGAATTTATCA
This sequence comes from Phyllostomus discolor, assembly GCF_004126475.2. Classification (NCBI taxonomy): domain Eukaryota; kingdom Metazoa; phylum Chordata; class Mammalia; order Chiroptera; family Phyllostomidae; genus Phyllostomus; species Phyllostomus discolor. The sequence continues at coordinate 40,271,040 of NC_040908.2, forward strand.
AGAGTTTTTTTCTGGAGAAGTCATTGGGCAAGGCCCTGAGCAAATCTTGGGAAGTCTAGGATTATCCACAGTTAGTATATTTTTGAAAGGTCTACCAGCTACTAGAATTGATACCAACACCATGGGGTGGGGGGTTGTGAGCTGCTTAGGCTTTTCTACTTTTAAGCGCCTCATGGGCATCGTTCAGTTCTCAGGAACAGATCAAGACAGAAGACTTGTGTGTTCTCAGATGATCCTGAGAGTAGAACTTGGAGAAAAAGAGCAAGGATTTCATCAGCACATGGTAAAACAAACTAAATGCAGCTATAACCTAGGCCAGGCTCATCCAGATCTTATCAAGTTAAAAATATGGTGTAACAGGCAGCATTTTGAAGGCGGCTCACAATATGTCTAAGTCATTCTGCATAAGTTTCGACTGGTTGTTTGCTTTGTTACAAAGTTTCTGTTTTCCTACGTAGTCTTCCCCCACCTCCTACCCACTGTGTGTTATCTCTGTCTTTCATGATAAAGAGTTTCCTCAGGTTTCTGCTGAACTCTGGTTGTATGTTTAGGAATATGAGGCTGACCTATATGGCCATTTTTGACAAACCTTCAATATTATACTCAGTGATGAAAAACTGAAAACTTTTCCTCTAAGATCAGGAACAAAACAAGGATGTCCACTCTCACCCCTCTTATTCAACATATACTGGAAGTCCTAGCCAGAACCATCAGGCAAGAGTGAAAAATAAAAGCATCCAAATTGGGAATGAAGAACTAAAAGTTCCAGTTTTTGCAGATGGCATGATTCTTTATATAGAAAACTCCAAAGATTCCACCAAAAAAAAAAGCTATTAAAAACAATTAACAAATACAGCAAAGTTGCAGGATAAAAAAATTAATGCACAAAAATTACTGCATTCCGATATACTACCAATGAAATTTCAGGAAAATAAATGAAAAAATTTCTTTTGCAATTGCAACAAAGAAAATAAACTACCTAGGAATAAACTTAACAAAGGATGTGAAGACCCTAAGTACAGAAAACTACAGAGCGTTATTTAAAAGAGATTAAAAAAGACACAATGAAATGGAGAGATATTCATCTTTATGGATTGGAAGAATTAACATAGTTAAAATGGCCATGTTACCCAAAGCAATATACAGATGTAATGCAATCTCCATCAAAATACCAATGCCTTTTTATTTTTAAAAAAGTAGGAAAAAAATTTGTATGGAACCACAAAAGACCCCAAATAGCCAAAGCTATCCTGTGCAAAAAGAACAAAGCCGGAGGTATTGCAGCATTGTATCGGCAGAAAAACAGACACACAGACCACTGGAACGGAATTGAGAGCCCAGAAATAAACCCACATGTATATGAGCAAATACTTTTTTACAAAGGAGCTAAAAACATACAATGGAGGAAAAAAAACCTCTTTAGTAAATGGTGCTGGAAATATTGGAAAGCCACAAGCAAAAGAATGACATTGGACTGCTGTTTGTCCCCATACACAAAAATTAACTCCAAGTGGATTAAAGATGTAAATATAAGGTCTGAAACAATAAATTACATAGAAGAAAACAGGACTAAATTTATGGGCCTTAGTCTTAGAGAAGACTATGAATTTGACCCTAAAAGCAAGGAAAGTAAAGGCAAAAATAAATGAATGGGGCTACATAAAACTAAAAAGCTTCTGCACAGCAAAATAGACCATCGACAAACAAAAAGGCAACCAACCAAATGGGAGAAGATAATTGCAAACAATTCCAACAAGGGGTTAATAACCAAAATATGAAAAGAACCCATACAACTCAACACCAAATAAACAATCCAATTAAAAAATGGTTAGAGGACCTGAATAAACACTTCTCCTAGGAAGACATGCAAATGGCCAATAGGTATATGAAAAGGTACTCAACTAGCTATTAGGGAGATACAAATCAAAACTACAATGAGATACCACTCCACACCTGTTTGAATGGCTATTATAAACAAGACAAGTAAGTTTTGGAGAGGTTGTAGAGAAAAAGGAACCCTCATTCACTGCTGACTGGGAATGTAAACTGGTACAGCTACTATGAAAAACAGTATGTGGAGTCCTCAAAAAATTAAGAACAGAGTTATCATATGACCCAGCAACACCTCTTTTGGTAGATACTCCCAAATTTTGAAAACATTCATAAAGACATGTGCACCCCTATGATTAGTGTGGTATTATTCATGGTGGCCAAGACATGGAAACAACTGAAGTGTCTTTTAATAGATAATTGGATAAAGAAGCTCTGATACATACATACAATGGAATACTAAGCCATAAGGAAAGATGAAATACTGCCATTTACAACAACATGGATTGACCTTGAGAATATCACACTAAGTGAAATAAGTCAGAAAAAAGTTAGCAACCATATGTTTTTACTCATATATGGGATATAAAACTGAAAGCAACAAATGACAAAGAAAATAGAACAAAAGAATAAGAGACTGAACAGCTGATTGAGGACCTTAAGTAGGCAGGTGGGGCTATTGTCTGTAAACTTTGTGTTTAAAGCCATTTCAGAAGGCACGACATAGAGTTTGCTACTATTTCCCTGAATTAAACTATCCAAGTCTCAGAAAAAGTGACCCACCAAACTTAGAGAATGGTCAGGAAAACATACCAGAAAGCACCTTCACTGGAGATAGGCAGATATAGTAAGAGTAGAGTGGAAGTAGAAAACTGTGTGTATACAGTTTCTTCCAAATTTACCAATCTCAGCTCACTCCTCCTCTGAGAAACAGTAAGTGAGGGAGAAAGGGGTACCAGAATGCTGTTATTCCATGTAGAAATATGGAGAAGTTAGGTTAGATTGAATAGTATGTTAGATTGAACTTGTATTTTAAATTTGTCTTTATATTTGCTTATTTTTTGGCCTCTGTTATTTCTAAAAAGAATATATTTAAACTGTCCAGTTGATAGCTTCTCATGCTTTTATCAGTTATTTCATATAGGTTTCAAAACTTCATGTGCTTTTATTCTTGTGGTTATTTAAAAAAATATTTATTTTTAGAGAGGGAAGGGAGGGAGAAAGACAAAGAGAGAAACATCAGTGTGAGAGAGAAACATCTATTGGTTGCTTCTCGTACACACCCCAACTGGGGACCGAACCTGCAACCTGAGCATGTGCTCTGATTGGAAATCGAACTGGTCACGTTTTGCTTTGCAGGACAACACCCAACCAACTGAACTATTAGCCACACTGGTCAGGGCTAAAGTTATCAATATTGAAGTAACAACACAAGAATGTTGGCAAGGTGTTATCCTCCCTGCTTTCTCCTCCAGACACTGTGTCCCCCTTGCTTGTATTCCTTCACCAATGTTGTTACCACTTGAAGTTTTTATTCTAGATTGTTATGGTTAATGTTTTATATTTAATATTTGCCTAACTGAACAACTTGTCTTAAGTTCCTATGTATTTTTTATCCATTTGTTTACATTTTAACTACAAAACTAATATAATCACATGGTTCTAAAAAAATCAAATTGTGACTTTAAGGAAATAAAGTAGTCTCCTGCCTTACTCCAGAGTCCTTATCCCAAAAGCAACCACATTTAACTTTTTTGCTATTCTGTTTTTACCTTCTTATTCCTACACAATGTGCTCATTCTGCTATTTCTTGACTTACAGTTTTAGAGGGTAACTATTAACCTCTTTCTTTCCCCTCAACCCCCTTGGAGAAATTGACTGCTTTATACTATCCCACATTTCCTCTTACCCAATCTTCCCCATATAAAGATATTTTAACCCTTGGTTAAGTCAATGAGAATGTTTGCATTACTGTGATCATGTTAATACTGTTTCTTTTCTTCCTATTGTTCATTTCTCAAATAACCTTTTGGTTTTCTTGGCATTGACATTGCCTTGTTTTTTTATTTGCCTAGTTTCTGTGTACTGTGGCTAGCTACAAGGAGTGGTGCCCAATGTTCTCAAATGTTGAGTCTTTCAAAGGTTCTGTAGCATAAATAGTCTTAGTTGTCAGAGTCCCTGTCTTGGGTGTCATTTCATCCCCTCTGCCAAGTCAGTTACCTAGCATCCTTTTGCTTTCTGACTTCTAAAAGTCTCATTCATTGTTGTCTTCTCTTTTATGCTTTGTCCTTGTTGTTTAATACTTCTCAATCTTTTTTTTCTTTTCTCCCTCCTCCTTTTTTTTCTCAGAATTTAATGAGTTTATTTGAGCCAAACTAATGACCTATGCCAGGGAACAAGATCTCAGATGCCCCAAAGAAAAACAGTTTCACAGCTTCTTTCATGCATTTGGAATTAAGTAAGGAACATTGGAAGGTTACATACAGTAGTAGAGTCAGGAAAAAGCAAGGCAGGGATTGTGTTTCAGGATAGCTAACAAGATTGTGCTCTCTTGAGAGTGGTTACAATTTATTTAAAGGTGTGTTGATGCACAGAAATAATGGACAGGGCTTACTTGAGGCAAAGATAAAACCTTTTACTAAAGAAGTTATATGTGCCCTGGCTGGTGTAGCTCAGTGGATTGAGTGTGGGTTGCAAACCAAAGCATTGCAGGTTCAATTCCCAGTCAGGGCACATGCCTGGGTTGCAGGCCATGGCCCCCAGCAACCACACACTGATGTTGCTTTCTCTCTCTCTCTCTCTCTCTCTCTAAAAATGAATAAATAAAATATTTTTTAAAAGAAGAAGTTATATGCCTGTGGCATGACTAACCACATGACCCTCTCATTCTTTTTTATTTTTTAAATTTATTTATTTTCCATTACCATTTATCCCCTGTACCCTCTTTCACCTCCACCCACTCCCCTCCCCCTTGACCCACTCATTTTTTTCTGTTTATTTTTTCTTTTGTTTTTTCCTTTTTTTCTTTCCTCTCATTCTTTTATTGTCATTTTGGGGGTATTTTGAGGAGGAAGGAGATAAAGGTGAATAATCAATCTCTTGTATTTAACTAGAAGTGAAACTGTGCAACCAAGTTTCACATGCCCTTCAGAGAGTTGTCCATATTGCTGTTGAATGTACTTCTCTCCCTGCTGTCGTGAACTCATTTCAGCAGGCTTTTGGCTCCCACCAAAACAGCTCGTTGGGGTCGGTGACCACTAACTACTCTGCTATCTAGCAAACAGTCTCTGTCTTGATTCTGCTTGACCTGTGGTGGCATAGTTGATCACTCCCTCCTGCTTGAAAATCTTTTTTTTTCTCTTGGCTTCAAATATGCCACAATGCCTAGTTTTTCTACAGTATTGTTGACCCCCTTCTTTTCAATCTTCATTGTTGATTTCTTCCCATATCCTTACCTGTAAATTTTTACGGACCCCAGTGTCCTCTACTCTATATGCATTTCCTTGATGATCTCATCCAATCTGGTGGCTTACAATACTGTATGTTCTTGACTCCAAAATTTATATCTTCAGGCCTTATCTTTTATCTGAATTCTAAAATCACATATCTAGCTACCACTTTGCTATCTTCACTTGGTATCTAAAGTTTAGTATGCTTAAAAATCCCGACCTTCTTTTCAAAACTTGTTTCTCTTCTATTTCTTCCGTGTCAGTAAAAAACAACTATACCTTCCCATTCATTTAAGCCAGCAACTTTGGAACCCTTCTTATTTCTCTCACTTTTACCCCACATATATTATTGTAATAGCCTATAACTTGTCGCCCTGCTTCTGCCTTTACCTCACCAGACCTGTAGTCAGTTGTCAAAACAGGAGCAGAGTATTCCTTTTTTTAAAAACCTGTCACATGTTGCAACCTCCTCTGCTAAATTCCCTCAGGTGGTTTCCCATTTGACTCAGTAAAAAAATCAAAGTCCTTGCAGTGGTCTACAAGTGGTTATGCCATCCAACCCCCTTCAACTCTCCCCTTTCCGCTTTCCTCACAGGAGTCTGCATGGGCCTCCTTGCAGCTACTTTATACTCCAGGCATGCTTCCACCTTAGGACCTTTGTACATAGTTTTTCTTATGTCAGGACACTCTCCCAGAGATCCTCTTGGCCCTCTTCTGAAACTTTCTGGTCATTGTCCAAGAGTCATTTCAATGAGCCCATCCATGTAACCCTGTTTTAACCTGCAAAAGTAGACCAGAATGAGTTTCCCCTCACCCTCACTCTACTTATTGGCCCAGAGCTCAGACTCCTGGCAGCTTTGGGCATCTACCCTTCAAGGCCCCCATACTCTTCCCTTCTGCCTGCAGTTCCCAGTTCACTGGTTTTGATAATCTTTGCTTGTCCCCAACTTCCTATGAGATTCACAATGCTTTAATGTGTGTATCCCAGACAAGGTCTTACTTATTCAGCAGGAGAGCCACACATGTCGCCCAGCACAATATCAAAAATTAGAACTTCCCTCCAATTTCCAGACATGCATAGCCAATTAATTCAAGTATTACATTGTGAAAAAAATCAGTAAATGTGTGTTTTTGTTTCTTTGATATGTTTTGTTTCATATTTACTTTGTAAAAACTAATCTTTAGCTTGAAATTAACTGGGAAACTCAATACCCTCAGTGGGGTATGAGGAGAAACCAGAAATGAAGAAACAGTATTAACACCAGAAAGTAGAAAAGGCATAATTTCTACTAACAGACTTAATAAATCAGCAAGCATGTACATTTCATAATGTTTTTCCCATCTACCTCAGGTCCTCACAGGTCCTTAAACTAAGACAGACATTTGGGAACTTCTGCTTTAAGGTTTATGAAGATTCCTAAGTGCCTCCTGACTCCCAGAAAAAAATAGATATGTTTATAACTGTAGTTTTAGAATTTTATAGTCTATGTCAATATTGTTTGAAAATTTTCATTCATATATGGTACATGGCAACTAAACTCATAAACTGATTTGAAAAATCCACTCCTCAACCATTGTATTAATGATCAAACATATACTACTTTACTGTTTTTCCATTTCTATGTAAAAACACAAATTTTTAAAAGCCAACCAAAATAAATTTATTGATATAAATGTTTAATACATTTTCCATTGGAAACTTGTTAATATTTATTAAGCTCTGAATAATATCAATTTCATTGAGCTGTTGAGGGGATTCTGTGTTGAGCACTTAGCAGAGCATCTGACATATAGTAAGGGTTCTTGTTAAAGGTGGTAAGCACTTGCTAATAGCCAGGTTATCAAGATTCAGTTTTGAATCAAGAGCTGTCTTTAAGGACTACAGACTTACTAAGGGGATTAGGTGGGATAGTGCCCTTTAGAAACAGGGGTATTCTCTGGTAGCAGCCTATTAGAAGATCAGAAAATTACCTCTACCCTTTACTAGCACAGGTACTGTGGGACAAGGGAGATAATATTGTTCAGGAGTAAGCAGTCAAGATTCTACAGTGTTAGCCATAGAACTGCCACACACATAAACACATATGTGATGACACCATGTAGGACTCAGTCTGAGCGTGAGTCATACCAATTTAAGTGGGTTTTGTGAACAGGGCCTCCATTTTTGAGTGGTAAAAAGAACTCCACACTGGGATATAGTAACAGACTTTTTGGGGAAGTGAACATGGCCTCCTCCAACACACCTATTTGATTTCTTTCAGACCTTGAAGCAGATGAAGGAAATATATTTATTGCTTTGTCTTTACTTTTCCACATTATTTTTTGTTTTTGTTGTCTTATACAACTCTGCCTTGTCATGAAGAAAGTTATGTTTAGTTTTAAATCTTGCTCTGCAGCAGTGTTTGGTAGCAGCTGGAGTCCAAAAGGCATTGTATTTATTTATTGATTTATTTTTATTGACTTTTATCCATAAACATTTTTCTGTGTGTGTACTTCACAGTGCTGATAGAGTTCCTTTTTTGTTTTATATTTCATTAGTTAGAAATGTTTCAAAAATGGCTAATGTGGTTCCATGGATTGAGTCCCGGCCTGTGAAATGGTTCCATTCCCAGTCAGGACATGTCCCTGCGTTGCAGGCCAGGTCTCCAGTGGGCTGTGCAAGAGAGTCAACCACACACTGATGTTTCTCTCCCTGTCTTTCTCCTTCACTTCCCCTCTCTCTATAAATAAATAAATAAATAAATAAATAAAATATTTTTAAAAAATGTTTCAAAAATAGTTTAGTGAAGTCAATAATAAAGGTTTGGGTAGCATATAATCTTTGAAACTAGACTTTTGTGTAGAGATGGTTAATTGGCCACCAATATTCATTGTCCCATAATTTAAAACTGTAATTCTTACCTTTTCGTTGGGTACACAACTACTCAAATGGAGCCTTCATTATCTGGCCTCCCTCTTTATGGTTAAATTGTAGCCAATGGCATATAAGTGAAATGATATGTGTGACTTTTGGGTCATGCCTTTAAAAGTCCTGGGGCATGCATTTCTTGCCCTGTCTCCCATTTCTTCCATGGGATGTGGAAATGAGTGGGCATTTTGCAGCCACTTCAGATGCCACAATGGAAGTTGTGCGTAAAGGATGACAAAGCGGCCATGCCATCCCTGTACTACCACCTCTACTGTTACTTGAGAGACAAATAAACTTGTATTGTGTTTATGGTCTCTTTGTTAATGCAACTTAGTCTATACTAAACCTGATAGAGGGATAGATAAGCTTATGAACACAGAACAATTAGACTTGATGAGGAAGGGAACGTAGGTGAAACACTTAAGTTTCCCATTCTGCATAGAAGACCTCAGGAAGGAACATCTGCACAATGCCAAAGAAAGATTCTTACTTGGTCAAAGGTCATTGAGCCTAGTGAGTTGGCTATTTGGACTGGAAAGAGTCACATAAACTTTCTCTGACCTTAAAATGAAAAGATGGAAGAAGTTGATTTTTCAAGGCTCCTTTCTGGTTCTGTCATTCTGTAAATGAATATCGTTCTAGAAAAGACTGGAGACAGATGAGAATAACCTTCAAAGATTAAGCACCTGAATTAATCCCCCAGAGGTTAATATGTGGCACAACACCTGGAGCAGATGTTATGGATGGGGTCCAGTTGTAGAGCCCTATTCTCTAATGTGTTTGTTTGCAAACTGGCTAATTCATTTCTTTTTGTTGAACCTTGCTAAAAGCAAGGAGCAGTAGCCAACACAAACTTACATTCTGACATTTTCTCAACTGCTCCCCTCAGAGCTTGATAATCTGCCTTCCAAGTTAACACAGGTGACACTTTCCAGCCTGCAATATGTTTCTACCTGCCAATGCCATATAGATCTTAGATCTGTTATTATAGCACACCACTTTCACAACCAATTTTCCCTTTTAGGGACTTCACTAAGCTTCTGAAACAAATAGGTCAAAAATTACTGTGGCTAAAGCAAGATAAACACTTTTCTCTCATGTAATAGTCCAGAGGTAGGCTGTCTAAGGCCTGTGAGTCAGCTTTGGTTTACATGGTAATTCATGGCCTCGGTTCTTTCTATGTTATTGCTGTTCAGTCTGTTAGGGGTCCCTATTCTCCTGAGTTCAGCTGGCTCACCACCATCACAACTAGGTTCCAGCCTGTGTGAAAGGAGAAAGAGGAAGTAGAGAGCAAGTAGCCTCACTTTAGAATTTACTTAACTTCATCCTGGCCAGGTAGCTCAGTTGGTTAGCATGTCACCTCCCTACACCAAGGTTGTGGATTCTACCCCAGTCAGGGGACATGCAGGGACCAACCAATGAATGCATAAATGAGTGCAACAACAGCAATCAATGCTTCTCTCTGTCTTCCCCCCCTCTTTTTCTCTCTAAAATAAATTTTTTAAAAAGAATGTACTTAACTGATATATTTGTGAGACAAAACTTTCCTAACTTTAATGTCATCATGGAACAAAACTAGTAAAAAGATTTGCAGAAAGTCACAGGTGATACAATTGGAGAAAAAACTTATTTTCTGCAGTTAGCTACTTCATCATCAGATCTCATTATATAATTATTCATTTGAATAGGGCTTTACTTTTTCTGTCCTTTCTGATTCTAACATTTAGTTTTGGTTCTCAGAATAGGCACATTCCAAGTGGCAATTTAAAATATGACATGTAGTATTTACAAGACTGGGCCTTACATATCTTACCATGTTCCCAGTGGTAATCACAATAACACACCCATGCTGAACCTATTAATGTGAATAAAAACTCAATTTGTAACCTAGAGTTATTTACATTTTTCAAGAGAAGCCTCCTGAAAAAGAATGCTTAACCCAAGATACTCTGTGTCTCTCAGATCGTACACTTTTGCCATTCTACCTACGTAACCTAAGCAGCTATACCAAAATGACCTGGACCGAAAACCATTTCATCCATTCTTTATCCGAGTTCTTTTATCTCTCGAGTTCTTTTATCTCTCCCGTGTTCCCCCTTTCTTCTGGACTCAGAGTTGGTCACCTAGGCTCAGGCTCTGAAGGTCTGGTTGCTAAGAGGCAAGACGCTGGGAGGGTGGGGTCGCTGCACTGCGACAAGCCTAGGAGTGAACACCCAGAGGGGGCAGGGGAAGGGCCGTGGTAACCGCTAGCTGCAGCTACTAGTTCGGCTCCCTCCCGCCTGACAGGAGCTCGTCGGTTATTGGCTCGCCCTCTGTGGCGCTGGGCTGCGATTGGTGGGACGCTGTTGGGCCTGGCGCTCCCCCGGCCCGCGGGTGCTGGTTTCCCCGCCGCGCAGGGCGTTGCGTGAGGGCTCGAAGTGAGGGCGGCGGCAGGGCTGCGGGTCAGTTCGCGGGAGCTTCATGGCCGGAGCGCTGACAAAGGTGGCCGCTACAGGTGACCGAGGTGCTGCGAGGGCCGCCGCGGCCCTGTTGAGGTGAGCAAGATGCCTAGGGGTCTCCGGCGCCGGCCCGCGGGCGGGAAGTGCGACGAGGGGCGGTTCCGCTGCCAGACCGCGCGATCCCGCAGCGCGGCCTCCACCCCGGCCGGCCGAGGCCCCCTTGCCCAAACGCCCGCCAGCGCAGCTCGTAGCCCGCTAGCCCTGCCTGCCCCTCATCCTCCCCTCAACCCGTCCCGCCCGCGCACCTGCCGAGGGAGTCCAGCTTCTGTTCCCGCAGCCTCATCCCTCCGCCCGACGCCTTTGTCCCTTCCCTACCGGCTCCGCGCCCGGAGAGTTTCAGCACCTCGGGGGATGAAGGTGGAGCGGGAGACAGAGAGGGCCTGGGGTGCCCCGAGGACGCGCGGCGCAGGGACTCCCTGGGCTGAAGGTTTGCAGGGCTGCGGACTATTCATCCTGGGTTTCTAATGTTATTTTACGTTCTCCTTCCTAACGAAAGCCAACCGTCTCCGCTCGCATTTGAGGTCAGGCTTCTCCCCTGGTGCCGGATGACTCGGTGGTACCTCCCACCAAAGGCCTTCGACCTGCCCGCCCGGCCCCCCTGGCTTCCCACCTTAGCACTGCTTAGGGGAAATTGTCTCTACAGCCCTTCTCAGTTTCAGAAAAGCAAAATCAGATGTCAGTCGGGGACCTATGTTGGTCTTAATTAGTTAGATTGGTCTTACAGATACATTTAAATACACTAAGCTTGTGGGAATGGAGAACATAAAGTACATTCTTAAAATGTGTTGTGTATTAAACAAACAGATTTTTTTTATTTCTGGTAAATACATTTCAATTTAAACATTAACTTTTAAAATATATTTTGTCATGGATAGGGGTAGATTTAGTGATAGTGTAATCTGAGCTTCAAACTTTTCTTTTTGTCACAGTTTTTGATAAGTCTGTACTTTTTTTTCCCCCAGAATGGGGTGCACTATGACATCTGTTCTGAGAGTTTATGTGTTATTAAGGACTATCCATCAATGCTAGGCCTGTCGTACTTACATGCAGACTCGAAGAGATGCTTTCTTGAACATTCATTTAACTGGAATTAATACTGGGCACTGGTTGCTTGCTTGGTATGATTCAGTTGTATAAAGAAAATGTTAACAGAAGAAAATTTTCACATCTAGATGATTTAAATTATTCTTATTTTTAAACATGCATATTATATTTGAAATATACATACAAGTTTTAAGTATTTGAACAGTATTTTTATAAGTTAACAGGTGCCCACACATTGAAGAACACATTAAATATTTTTGGAATTTTATATAATTTTGGGGGGAAAAAAAGCACCCAGTTCCTTGCCCTGAATTCTGTTTTAGACTGTTTTCTACTAAGGCCCAAACAAATGATTAAAAGAATACCCCATGCCCTAACATACTTCTCAAATAATGGAGATAAATTATTTACTGAGCACCTTTTGTGTGCCAGATAGTGTCCTGGGTGCTTTATATATTACTATTTAATCCTTACCATAACTCTAAAGGTAGGTACTATTTTATTTTATTATAGCTGAGACCATTGAAAGTGGTAAAAAGTGGATAAGAATCTAGATGTGACTTTCTACTTATTTTGTCAAGAGTGTACTTCGTTGAAAAGTTGCTGTCTCTTTTATCTGCCACACGATTTGTTTAATCTGAAGATCTCTGGTAGGTAATGTTGCTACTACAAACATATAGTCCATACTGTGTGCTAGGTAGCTCCGTCCATCCTCAAAAGTATGAGGGCTAGCCACTATTTTTTGTTTTACAGATGAGGAAATTGAGGCATAGAAATAAGTAATCTGAACCATATAATACTAAGTGCTAGAACCAGATTGAAAATTTGGGAAATTCGGCTTCAGAGTCTATATTCATATTCACAATGTGATTCTGGCCCATTAACAGGGTTACTCCCTGGTTGCGAAAAAGCTATGATTTTAGAATACTTAATGTTTTTCTTTACTTCTTTTTAACACTCATGCAGATACATGTAGGATAACTTTATTATATCTACCACCTGTTGGTAGATGAAATACTGCTATTTGTGACAACATGGATGGATATTGAGAATATTATGCTAAGTGAAATAAGTCAGTCAGAAAAAAACTAAGAACCATATGATTTCACTCATATGTGGGATATAAAATTGAAACTCATTGAAACTCATAGACACAGACAGACAGCAGCATGGTGGTTACCAGAGGGAAGGGGGTGGGGGGCTAATAAAAGGGTAAAGGGAGACAATTCTGTGGTGACAGAAGATGATTTGACTTTGGGTGGTGGGCACACCATGCAATTTACAGATCATATATCATAGAAATGTATACCTGAAACCTATATGACCCTATGAATCAATGTTACTCCAACAAATTTAGTAAAAAAATATATTTTTTGTATTATACTTTTAATCACATGTTTATCTATCTGTCCATCCTTCTATCCATCCATCCACTAAGTCGTGATATTAAAATACTATTATATTTGAAGAGTTTGAGCTATATATTTTGTGTTAAATCAGTTTTATTTTTCCTTCACATAGTAGTAGATAATTTTTAGGAATGAACTACAACTGATTTATAATGTTCTAAAAACATTTGTAAATAAATCTGTCCTTTCTATCTATAGTTGCAAAAGATGAGTCGTGGATATTCAGAAAACAACAATTTCCTGAACAATAACAACCAAATGGTGTTGGACATGATCCTTTATCCATTAACTGGAATCCATCAGACCATTAACTGGGAAACTGTGGCAAGGCTTGTACCTGGGTTAACACCCAAAGAGGTAAATAACAGTCTCACAAGTCTCTCCTGAAAAAATCAGAAGTGATCAGTTTCTTTATTATTTCTTTTTTTAACCATTTAAAAAAATTATTTTTATTGATTGATATTTAGAGAGAGAGAAGAAGAAGAGGCAGAAGAAGGGAGGAGAGAGAGAAAGAGAAAGAGAGCTGTTGTTCCACTCACTTATGCATTTATTGGTTGCTTCTTGTATGTGCCCTGACTGGAGATTGAACCTGTGACCTTTTGGTGTATCTGGAGGATGCTCTAACCAACTCAGCTACCCAGCTGGGGCAAAAGTTATCAATTTCAAGGAACAAGCAGAGAGAAAAAAGGATCTGTTTTACATGTTTATACAACTGAAAATTCGCTCACAATATCTTAATCAATAGAGGGTTTCCTGTGAAATTATGGGTAGATAAAATTTTTGTAAATAATATTTTACATTATTAAACACCTAATGCTATGAGTAATATTCAACTATTTAAAGGAAAAAAACTTAAAACTCCCAATATTGACTTAAATTATTTTATCATAACATACAATAAACTAAATGAGCTCCAACAGTACTAGGTATAAACACGCCTATACCACCATAAACCTAATTTACATATTATAGACATAAGTAAAAACTAAAAACAACACAGTTCAAACTAATAATGCTTACTTAATGTGATAAGTTTAATGTTTTTCCTGAAATTAAATTGCTGATTATTACACAAATATTGTGCAGTCTGTTGTGGCACAGAATTTTTTGCATTCAGCCATGACTGCCATGTGCCATTCAAAGCCTTCATTCTTTCTCCACTTTTCTCTCTTTAACCTACTAATGAAGCCTTACATTACACAATAACATTACTTGCCTTGCCTTGACACTATTGCACCTCTCCTACAGGTCCCTTCCCTACCTTTATCCTTTTTTAAAATTAGCCTTGGACAATTTAAATGTTTCTTGGCACAATCTTACTTGTAAACAGACAGCAAATAGGCAGTGAAATAATCTGTTATTGTGATGATCTAGAGGATTTTATTAATATTATTATACTCAGAATAAAAACTTAGAATCTAAAAACTTCTATAGGGAACTCTTTGATTTCTGATCATTTGTCAATGAACCCAGGCTTGAGAAACACTGACCTTAGAATTTTTGCTGTTAAAAGGAATCTTGCAGTGGGTGAATCATCTCACAGTTCTAGAAGTAGAAATGATATCAGTGATTTTTCCCAGTATTTTTGAAACTTTTTCACCTCTGCACAACTCATCATATACATTATAAATACTGTGGAATTGGTGAATGAACCAAGTTACACCCTCTTCTTTTTACAGCTGAAAAAAAAAGGAACTGTTCTTATCACTTGCCCTCAGTTATCAGTCTTTGTGAAATGATGTTGAAACTTATGTTTTAGAGTATATTATCACTCCCTAATTTATGCATTATCACCTTTAGGATTTTTACATGTTAGACATTAAAAGTTGAAAAAATAATACACCATCTTTATATCTTTAATATGGGTTTGGCAATTCTAGGATTTGATCTCTTTATGTAATTTTTTGTGACATTTAAAAGTAGGTTTCAGGCATCATAATACCTCACATTATAGACTGTAACATACATCTCCTTAAAATAAGGACAGTATTACATAACCACAGTACCACAATCAAACCTAAGAAAATAACTCTACCATATCATCTAATATCAACTGCATATTCAAAATCACCCAATTGAGGATTTTTTAATTATATTTATTGATTATGCTATTATATTTGTCCTAATTTTTTCCCCTTTGCCCACCTCTACCCAGCACTCCCTACCCCTTTATCCAATCCCCACACCATTGTTCATAATCATGGGTCATTCGTGTAAATTCTTTGGCTACTCCATTTCCTCTACTGTACTATACATCCCTATGGATATTCTGTAACTACCTATTTGTACTACTTAATCTCCACGCCTCTTCACCCATTCCCTCACAGTCCTCTCCCATCTGGCAACCATCAAAGCACTCTTTGTATCCATCATTCTGTTTCTGTTCACTTGTTTGCTTAGTTTGTTTTCTAAATTCAACTGTTGACTGATTTGTATTTATTGCTATTGTATTGTTCATAGTTGTGATCTTCTTTTAAATAAGTCCCTTTAATATTTCATATAATTGTTTGTTGATGTTCTACTGTTGTTTTCCTGTAAATTGTCCTTCATTTCAATTAGTGTATCCTTCATTTCTGACTGGATCTTTTTCATGCTGTTGAGGTCCTCAATAAGTTCCTTGAGCATCCTCATAGCCAGTATTTAACCTTTGCATCTGATAGATTGCTAATCTCCATTTTGTTTAGTTCTTTTTCTGGAGTTTTGATCTGCTCTTTCATTTGGGCCACATTTCTTTGCCTGCTCATTTGGCAGCCTTCCTGTCTATGTTTCTATGTGTTAGGTAGAGCTGCTATGACTCCTTTAATTCCTTCTTGTTTGTAAAGCTATTTTTCAGCTCTTTGATTCTAAATGATAGCTTTGCTGGGTAGAGCAATCTTGGCTGTAGGCACCTGCTTTTCATTACTGAATATTTCTTGCCAATCCCTTCTAGCCTGCAAAGTTTCCATTGAGAAATCAGCTGACAGTCTTGTGGGAACTCTGTGGGTAACTGGTAACTAACTGCTTTCCAGTTGCTGCTTTTAAGATTCTCTCCTTATCTATAACTTTTCCCATATTAATTATAATGTGTCTTGAAGTGGACCTCTTTGTATCCATCTCTTTGGGACTCTCTGTACTTCCTGGGCTTGCATGTCTATGTTCTTCACCAAATTAGAGAAATTTTCTTTCATTATTTTTTCAAATTGGTTTCAAATTTCTTGCTCTATCTCTTCTCCTTCTGGCACCCCGATGATGTAAATGTTGGAATACTTGCAGTTGTCCCAGAGGCTGCTTATAGTACCCTTGGGGTTTTTTTTTATTCTTTTCTCTTCTTGTTCTGATGAGTTGTTTTTCGCTTCCTTATGTTACAAATCATTGATTTGATTCTCAGCTTCATCCATTCTACTGTTGTTTTCCTGTAAATTGTCCTTCATTTCAATTAGTGTATCCTTCATTTCTGACTGGATCTTTTTCATGCTGTTGAGGTCCTCAATAAGTTCCTTGAGCATCCTCATAGCCAGTATTTAACCTTTGCATCTGATAGATTGCTAATCTCCATTTTGTTTAGTTCTTTTTCTGGAGTTTTGATCTGCTCTTTCATTTGGGCCACATTTCTTTGCCTGCTCATTTGGCAGCCTTCCTGTCTATGTTTCTATGTGTTAGGTAGAGCTGCTATGACTCCTTGTCTTAGTATTGTGGCCTAATGTAGTAGGTGTCCTTGTAGGTAGAGTCCAGTGGCACAGCCACCCCTATCACTCAAGCCTGGTACTTGAGATGTGCCCTTCTGAGTACACCCTTCTTTTGTAGTTGAGCATTGATTGATGGTGGCAGGTCAATGGGAGGCAATTACCCAGGCCAGTCAGCTGCAAGGACTGGCTATGACCACTTACCACCAACCTCTGCCCTCTGTGGAGGATCAGCTATGCAGGGGCAGCTTGGGTGTGGTCATAAGTTGAGTGGAACAGAGTCTCAGGAAATCTCCCAGGGCATGGCAAACAGTGTTAGCCAGGTTAGTGGAGCCTCAGATCTGGCACCTGCCTGCTGGCTCTGTGGCTCTGTTTCGGGAGGCTTCAGAAAAGAGACAGTGACCTCTGCCTACCTTTCTGTCTGGGAGAAAATTGTCCCCCCGTTCTTGCCTTGATGCCAGACACTTCAGTTTCTCCCTGTATGCCACTGGTGGCTTTCAAGCTGCTACCCTGATGCTGGAGCTCGGAGGGAGTGAATCTGAGTAAGTCCATGTGCAGGCTGTCTAAGAGGCACTGCTTGGGACTCCAGTAGTTCCTCAAACCCTCGAACTCAAACCCTAGAATTTATACAGCCAGAATTTATGTGAGTTTATCTTTGTGGCACTGGAACCCTGGGCTGGGAGCTTGGTGTGGGGCTGGGACTTCTCAATCCCAAGATATCCCTTCTGAATATTTACCCACTGTACATGTATATGGGACCAGTCTGTTCTGTGTCTGTGCCCCTCCTACCAGTATGAATGGATGTGGTTTCTTTAATTCCATTGTTGTCAGACTTCCATTCAGCTTGATTTCTGAAAGTTCTAAGTGGTGGTTGTATAACATTTTAGTTGTAATTTTGGTGTGGTTGTGTGAGGAGGCGAGTGTGTTTATTTATGCCACCATCTTAACTGAAAGTCGAGGATTTTTTTAACCAAAATACAACTACGTAGTGAATCAGACCATTTTTAAGTAGTATTGATTTTTACATAATTTTTATTACTAAACATAACATGTCCTTAAAGAATACACACCCACAAAGATAATAGCAAAAAATCAGAATTTATTAATTTCACCTCAGCTAAAGTATATATATACCTTATATATATCCTTCCAGATTCTTTTCTATATATGTATGAAATCTTCATGTGGACTTATAACAAATGTACTTTTTTGCTGCATGCTTCTTTACTTAATATATTGTAAATATCTTTATGGGTCAGTTAATTAATAGAATTCTATTACATTGGATGGAGTATACTATTTTATTTGAGCTATATCATAATTTTCTGAACCAGTCCCTTTTGTTGGATAGTTAGGCTATTATTTTCAACTTTTGACTACTACAAATACCACTTTAATAAACATCTTATTTTCCTTTCTTTAGGGGATAGTCTCAGCAGCACAATTGCTTGATCAGGGTGCTTGTGCATTTTTAAGGCTTTGTTACACATTGCCACCAGAAGGGTTACCCATGTTATACTCTAGTCAACATAGCTGAGTGCCTGATCCTTGCACTTTCTATATAAGTATTATTTATGTGTATGTGTCTTCTCAAAATTCTTATATATATATACATATATATATGTATATATATATAATTTTATTTAATTTCAGAGAGGGGGGAAGGGAGGGTAAAAGAGAAGCACAGAGACATCAACATGAGAGAAACATCAGTTGATTGCCTCTTGTATGTACCCCTGCCAGGTACTGAACCTGCAACCCAGGCATGTGTCCTGACCAGGAATCAAACCAGCGACCTTTTACCTCGCAGGACAATGCCCAACCATTCAGGGCTCATTTATATATTTTTTAATAAATGCTGTCTCATTGCCATTTTAATATAACCTTTCTTTAAATCCTGAAGAAGTTAAATGTTTATATTTTTTTGTTCCATGTCCTTTTTCTATTTCTGGATTTGTTACTGGTATAATAATAGTTTTGTGTGTATTAAGTATGTTAACCCTTTATCTAGCTTATTTTTCTGTTTGTTTTCAGCCTATTAAGTTACTATAATAGCCACTTATATTCAAATGTTGAAAAATTTATGTTAAAGTTTATGAATATTTTACTTTGATATCTGCCATTTTCATCATGCTTAGAAAATTCTTCTCACCTGATTTATACCTGTATATTTTTGAGTCTTATAGTTTTAACTCTTATGTTTAGTCTTTTATTTATTTGAGCTAATTTTTATATATGGTGTGAGGTAACCTCATTGTTTTGCAATAGATATGTACTTTTTGCTTAAGAAAGGAGAGAGACGTTGGAGTTCAACCTGATTGTTTTGCACATAGATATGTAATTTTTGCTTAAATACAAAAAAGGTATATTTTAAAATTTTTATAGTTTATTTGCTTTTTAAGCAACCATGTATTCATTTTGAATATCCAGAATTTATAATTTTCTTGTTTTTAAACTATTAGAAATTGCTGTAAGCTTTGTTAAATAAGTCTATTTATATTCAGTTTCCAAATAAGCTATAAACTTTACCTAAAAGACCAAAAGAATCTGTGTTTTAAAAGTTACCTTCCACTTTCTTTGTGTTACAAAAAATAAACTTGTTTTGTAGGAAAAATGGATCCAGTAATACATCATTTATATTCTTTTATCTTCTACATGTGAACCTGTACATATTTCTAATTATGTCCTAGCATGTTTCTCTTTTTTCCCAGACTTTCAACAGTATTTTTTTCAGTACTCATAAACAAATATTTTCTGTTTCTCATTTATCATATTATTTTTATTTAATTTTAAGACTTAGTTTAAAGAGATGAGAATATCAATTACCTAATATTTCAGTCCACATTTACATATCTTTTAAAGCCTTTTAAAAAAACTGTTACTTCCCTTTTCAAAGACTTGAATAGGCATTTGTGGTAGTAACTGTGTAAATAATGCTTCCTGAAAATAGCGCTTAATATCTAGTGGGTACTTGTTAAATATTTGTGTAATAAATGATTGATGCCATACCCAATGCATTATTCATTTAATATGTACATATACATGGTATATATTTTTCTCTTTTTTTTTTTGCATCTCCAAATTACTTAGTCTTCTATGGGATTTACCATCCACTTTAATGTTGATGAGATTTATAAACAGATACTGTAGCAGTGTTGTTTGATCAATACCCACAGTAAGGAAGGCATTTTATGTTATCACCCAGAACACACATAGAAATGACATTTTTGTGAAGGAGTGCTTAGCTTAATGCACTCTTGATATTTTCTAATCTATTCTATTTTATTTTTTCCAGTTGCTAATCTGGACCTTCTCAGTTGATTTCATGACTAACTGATGGGTTAAGGGAAAGCACTGCAGTAGAGCAAACTATGTCCGAATATGTGGCAATGAAGTATTTTGTGCAAGGTGAACCTCATTGTTAGTAGGAAAAAGTCTTTTGTTATTTTAATAGAGAAAGTCTGGTGTCACAAATCAGATACTTTTTGGTTTAGTTTCCATTGAAGGTTAGAATTTAGTCTTATTCCTGGTGGAAACTCAATATAAAACTATTATCCATTGTTTACTAAATTATTTAAATTGTCAATTGATCATAACAGCAGACCACAGGGAAATATGGCTGATAAAGGCATTCTTCATTTTTCTACAAGAGCATAAATATACTATGCCTTTGGGTGGTTTTTAATCAATAAAATCAATCAATAAAAAATAAATATAGTTACAGAAAAGTATCTTCAAATATCTCAATAGTACGCAAAACTATATATCCTCATTTTTTTAGTTTTGTATTTTTTATTATTTTTTTAAAGATTTTATTTATTTATTTTTAGAGAGGGAAGAGAGAGAAACATCAATGTGTGGTTGCTGGGGGCTGTGGCCTGCAATCCAGGCATGTACCATGACTGGGAATCGAACCTGCGACATTTTGGTTCACAGCCCATGCTCAATCCACTGAGCTATGCCAGCCAGGGCTTAGATCCTCATTTTTAAATTACAAAAACTCCCAGACCCACATTTTCTTCTTTTTATATTGTTACAGTGCGCAAAAAGGTTTGAGGAACTGAAGAGCAGTGGAAGTTCACCTGTTGACAACCAGTATAGTCTCCTAATGGCTGGAGAGAACCCTGTAGAAACTTTGGCAACATATATCAAATCCTCACTTCTTGATACACAGGGAGAATTTCAGGAGACTTCAGTTGGTCAGGATGCAGTTTCCAAAACAGGTAAGGTTTTAAAGCAAAATGCAGTGTTTGTCCTTTAATTCTACAAAATATTATACATTCCAGTCATCTTTTCTTTCTTTATTTAAAGGCAAATATAAACAGTAATAGAGAAATCTATTAGTATTTGTATCGTTTTAAATTTTAGAAATTTGTCTTTTCTATATTTGAAAAAAAATTTAAATGTTAATATACAGGTGAAATACTTTTACCAAAAAAGCTCTTTACCAAAATTTACTTCTCCAATCTGTTAGCCTACTAATGTCATAAATTTTGGAATTTGACCTATACGTTTTACTTAAATTGTTTCTTTGTTTTTGTTTTTGTTTGTTTGTTTGTCACTAAGAGAATCTTGCTTGTTTCTTGTGTTAATTTTTTTGCAGCTACCCTTTATTGCAGTCAACAACGGCTTTAAATGACACAGTGGCAGGGCTGAAGAGATGTTTCCACGATTGCTTTGGAAATAACAACTGGTTTTAGCAATCCTTGCAGGGAATTATTTCAGTCTGAGCAGCAGCAGTCAGAGTATTGATATAAAACTTTACTTCAGGAAGAGAAATTTATACTGTTAGCTTTGAGCATTTGACCCTGTCTGTACATACCACATCAGTATTTATTTTTAACTTCATTATAATATTAGCAATTTGTTATCCCTTTTTTGTACTGTTTCTTCCATAGACCTTTGGAAATATTGAGGGGTATGCCACCTGACCAAGTACCATCTTAACTAGCCTTGAAAACCATGCATTTACAGTATAACCATTCAATAAGTGAAAACTATTCTGAGCTAGAAATGCTAACCTACCCCCTTTGTTTTTGTATGTGTTTGTTTCTGTATTTAAGGAAGACATAGTATAGCTTCCACAAGGAATTGTTCTTCAGAAAGTGAAAATTGTACTACTCGTAATGGTGGAGAAAAGACTGAAGAATCTGAAGGGTAGGAGGCTGGTTCTTTGCTAGATAAGATTTAATATGAATATCAACTTAATATATGATTGGTGATTGTATACATCAATTACCATAATTTAGGAAATACCACATTACACAATTGCTAAAATAATTGAAATCAGTTTAGTTCATGTATTGAACTATAAATAATTGTTTAATAGCTAAACATATGACTTATTTGTGTTATTTATAAATTGGACTAGTTTTTCATTTAAAAGATTCACTTTTATTTTGTGAATATTAGAAACAACATCTATTAACATAAAACTTTAAAAGTAAATTTTAAAGTCCAAAGAAAAATCTGTCATTGGTTCTCCATCTCTATTTTAAAAAACTGGGTATGTATTTTAGAATGATATATTTGAATATAATAAAAATTAGAGTACATCTTTCAATATATTACAAGTTTTGATAGTTTTGTATTATTTTGTGTATTTTACATACAATAAACTGAACATATTTTAAGTATTCACTTTGATGAGTTTCCACAAATGGGCTCACCAAGTAACCATCATCCAAATGAAGATATAGAACATTTTCATTGTCTCTGGAAGTTCCTTTGTGTATTTTCAGTTTAGATAGTTCTTTTATAACAGATTTTTTAACATGATTTTTAAAAGATTTTATTTATTCATTTTTAGACAGAGGGGAAGGGTGGGAGAAAAGAGGGAGAGAAACGTCAAAGTGTGGTTGCCTCTCACACGCCTTCTATTGGGGACCCAGCCAGCAACTCAGCATGTGCCCTGACTGGAAATGGAACCAGTGACCCTTTGGTTTGCAGATTGGTGCTCAATCACTCAATCCACTGAACCACACCAGCCAGGGCTAACAACTTTATTACCATATAATTTATATACCATAACTTTTACGTTTTTTGAAAAGGTTCCAGAGATGGATGGTAGTGATGATTGCACAACAATGTGAATGTACTTAATGTCACTGGACTTTACACTTAAAATGGCTAAGATGGCAAATTTTATGTTATGTATATTTTCCATGGTAAAAAAAAAATCACCCTTTTAAAGTAATTTTTTTGTTTATTCACATATATTTTTTATATTTTTTTAACTGACAGGTTTGTTTGTATGGCAGAAAAATTTCATCAGATAATTTCTCTACTGGAATTACCTAGTATTGTGGTCCAAAAAGCCACACAAACTTTATGTTTCATTGTAACAGTGATTACCTGTTAATATTTTGACCATAATTTCTTTGGAAGAACAATTTGCCAAGAGTTAAATTCCTTTGACTTTAACAGACTGTTGATTAATGATCCCTTTTCTGGTAGCTCAATTTTATTTAAAATGTAATTAGTTAACTAATTAATTAATTACTTTTAATTTTGAAATGCACTTGACATTCAGTATTATTTTTTCAATTGCAGTTGATAGTCAGTATTATTTTATATTTGTTTCAGGTGCATGGCATACTGGTTAGAACAAATGTAATTTTTTAATTAGAAATTTATCAAGTTGAATTAAACACACATTAAATTCCTACTGTAGGACAGTGTATCTCTTCCTATTTAATATTTTCCTTTTGTAATGACATGAAGGCACTTGTGGATCACACTAATGATTCTTTTTGAGGTAATATAAATTTCAAAGGATAGTAAATTCAAGGAATATATATCATTTCAAAGCAATCATTCTGGTATATTGTCTAAACTTATCAAATTATTTTTTAAATATATAAATAACCACATTCTAGTCTTCAGAATTCTTTAACTATATTTACTGATTTATATTTATTGAATGTCTTGCAAACTTTCTTGCTGTTAAAAATGAGTAAGTTGTCATGATAATTTTTAATTCTTTAATGAATAATTTTAACATTTTTTTCTACTTATAACTAGTAGGAAAATTTTAGTATTTAACTTTATCTCCTTCCCAGGCCCATAGCCATGTAAAAGTGCTGTTTTATGTTCATGACAAGAATTAGAATGTATTATTTGATTTTTTTTGGTGAATTGATATTGTTCTCTAAAACTTTATAATTATAACTTGAAAATAATATACAGAGTCTGGCACAAATAATGCCCCCTTTTGTTACAAAATATTTTATTACAAAATTGTAAGCATGTAATTCTGTAACATAACAATATCGCACTCAAGCACACCATATGACATTTTAGGTAAAATGTTCAAATTAAAACTATAAATTATTATACCCATATTATTACCATACCAACCACACTCAACCAGGTGTTACTTCTGCCAGACCCTGTATTTAAACCCTGTAAATTATGAGTCCCATAGTAAAAACTTTTATTTGTTTTATTAAGTCAGTAGTTTAACTAAAGTTATTCCTAATCTAAGATATAGATCAGATTAGCAAGACACTTAAATCCTATACTACTGATTTGTGGTCAGACCTTCAAAAACATGTCAATATGCTTGGCTCCTCTTCTAAAACTCTTAATAATTTCATTTTTTTATAACATTTTTTATGAAGGCCAAACATGGTGATCCATGTATGTGATGAAGCAAAAAATTTGAAAGAAGATTTTATTTGCCCACGAGATCTTTTGATATCAGAAATGAAGTACTTTGCTGAATATTTATCTATGGATGCCCAGCGCTGGGAGGAGGTGGACATTTCAGTTCATTGTGACGTTCAGATTTTCAACTGGTTGATAAAATACGTTAAAAGGAACACTAAGGAGAATAAAGATTGTGAGATGCCTACTTTAGGTAAAAGACAATCTATTACTTATTTTGTAATAATTACACTTATGCATCACCTGGTAGTTGCATCAGGCCAAACATGAAATGTGGAAAATTGCCTGAACATTAGCATTAATACTCGGATTAGTAATTGCCATTTAGGAAAGTGATATCTCATCTTTTCTAGTAAATTATAATGAATTTATGGCAAATGGACAGGTCTCTAGATCAGCAGTTCTTACTGTGTGGTCCATGTATCACTGGAGTCCTGGAGGATCCTTTTAAAGAATCTACCAGGCCAAGACAATTTGCATAATAATACACAAGATGTTATTTGTCTTTATATGTTGACATTTGTTCAGGTGCAGAAATAAAGGAGGGCAAAACTTGCAGTTTTAGCACACGTCAAAGCCAGGACACCACCAGACTGTGCTAGTGGTCACTGTATTCTTCAGCACCATGTGCTCATAGTAAGAAGGAAAAAAAGAAAATCCCGGTTCACTTAAGAATGTCCTTGATGAAGCAGTACAAATTTTAATTATACTAAGTCTTGACCCTTGAGTTTACATCTTTCTCATATTCTGTGAGGTGACACAGGAAGTGCACTTCTGCTACACACCCAAGTACTATGTGAGGAAAAACACTTGTGCAGTTGTTTGAGTTGTAAGCTAACCTAGTTGCTTTTTTAAAAAAGGAGAACCATTTTCACTTGAAAGAATGACTGACAGACAAATTATGGTTATTCAGACTTAGGCATTTGGCAGATATTTTCTTGAAAATGAATTAAGTGAGCTGGTCAGCTAAAGGGAAACAATTGCTAGTATTTGTTGCCAATAGTAAAATTCAAGCTTTCAAGTGAGAATTAAAGTTTGGAAGTCTTATATGTATCTTCACGTGCTTGACAATTTCTTAATATTTAAAGTCTTTTTTGATGAGACTTGTGATTTTTTAAATATATTGTACAATGAAATGTTTCAGCCTTTGCAAGATTTACCTAACTCATTGAACGAATATTTTCCAAATGACCAATGCATGATGCAATCATGCACAGGATAAAGATTCAAATCACAGGATAAATCAATGGATTTTGAGGTAACATTATGAAAAAGTTCATTGATATAATTTCAGATCCCATTCCAACTAACCTTAAGGAAGTACCATTTGTCAAGTTTTGATGTAACATCAAAGACTTACCCACATATTGAATGTAGAACCAGATATGAGAATCCAGGGGTCTTCTATTAAGTCAGACATTGAAGAAATTTGCAAAAAATGTCAAACAGTGCTATTCTTCTCTATAATTTTTTTCATTTTGGAAAATATAGTTATTTTTCATAAAAATATGTGAACACATAATGTTTATTTTTCTTTTTAAATGAATTAATAAATATGTTTTCTGTTTTAATTTCTAATATAGTAAATACTAACAGATATAATCCATATAAACAAAAGCTCTTTAGGAGTCTCAGTTTTTAAGATTGCAAAGGGGTCTTGAGAGCAAAAGTTTGAGAACCAGTATTCTAGATGAAAACAATAACAATTACTAAGTAATCTTTCATTGCGCATAGAGTTGTACAGGAACTCTCACTAGTGGGTTAATAAAGTCTTTCCATGCACTAGAATTGCTATTTATAGTAGAACTAAAATATTTCTAAATTCTCATTAGTAAATGAATCTATTCAGACAGTATAAAATTATCTGAGGAAATTTATAATTTATTACATTTTAATGATGAAATTTAATGGAAAAGGCTGCTAGTCTAGTGATCCTTAAATAAAAATGACAAGATTGCTAAATCAAGCATTTCAGTCAATCAGAGTCCAGAGATTTCAGACCATCCAGATATATGTACATGTGAAGTAAAAATCAAAATATGTAGAGAGAAAAAAACTATTGTTTGATCCAGCAAATTTATATGTATAGCAAAGGTAAAAGAAGTGGATCAAAACTAGTCACTGTAATCCTTGACTTTAAACTAGTGAATAGAAATGTAAACTTTTTTTAAAAAAATATTTTATTTATTTATTTTTAGAGAGGGAAGGGAGGGAGATAGAGAGAGAGAGAGAAACATCAATGTGCGGTTGCTGGGGATCATGGCCTGCAACCCAGGCATGTACCCTGGCTGGGAATCGAACCTGGGACACTTTGGTTCCCAGCCCGCGCTCAATCCACTGAGCTACGCCAGCCAGGGCGAAATGTAAACTTTTATAAAAAGCAATGTTTATTCTAACCTAATGACTACCAAAATGCTTAATTAAATTTCTGAAAATCCACACATTGCTTATCTAGAATGGATCACATTACAATTTCCTGAGGAACTTTTTCTGTTTGAGAATCTTTAATCTAGAATTGTTATTTAAGGAAAGATTGGATTACTTATTTTAATCATTCTATTATTCTTTAGTTGAATTGCCTTAGTACTATAACAGTAAAAATCAGGGGGTTTTTTTCCCTTAAATATACCTCATAGGAGATGACTTAGGTTGACTAAAACAGTAGCATTACCTGGCTCACCCCTTTCCCTGGTTGTGCCTCTGAAGGCTCACTCCGTCTGCCTGCGGG
The DNA here is from genome assembly GCF_004126475.2 of Phyllostomus discolor. Taxonomy (NCBI): domain Eukaryota; kingdom Metazoa; phylum Chordata; class Mammalia; order Chiroptera; family Phyllostomidae; genus Phyllostomus; species Phyllostomus discolor. The sequence goes on from NC_040908.2 coordinate 40,298,236, forward strand.
AAGTAACTTGAGCACTTCTTCAGGAGTAAATTTTATATTATCTTTCAGAACTATTTTCACTAAGAATTTGTTCATAACAAGCAGTAAGCTGCTTTTGAAATAATTCATAACAAGGGCTCTCCTTAAATCGTTTAAAAAGTTTTCTCACTGATTTTTGTGTGACGTATTCTCAATTTTAATTATCTTCTTCCCTGGTTTAGTTAAGGAGAATTTGCCTATGTCTTATCTTTAGCTGGAGTCCTTTCACTTGATGTGACTCTAATTCCAGGAGTATTTACTGTGCATTTTCTCTGTACCCTAAGTTTGAACACTGAATTTTGTTTCTTTGATATATGTAAGTCATAGTAAGTTTATCTTAAATTGTTCTTATTAAAGTATCATCTTCTTTTCATATGAAAAGGAGCCTGTTCTAAGGACATTAGAGTACAAATCAAAAGGACAATTTAATTTTTTTTTTTAGAGCCAGGAAATGCCATTTCAATTCTTATTTCTTCAGAGTTTTTGAAAATGGATTCATTGGTAAGTATTTTTTGGATGTTTTTTATTTTTACTTATTTATTTTTTTATTCTAATTGTTGTTCAATTAGAGTTTTCTGCCTTTTACCCCCATCCCAGCCCACCCACATTGGTAAGTATTAATAAAAGATCTAAGTTCTTCTGTTCACTATGCTTGATTTAACATTTAACTTGATTTTTCCTTCAAGTGTTAGAAAATTCTAAGGCATCTTTCTGAAGTAATTGTTAATGCAAGAGTGTGATTCCATTAGAATGAACTGCTCATGTTTGAAGATATTTAGGTCTGTTGTGAAAGGAGTCGAGGCCATGACATATAATTTGTATATGATGCCTATAAGGAAAGCAATTTATCCTCATGAAGTAGCTCTCTTTTGTATTAGATAAAACTAAACAAAATTAACTTGACCCTAAAAGAGAGTTTGCTCTAAAACCAAATTAAATGAAAATTAATTGGAATATAGTTGTTTCACTATTTAAGTAATTTAATGCTAATTTGTCATTCACTTATAGTTGAGTGAATTAAGAACAAATACCCAACTATTAAACACTATCATTTTGTATGTATAAATGAGATGCTCATGTCTGTTGTTTAAAAGTAGTTGATTAAACATGAAAGTACAATATATACATATACATATCAAGCTTTAACATTAAAATTTGTTTTTCTCTTTATTTAATGAACTTATTCAAATATTTTTATATGTTTTTATGGTTTTACTCTAAATAATGTTTGCTTTTGGTCCCTACTAAAACTACAGAGGGCAGAATACTCCTTTGCTATGTTAATGGATATGAAATTTGTTTCTTTGATAGTTGGGGTTTTACTAGTTCCCTGTATTATTTCTAACCCTTAGTCCCATAAGCAAAATATTTTGAAGAATACATGTTTAGAGAATGCTAGTTTTCCCCAGAAACCAAACCCACCTCAAAAAGTAAATAAATATACCCTCAGGCTGGAGAAAGGGAAGGAAAGTCAGAGACCAGCATGGGATTGAGAAAACCCTGAAGTCACCGATAATATGTTTTGTGCTACTTCAGAGAAATGGAAACTTAAAATTGTAACTATGTCTAGTGATAGGAGTCAGATATCCTGTACATTTGAGTTGGTGGACTAAGATTTATACCTGCCAAAACCATGAGAGATGCTCATTGCATCTTTAAGAAGGTTGAAAATTATTTTTCTAGCTATGTATATATGTTTGTACAAATTTGGCCCACTGGAACACTTTGGAACAGTGTAGATAACCCAAATAGGCAAAACCAGGCAGGACCTAGCAATACAAGTATAAAGCTTTTAATGAATTTTATCTTTGAAAGGTACTGATATGACATTATCCTTCATGCTACTGTTTTCATCATTCATTTTCTATTCTGTGTTTTTAGGTTGAACAATGTATTCAGTATTGCCACAAAAATATGAATGCCATAGTAGCTACTCCATGCAACATGAACTGTATTAATGCAAATCTTCTTACACGTATAGCTGATGTGTTCACACACAATGAGGTTGATGATTTAAAGGACAAGAAAGATAAATTTAGGAGGTAATTTTTATTTTTAAATCTAGTGTTTCTATTAGAAAAAATATTTCTTTCATTTTAGCAAAATATTGTTTTAGATTATATTTAGAAATATATTTCCATCTTATTATAAATGAAGTAAAATTTATCCAGAGCCAATTGCTCAAGGTAAAAATTAGTAATGAAATTAGTTATTTTGTATAATATACCTACAAGTTTATTATGGCAGTGAATTATATGAAAAAATATTAAGAAAGGCCTTAGTATAAAGGAGAAGAGTGGTATGAGGTGGGGTCAGCAGTGGTCATATCACTTAGGTGCTGTTTAGGTCATAGCAAGGAGTATATACTTTCTTCTAAGTATGAATGTAAGCAGAGGAATAGCATGATCTGATTTGTTAAGAAATCATTTTGGCCCTGATTTGTGTGCCCTGGTTGGGTGTCATTCTGCAAAGTGTAAGGTCACCAGTTCAATCCCCAGTCAGGGCACATGCCTGGTTAGCAGGTCCTTGGTCTGGGCACATATGAGAAGCAACCAATTGATGTTTCTTTCCCTCTCTTTCTCCCTCCTTTCCCCTCTCTCTAAAAATAAGCAAATCTAAAAAAGAAAAAAGAAAGAAAATCATCTTGGTTGCTATCTGGAAATAGATTACAAGGAAGTAGGAAACAAAGAGACCTATTTGGAAGCTAAGGTGGTAGTCTGGTGAGAGACAAAAGGGTTACAACGGACTAGAGTAGAAGCAGTGGAGCTGGAAAGAAGTAGAAAGATTCACAGTAAGTTATTGGAAAGAGTTGACAGTCCATTCAAGATAGTGACATAGACAGATATGGCTCTCCTCCTCGTATGTACAACCACATCAAAATTACACCTAAAACATGGAACAACTATCACTCAGGAATATCAGAAATTCAGTTAAATGGAATTCTGACAACTATGGAATTGAAGAAACCATATCCATCCAGACTGGTAGGAGGGGTGCAGATACAGAATGGGCTGGCACTGCACCCACATGAATAAAAATTCTGTAAGGATATCTTAGGAACAAGGAGTGCCACACCCACATCAGGCCCCTCAGCCCAGGATTCCACTGTCAGGAAGATAAGTCCCACAACATCTGGCTGCAAAAACCAGTGGGAACTGAGTAAGTAGAGGAGGCTGCTAGACCTCTAAGCAGTTCCTCTTGGGGAACCCACACACGGACTCACCCACTCAGACTCGCTCCCCCTGAGTTCTAGCACCAGGTTGGCAACTGGAAGGGCACCACTGGTATACAAGGAGAGACTGAAGTGTCTGTCATCAGGGCAAGCATAGGCCATTGTCCCTTTGCTGAGCTCCCTCCACCCCACCCCACACCCCCCCCACCCCGGTGCCATATCTGCAACTTCGTAATCCTGGCTAACACTGTATGACCCACCTTGGAGATCCACAGAGGCTCTACCCCACCCAATTTAGTGGCCCACCCAAGCTCCTTTTCCATAGGAAAGTCTTAGCTCCTAAATCCGATCAAACAAAAAACACCTGGCTTTAGTGAGCCCTAGGGCAGCAAGATTAGAGTCACAGCTTGGCTTCACCTGGGAATCTCCAAGCCCAGCACAGGTAGCAACCATCTCAGATTGCTTTATAGTTCAGGCAGGGTGGCCCTGTACAAAACACAGGTAGGGGCTTACCATGGCTTCCACCACTCGGGGAACCTCAAGGCCAGCACACCCAGTGAATAGCTACAGACCAAGTTGGAGGACCACCATCCTGCCCCTGCATAGCTGATCCTCCATGGAGGGCAGAGGTTGGTGATCAGTGGTCACAGCCATTCCATGTAGCTGACTGGCCTGGGTAAATCCCTCCCATTGATCCACCAACAGCAACCAAAGCTCAACTACAAGAGGAGGGTGTATTCAGCCCATACAAAGGGTGTGCCTCAAGTACCCAGCTTGGTGATATGGGAGGCTGTGCCACTGGGCCATACAAGGACACCCCCTACATTAGGCCACACTACCAAGATACAGTCAGAGTCAAAGCAACTCTAGCTAATATATAGAAACAAACAAGGGAGGCTGTCAAAATGAGGAGACAAAGAAACATGCCCAAATGAAAAATCAGATCGAAACTCCAGAGAAAGAGCTAAATGCTATGAAGATAAGCAATTTATCAGACACAGCTCAAAACACTGGTTATAAGGATGTTCAAGGAACATAGTAAGGACCTCAACACATAAAAAAGATCCAGTCAGAAATGAAGGATGCATTAATTGAAATAAAGAACAATTTATGGGGAAACAACAGTAGAATGGATGAAGCTGAGAATCAAATCAGTGATTTGGAACATAAGGAAGCAAAAAACAACCAACGAGAACAACAAGAAGAAAAAGGAATGCAAAAAATGAGGATAGTATAAACAGCCTCTGGGACAATTTCAGGAGGTCCAACATTCGCCTCATGGGGTACCCAAAGGAGAAGAGAAAGAGCAACAAACTAGAAATCTATCTGAAAAAAATAGTGAAAGAAGGCTTCCCTAATTTGATGAAGGAAATAGATGTGCAAGTCCAGGAAGCACAGAGAGTCCCAAACAAGCTGGATGCAAAGAGGCCCACTCCAAGACATGTTATTAAAAGGCCAAAGGTTAAAGATAAAGAGAGGCTCTTAAAAGCAAGAGAAAATGAGTTAGTTACCAGAAGATTGCCAGATGGGAGGGGACAGGGGAGAGAATAGGTAAAGAGGTGAGGGGATTAGGAAGTACAAATAGGTAGTTACAGAATAGCCACAGAGATGCAAAGTACAGTGTAGGAAATACAGTAGCCAAAGAACTTACACACCTGACCCATGGGCATGAGCAATAGGTGGGGGGGAATTGCCTGAGGGAGTAGGGGGTACAGGGTAGAGTAGGGGCAAAAGGGCAAAAATCAGGACACCTGTAATAGCATAATAAATAAAATTTTAAAAAAGAAGGAGTTAACAGGTGTTTCAAATGTAATGGTGTAGGAAGAGAGAATATGCTAGGGTAATTACTAGGTTTTCAGGTTGAGCAACTAAGCGGATGGTTAATGTCATTTACAAAGAGTGGAAAGATTGAGGTGAGGAGAATCAAGAGTTGGGTTTGAATCATGTTAAAATTATTTAATATATTTAATGTACTTTTAGACATCAGGTAGGATGACAGGTAGATAGTTAAATATACAAGTCTGAAGTTCAGGTAAGAGGTCAGGGCATAAAATAGAAATTTAAGAGTAGATGAGGTTTGAAAACGTGGGATGAGATGAGATGGGATGAGATTTCTTAGCAAACCCTCCTATCTCCATAGAATTGCAGATGAATATATATGTGAGATTTTTCTTTTTATTTTTTAATGAATTATATTTATTTTTTCTTTTTTAAAATATATTTTATTGATTATGCTATTACAGTTGTCCCATTCTCCCCCTTTATTTCTCTCTGCCCTGCACACCCCCTCCCACCCACATTCCCACCCCACCCCCCTGCCTTAGTTCATGTCCATGGGTTGTACATATAAGTTCTTTGGCTTCTACATTTCTTATACTATTCTTAACCTCCCCTATTTTCTACCTACCATCTATGCTACTTACTCCTGTAACTTTTCCCCCCTTCTCTCCCTCCCCTGCTGATAACCCTTATGTGATCTCCATTTCTGGGATTCTGTTCCTGTTCTAGTTGTGTGCTTAGTTTTTTGTTTTAGGTTCAGTTGTTGATAGTTGTGAGTTTGTTGTCATTTCACTGTTCATAGTTTGGATCTTCTTGTTCTTAGATAAGTCCCTTTAATATTTCATATAATAAGGGCTTGGTGATGATGAACTCCTTTAACTTGACCTTATCAGAGAAGCGCTTTATCTGCCCTTCCATTCTAAGTGATAGCTTGGCTGGATAGAGTAATCTTGGATTGTAGGTCCTTGCCTTTCATGACTTGGAATACTTCTTTCCAGCCCCTTCTTGTCTGCAAGGGTTCTTTTGAGAAATCAGCTGATTGTCTAATGGGAACTTCTTTGTAGTTAACTGTCTCCTTTTCTCTTGCTGCTTTTGATATCCTCTCCTTATCTTTAATCTTGGGTAATATAATTATGATGTACCTTGGTGTGTTCCTCCTTGGATGCAACTTGTTTGGGACTCTGAGCTTTCTGAACTTCCTGAAAGTGTATTGCCTTTGCTAGATTAGGGAAGTTCTCCTTCATTATTTTTTTTAATTAAGTTTCAATTTCTCCTGGCTGATGTGGCTTGGTGGAGTGAGTGCAGGCCTGAAGACCAAAGTGTTGCTGGTTCTTTTCCTAGTCAGGCCACATTCCTGGGTTGCAGGCTAGGTCCCTAGTGTGGGGGCACGTGAGAGGCAACCACACATTGATGTTCCTCTCTCTTTCTCCTCCCTTCCCCTCTCTAAAAATAAATAAATAAAATCTTAAAGAAAAGTTTTTGATTTCTTCCTCTTCTTCTGGCACCCCTATGATTTGGATGATAGAAGGTTTAAAGTTGTCCTGGAGGTTCCTAAGCCTCTCCTCATTTTTTTGAATTCTTGTTTCTTCATTCTGTTCTGGTTGACTATTTATTTCTTCCTTCTGGTGCAAACTGTTGATTTGAGTCCCAGTTTCCTTCTAGTCACTGTTGGTTCCCTGTACATTTTCCTTTATTTCACTTTTCATAGCCTTCACTTTTTCCTCTATTTTGTGACCATACTCAACCAATTCTGTGAGCATCCTGAAAACCATTGTTTTGAACTCTGCATCTGATAGGTTGGCTGTCTCTTCGTCACTTAGTTGTATCTTTTCTGGAGCTTTGACCTGTCCTTTTATTTGGGCCATTTTTGTTGTTATTGGGTTGTTTTTGGTCTCTGAGAACCTGTTACTTAGTAAGGGGTGGAGCTTTAGGTATTCCCCAGGGCTGGGCAACCCCTGTTGCTGTGTTGTATCACTGTATGTGGGGGACAGTCCGAGAGGGAACAATGCCACTTGTTCCATTCTCTTGTGGCTTTCAGTCAACTTCCCCCACTACCCACAAGCAAAGTGGGCCCTTCTGGTGCTGATTCCCAGGTGAGTGGGTTTGTGTTCATTCTAGGACCCTATGGGTCTCTCCAATGAACTTTCCTGTGAGGTTGGGAGTTTCTCCTGCTGCCTCAACCCCCACAGGTTTTTTCAGTTAGGTTTCCAGGCTTTATTTCCCTGCTCTGGAACCCTGGGTTGCATGGTCTACCTTGCTCCCCAGTTGTTCCTCCCAGTTTATCTGCATGCAAATGTGGGACCACCTGGTCTGTGAGCTTCCACCTCCCTGGTCTGCCAGCTGCCACCTTGCCTCAAGTCCTCTCTACCCAGCTGCCCATCTTTGTTCCTACTGGTCTGGATGGATGTTTCTTCTTTAACTCCTTGGTTGTCAGACTTTCATACAGTTCAGTTTTCTGTCAGTTCTGTTTTTTTGTTAGTTAGTTAGTTTGTTTGTTTGTTTTTAAATTTGTTGTCCTTTTGGTTGTGTGAGGAGTCACAGTGTGTCTACCTATACTTCCATCTTGGTGGGAAGTCCCTGTTTCTGAGTTCTCCATTTTGTTCTGTTGGTTTCTTTGTTGATATTTTTTATCAGTATCACATTGTCTTAATTGCAGCAGCTTTATAATATTTTTTGGTATCTAAATTCTCCAGCTTTTTCCTTCTTCAAGACTGCTGTCTTAGCTATTTTAGATCTCTTGCATTTCCATGTAAATTTTATAATTAGCCTACCCATTTTTCTTTCTCTTGTGCACACACATACACAACTGCCAGAATAATTTAGGGTTAATATTGAGCCTGTAGATTTGTGAAAATTGGATATCTTAATAATATTGAGTCATTCAGTCCATCAACATGGTATAACCCTTCATTTATTTTAGCAATGTTTTATGATTTTCAGTGGAGAGATATTTTTCACTTCTTATTAAATTTATTCTTGGGCATTTAATTTTTGGGTGCTGTTGCAAATCTATTTTTATTTGTTTAATTTTATAATTATTAACAAGAATATTGGTGAAGACTATCCAAAATTTAGAGGTTCAACAGAGAAGTGTTACCAGTGAGGGGTCTGAAGAGGAGGGACCGGTGGGTTGAAGGAAAGAGGTTTTCAAACAGGAGAAACTGATTAAGTGATCAAATTAGTAGAATGCTGCCACCATACAGAGTGAGATGAGGACAGAATGTGACCAGTTGGATTTAGGTGACTTTTTTCCAGATGTTTTGCTCTGAACAATTGCTGAAAAATTTAGTAGTAGCTATTAGGGATAGGTAGGCTCAATAAAGGATTTTTTTAAGGTGATAAATATTAGATTATGTTTATTTGCTGACCAGGACGATTCATGAGAGTAGGAGAAACTGATCATGTAGGGGATGATCCAAGAGTTTAGGCCTTAAGGGAAATGAGACAGGGGAATTATCCAAGAGCCAAATACTTAAAAATGGGACTAAGGCCCTAAATCTGGATCTGGCCTTTAATAGCAGATGTTTTGTGAGAGAAAATGGAGACAGGATAGTACACTTGGAATTAATGACAATTAGTTTAATTAGAATTAATTAGAAGATTTGAAGTTTAGTCATTTTATGCATGAAAATAAAGTATTAATACTCATTGAATACTTAATGCTTTGGTATTTTTTTTAATTATCTCATTTAACCCTCCTAAAAACTTATGAATTTGGAATTATTAACACCACTTTATGAATGACAAAACAAGGTTAAGAGAGATTAAGTTGCTAAAGATCACGTCCTGAGTTACTTGGTAGACCCAGAATTGTTAAATTTCCAAAATCTTCAATCTTGAACATTCCAGTTACAAAGGACTAAAAGAGAGGTAATATTTCAGTCTTATTTTTATTGTGAAAATAGATTCTTGATCAAGCAGTTGTCATTAGGAGGTTTATTTACTTAGAACACTAAAACTGTATTATACATTCCCAAAGAGAATTAATAAATCTAAGGATTTATTAATCTTATTTTCTACATGTGCAGATAGATCAGTGTTTGTTTTCATTGCTATTGAGTAACTTTAGTAAAGTATATATGGGAAATTAATTTGTTGGTCATTTGTTGTTAATAGTAAACTGTTTTGTAAGAAGATTGAAAGACTATTTGATCCTGAATACTTGAATCCAGATTCTCGGAATAATGCAGCAACATTGTACAGGTATGGTAATATGTTTTTCTTTGGTAGACTATATGATGCAGCTAAATTTTTTAATTTTACTACATTAAAATTTTTTCTTATATTTTTAAATCTCTTTTTGTTGTAGGTGCTGTTTGTGTAAGAAACTTCTAACTAAAGAAACAGAAAGAAGAATTCCTTGCATTCCTGGAAAAATCAATGTGGATCAACATGGAAATATTGTGTACATTCACATAAGGTATAGTGAAAAATACAGCTTTTCAAATATAAATTACTAGTGTATTTATAGAAGCATAACTACTCCTATACGCAATAGGATATATTTTCTATATGTGATCCAGTTTTGATTTAGAAAGATGCAACTTTCAAAACAAAGTTGTTTTAAAGGCTATATTTTATTAAGAGGGTAAATATCACTAAACTGTTAAGTTTTCAAAGAGTAAAAATGGTCATGCATTTATCTCGAAAGATATTCTGATCAATACCAATAAAATTATTTCTTTACACTAACAGATTTTATATAAATGTTATATTGAATAGAGAACCAAGAGAACCAAGTTTACTTTCAAGTGAATTTTGGTGGGGAAAATGATCTTTAAAACTGAATTTTCTGGAGAAAGCAAAGATGGCAGCCTAGGTAAACATGGCTCACCTCCTCACATAACCACAAAAAAATTACAACTAGCTGTCCAGCCCTGGCTGGCGTAGCTCAGTGGATTGAGCGCGGGCTATGAACCAAAGTGTCGCAGGTTCCATTCCCAGCCAGGGCACATGCCTGGGTTGCAGGCCAAGGCCCCCAGCAACCACACATTGATGTTTCTCTCTCTCTTTCTCCCTCCCTTCCCTCTCTAAAAATAAATAAATAAATAAATAAATAAATCTTTAAAAAAAATTACAACTAAACTACAGTTGCACGTGGGTCTCCGGCCAGCAGTGACCATGGAACGCTGTGGATGGCTCGCCGAAAAACACGCGAGAAACAAACATGCACAGAGACAAGACTAGTTTCTGTGGGGAAGTAGGGACGAAATGGCCACCCCCCCTAGTGGGGAGCGCCCCGATTTACAGTCCATACCTGCTTTTATTGGGCTCATTTTGCATAATCAGGTAAAGTACAGTACTCATTAGGGGGAAGTAAGGAACTATAGAAAACAAGGAACTCTGCTGGTCTATTGTATTGAGTCGGGGTCAAAGAGCTGTAAGACTTTGAGGAACAAACTAACTTTCTCCTTGGACCCTTCTCATTCAACTGAGAGCATTCTAAACAAAGAAGGTTTCACAGTAATTTACATGTTCTTTCTTAGGCCTGATCACCCGGGGAATCCGCCCTTTTCAGCATAGAGCTGCACCACCCCATCATTGTTTCAGGCTTAGCACGGGAACTAAGGCAATAAGGAGATTTTCTCCCAGACGATGAGAACTCAGGCTATGTCAAAGCCGAGGAGCGAGGGTCCGTCACCCTCTTTTGCTGCAGCCCCCCAAGTCCTTCTTTTGGGGGGCCTCCCAAAGTGATCGTGCCTGGCTTAGGTCGTTCCCCCCGTGGGGAATCTTACCCGTCTTTGGCTAACCGACCAAGCTTTTTGAGGTTCAGTTATGAATAAATCAGCAGAAGCAGCATTCCTGCCAGGGAGACAAGCCCTTGTCTCCTTGCTGGCTTACGGTTCCAAGGGCGTTCCCTTAGCCTTAGCCTAGGTGGGGGTTTCAGCTTCTGATACCAGTCAGGGCGGTTCCCAACAAACTACAGAAAACCCATTATTCAGAACTGCCAGAAATTGAGCTGAATGGAAGTCCTACAACTACAGAATTAAGGAAGAAACCACACTGAGATTGGTAGGAGGGGTGGAGACATGGAATGGGCTGGTCCCACATAAATGTATGGTGGATACAAATTAGGAGGGATATCTTGGGAACAAGAGGTCCCAGGCCCCCAGCCCAGGATTCCAGTGCCAGAAAGATAAATCCCCATAACTTCTGGCTGCAAAAACCAATGGAGATTGAGGCTGTGGAAGACAGAAACTTCTGGATTCCCAGGCAATTCTTAAATGGCCCATGCACAGCCTTATTCAGATTCACTCCCTCTGGGCTCCAGCACTGGGGCAGCAACTTGAAAGGTAACAGAGGCATACAGGGAGGAACAGGGAGGAACTAAAGTGTCTGGAACCAGGGCAAGAGCTGGAGGACAGCTTTCTCCTAGACAGAAGTGCTGGCAGAGGCCATTGTTCCTTTTCAGAGCCCTCCCCCACACAGAGCTGGCAGGCGGGCACCATATGTGATACTCCATTAACCAGGGTCACACTGTTTGCCCCACCCTGGGATTCCCTGAGTTTTGCCCAACCCAGATTTCACCCAAGCTGTTTCCAGTGGCTTTTCTATACAAATGGCTTGTCTTGGCTCATGCTTCAGATTTTTGTAAATCTCAAACAAGCAGCATCTGGCCTCAGCAAGCCCCGCACCTCTTACTAAGTGACCCCAGGCCTAGCACTAGCAGCAGCTGGCCTTGATTCACAGTTTGCCCTTGCCTGGGGCACCTCTAAGCACAGCATAAGTAGCAGCCACCTCCAGATCACTTCGTAGCTTATGCCAGGTGTTCCCAAACAGAACACAGGCAATGGCTGCCCTTAGCCCGCACCTCTGGGAAAGCCCCAGAGCCTGCTCACTCAGTGGGCAGCTACAGAGCACATTGGAGCACTACTACTCAACTACCTCCATAAGTGACACACTCATGAGGAGAACTCAGCAGGCCCCAGAGCCCTAATGAACTAAGTCCTGCTATGTGGACTGGGCCCTGCATAGCTGATCCTCCACAGTAGTCAGAGGTCAGTGGTCTGTGGTCATAGGCAGCCCTTGCAGCTGATCAGTCTGAGTAAATCCCTCCCATTGACCTACCAACAGCAATCAAGGCTTAACTATAAGAGGAAGATATATACAGCCTGCATGGTGGGTGACCTCGAGTACCCAGCTTGGGTGATAGGGGAGGCTGTGTCATTGGACCCTACGTGACACCTACTACATTAGGCCACTGTACCAAACCAGGGAGTCATAGCAGCTCTACCTAAAACATAGAAACATAACACAGGGAAGCTGTCAAATGAAGAGACAAAAAGCAGGGTCCAAATGAAAGAACAGAACAAAACTCCAGAAAAAGAACTAAGCAAAATGGAGACAAGCAATCTACTAGATACAGAGTTCAAAACACTGGTTATAAGGATGCTCAGTGAACTTAGGGGAAGAGCAGATGTACTCAAACAGAACTTCAACAGCACTAAAAAGAATGCAGAAAGCATTAAGAAAAAACAGAATTGAAGGATACAATGAAACGAAGAACAATTTCCAGGGGAACAACAGTAGAGTGGATGAAGCCAAGAATCAAATCAGCATTTGAATAAACAAAAAACACCCAATTAGAACAGCAAGAAGAAAAACAATCCACCAAAAATTGAGGGTAGTGTAATGAGCCTCTGGGACAACTTCTAGGAGACCAACATTCACATCATGGGGGTGCTGGAAAGAGAAAAGAGAGAACAAGAAATTGAAGACTTATTTGAAAACATAATGACAAAAAAACTTCCCTAACTTGGTGAAGGAAATAGACATACAAATCCAGGAAGCACAGAGAGTCCCAAACAAGATGAACCCAAAGAGGCCCACACCAAGACACATAATTAAAATGCAAAAGGTTAAAGACAACGAGAGAATTTTAGAAGCAGCAAGAGAAGAACAGTTAGTTACCTACAAGATATTCCCATAAGACTGTCAGCTGATTTCTCAAAAGAAACTTGTCAGGCTAGAAGGGATTAGCAAGAAATATTCAAGGTGATGAAAAGTAAGGACCTACAACCAAGGTTACTCTACCCAGAAAAGCTATCATTTAGAACTGATGGTCAGATAAAGAGCTTTCCAGACAAGGAAAAAAACTAATGGAGTTCATCATCACCAAAGCATTATTATATGAAATATTAAAGGGACTTATTTAAGAAAAAGGATATCGAAACTATGAATATTAAAAAAGCAACAAATTTAGCCCTAGCTGGTGTGGCTCAGTTGATTGAGTACTGTCCTGCGAACCAGCTCAATTCCCAGTCAGGGAACATGCCTTGGTTGCGGGCCAGGTTCCCAGTTGGGAGTGTGTGAGAGGCAACTGATCGATATATATCTTGCACATCAATGTTTCTCTTCCTCTCTGCCTCCCTCCCTCTCCCTCTTTCTAAAAATAAATAAATCAAATCTTTAAAAAATAAAATAAAAGGCAACAAATTCACAACTATCAACAACTGAATCTTTAAAAAAAAACAAAAAACTAGGCAAACAACCAGAACAGGAACAAAATCATAGGTATAGAGATCATTTGGAGGATTATCAATTGGGAGGAGGACGAGAGAGAATAGGGGAAAAGGTAAAGGGATTAAAAAGAATAATTGGTAGGTACAAAAGAGACAGGTGGTATTAAGAATAGTATAGGAAATGGAAAAGCCAAAGAACTTATATGCATGGCCCATGGACATGAACTAAGAGGTGGATTCTTGGAGTAATGGGGGGTGCCAGGCAGAGGGGAGCAAAGGGTGAAAATTGGGACAACTATAATAGCATAATCAATAACATATACTTAAAAATAATTGAATCTATAAAGCAAAATTAGCAAACAAGCAGAATTATAGATCCAGAGAATAGTTTGATAGTTGCCAGGTGGGAGGTGGGTCAGTGGGGATTGGTGAAAAAAGTGAAGGGATTAAGAAGTAAAAAATTGGGAGTTTCAGAATAGTCATGGGGATGTAAAGTACAGCATAGGGAACAGAGTAGCCAAAAAACATATATGCATGACCCACAGACATGGACAGTGGTGTGGGGTTTGCTTGAATGAGTGTGGTGGGAGGTGAGAGCCTGGATGGAGGAGGCAAAGGGGGAAATATTGGGACAGCTATAATAGCATAGTCAGTAAAATATAATTTAAAAAATAATAATAAAATTGAATTTCCCCAATCTAGTTGTTATTCTTATTTTGTCAGTATTCCATTAATACATAGTTCTTTTTTTATTCCCCTTTAAGTTCAAAACCAGTTCTCATTTTGAGTTGGAGGGAAAATGTAAATGGTATGTCTCAAGAAAGCAAAAACTTCAAAATACGTGAGGTCTGTCCAGAAAAAAGTCCAGCCATTGTTAATATAACTAGAATGGTTTTCGCCACATCGATGTAGCCTGGCAGCCAAGGAGAGGGGACCGGAATGCACATGAATGAACAATGAGGACTTCACTGTACTAGTCAGTGGGGGTAGCAGACACCATTGACTGAGCATGTGTACTGTGTGGCTGTCACATTCAAAATGACTGAGTGAGTAGAGCAATGAATCTGCATCAAATTTTGCATTAAGCTTAAACATTCCTCTGCAGAAACTATTCAGATGATTCAGAAGGCTGTGGGCAACTGATGATTGGCAGCTTCATCACGACAACACCTGCTTATATGTATCATGTCTCACGCAGTTTTTTGGCAAACCATCAAATCACCCAGGTGACTTGCCCCCCCTCCAGCCCAGATTTGGCATCCTGTGACTTACGGCTTTTCCCAAAACTAAAATCTCCTTTGAAAGGGAAGAGATTTCAGACCATCAATGAGATTTGGGAAAATATGACAGGGCACCTGATGGCAATTGGGAGAATTGTGTGGGGTCCCAAGGTGCCTACTTTGAAGGGGGCTAAGACATCATTTTTCCTATGTACAATGTTTCTTGTATCTTGTATCTTCTTCAATAAATATCTCTATTTTTTAATATTCTATGGCTGGATACTTTGTAGACACACCTCACTCATATATTCTCTGATAATATCCTACTGCTAGGAATTTACCCAAAGAGATAGTATTGGATTTGTGAAAGCACTTAATAAGGACAGTTTTTGCTATATTGTTTATACTTGTAATAGAGGAAACACCCTGGCTGGTGTAGCTCAATGGATTGAACGCAGGCTACAAACCAAAGGGTTGCCAGTTCAATTCCCAGTCAGGGCACATGCCTGGGTTGCAGGCCAAGTCCCCAGTGGGGGCCACGTGAAAGACAACCACACATTGATGTCTCTCTCTTTCTCTCTCTCTCTCTCTCTCTCTCTCTCTCCCTCCCTTCCCCCTCTAAAAATAAATAAATAAAATCTTTAAAAAAATAAAGGAAACACCCAAATGATTAAACAAACTAAAATATATCCATACAATACTATATCTGTATAAAGTACATCTAATCAATTCTTAATGTGCAGTCTTTGAAAATAATGTTGTAAAGGAATATATACCTACATATAAAGTTTTTAGTGGGAAGAAGTGAAAAGAACAAACACATTGTAAAACAAAACTAGAGACATGTTCACTAAAATGTTTACTGTGGTATTACCTTTGAGTCATAGTATTATGGATGATTTTAATTTTCTTTGTGCTTGTTCTTTCTTTTATATTAAAATATACAAATGTTAGATTTCATATTTTAAACATTAAAACAGAAGTACAGAGAAACATTTAACCTAATATGAATATAGTACAATCGACTTTAAAGTGTTACATTTTTCTCTACGTACAACAACCAGGCAATCTTTACTAGTTATTGTAAGCACCTGACATTTTATACTTTTTTGTCTTGAGACTTGATTCACCTTTTAAGAATGTCCACTCTTAAAAAAAAAAAGAATGTCCACTCTGATAGCAATAACAATTATATATTCTATATATATTATGACAGTGGTAACTATGTGAAAAAATTGATAGTAACTTCAACATCCATTTTTGTTTTATTCAAAGTATTTTCCAATAGGCCAGCTATTGGTAACACTTTTTAAATTGTCTTTAACTTAAAACAAGTTCCTGTGTAATTTGTAATAACATGATAGTATTTTGTTATTTGTTGAACTAAGGACAAGAAGAGCAAAAGTTTGAAAAGATTAAGGGACTTGGAAAAAAATGGTAACTTGAGTTACATAATTCTATAGCAAATAGGGTTTTAAGCCTTTGCCATTTTTAAAGTTTATCTTACTTAACTTAAAAATGTATATTTCTGAGATGGATTGTATCTTACTATTATTACTCAATTACTGAAAATGTCTTTTGAGAATAATATAAAGATCACATTAATGAAATGTTCAAAATCACCAATTATTACTGTACATCTTATTATACAATATGTACAATTAGACTAAAGCAACATCTGAAGTCTCAAATGTTAGTCTACTCAATATGTATTTAATTTATAACCCTATATGTAGCTTAGCAAAATAATTCGGCATTCAACCTTCTATACCTTTTCCTATGATTCATAGGGAAAAAAAGAATAAATAGACTCCAAAATGAAATTTTATCTACCATTCAGTTTAGTCCATCCCACAGCCATTATTTTGGGGAAATTCTTGGATATAAGCCACATATTTAAAAACATTTGCTCTAATCAATTGTTAATATTGCTTGCTTGTAAAATAATATGACAATTGAGACTTTTTCCCCAGAGATAAGACTTGGGACATTCATGAGTATTTGAATAGTCTTTTTGAAGAGCTAAAATCTTGGAGAGATGTGTATTGGCGCTTGTGGGGAACAGTCAACTGGCTAACTTGTTCAAGATGTTGTCAGGTGAGTTTTTAAAAAATACCCTGCTCTGCAAACATTGAGAGCAGGCTCTTTTGATATGTGCTGTTTAATTAGTATGTTTGGATGTGTTTTGATAATATCTGATATCTTTTTAAGAAATTAGTGGCAAAAACACTGGTGCTATTATAGAAACATTGCTTACATC
This sequence comes from Phyllostomus discolor, assembly GCF_004126475.2. Taxonomy (NCBI): domain Eukaryota; kingdom Metazoa; phylum Chordata; class Mammalia; order Chiroptera; family Phyllostomidae; genus Phyllostomus; species Phyllostomus discolor. The sequence goes on from NC_040908.2 coordinate 40,315,147, forward strand.
TGACTTAATTTCTCTTACTACATTTCTTCTTCTCCTTTATTATCATTATTGAAACAATCAACGACTTGCCAAATTTTTAGAAAACCAGCAAGCTTTAAGTCACTAAATACTTTTTTTAATGGAAAAATAAATACTGAGTCCTTATTGCCTTCAGTTATTTCCAGCCAAACTTTTTCTCTGCTAGCCCACACATTTCTTGAAAAATCCAGAAACACCTTTGCAGATAGAGTGCTATTGATATGTGCCCTTCTTGTTATAACAGTTGTGTTCCAAAAAAAGGTTTTGCTCATTTTTTAATAAAGGAATTCTGTAGTAAAAACACAAGAAAGCTTGCTATTTAAAGATACCAATAATAAATCATTTTATAGAATAAATAGACCATTGTAGGTCACAGTCATTCCTAATTAGTCTTATGTATAAATCCAGAGTGTTCTACATAAAAAATTTTTGTGAATCCCTAATGTCTCTCTAACCCCAGTAATTTTCCTCTCTCACTTGAGTAATGATTTTCGGTAGAGGGAACGAAGAGCTGCTTATTAAAACCTTCACTATGAGATTTCTATTGGACTTATACCCAATAGACTCCTTATGTCCCCACAATTTTTAAAAATTGGGTTTATTGAAATAAAATGTATGTACAGTAAAATTCACCTTTATACAGTAAAATTAATTTCTGGCGTTTGACAAACACAGTCATGTAACTACCACCACAGTCAAAGCATAGACCAATTCCATCACCCTAAAAATTTCTTATGCCCCTTTGCAGTCAGTTCCTTCTTCCACCCCAGACTCTGGTAACCATTGATTTGTTTAAATGTCTTTATAATTTTGACTTTTTCAGAAAGTCATACAAATAAAATTATACCACATTTAACTTTTTAAGTACAGCTTTATTTTTTTTTTATTTACCAAAATGAACTTGAAATGTTTATTCACTAGGTGTTTTGTAGGTGTTTTGAAGGGCTTTGTAGGTGTTTGTAGTTTGGGGCCATGATGAAGAAAGCTACTATAAACATGTCCTATGGACTTCCATATGAATATAGGTTTTTATTTCTCTTGGGTAATAACCTAGAAGTAGGTTAGATGCTGGATTGCATAGTAAATGTAAGCCTGTTTTCCCAAGTCTCTGAACTTGCATTCCTCCCAGCTTTTAAATTTAATTTTATTTATTATTTTTCGAGAGAGGGGAGGGGAAGGAGAAAGAAAGGGAGAGAAACATCAATGTGTGATTGCCTCTCGAGCACACCCTACTGGGGACCTTGCCCACAACCCTGAAATGTGCCCTGACTGGGAATCAAACCAGCAATCTTTTGGTTCACAGGCCTATGCTCAATCCACTGAGCTACACCAGCCAGGGCTGAAATCTATTACTTTTATAATTAAATCTTTATAAGTTCCTTCACCAATGATTCGAAGTTACTCCATAGTTTTCATTAATACTAATGCTAAATATTTACCTTAAAAATATGTCAAAGAATAATTGAGGCAAAATTTTATTTCATTATTTTCATTGAAAACTTTGTGTTTGGCTAATTGTAAAATTAGATAAACATCAAGATCAATTTAATTCATCTGAATTTTGGGTGACATGTTTTGTTTTTGCTTTTTAATAGCTTTATTACAGTATAATTGTATGCCATAATCTTCATTTAAGTATGCAGTTTAGTAAATTTAGAGTTGTGCAACCTCACCACCATCCAATCAGCTCATCACCCCATCACCCCAAGAAGATTCCTTGTGTCCATTTGTTACCACTTCCCAATCTCAGCCAACCACAAATCTACTAGTCTCTGGAGATTTGCCATTTCTGTATATTTTATGTAAATAGAACATAGGTGGTCTTGAGTAAAGTATTTTTAAGATACACTTAAATATTGTATACCTTAAGATATACAATATGGGAATAATTATTGATTTTATATATTTATTTTATTCAGGTTTTTCTCTGTATAGAATTTTCACATTGTCAGTATCATTCAGAAGCAGTGGTTTATCCTCCTGCAGCAAGTTCGCTGAGTACTGTGGGCACTGGAATTTATCCCTGCTGCAACCAAAAGGTTCTTCGGTTTGATCCTACTCAGCTTATAAGGGTAATGCTCAATGTTACCCTTTTGCAGTTACATTGCTCATTAATAATTTTTATTTTATTTAAATCTTTTTCCCTTTTTGTTTTTAAAGTATAAAGGTAATACATCAATGTAGGGTTGATGGTATTACAAGTGTTGCAATGAACATCCTTGCACATACACCTTAGTGCAGTACATGAGTATCGCTATAGGTTACAGTCCTTGATCACTAACACTTTTGAAAATGTTACATAATTAAAATTCATGGTTGATGAAAGGAACCTAAAGCTCTTCCTCATCATCATTCATACAACTTTCATACAACAAATATAGAGGGGAGCAAAAGTAAGTTTACAGTTGTTCGTGTAGAAAAATAATACAATAATTCATCATTAATAATACAAGAATAAACTCTTTGTGTTCCACATGCTTACAGCTGTAAATCTCCTTTTGCCCCATCCTGTATTTATAAAGCACCAAAGTTGTATCACACATTATACAAGGCAGAGGGCAGTGTATAAAGTTCGATAGTTTCTGTCTTCAAGGAGCTTAGAGTTCAGGCAATAATATCAAAAGGGAAAAATTATACAAGGAAGTGTTTGCAGGTTCATAAATGTCTGTAATAGGCTGATATTACCTTCTTAGGGATTTGGCATTTCATTGAGATCTGAAGGGTGGGTAGGAACATTTGAGGGGAAGAGGAAGGGAAAGAGCCCTGCAGTCTGAACAGCAAATCCAAGAGTTACAGTGAGTAAGAGACTGAAAGAAACTCTGCCTGTTATGTGAAAAAAAACAAAAACAAAACAAAAAAAAACATGCATATTTGAAGACAAAGCTGGAGAGGCAAGTAGATGTCAGGCCATATAGGGGCAGGACCTCCTCCACCATGTTTGAGTTTTTTTCTTCACTTCAGGTTTTTGAAAATAGCAGTTGCAGTGTGGAGAATGGCTTGAGGAATAATCAGTGGAATTAGGACCAGGAGGAAGTTGTCATAGTAGCCTCAGAGAAAGATGATGGTCACTTGGACTAGAGCAGTGGAGATGACGAGAAATAGATGAATTCAATATTTAGGAAATAAAACTGATTGATGGATTATGTCATATAGGGAGAATATGACTCAGTTTCTTGCTTGTGCTACTTGATTGATGGTGGTATTATTCACTGAAGAGGAAACAACAGAAGGGAATTAGGTTTGGAAAGAGGCTCACAAGTTCAGTTTTGGACATTTTAAGTTGGAGATGCTCTATAAGATAACCAGACAAAGAGTGTTAAATATATGGGTTTGGGTTCTCAGATAAGTGACGAGGCTGGATATAATAATTTTTAAGTCTTCTTGCAAATAAATGATAGTTGAAGCCACCAAGTATAGGTGAGCATAAGGGCAGGGGGCCTACAGTAGCACCTGGAGAAACTCCAATATTTAATGGCTAGATAGAGAAGCATCAGCCTACAAAGGAGAATAATCAGGAACAGCCAGAATAATAGGAGGGAAACCAAGAACATTATTGTGAAAGTCAAGGGAGCAGTGTTCAAGAGAGAGCAGTCCACAATATGAAGTACTGCTAAGAGGTCAAGTAAAATAATGAAAGAAATGTATTTTGGCTTTGGTGACCTGGAATCCATAGATATGAAGATCTGTTTTGGTGGTATGCTAGATCCAGAAGTCAGATTAGTGTGGGCTGAAATGTGAGTGAAAGAAGAACAAATGGAGGCAGTGTGAACAACAATTCTTTTGGAAAATTTGAGAAAGGAAGGGGATGGATCAATAATCTGTATTTGTTTCTGTTTCTGTTTTATTTTGTTTTGATAGAAGAGAACGTCTTAAAAATGAGTGGAAAGGATCCAGTAAGGAGAGGGTGATAGTATAAGGTTTATGAGGAAGCAGAGTAGGGTGGATCTGAAGCACAAATGGCAGTATTTGTGTAGACAGGAGGAAGGGAAGCTCCTCTAATGTGACAGGAGAGAAGAGGAGGATGGTTGCAGAATTAGTAAAATTGTATTTTTCTCATTGATGATAAATTAATCCAATTGAATGCCTTTCCTGTTCTCCATCAAGTAGAAGAAGGTAAAGTGGTCTGCTAAGAATGAGGGAAAGAGGGAAGGTTTCAAGGTTTGGAGGAAGTATTAAGGTTTGAAAGTCTTTCAGAAAACAGAAGAGTGAATTTTCCAGATAAATATAGGTTACTAGGGTCATTGAAAATTGCTGATCATAAATGTATAGTGAAATCCAACATAGCTTTTCATATTGCTATCTCCAGAAATTTTCTCCAGGAGTGGTGAAAATGGGTACTTGAGCTCATCCAGAGTTGGGGTTTTGTCAGAAGGGTATGATGAAATTTAGCAGCAAGGAATTTGGGATGTTAGCACAAATGTTACTGAAATGATGGATCATAGGATTTAATTTGGATTAGGAAATTTGTTATTTTTGCAATCAATTACCAATTTTGATTATCAGAAATTTTATTAGTGAGGTAATAGATTGCCATCATAGTGTTCATAACTAAAATTTAGTTAACACTTTGCATGCAACACTGTTTAAATGAAGCATGAGACTTTGAGCAGAGGAGCAATAGCTTAGACAGGCCCAAGGGATTTTGTTAATTCATGATTGCTTTTATTGCAGTAACATGATTTTTAGTCCTTACAGTTCTTTATGGTTATGATGTTTCTATTTTAACTATCACTTCATTTTGAACAATACTTCTTAAAGTTGTAACTCTTTGGCTTTTTCATCTACTTAATAGTTATATCAACTACTAATCCATTTACTGTGAGAGGATTAGGAGTAAATAGTGATTAAACTGTATGATAAATTTTGTTTGTGAAATCATGGATATTTATTGAGGTAATTTATTGGGCTAAGTGAAATCTAGATAACTCATACAGTGATTTATATTTCCAGTAATGGCTACGTAATACAGACCAATCCTCCCACCAAAAAGCAACTTAAAAAGGTGGATGAAATATAAAGATCATATTAAAAGCATGAACAAGCTAATGGGGAATTAGTGATAAGATACAGGGGATAAAGGGAACTGAGAGGAGTGCGCTGGCACTCAAGGCCATTTTGGAGGGGATTGCAACCTGAAAGAGCGGTTGAGAAGCTGGGCTGTTTTTGGTGCCCTATCAGGATTTTTGGGAATAGTCAGTATCCAGGGTCTGTCAATACTGGGGATAATGATGAATAACATTCACTCCCTTACACTTTGAGTAAGTCAGAAACAAGCCATTTCTTGCCTGGATAGTAGCCTGGCTTTGATTTATTTGGGTGGCGTAGAATATTTCAAGCCCTGAAATTGGATTAAGGTAATCCTGGATTGCCACTCTCCAGGAACATGGGAGAACAGTAAAAATCCTCTTTGGACAAAGATAACATTATTCTAAACCTCAAATTATTTCTATAAACAATTTTCAACAAAATATTCAGCATGCAGAGATAACCTGGCATAGATGAAATAAGTTACTGAGAATGGGAATAGCAGAATTTAAGATACAAAAACAAACCACAGAATTATTTACATAGACTATAAATTAAATAAGATTTTGTATTTAGTCTAAGTTAATAGAAGCCAAGCTTAGAAATTTTTGTCAGGGAATTCTAAACTATAAAAGGGTTTAAGTAAAGCAAATAGAAATGCTAGAAACATGTAATACAGAAATTAAGCTCATTGGCAAATTTAACAGCAGATTATGTACAGCTGAAAAATCAATGAATTAAAAGATAACAATCAGAAGAAACTACCCAGAACAAACCACAGAGAAACCAAATGAGAAATGTAAAATAAAGTAAGAGACCTAGCGTGTGCATGTCTGCCTCTTTTTAAAATTGTGGTAAAATAAGCATAAGATAGAATTTTCCATTTTAACCATTTTTAAGTGTATATTTATTTCAGTAGCATGAAATAGGTTCACATTGTTGTGCAACCAGTTTCCAGACCTCTTTCCTCTTGCAAAACTGAAATTTTATACCCAATCAACAACTCCCCATCCCCGTATCCCTTGGCAACCTCTGTTCTACTTTGCATCTCTACAAACTTGACTACTCTAAGTACTTTATATGGTATTGTAGAATCACACGCTTTTTGTCTTTTTATGTGACATCTAACTTTTTAATGGGGTTCCCAATAGAAGAGAAAGAGAATAGATCAGAGGCAAAGTTTGAAGAGATAATGGCTGAGATACTCTAGAATTATTGAAATATGTCAATTTATAGATTCAAGAATTCCAGTGACTCCCAATAAGATAATAAGAAATTCATACCTGCATATATCATAGTGAAACTGCAGAAAACAAAAAAACAAAGAAAACATTTTAAAAACAGAGGGAAGAAGTGCTGAATCCCTTTAAGACATCAATAATTAGAGTTTATATCTCAGCAATAAAAATGGAAGTCAGAATATAGTCCATAGGTCTTCAGTGTGCCAAAAGAAATGTTAACAGTCTAGAAACCTATGCCTTCCTTAAATATCCTTTAAGAATGAAGCCAAGCCCTGGCTGGTGTGGCTCAGTGGATTGAGCACCAGCCTTTGAACCATGGGGTCACCCGTTCAATTCCTGGTCTGAGGCACAAGCCTGGGTTGTGGGCCAGGTTCCTGGTGGGGGGCGTGGAAGGAGCAACCACACATTGGGGTTCCTCTCCCTCTCTTTCATCCCTCCCTTCCCATCTGTTTAAAAAATAAAATAAAATCTTTAATAAGAAAAAAAATGAAGGCAAAATAAAGATATTTTTAGGCAAAGAAAAATTGAAGGAATGTACAACTAGCAAACTGCTTTAACAGAAATACTAACACATTCTTGAGATACAGGAAGGAATGAAGATCAAAGAAAGAAATTAATGTATTGAGAAATCTAAATGAACACTGTAAAAATGATGGTAATGCTTTGTGTACATATGCATGTATGTATGCATTCATGTTTGTAATAAATATATAATTATATTAATATAGACAATTAAAAATATGTAATTGATATATACTATACATTTTTCCCAATTACAAAAATCAGTTGTTTTTTTAATGTATTTGGAAAAACCCAGAAATTTAAATTTTTAGAAATGCCATTTACATTAGCACAAAAATATGATGAACTGAGAGATAAATCTACCAGATGTGAAAGACTTACACCCTGCAAACTACAAAATACTTTTGAGGAAATTTAAACATCCCATAAATGGAGAGATATACTTTGTTCATGGGTCAGAAGATTTAATGTTGTTAAAACGTCATCTCTCTCCAAATCGGTTTATAGATTTAATGTAATACCAGCAGGCTCTTTGTAGAAATTGATAATCTGATTCTATAATTTATATGTAGTGCCTAAACAGCAATATCAACTTTGAAAAAAAAAGAAAAAATAACTATGAAAAAGAATAAAGTTGGAGGGTATGACTACCAATTTTATATGTCAACTAGACTGGGACATGGGGTACTCAGATATTTGGTTAAACATTACTCTGTATTTGTCTACAAGGGTGTTTCTGGATTAGGTTAACCTTTGAATAGGTGGACTGAGTAAAGCAGATTGCCCTCCCCAGGATATATACTATACCTTTTAACATATAATTATGTTAAAACTTACAATAGCCTATAAGTTGGGAGAGCAGTGAAATTGAGTTTAAAAGGTCTTGAGAAGGAAGTGTATTAACAAATTAGACTTTGATAAGTCAAAGGTACATCTTATAAGTTCTAGGATAACCACTAAAAGGACAACAGAATGTGTAACTTCTAAATTAATGTGTGCGAAGGGTATGAGTACAATGATTAAAAAATTAAAAAATAAAGATTCTTACCAGATTTAGGAATAAAAGGAAAATTATGTAATTCAGTAAAGGATAGATGATATAATAAACTTGTAACAAATATCACATTTAATAGTGGAATGGAGAAAATTTTCCTTTTGAAATTGGGAAGATGATAAGGATGCCCCATTATCACCACACTTCTATTCAAATGGAACTGGAGGTCCTGGGCAGTATATTAATGCAAGAAAAAGAAATTAAAAAGAGACTGTTACAATTTGTAGATGATGTTGTGAACATAGAAAACCTTGAAGAATCTTCAGATAAATTATTAAAATGAATAAGAATTTAAGATTGATCTATTAAAAAGCATTTATAAAAAGCAATAGTATTTCTGTAAACCAATTAGATTAGACAATGAAATTTATGAAAAGAAAACACAGCAGCCTTAAAAATATCAGGTGCCCAGGATTAAATCTAACAAATATATATAAAAATGTTATAGAGAAAACATAAAACATCATTGAGATAAAATGAAGAACACTGAAAAAATGTATTACTGTACCAAGTTCATAGATTGGAAGACTCAATATTGTAGAGATGTAAATATTCTCCAAACTGATCTATATGGATCAATGCAACCTCAATAAAAACCCTAATGGTTTTGTACTGGGAACTTTGCTAAGCTGATTGTAAAATGTATATAGAAATTCAGAGGGCCAAGAATAGCTGAGATAGTTTCAAAGAACACCAAGGTAGAAATACTTGCTCTGTCCAATGTCAGAATTTTTTATAAAGCTTTGGTAATTCAGATGGGATGATTGTGATAATGAATAGACTGATGGACCAATAGAAAATAAAGTTCTCAGAGCCACTGAGTACTTGACTGAGACAAGGTGTCATTACTGAGTAGTGGGCAAAGGATAGACTTTCCAATAAGAGGTACTGTGACATTAGGATATCCATCTGGGGAAAAAATGGAATTAGACTCTAGCCCAAACTATTTTTTTAAAAAAGATCTATATGTGAAAGAAAAATGAATAAAGTTATTAAAAGGTAATAACATAGGAAGAAATTTTAAAGTATGTCAACTACATTAAATAAACTGAGGAGACAAACACACAGGTAGAACCAGATGTTAGCAACACATCTCCATAAAAGGTTCATATAAGATTTTTTAAAACTCTTATAAATCAATAAGAAAAAGACAATAGGAAGTTCACACAACAAAGTTCTTTGTTGTCCAGTAAACGTTAAAAGAAATTCAACCTCATTTGTAATTGGGGAAAAGCAGATAAAAACCACAGTGAGATACCACTGCATGCTCATTAGAATGACTAAAAATGTCTCACTAAGTGTGAGAATTAGTGAGAATATAGAGTAATGAGAGAACTCTTCATACACTGCTGATAGTAATATATTTTTGTACACATGAACACTTGTGTTCCAGGAAACATGTAAAAGAATATTCATAATAGTATTTTTTTATCCTCACCCAAGGGAGGACATGTGCAGAGAGAGAAGGAGGGAAAAAAAGAGGGAGAGAAACATCAATGGGTTGCTTCTCAAACGCACCCCGACTGGAACCAAACTGCAACCTAGGCATGTGCCCTGACCAGGAATCAAACCCATGACCTTTCAGTCTATGGAACAATGCTTCAACCAACTGAGCCACAACAGCCAGGGCCATAACAGTATTATTTGTAATATCTCCAAACTGGAAACAACCCATCTATCAATTGTAGAATAAATAAATTTGTATGTATTCATACAAAGGAATACTGTATATTAAAGCAAAGGTTAGTATGTATAATAACTTGGCTGAATAAAAACACAGTTTGAACCAAATGAGTGAGGTGAGACTAAACAATAGTACTTAGGGTTGTATCTTCCAGTGGTAAAAGGATAAAAGCAAGGAGAATTAAGTACTCTAAAAGTCAGGATAGAGGTTATCCTTTGGAAGAAGGGAGGTGGTTATAGGCCCTTGGGGAATGGGCTCATGGAGACTCCTGGAGTGTTGGAGATACTCTATTTCTTTTTTTTTTTTAAGATTTTATTTATTTATTTTTACAGGGGGAAGGGAGGGAGATAGAGATAGAGAGAAACATCAATGTGCGGTTGCTGGGGGTCATGGCCTGTAACCCAGGCATGTACCCTGACTGGGAATCGAACCTGCAACACTTTGGTTCGCAGCCCGCGCTCAATCCACTGAGCTACGCCAGCCAGGGCTGATACTCTACTTCTTAATGTGGATGGTGGTTACATGAATACTCTTGGATATTTTTAAGGTATATTAGGTCTGTCCAGATCTGTCCAGAAAAGCCCAGCCATTGTTAAAAGAGCAAGAACAATTTGTGCAGCATCGATGTAACCTGGCAGCCAAGGAGAGTGCCTGGAATGTGCATGTATGAACAGTGACTTCACTGCACTAGTCAATGGTGGTGGTAGATGCTGTTGAATGAGCATGTGTACTATGTGGCCATCGCATTTGAAATGACTGAACGAGTAAAGCATCGAATTTTGCATTAAGCTTGAACATTCCTGTGCAGAAACTATTCGGATGACTCAGAAGACCACAACTATGGGCAACTGGTGATTGGCAGCTTCATCACAACAATGCACCCACTCATACATCACGTCTTGTGCAGAGTCTTTTGGTGAAACATCAAATCACCCAGCTGACTCAGCCCTGCTACAGCCCAGATTTGGCACCCTGCATCTTCTGGCCTTCCCCAAAACTAAAATCACCTTTGAAAGGGAAAAGACTTCTAAACTTCAATGAGATTCAAGAAAATACAATGGGGCAGCTGGTGGTGATTAGAACTGTGTGAGGTCCCAAGGTACCTTTTTTGAAGGGAACTGAGGCGTCATTGTCCTATATACAATGTTTCTTGCATCTTGTGTCTTCTTCAATAAGCATCTCTATTTTTCATGGCTGGATACCTTCTGGACAGACCTCGTACATTTATGTCTCATGCTCTTTCCTGTGCAAGATTTTTTTCCTTGGGAAAAAAGAGCTAAAATGGTTGATATGACTAAGCAAAGAGGAACAAAAACATAGTCATCTTTAAAGGGAGGTTTCCGTAATGAACCAACCTCTCTAATTTAGTGTCTCTTGTACAACAGGGTTGTAAAGTGAGAGACCACGTGGTTGCTCTTCACGATCAAGGTGAAGATGGAGATTTGCTCTCCTTTCCAACTGCTAGAATACTGGATGATCTGCACAAACACAGAGATGTCGTTGTTGTGCCTTTTTCTAAAGACACAGTTAGGTGAGGTCAGGAGGGAGGAATGGGGGAGGGGGAGAGGGAGGTACTGCAGCTTTACCATCCCCTAGTGTGTCTCCAAATCACTAATGTCAGTCTTCATATAGTTTACATTATTTCAGAAAGCTTAACTGAAATCACGTTAGCTTAAAATAAGAACCATCGGGTGCTTATTTGATAGGGAGAGCACTTCTGGAGAAAGAAAAACTAATAAAAGAAGTCCTTGGTGATTGAAAGGTTGGGACCAGCAATCCAATTTTTGAAGTGTTTTTTTTTCTTTTTTCAAGTTACTTAAGTTCATCTAGTTGTGATTGACACAACTAGAAAAATAGTTGATGGTTGAGGTTATCTTTGCAAAAATTTGAGCTCCTTGAAGTCATTAATTTCTGAGGTTACTTCCATCATCTTGCAACTACAGCAGGTTATCAGGTTGAAGTTAGGAGGACTTCATAATAAAGGCGGTTCTTTTTTTTTCTATTGCTGAAGTGAGCTCCTGTAATGGGTACCATTCTCAAAGTAGTACCCATTATAGGAGCCCATTTTACCCCCAGGCAAATGTGATGCCTGGAGCACAATGGTGTTCCCCCTGTACGGAGTGATCCCTGCTGGGGGAATCATTCGATGAATTAAGAAATGTAAATTTAGAAGTACATACCTTATCCTCAAGAACTGTAGTTCCTTTTTTTAATTGAATTTATAGGAGTGACATTGATTAATAAAATTATATAGTATGCAGTATTCAGGTATACAATTCTATGATACATCATCTGTATATTGTATTGTGTGTTCACCTCCCCAAGTCGAGTATCCTTCCATCACCATTTTTCCCCCTTTGACCCTCTTCTACCTCCCCGCACCCTCCCTTCCCTCTGCTAATCAGCATACTGTTGTTTGTGTCTATGAAGAACTATATTTCTAAAGAGCAAATTATAAAACATGTGCAATAAAAAAAGATATCATTTGCATTTAAATTCTTAAGAAATTGAACACTTCTTTATATAATGTCTTTTTCTCCTTAGTGATTCTGGAGTTGGTCCCTGGGATGAGAAGGGTCTGGACTGTGATGTTTTACTGGAGCCAAGTACACCATGGGGCCCCAAAAGTGGGGAGCTCAATGCTGTGAGTAGCTTGTTTCACTCATTCTTTATTTACACAAAAAATTGATGACATTTAATCTTTGACAGAAACTTGATCATTTTAAATTGAAGTTGAGCCCTAGTCAGTATGACTCAGTTGGTTGGGCATCATCCTGTAAACCAAAAGATTGAGCGTTTGATTTCTGGTCAGGTCAGGGCACATGCCTAGGTTGTGAGTTCGAGACACCTATGAGAGGCAACTGATTGATGTTTTGCTTCCTCTCCCTCTCTCGCTCTCCCTTCCCTTCTCTCTAACAATCAATAAGGATGTCCTCAGGTGAGGATAAGTAAATAAATAAATTGAAGTTGAAATTTTTAGTTAATAAATATTTTCTAACTACTGAATGTAACAAGGTATTATGCTGAATTAATAGAACTATAAGGGTAATAGGACACGTTTATTGTCCTCATAGAATTAGTGGCTAATTGACTTAACTTTGGCAGAAAATATAGCATGGCCTTCAGAGTTTTTATTATGGATAAATAATGACTTGAAGAGTGAAAATAGTATGAATGGCATATTTTATCTCCTCCTAGTACTATAAACTGTTTTTGACATGAAATTCTTTTTTTTTCTATTATAATCAGGAATGCATTTAGTTTTTCCAAAATTTCAAAACTAAAATATGACCAGGAATCTTTGGTTCCTGCTGCTAACAATCAGGGAATCTGTTTGCTGGTAGCTTCCTGTCTGTTGGGGTGGCATTTACTTTGGAAAGTGAAATACTTCATGTAAAATAAGTTTTAAACTCCAAGTGGCTATAAGTGTTCAATCATTAATATTTATTTATGAATTACATGCAAAATAGCAAATTAGATTTCTTGAATATTCATATATAATCTGGTTCCTTAATTTATAAAAATATAAACATTAAAAAGTGAAATAGTTAAAAAATAACCAAAAGTATATTATATCTATATGTTATTTACTTGTCCTTTGGAAATGACACTAGGAAATGTTTTTATTTTATTTTATTTATTTATTTTGCTAAGCCATATATATCTTCTCTAGACAGAGGATATAAAAGATTATATCATTTTTAGCCTAAGTTTAAAATTATGTTTCAACCTGGAAGAAAATTATACTTGTAACTTTTAAAATTATTCTAGCCCTGGCTGGTGTAGCTCAGTGGATTGAGCTCAGGCTGCAAACCAAGGGGTTGCCAGTTCGATTCCCAGTCGGGGCACGTGCCTGGGTTGTAGGCCAGGTCCCCAGTATGGGGCATGCAGGAGGCAACCACACATTGATATTACTCTCTTTCTCTTCCCCTCTCTCTAAAAATGAATAAATAAAAATCTAAAAAAAAAATTCTTCTAGAGTATCCATATGAAAATAAGAAGCTTTAGTCTGTGTAGATGCAGATTTATTATCTCTTATTCTCTTGTCTTTTTTAAAGTTTTTATCACTGAAAAACTGGACTCTGCAGCTGGTGAGTGAGCAACTACATTCCACTTTCATGGATCTCTTTCTTCCTAAATTGAAGTATAGTTTAATATGTTATCAACATTGTATTTTTAGATTTTATATATTTTAGTTAAATGTTTATCATCCATTTCAGTGTCTAAACTTTTGTATTTACTAAAATTGTCATTGTTTAGAGCAGACACATACTTCATTTTCTGGCTGCATAATCTGTAAGTCTAATTAAATGAACTTTTAAAAGTTATTTTTGTCACTGAACAAAGCAACAAATCTATAACAGGAACTTTCCAATTATTTGGTTGTTTGATTGGTTATTTGATTTTTTTTTTACCCGTTTGCCTTTCTTGTGTCATCTGCCATCAGTATTCACAAAAATGGAGTCAGAACTCGGATCAGTGATGACAGACAGTAGGGTGGATAGATGCAGGAAATGGATGTAGGTATGATTAAGTGATCCAGGAACCCTCTGATCCAGGGAATGTGCACATGTGCTTGTTTATGAGACTACTTTAATATTGGCAATTATTGTACTTTAATTTACTCTTCATATCCATCAACATGCATTTAGTTGACTGACAGAGGTACAATTCAGCAAACACTGAATACCCGTTAGGTGCCATCACTCTTCTAGGATCTGTGAAGGAAATAAATAAAAAATATTTGATGTAATGTGATCCTGTCCTAATTACAGAAATTGTTATGTCTGCTTCCTGAATGTTGTGTTAGGCAGTGATCATTTATCAGCTCTTATTTGGCTCATTCATCAAAAATAAATTTACATATATGTGAAAAAATTCATTGTATATGTGATAATACCACATTTTTAATAGGATATGTATTATTTTTTAATTCAGAAACAACAGTCACTATTTTCAGAAGAAGAAGAATATACGACTGGATCTGAAGTCACTGAAGATGAAGTTGGAGATGAAGAAGAAGTGTCCAAGAAACAAAGTACATTGATTTCTTAGTTAAAAATTAAGCCTTATTTTTGTGAAGGGGCTATATTCTGAATGCTTTAATGCAAGGGATGAGGGATTGGCTTTACACGTTCACATGGTAGGGTATAACATGGAAGAAAAAAAATAAAGACGGCTCTATCAGGATTTCCTAATCCTGGCGCTAACACAGAATACTCACAAAATCATTTTAAAAAAGTGCAGTATACTGAGAAATAATCCTCCAAGTTTTTTTTATTTTAATCGTTGTTCAAGTACAGTGTTCTGTCCTTTACTCTCATCCCAGCCCGCCCACCCATCCCTCCCCACCTTTCTCCCATTTCCACTGCCCCCTAGTTTTTGTCCATGTGTCCTTTATATTTGTTCCTATAAACCCTTCCCATTCTCCCCTGAAATTCCCTCCCCTCTTCCCTCTGGTCACTGTCAGCCTATTCTCTATTTCAGTGTCTTTGGCTATATTTTGCTTCTTGTTTGTTTTGGTGTTTAGGTTCCTGTTAAAGGTGAAATCATATGGTATTTGTCTTTCACTGCCTGGCTTATTTCGCTTAGCATAATGCTTTCCAGCTCCACCCATGCTGTCACAAAGGGCTTCTTTCTTTCTGCTGCATAGAATTCCATTGTGTAAATGTACCACAGTTTTTTGATCCATTCATTTACTGATGGCACCTAGGTTGCTTCCAGCACTTGGCTATTGTAAATTGTGCTGCTATGAACATTAGAGTGCAGAGGTTCTTTCCAAGTTTTTATTTCAGGTGTAATCTAATAGATTTCTCAAAATGTATGACTCACATCAGTGTACCTAAGATGATTTGAAATGATACTCAAATGAAACATTGAATAATAGTCATCAAAATGTGACTTTAAAAAATTAAAAACATGATTTTATACAGCTAGCATATGAACTTGTGTCAAAATTTTTCAACTCACTGGTGAGAGAAATAGCAGGAAAATGGATCGAAAGAGCATTTGAAGATTTAGATTTTCCTACAAGGCAATAAACCCATAACCTTTGGGGTTATCTTTTCTACTAGATAGAAATCATTTGTATTTCTATTAGACACAAAAATCTTCAAGTTAACATGAAACTTCACAGAATTTGGGCCTTTAGTCAATAGTAGATAGGAAAGTCAAACTCAAGGATGTTATCTTAGAGAAGTAATCCCTGCGTAGGCCTCTTTAATAGTCCTCCAGGGGAACACTGAAAGAATGTGCAGTTCTCCCTTTGTCTTATTTCCAAGTTTTATATAACTTTTCTTTAAATGTAGTCCTCCACCAACTATTTTTCAGTCCTAATTAGTCAAGGAAACAATGCTACTATGTCATATGTTTTTCTCACAGTTGACTGAGATATAATTTACATGTCATAAAATTCAATCTTTTTTGAGGGTACACATTGAGGAGTTTGGGCATACAATTGTGTAACCACTGCCAAAATCAAAACCTGGACCGTACTCCAAAAAGTTACCACCTGCCCCTTTATACTCAGTTCCCTTTCCCTACTCCCACCCCCAGGCAACCACTATGCTTTTTGTCACAATGATTTACCTTTTCTAACATCTCATGTAAATAGAATCATGAGTAGTCTTTTGTGTCTGGTTTCTTTCACTTACTATGATATTTTGAGACTCATTCATATTTTGTATATCAGTAGCTCCTTTTCATTGCAGAATAGTATTCTCTAGTAAGAATATACCATAATTTGTTTAACCATTCACAGTTTCATGGACATCTGGGTTGTTTCCAGTTCTTGGCTCTCATGAATAATGCTGCTGTGAACATTTGCGTACAAGTCTGCGTGGACATATATTTTCATTTTCCTTGAATAGATAGACACCTAGGAGTGGCGTTGCTAGGTCATCTGGTAAATGTATATTTAACTTTATAAGAAACTACCAAACTGTTTTTCAAAATAACTATACCAGTTTGCATCCCACTAGCAATGTATGAAAGTTCCAATTGCTCTACGTTTACTTGGCATTATTGTTTTGTGTTTTTTACTTTAGCCATTCTACTGGATATATAGTTCTATGTATCTTTTCATGTGCTTTCACCTAGTACAATCCACTTAAAACTATTATGAATTACTTCAGGTAAAACATAAGAACCTTAAAATAATATAGTTTCATTTACCTTCCCTTCTTTGTTGAGATACATATATTTATATACATTACGACTTTTGCCTTAAACAGTTTTATGGAATTTAAAGAATGTAAGGAAACAAAAAAAATATGCATTTAGTCTTTTATGTTTACCCACATATTTACCACTTTTTCTTACATCTGTATTACCATCTGATGTTATTTTCTTTCATTCTGAAGGACTTTTTTTATTATTTCCTGAAGTACAGGTACATTTCCTATTGTACAGATATATTAGCAGTGAATTCTCTCATTTTTATTATCTGGATATATCTTTATTTCACTTTAGATTTTTTTTAAGATTTGATTTCTTTTTAGGGAGAGGGGACGGGAGGGAGGAAGAGAGGGAGAGAAACATCAATGTGAGAGAAAAACATCAATGGGTTGCCTCTCACAAGCGCCTGACCAGGACCGAACCTGAAACCTGGACATGTGCCCTAACTAGGAATCAAACCATCACTTTCTGGGATGAGACCCAACCAACTGAGCCACACCAGTCAGGGCTCACTTTAGATTTTAAGTGCAGTTTTCTTGATATAGAACTGTTGGTTAACAATTATTTTTTCTTTTAGCATTTTGAATATGTTATTCCACGTCTTCTGGCTGCCAGTGTTTCTGATGAGAAGTTAGTTGTTGATATACTTGTTACCCTGTATGCAATGTGCCCTTTTAATCCTACTGCTTTTGATGTTTTCTTTTCATTTCTGACTTTCAGAAGCTTGACTGTGATATGCCTAGATGTCCTTTTTTCGTGCGTTTATCTTACTTGGGATTTGTTGACCTTCTTGGATTGGTAAATTAATGTTTTCACAAAATTTGGGTAGCTTGTTGTCATTATTTAAATACTTGTTCTGTCCCTTTCTTACTTGTCTTCTGAAACTCCAGTACACATACATGGTAGACCTTTTGATATAGTCCCACGGGTCTCTGACATTTTGCTTCTATTTCTTCAGTTTTTTCTTTATTTTTCTGGAATAGATAATTTCTAGTGCTTAGCTCACATTCATTGATTCATTCTTTTGTCATTTCAGGTTTTCTCTCAAGCCCATCTAGTACAGTTTTTCATTTCAGTTATTATGCTTTTCAGCTCTAGAATTTCCACTTGGTTTAATAGTTTCCATTATTTCATTTAGATTCTCTATTTGTTTACTCAATAATATAATTTTTCCTTGAAACATATTTGTAATAGTTGCTTTGAAGTCAGAGTCTGCCAAATCCAACAATGTGCAGGCCCTCACAGAATCCGTTTTCGTGGACTGTTTCTTTTCTGAGCCATACTTTTCATTTTCTTTACATGTAACTTTTGGGTGCAAATGGACATTGCAGATTGTCTGTGTGCAGTCCTAAAATATTTTATTCTTTTGAGGATTATTGGGATTTTTGTTCTAGTAGGCAGTTAACTTGCCTGATCCAAACAGCAAAGTCTCCCCCATAGTATGCAGTGGATGGTGTTTCTGCACAGGTGATTTTCGCTACTCACTGCTGCTGCTTTAGCCTCTCCCATTCCTTACCTGCCAGGGGTCACACCAGCCTTGGCAGTTCAGTGTCAGCCAAGGATTTGGACAGAATATATATTCACATTTGGAGGCTTACCTGCTTAGTAGTTCCCTTGCTTTATGGGTTCTACCTAGATTCCTACTTGTCTCTCCAGCCCCAAGTCTGACCTCTAAAGCCAATAAGACCTCTGCTATCAAAAGTTCAAACCATGTGCAGTTTGGGGAAAGCATTCAGTCAAAGGCACAAGAAACTCTCACACCTCACAAAACGAGAAAAGTTGTGTCTCACAAGGGTTGACACCCCACCGTAGTTTCTGCTTGCCTTTTTAGCTGGGTTTTCTAGGGCCTCTCGTGCACTTGCATAGTTTAACACTTAGCTAGGAATTTGGGCAGACTTTAAACTCACATTTTATTTATTTACTTATTCAGAGCTTAAAGTGAATTTATTAGTGAAACAGTGAGACAGAACCTATTGTCACATTTTAGATCTCAGGTCTTTTGTGACTTTCTTGCTTCCAAAATTTCCCCTTTATATTTCCAACTTCTCTGTTGCTTCAAACTCTTATCTTTTTTTTTATTTTAATCATTGTTCAAGTACAGTTTTCTCCCTTTTACTCCCATTCTAGCCCACCTTCCCAACCCTCCCCACTTCCCTCCCATTTCCACCCTCCCCCTAGTTTTTGTCCATGTGTCCTTTAAATTTGTTCCTTCAAACTCTTATCTTGACCATGGAGCTCATGAGGCTGTAATTTTTCTCCTTGAGCTGGGGAGGTTAGGAAGTACCCTCAGGCAAGAAGGCCACAAACTCACAGTTCTTACCTCTTGCATCTTTCAGCTTAACAATAAACCACAACCTTCTGACCAGCTACCTCTTGCATCTTTCAAATGTAAATATTCAAATTCTCCCTACTTTTGATTATTTGCCAGTGCCTGCAGATGGTTATTTGAAATATTTTTGTTCTCTTTTTATTATCATTTTCTTTGGAAGGAATTGCCATTGCAGATGTCCCACCCTATCATGCCTTTCAGCAATTCTTTTTCCTCTCAGCAATTTTTAAAAATTAATTTATTTTCTGATTACATATGGTATGCAATATTATATTAGTCTCTGGTGTGCAACATAATTAGATATTTATGTACCTTATGAAGTGATCACTCTGATAAGTTTAGTACTCATCTGACACTATGCATAGTTATTACAATATTATTGACTGTATTCTCTATGCTGTACTTTACATCCCCATGATTCTTTTTTAAATAATTGTTTTTATTTTTTTATTACAGTCTGCATGCAATATTGTATTAGTTTCAGGTGTATAACCCACTGATTTGATATTATACAGAAATTTTATATGTAATACTTTGCAATCTCCCAATTAAACAGAGACACTCGTCAGGGGCTCAGGATTTGCCAGCAAGCAAATCTACCTAGATTATTAATATTGTTATTTTTATTCTAGTATCTTCAAGGTTACCTTGTATGTAGCACATTTTATAGGTTTCTCATTTATGGTAGTGATATAAAGTTTCCCTTTTAAAAGATATAGCAAAAATTGTGAAGATTGTTTACAAATAATTGATGTTTGTGAAATAGTGATCCAATGTACAGTATTACCTTCAAACATTGTTTTTAGAGAAATGCTTCTTTCTGTTTCTTATTTTCTGCCCCTCACCTTTCTTTACTAAACTGTCAGTGTTCAAAAAAAATTCAGAATGCTGACTGCAGAAATGCCCCAGTCTAAACTACAATTTGTTCCAAATCTGCTTCTTCCCAAGATCATTTTTGTCCTACCTCCATTTTTACTTTTATAGCCCCACCTCCTGCCTGAGCAAAAGACATTTTAAAGATGTGTGTGTGTCTGTGTGTGTGAGTTCCAGGACTATAGTTATGTTTTTATATTAAAAATTTGGAATTAGGAGATGACTTCACTGTCAAATTAGACTCAGAGAAATAAATATGTGTAATTTTCCCCAACATTTTTCTATATTTAATTTCAATGGGACTTTGAATTCATTGCCTCATTTTTTCCCCAAAGGTTTTCACCAAGTAGAAGAAAAGTAATTGAAATGAGCCCATGTTAAGTACTTTTAGTGCTTAAGACTTTTCTGTGTATTTATTTTTTATCCAGAAGTAATGTTAGTTTTTAAAAGACAATGGTTTTTCAGGGTTTTGTTTTTTGGAAGAAACAAGTGTATTAGAGAAATATATGGGACTTATTCTCAAAACATTGACTTTTTTATCAGGGAAAAAGGAGAAGCCAAAGAAGTTCACTAAGCAGCCAAAAAAGCAGATGTCTTCACCCTGTGGTCAGAAGAAAGAAAAGGCACTGGAGAAGGTAAGTCTAAATTATATATTGCTATTCTAAAGTTCATATTCAGATAAGAAAGCAAGTATAGCCAGGAGAAATCTGAAAGAGAAGAAAAGCAAATCCCATAATGGAATGCTAGCAATATAAAATGAATGAAAAAGTCCTATTAAGACAGATTAAAGATCTCTAAGATATATTGACAGGTGAAAAAAGAAAGTGCAGAATGGTGTGTAGAATGGCATATTATGCTATCATTGGTGCAGTAGAGGTAAAGGAATATATATGAATTTATTATATATACCTAAAATATCTCTGGAATACTATGTAAGAAATCGATAAGGTTGCCCTGGCTGGTGTAGCTCAGTGGATTGAATGCAAGCCTGTGAACCAAATTGTTGCTGGTTCAATTCCCAGTCAGGGCACATGCCAGGATTGCAGTCCAGGTCCCTAATGGGGGGCACACAAGTGGCAACCACACATTGATAGTTCTCTCCTTCTCTTTCTCCTTCCCTTCCCCTCCCTCTTAAATAAATAAAATCTTAAAAAAAAGAAATTGATAAGATTGATTGCCCCTAAGGAATGGAAGAATGTCTGGGAGCAGAGGCTTTTTACTATATGTGTTGTTTGTACCTTTCAAATTTTGAACCAACATTACTTATTAAAAAATAAAATATATAAATAGACTTTAAAATATGATAAATAGACTTAAAATTTTTAATAAATTAGTCAGTGTGGGGCAAAAATAGGTTTACAGTTGCTCATATGGAAAATAATACAATTACTAAATAATAATACAGGAATAAACTCCATTTCATATACGCATAATAGTAAACCTACTTTTGCCCCACCCTGTAATTTATAGTCTTTTAAAATAATTCTTATTTCCCTTTGACTTCAAGGGAAGGGGTAAAAATCCAGGTAGGAATAAGAGAACAGTAATAGCCACAGTTGCCTAAAACAGAAACAAACCACGGATTCCACAAATGTGTGAAAGCTGAATTGAGACAAGTCCCACACAATTGCACTGGACGTGTTGTAGGTTTATCTTTGTGTTAGGTACTACAGACACACGAATGGGTGAATTATAAAAGAGTGCATAAGCTGGGGCTTCCATTTCAGACAATAAAGCTGGGTTCAAATTCTAGGTTTGTTTCTCTTTGGACAAGTTTCTTAATTTCTACGATCCTATCTTTTTATAGAGATAATAACAACACCTGTCACATGTGGTTGTTGTAATGCTTAAATGAAATAATAATTGTAATGCTCTTCATACAGTATCTTGCACTCAATAAATGTAAACTCCTTTTATTATTAACTACAGCACTATCAATAAATATGTTCTAATTAGGCCTTAATGTTGTCTACTTTTTTTTAGTCAACTTCTAGAGATGTGTCTCCTTTCATGTGAGTATCACTCCTGAATCCAATGAAATATTCACTCTTAAAGCATCAATGCTGATTTTTGCTTAATTTTTCACTAGTGTGAGTATGCAGAAGAATAAGTGGGATGCTTCAAGGTCATTGAGATTCAATCAGGATGCACAAAGAGAAGATGGTAAGTTTTACTTTTTGGGTGGTGTATAAATTAGGTATAAATAACAATAATAGAAATCTTTTATATTATGAAGTATGCTGAATAGTTTTTTTAAAGATTTTTATTTCTTTATTTTAGAGATAGGGGGTAGGAAGGAGAAAACAAGGAAGGGAAACATCGATAGGTTGCTTCCCACATGCACCCCTAACCAGGGACCTGTCCTATAACCTGGTATGCTGAACAGTTTTAAAGGTTTCAGTTGGAATAAGGCTCAGAATTAACATATTCCTTAGACCTCAACCAGAGTTTCACTATTAGACAATCACAGTGGGTAATGTATTATCTTACGCACATATGGTTTTGAGGTCTCTCAGATTGACTTTTGTCCATTAATTTTACTCTAAAGATGGCAAAATATGTTTTAGGCTGATTTACAGTAATCTCGAAAGTATCACAATTACCCATGTATGAGCCCTTTTGTTACAGCCTAAAATTCTTCAAAGATAAATAGATATCAGCAATCTATAGAATGATATTTTCATAAAACCTTGATGATTGCAATCTTTTTTTAAGAAATAAAAGTTATAAATCATTCTCATGACAAGCAAGTTTTATTATTTTTTAACTTCAGATCAGAGGCGGATGTCTGAAATTACAGGGCACCTAATAAAGATGAGACTGGGTGATCTGGATCGAGTCAAGTCAAAGGAATCAAAAGAAGTAAGAATTATGTACTAGTGTACTGTGCTTGCTTAGATATGCCTCCCTACTTTATTTTCATTCATCATAAGGAATATATAGTTGTTTTAAGCAGAATTTTAAAAGAATAGTTTAAATATTTTTAAATCCTGCACCAGTTAGCCAATTCATTCACATAAAAGTTTTCCACCATCTCTTATGATCCATGGTTCATGGGTCCTCTGCAACACACATAATAAAGTACACTGTCACTGGAAGTGTAATGTCACACCAAGGTTAAGTGTGCATTGCTGACCAGATGCTAACCATCCAGAGGATAACTTTGTGGAAGTTGCTGATTTTGATCAACCCTGCATGAAGTACTTAGCTGTCATCTCTAAAGATATGATCTTGTTGAGAATGATGACTAGAAATACCTATGTTCTTACTAGAATTAAATATTAGTTAGAGCATATTCTCATAATATTGGTATTATTTAATAACTCTTGCCTGTATTTTTTATTTAAAAATGCATTTCCCTATAAAACTTATAAAACAAGACATAGGAAAAAATCTTTGTGACCTGCATTAGGCAAATATATCTTAGCTACAACAACAAAAATGTGATCCATAAAAGAAAAAACTTGACAAATTGGACTTCATCAAAATTTAAAAGTTCTTCTTTTTGAAAGACACTCTTAAAAAGTGAAAAGACAAGTCATAAGCTATGAGAAAATATATATAAAACACTTACCTGGTAAAGGATTTGTATCCAAAGTATATAGAACTCTCAAAAATCAATAATAAAATAAACAATCCAATTAAAAGAAATGGGCAAAAGATTAACCATACTCTTATTAAAAGAAGGATACAGGAAGCAAATAAGCACATGAAAAGATGCACAACATCATTAGTCATTAGGGAAATGTAAATTAAAACCTCAATAATATATATCACTATAAACCAACTAGAATGTCTAAAATAATTTTTAAAACATACTGGCAAGGTTTCCAAGAATTGGTAGTGTCAAATTGGTTGACTTATAAGGGACATAAGGGGATTTTCTTGGGTGAAGGAACTATTCTATGTCTATTGTAACAATGGTGACACAATTGTATGCATTTGTCAAAACTCAGGAATATTTACTAAACAGGGTGAATTGTAATATATGTAAATTATGTCAGAGAGCCTGGATGTTCAAAAATCAAACTAAAGGTACTTTTAAGTTAAAGAGTAATACCATTTTAATAAAGCATAGTTTCTCTTGATTCTGTAAAGATAATGACTGCTCCTTTACTCTGCAGTTTGCAGGAGGTATTTATTCCAGGATCGAAGCACAAATCAAGGCCTCAGTGCCAGTCAGCGCTCGGCAGGGAAGCTCAGAGAAAAACTCGAGGTGAGTCAGCCTAGGCAAATTCAGAGTGCCATTGGCTTTGAAGGTATTTTTTCTGGGCAAATCATACTGAGTTTTGTTTTGTTCTGTTTCAAGGATCAGATCAAGACACTAATAATAACCAGATTTTAAATCAAAAATTAAGACTTTAAAAGGTCATAAGCATGAAATTTAATGAAAGTATAGGTTCTTTTTAAGGCTTCAGTTTATTGATTCATCTATGTTCTGATCCAACTGCTGATCAAAATGTAAGCTATAGTGCTACTGTTAATTAGCAGACTTGTAATACTATTTATAGGTTATATGCTATTACTTTACATAAATCATTGAAGTCTTTCTCATTCTTTGTTTTATTTCTCTTTTAAAAATCTAACTTGTGGATCCTGTGTTATTTTATTTCACCAGTTTTCTTTTAAAGGTTTACAGTTACTGAGATTTGATAGTTAATACTATGCATCCAAAAGCCTTATCTGCAATTCAGAAATCCTGAAAGCTCAAAACACCACAAGATTTTTTTCATATATCTGTGTCAGCTCAAATGTAAACTGAGCTACTATGATGCTATTCACAGTTTTTATCTCACTTAATGTAAATGTTCATTTGTTTCACTGTGAAGTAACATTAATGTGTTTGATTATGAGGCATTGCTCTAGATCCATAATAGACAATATATGTACCATATTATCCCCCCCCCAAAAAAAATATGTGAATTCCAGAATACATCTCACTCCAAGAGTTTTTAAAAATGTCTTATGGAGCTACATAAAGTTTCATTAAATTTTGATACTGTCAACCAAACATAATCTAATGTAACAGTAACATCTTTTTGTTGTAGAAGCACCTCTAACCTTCTTTTCTGTTTAAAATATCTAGATCTAAAAGTCGTTTTGGTCCGGGGCGTCCTGCATAAAGCACCTTAACATATAACTCAAGAGGCCAAAGAAACACTTCAGACATCTGAAATTGCTCTCACCTCTTGAAGATCTTCAGAACTATGACTTCTAAATATTTTAAGTTATTTATTAATTATTCTTGTAAACCACATAAATCATAATGTTAAGGAAAGTGTATAATTAGGTCTTAGGAATCTAATTATAAATATGAAACTTCTTAAATCTAATTTTCTTTTACTGTGATGCTAAGCTGTATGGAAAATTAGTATTTACAAATCAGTTAAGACCCTAATATTAATTTGTTTATCTGAAAAAGAAGAAGACTAAACTGTGGAGTAGCCTAGATTTTTTCTGAGACCTTAAAAACTTAGGAGAACATGCTGGGTGCTGGGTACCATGCATGTGCACTTACTACGGTACATGTTCTGTGAATTGTGGGGTAGCGTTGAGAACTGCGATTTGTGTGATGAAATTCCCAGTGATGCTGATTTGAAGTTTGCATGGACATTAAGGAGTAACAGATCTCAAGACTGCATTAAATAAAGTGCATGGTGAGGTATTTCCTGTGTTGGGCAGAAGGGTTAAATTTTTTCAAGTTTATTCCATGGAAAGCACAATGTTATTCAACTCTTTTTTTCTTTTGGTTTTTAATGCTTATCTATTGGTCTTCTGAGATGGAATTACTGATTATTAACTCTTTCCTCTGTGAAGCTAGTGCCATCTGATAGTTTTAGGATAGTCGATCATTTCAGTTGTAGGAGATACCCATTGTACAGTTCTC
Organism: Phyllostomus discolor; assembly: GCF_004126475.2. Classification (NCBI taxonomy): domain Eukaryota; kingdom Metazoa; phylum Chordata; class Mammalia; order Chiroptera; family Phyllostomidae; genus Phyllostomus; species Phyllostomus discolor. The sequence continues at coordinate 40,340,956 of NC_040908.2, forward strand.
AGGGCTCTAAAACCCAATCATATTTCCATAGCCCATTAAAACAGTTATAATTACTTATTGCTTTAGAGCTGTTTACAAGGAAAGATTCCCAACTTCATTTGATGGATGAAAAATTGCATATATTCAAGAGAAATCAAAATAAAATTATATAGGCCATATTCTAATTTTTCTAACCAAGCAGAAAGAGTGCTCAGGGAACATTTTTTTAAACCATGAGCATATAAAAAATATATGTTTAGAAATTATTTATATATAGGTCTCTTAAAACTTTAAGATGCACTGTTCCTAATTTAAATGAAGATTTGCCTTGTAATTGAAATTTCTTCAAGTTGTTTAGAGAACAGACTTTGATGATGTGTGACAGAACAGCAGTTTCTGTTCAAATGCTGAAGTGTTACACTCAGTATTACACATACAGAAAACATTATTTTAGTGACTGTTTTAGTTGGTAAATTAAGCTAGATTTTATTTATGTTATAGCTATGGCTTGGCCAAGGTTTTTGAACTTCTGTTTGGAAACCTTGTTGCAGTTTATAGAATTTTTAATTGATATTTTTGAAACAGATTATAAAATTTTTATTTTTAAATGAAAGTATTTTATAGTACATGATCTGTAAGCCCTGCTAAATACCAATTCTTGCTTAGTTTACTGTATTCTCTGAGTTAAAGTACTTAGGTATATACAGGTTATATAGTGTGGTGATAGTCATAACTAGAAGAGGAAAACATGCCCTTTTGACTTTTAACTGAGTGTAACAAGGCAAATTGCTCCCCGGTGAGATTGTACCACTGAATTGATTTTTACAAACTACAGTTTATCAGAATTTGATTCTCTTCAGAATGTGCTTTTTTGTTAATGTCTGTCATACATAACACAGGTACCACATCATTTTATTCAAGCTCTTACAGCATTTCTTTTGCCACATACTTTGAGGTTTTACCTTACATTAATTCTGAATTTGCATATCTTAAATGGAAATAAACATTAATGACAAAAGTAGTATGAAAAGTCCCTTGATCTGAATCATTCCATTTCCTCAGAAAGGCCTGGATGAGCTCTAGATCACAGGTCTTCGTGGAAAAGGTGAATTTTGTAAATTGTAAGATTTTTTTAAAAGGTTTCATTTATTTCATTGAGGAACTATTGTAAATCTCACCATCTCACACCTTTCAGTTAAAAGGCACTGTGACATCTAGTTAGTCCAGTTCTAATAAGCTAACTTTCCCATTCATTTAAAGCTGGTCAGCTGGGGAAGATGATATGGGGATGGTATTATTGCCGCTCTATAGGGTTGTTGGGGTATTAAATGGCTTACAGATCGAAAACAATAGCACAGTACCTTCTGGCTCATAGTGAGCCCTCTGTAAAGGTTAACTATTATTGTTGTTGCATTCTTATTTTAATATTTAGAAAGTAGACTTAAATTCAGTAAGATAAGGGTTTGATGTCCCTCTTATGTGACCTGAGTGGCTAAGACTTAGATATATTTGTGTGTGCTTAGTGCAAGAAAGAAGAGAGGCATTTAATGCTCGGTCGTTGCTATGGCATCATTTGTTACTTTATTATTCCAAACATCTTGCCTAATTTAGGCAGAGTAAACAGCATTTGTAGGAAGAGCTAGATAGGAAAACTATTTCCTGATATGCGGTAGTGACTTATGCTATTTTCAAAGAGGTTTACTGAAGGGGAGAGTGAAGGTTACAACATAGTCTTACAGCAGCTTTCCATCTGAGACATGTCTTTTCTTGAGAAAATGTAGCGAGTTTTGCTCTTACTACTTGTCAAATCCAGCTGATCAGATCAGAGATGGTGTGGAATAGTAGTTGCTACGTGTATATGCCTTATCACCTTTAGTCTCACAATAAATCCCCCACATCTGGTATTACCTCACTTTGTACTTGGAGAAGTGAATTCAGAGAGGTAAAGTAACCCACACACTGGGATTGGAATCTGGCTGGGCATATCAGCACATTCCAACACCTTCTTGGAACAATTTTACCTTGAATTTACCTGGAAACATTCTCGCCTGGTTCACTGGCAGCTCCTTCAGATTGAAAACAAGTGACCCTAGCTCACTTCCTGTAGTTTCAGTCTTGTGTATCCAACAGCCTACTTGGTATTTGTACTTGAAATACCAGTACGTGTCTCTAACTTAATGTAGTCAAAACAGAACTTGTGATATATCTCCCCAGTACCCCCCACAACTCCCTATTTGCTCAAGCCCAGTCTTCCCTAAGTTTAATACTATTGCCCACCCAAGTGCCCAAGCTGACATCTGGAAATTATCTCTTATCCCTCTTTCCTTCACTCCCCACATCCAGTTGATCAGCACATCCCATACATCCATCCATTTACTTCTCTCCATCTCCATTAGCACCACACCAAGTGAGTATCTTGTATAGGAAGTGCTGCAAAATTCTAAGTGATTTCCCAGCTTCCACTCCAAACCCTGTTATCTACAAAGCAACCGTAGTGATTTTGAAATGTGAATCAGATCACACCACTTCCCTGCAAACATTCTAGTAGCATTCCATCAAACTCAGAATAAAATCCAGCCTCCATTGCTTGGGTTTACAAAGTCCTGCATGACCTAGCCCCTGGCTGCATCTCCAGACCTCCTTGCCTACTACATTCCAGTCACAGTAGCCTACCTGTTCCCCCAACGTGTAAGCTCATTCCCACCTTTCAGTCCCTTCACATTAACTGTTCTCACTGGCTAGGTGGTTTTTTCTTACAATTCAGATTTTAGGCTAGATCTCATTTCCTCTCAGGAGGCATTTCCACATACTCAATCTAAAGTAGCTACCCAAGTCACTCTCATCCCATCATTATAGTTTGTTTCTGTATGAATGTGACATTATTACTCTGATTCTTTAAATTTGTTGGTTTGCTATTTGTCTCTCTTACCAGAAAATGAAATTAAATGCATCCAAATTGGAAAAGAAGTAAAACTATATTCACAGATGGCATGATCTTATAGACAGAAAATCCTGAGAAATCCATTAAAAAACTATTAGACCATATCATTAAGTTCAGCAAGATTTCAGGATTCAAGATGGATATACAAAAATCTACTTATACACACTAGCAATGAAAAATATGAACATAAAATAAGGAAAACAATTCTTATAACAACATCAAAAAGAATAAAAACTTAATAAATTTAACAAAAGAAATGCAGAACATATTCTGAAAACTATAAAACATCACTGAAAGTTTAAAGGAGAGCTAAATAAATGGAAAGACTATTCCATGTTCATGGATCACAAAACTGAAATGTTCAGATGGCATGACTCCTCATGGTTCCACCACAATCCCTAACAATCCCCAGCTGGCTTCTTTGTAGAAATTGACAAGCCAATCTTAAAACTCGTGTGGAGACTCAAGGGGCCCCAGAACAGCCAAAACAATTTTTTAAAAGACTAGAGAGAATTCACACTTTCTCTTCTAAAATCTTAACTGTAGAGCTACAGGAATCAAGACAATGTAGTAATAGCATAAGGATATGGAGAGAAAGAGATATCAATGGAACAGAATTGAGAGTCCAGAAATAAACCCATATATTTATGGCCAACTGATTTTCAACAACAGGGTCCAAGACCATTCAATGGGGATAATCTTTCCTGGAAATGGTGCTGGGACAACTGGATAGCCTGGTGCAAAAAAATGAAGTTGGACCCCTACGTAACACCACATACAAAAAAAAAAATCAAAAACATTCAAAATGGATTAATGACCTAAATGTAAGAAGAAACAAAATTAAAAAAGTGAAAAGACAGCCTACAGAATGGGAGAAATTTTTACAAGCCGTATGTCTAATAAGGGGCTTCTTTTCAGAGTATATAAAGAAATTTTACAATTCAACATTAAAAATTAGACAATAGCTTCTAAAATGACAAAGGATTTGAATAGACATTTCTCCAAAAGAGATAAACAAATAGCCAATAGTACTTTATAAGATCAACATCGTTAGCCTTCAGGGAAAATGCAAATTAAAATCACAATGAGATACCACTTCACACCTAGTAGAATGGCTATAATGAAAAAGCCACCTAATGACTTGTAGACAAAGTGACAAAATAGGAACCCTCACGCTCTGCTAGTGATGATGTAAAATGGTGCAGCCACTTAAGAGAGCACTCTGGCAAGTCCTTAAAAAAATTAAATATAGAGTTACCATTTATCCATCAAATTATACTAACAGGTATATAATTTTTATTTAGTCTCTTCTTTGTTTACCCATATGCATATATTCATGCACCAGATAGTATTACTATCTACTTTTTTATACAGACGGAGAAACTAAGACCCAGAGATGGCAGCTTGTTTAAGGGCAACAGGAAAGAATGATCTGAGCAGGGTGCTCTTCATAACATTGTTGCTATGTTAAATGAGGTAATACATACATGAAAGCACTAAGAATAGTGCCTGACCTACAGTGAGTGCTGGAAAGATGTTATTATTAGACTACATGAAAGACTTCTAGAAATAACTATATTGTGCTCATTTCTATTTCCAGCCTTGGCTTATGTTGTTTTCCCACCTAGATCCCTCTCCTTTGGGTTTGCTGCTTATCAGAATTTCCCCCGGCTTTATGTCCCTGCTCCCATCTCCTCCATGACTCTGCTGGTCTCTCTCTCTCTTCTGAATTATACTGAAGTCACGACGTTGCCACAGTTTAGCAGTTACATGTTCTCATTGCTTTTATTTTTTGATGGTCGTGAGTCCCCAACCAAATCTTATGCTCTACTGGTAATATTTTATATGTAGATGACCCTTGGACAATGCAAGGGCTGGGGGGACCAACTCTGCGCAGTCAAGAATCTGTGTAGAACTTTGAATTTCCTCCAAAGCGTAACTACTAAGAGCTTCCTGTTGACCAGAAGCCTTAGGATACTATAAAGTCAATTAATATATATTCTGCTGTATGTATTATATACTGTATTAGTGAACTATAAAAAACATTAAGAAAATCATAAGGAAGAGAAAATGCATTTACTGTACTTATTACAAATAATTTGCATAGAAGTGGACCCATGCAGTTCAAACATGTGTTCAATGTCCAAACATGTATAGCACATATAAATATTTGAAACAAATATGACAGTGTTTGTATTTGTTAACTTTGAGTGGTAGGTTATTGTTTTAGACTCTGTGCTTGTCTGTGGTTAATATATTTTCCCAAATTAAAAAAATTAAGCTGACCAGAAGTTATTAACCATTAAAATGATGAGAATTTGTTTAAAACATCAAGAGAAAGTAAAGCTTCAGCAAGATATGTAGACAACTGTCAGAATTATTCTACAGCAGATACAAATACTTAAGGGGATCCCTAAAGTGTATTTATTTCTAACCACAAGTAATCATATGACTGTGAGGTATGTAGTCATAAAATCAGGGAAGAAAGTTGACCTTTTCCCCAGTAAGTAAAGTTGCTGAATATTTGTTAAATGTCATCTAGCTTAGTCCAACGAATCAATGTTAAAGGCTTTCTGCCAGTGGCTCTGGAGTGAGGCCTAGTGTTGGTATTTTTTAAAGGTCACCAGATGACCCTATTGTACAGACAGGTTGAGAACCACGCGACTATGTGATATGATATCTTTAAATGACTAACACCTCTAGCCAGAAATGTTCAGAGCATTAAAAAAAAAAATCAGGACAGCATATATTCTGATAGCAGAATGCTGCCATAAGGTGGTGCTAAAGTGCAAGGAAACCATAGTTTAAAAATCACACAACTTACTTCTGGTGAAGATGGCAGCATAGGAGAACATGGCTCGCCTCTTTGCACAACCACATCAAAATTACAACTAAAATACAGAACAACCATCACTCAGAACTGTCAGAAATCAGACTTCCAGCAAGATGGAGGCATTGGTGGATGCACCGTACCTCCATGCACAACCAAGACAAACAACAATTTAGAGCCAGAATAACACCCAGAACTAACAGAGAATTTATCTGATTGGAAGTCGGACAGCCAGGAACTTGAAGTAGACCCGCTCATCCAGACCGGAAGGAGGGGCTGAGAGGAGGAGCGGGCTCAGGGCGCGGCACACGGAGATCAGGGAGAACTGGGCGCCTGAGGCAACCGGGAGCACGTAGTAAGCCTTCCGGATGCAGCGGTGGACCCTGAGTACGCAAGCAGCAGCTGGGGGACCCAGTGAGGCAGCGACTGTGGACCAGGGCAAAGCGCGCAACCCAGGATCCCAGAGAAGGGACTGAGGCCCCGGGAGGACGGAGCTACCGCCATTGTTCCCCCGCCCCCACATACAACATCACAATCCAGCGACTGGGGTGCCCAGCCCAGGTGAACACCTGAGGCTCCACCCCTCACCTTAACGAGAGTGACCAGACCGGGGGGGGGGGGGGGGGGGGGGGGGGGGGGGATTGAGAGAGAGATATGTCTCCAATTGAAGAACAGACCAGTCCCCCAAGACTCATCCTTTTGAGCGACCAAGAAATAGCCAATCTATCAGATGCACAGTTCAAAACACTGGTGATCAGGAAGCTCACAGAATTGGCTGATTTTAGGCGCAAATCACATGAAAAAATGCAGGTTACCATAAAAGAGATGAAGGAAGATGCACGGAGAACCAATAGTGAAGGGAAGGAAACTGGGACTCAAAACAATAGAGTGGACCAGAAAGGAAAAAAAAACAACCAAGCAGGAAAGAAGGAAGAAATAAGAATTCAAAAAAATGAGGAGAAGCTTAGGAACCTCCAGGACATCTTTAAACGTTCCAACATCCGAATTATAGGGGTACCAGAAGGGGAAGAGGAAAAGCAACAGATTGAGCACATATTTGAACAAATAATAAAGGAGAACTTCCCCACTCTGGCAAAGGAAATAGACTTCCAAGAAATCCAGGAAGCTCAGAGAGCCCCAAAGAAGTTGGACCCAAGAAGAAACACATCAAGGCACATCATCATTACATTAGCCAAGGTAAAAATGAAGGAGAGAATCCTAGAAGCAGCAAGAGATAAGGGGACAGTCACCTACAAAGGAGTTCCCATCAGACTGTCAGCTGATTTCTCAAAAGAGACCTTATAGGCAAGAAGGGGCTGGAAAGAAATATTCCAAGTCATGAAAGACAAGGACCTACATCCCAGATTGCTCTATCCAGCAAAGCTCTCATTTAGAATGGAAGGGCAGATAAAGTGCTTCTCAGAGAAGGTCAAGTTCAAGGAGTTCATCATCACCAAGCCCTTATTTTATGAAATGCTAAAGGGACTTATCTAAGAAAAGAAGATAAAGAAAAACCATGTATAGTAAAAGGACAGCAAACTCACAATTATGAACAACCACACCTAAAGCAAAACCAAAAGAAACCAAGCAAACAACTAGAACAGGAACAGAACCACAGAAATGGAGATCACATGGAGGGTTAGCACCAGGGGAGTGGGAGGAGGAGAGAGGGGGAAAAGGTACAGAGAATAAGCAGCATAGAATGTAGGTTGAAAATAGATAGGGGGAGGGTAAGAATACTATGGGAAATGTAGAAGCTAAAGAAATTATAAGTATGACACATGGACATGACTAAAGGGGGGATATGGGTGGGAGAGGGTGTACAGGGTGGAGGGGAGTGAAGGGGGGAAATGGGACAACTGTAATAGCATAATCAATAAAATATATTTTTAAAAAATGTCAGAAATCAAACAATGGAAGTCTGACAACTACAGAATTAAAGAAACCACATCCATCCAGACTGGCAGGAGGGGTGCAGACATGGAACAGGCTAGTCCCTCACCCACATGTGGTGGATAAAAATTCAGGAGGGATGTCTTTGGAGGGAGGAGTCCCAGCCCCACACCAGGACCCCCAGCCCAGGGTTCCAGTGCCAGGAAGATAAGTCCCCACAACTTCTGGCTGCAAAACCCAGTAGGGATTGAGCTGATAAAAGAAACTTCTAGAGCCCCAAGCGGTTCCTTTTAAAGAACCCACACACAGACTTACTCAGACTCACTCCCTCTGAACTCCAGCACCAAGGTGAGTAGAGACCATTGTCCCTTTTCTAAACTCTCACCCCACAGAGCCATCAGGCAGGTGCCCTATCTGATCTGAGCCATCAGCCTGGCTAACACTGATGGCCCTTAGAGGTCCCCAGACATTCTGCCCAACCCAGTTTATGGATCCACCCAAGCTGCTTTTTGATATGAATGGCTGATTTTGGCTCATGCTCCACAACTTCCTAAATCCTCTCAAACAAGCAACAGCTGGCCTCAGTGAACCTCAGGCATGGCACTAGCAGCAGCCAGCCTAGATTCACAGTTTAGCTTTGCCTGAAAATCTCCAAGCTCAGCAGAGGTAAGAGCCAGAATGCTTATAGCTCAGGCAGTGTGGCCCTGGGCAAAACACCGGTGGAGGCTGATCTTGGCCTGCACCACCCGGGAAACCCCAGAGCCAGTGCACCCAGTGGACAGCTATAGACCAAGTTGGAGTGCCACCACCCTGCCCCTGCACAGCTAATTGTCCATGGAGGGCAAATCCTTGCAGATTACTGGCCTGGGTAAATCCCTCCCATTGATCCACCGACAGCAACCAAGACCCAGCTGAAGAGTAGGGTGTACTCAGCTCACACCAAGAGTGCACCTTGAGTACCTGGCTTGGATGATAAAGGAGGCTGTGCCCCTGGACCCTACAGACACCTAACTACATTAGGCCATGCTACCAAGACATGGTAGCTCTACCATGCAGCTACCTAACACATAGGAACAAACACAGGGAGGCTGCCAAATGAGAAACAAAGAAACATGGCCCAAATAAAGTAACAGCTCAAAAATCCAGAAAAAGAGCTAAACAAATTGGAGATAAGCAATCTGTCAGATGCAGAGCTCAAAACACTGGTTACAAGGATGCTCAAGGAACTTAGTGAGGACCTCAGCAGCATAAAAAAGATCTAGTCAAAACAAAGGATATACTAATTGAAATAAAGAACAACTTACAGGGAAACAACAGTAGAGTGGATGAAGCTGAGAATCAAGTCAATGATTTGGAACATAAGGAAGCAAAAAATAATCAACAACAAGAAGAAAAAAGAATTAAAAAATGAGGATAGCATAAGCATCCTCTTGGACAACGTCAAGAGGTCCAACATTCACATTATAGGGGTGCCAGAGTGAGAAGAGAAAGAGCAAGAAATTGAAAATCCATTTGAAATAATGACGAAAGAAAATTTCCCTGATTTGGTGAAGGAAATAGACATGCAAATCCAGGAAGCACAGAGTGTCCCAAACAAGATGGATGCAAAGAGGCTTACTCCAAGACACATAATAATTAAAAATGCCAAAGGTTAAAGATAAAGAGAGAATCTTAAAAGCAACAAGAGAAAAGAAGTTAGTTACCTACAGGGGAGTTCCCATTAGGCTGTCAGCTGATTTCCCAAAGGAAACTTGTCAGGCTAGAAGGGACTGGCAAGAAATATTCGAAGTCATGAAAAGCAGGGACCTACAAACAAGATTGCTGTACCCAGCAAAGCTATCATTTAGAATTGAAGGGGAGATAAAGAGCTTCCCAGACAAGAAAAAAACTAAAGGAGTTCATCATCACCAAATTATTATTATATAAAATATTAAAGGGACGTAAGAAAAAGAAGATCAAAACTATGAATGATAAAATGGCAAAAAAATACATATCTATCAACAATTGAATCTAAAAAAACAAACTAAGCAAACAAGAAGAACAGAGACAAAATTATGGATATGGAGGGTGTTTTGATGGTTGCCAGATGGGAGGGGGTGTGGGGAATGGGTGAAGAGATGAAGGAATTAAGAAGTACAAATAGGTAGTTACAGAAGAGCCATGGGGATGTAAAGTATAGTACAGGAAATAGAGCAGCCAAAGAACTTATACCCATGACCTATGGACAGAACAATGGTGGGGGGATTGCCTAAGGGAATGGGGGTGCTGGGTGAAGGGTCCAAAGGGGGGAAATCAGAACAATTGTAATAGTATAATGAATAAAATATAATTTAATAAAAAACACAATTTGCTTTAGTTATGCTTAGTTCTTAGCAAGTGTGCATATGCTTATTATTTGTAGAAGAAAACAGAATATTAGAAAAAGAGATGGTAAGAGAAATTGTAGATAGCTAAAATACATAAGGAATTCTAGAAGGCAAATGAGAAAAAGGAAGAAAGCAAAAAAAGAACAAAGAACACTACTGACTCATATGTTGAAGTTTAAGTTTGATGTCCTTCTTCAATGCCAGAATTACCTGTTTCATAGCCATGCTTTTGTATATTTATTCTGTAGTTTTCATAAACATTTAGAAATCTCGAATCATTCTGAGAAATTGAAAAGGGAAAAATATTTCAATAGTCTTGATAAAACAAAGTAAGTGATGGGAATTGAATTAATGTATATTCTTTAATATTAAATAATGAAATGTTCCCCTTTCTGTAAATATTTTACTTAGCAAAGGTACATCCTCTAGATGAGTAAATTATTATCGAGGTTAGCAGGTTACCTAGCCTGCTAAACTCTGTACACAGTCCTCACTTCAGTTCTCTGAGGACCCGCCACCCTGTTCCTCCCTGTCCAGAGAGGAGAGACACAAAGACATAGGAAAACAATGGGCAGATTTATACCAATGTATTAGCAGAGGTTACTCTAGGGATGGGCAGGCAGAAGAGGTAGAATTATGGTGCTCTTTTCATTTTAGCTTGCCTATGTTTTCTTTTTCATTGATATTAAATATTTCAAGTTGACAGAAAAGTGTAGAAGATAATACAGCAAACATCCAGGTACTCACCCTCAGTATTATGACATAATAGCATGATATACATTTTTTTATAAGAAACAAAACAAATACCTTCACCTTATTATAGATGATTCTGCTTCCAACTGTCTTTCCTGGAAGTAAATACTTCCTTAAAGTTGGTGTTTATGTACATGCATATTGTTATACTTTTACTACATATATTATGTAGCTACAACATAATAGACTATTTAAACTCTAATGAACTCATACTGCACATCTCTTATATGATTTTTAGACTCTTAATCATGTTTTTGAGATTTATATATTTTAAGAGATAGCTTAAGTTTATTTTAGCTCCTGTACAGTAATCTATTGTATGAATCTACCAAAAACTATTTCTCCATTTCTTGTCAATGGACATTGAGGCTATTTTCCATTTTTTTCTTAAAATAACGCTGCAGTAAAAACTTTTCATCATTACCTTGTGCAAACGTGAATTGAAGGGTATGCACATCATCAACCTGAATAAACAGTTGCAAACTGTTCTCCAGGGTTGCTGCACCAGCTTAGGCCCCTGTCAGCAGTATATGAGCATCCCTGTTGTTCTGCTTCTCTGCCAGCAATTAAGGTTGTATCAGTCAGGATAACTAAGTTATACCACAATAATCAACAACCAGAAAAATCTCAGTGGCTTAATTCAAAGGTTTATTTCTCACTCATGCTGCGCTCATACTGCAAGTGCAGTGCAGGTCAGCAGTGAAGGTCTGCTTGTCACAGTCACTCAGGGACCTGGGCTGCAGGAGGCTCACCCTGGCGCCTGCTGCGGAGAGGCAGGGAAAAAGAGCTACAGGGCTTGCACTCTGGCTGTTGAAGTTTCTGCACGGAAGCAGCACAGGTCACGTCAGTTCGCATTTAATTGGCCGAAACAAGTCATGTGACCACATCGAACTTCAAAGAGTCCTCTTTCTTACCTTTCAGGTCTAAGTATAAATGGGTACCATGGTACCAACAGAGTTTCATTTTTACTAGTCCAGTGAGTATGAAATGGTGTCTTGTTAATTTAAATGCCCTGATCATTGCTGAGGTTGAGCATATATTCATACGTTTATTGGCCATTTGTGTTTCCTCTTTGGCAAATTGCCTGTTTATATCCTTTGCCCATATTTCTGTTGAGTTTTTAAAAAATTGATTTTGTAGGATTTCTTTATATTCTGGATACTAACCTTTTATTGGTTATATGCAGACATTTCTTTTCACTTTAAGGTACCTTTGTTCACTGGCAGATAGCTTCTTTAATTGGTAATTCAAGGACCCAGGCTCTTATCTTCTGGTTTCACCCTCTTCAGAACATAGCTTCCACACAGCCACGCTTATCTGTCTCAAGACAGAGGGCAGGAAAGAGCAGAGGCTTGCTTGTGACGGGCCTGAGAGTGGCACTCCACACTTTCGCCCACTTTCAGTTGCTTTGAGCTCAATCACAGACCACACCCATTCCTCCAGTTATGGACCCTTTTCATTTCTAAGTAATATTCCCTACTGCTTTAGCTCTTCCTTAATCAATCTTATCAAAGGTTAATATATTCTATTAAGTTTTTTAAATAACCAGATTTTTAAAAACCCCATTGATGAAGAGATGTGAAACTATGACTGATTACTGGCCACCTTCACTCCCCAAATGTTTGGAGACCAATACCAACCTTCATGAAGTGTATGAGGCTAATTACAGACCACTTTTGCTAACATGAAAAAAATGTTTTCTCATTCCTAACTCATGAAATTTTCTTAAATTTAGCCAAGATGGCATTTTTTTTTTAGAAACCTGCTGGCAAAACTATGTAGTAGTTACTTTGTAGTTACTTATATTGGCCCAAACTTGCAAACCAAGCCGTTTATAAAAGATGCTTGTCAAAGATTAGCTAACCAGCAAGCTGACAGACTTTCTTTTTTTTTTAATCTAGAGAAGTGGTTTCTATTGCCAGTTCTTTAACGTTCCGCAAACTTATGTAACTTATGACATTGTGAAACCCACATTACCTACATAAAACTGTGCATTAGACAGATAGAAGGCAGAGACCCTGGACAGAGGTAAATTTATTCTGATTTGCCATGGTCTGTGGTTCTTACTGCTACAGCAATAAAGCCTTTACTACAGACTGGTCACCCATGTAGGCTGGCCATTTCCTGTTAAACTACTACCTATTACATCTTTGTTTTCTATTTCATTAATATTTGCTTTTTCCTTAAATATATACAAGGAAATGCCTATGTTTATGGATAGGATAACTCAATATTATCAAGTTGTTAATTTTCATCAAATATACAAATTTGATGTGATCACAATAAAATTACCAATATTTTGTTTCCTGGAACTAGATGGGCTGATTATAAAATTCATATGGAGAAATAAATATTCAAGAAGAGCTAGGAAAATCCTGAAAAAGAAATGGTTGGTGTGTAGGGATGACTAGCCATACCAGATATGAAATCATACTACTGTAGATCCCTAGAATACAATAAAAAGTATGGAAATAGATTCTAGAAAATAAAAAATAGTATATGGCAAAAGTGGAATCTCAAACCCTGGGAGAGATTTTTAATAAATAGCATAAGATAACTGAATTTTGAAAAAGATGAATTTGGAATATACTTGACCCCACATACTAGGATAAAATCCCAATGGCTCTGAGAGCTACTTGTAAAAAATTAAATCATATAAGTGCTAGGAGAAACTGTGGGTGGACTCCTGTATAATCTGGGATAGAAAGATGTAATAAAAGGAAAGACCAATAATCTTAACTACTTTTTAAAAAACTTCTTCATGACAAAAAATAAAAATAAAAAAGTCAAGAGAGATAACCTAAGGGCTCTCGTGAGTTTTATTACATAGGGCTCAGATCACTGATATATAATAAGTTCTTTAAAAATAATATGAAAAAGACAAAAAAGAACTTCTTATGAAAAGGACAAAAGATAGCCCTGGCTAGGTAGCTTCGTTGGTTAGAGCATCATCCCCATATGCCAAGGTCACTGGTTCAATCCACGGAAACAAATTTAAAAGAAAAAACAAAGGTGAATAGACAGTTCACAGAAAAAGATGTATGAATGGCCTTCAAACAACCAATGGGAATATACTCAACATATTCACTATAGGAGAAATGCAAATTAAAACTACACTGAAGTACCAATTCTCATCTATCAAAATAACAAAACTCCAAAGGAATAAAATGGTGCTACCTCAAGGAGGGGGATTTGACAATATCTAGCAAATAAATATATGCATTTATCCTTTGACCCAGCAAAGCCACTTCTAGGAAATTGCTATGAAGTTACAACTTGACAAATATAAAACAATAGAAACATAAGATTACTTATTATATCATTATTTATACACAACAGCAATAATGTATAAACAACTCAAATGTCCATCAGCAGGAATCTGGTTGAATAATAGTACACCAGCACATTGTGGTACTGAACAGCCATTGAAAAGAAAAAGGACAGCCCTGGCCAGGTGGTTCAGTTGGTTGGAGGGTCATCCCATATGCCAAAAGGTTGTGGGTTCTCTCCCCACTCAGGGCACATATCTGGTTCAGGGCACATATCTGGGTTGCGAGTTCGATCCCCAGCTGGGGTGCACACAGAAGGCAACTGGTCGTGATGTTTCTTTCCCACATCAATGTCTGTCTGTCTGTCTCCCCGCCAACCCCCAAGATCACTAAACATATCCTCAGGTAAGGATTCAAAAAAAAAAGACTAAGGACAAAGACTATTTCTCTCAGTTTATATGGATATATTGTTGAACAAAGAAGCAAAAAATGTGTAGAGCAAGTTTCTTTTTTTGTTATTGTTGTTCAATTATAGTTGTCCCAATTTTTCCCCATTGCTCTCCCCTGTCCCGCCCCCCTCAATCAATTCCTACCCTGTTGTCCATTACCATGGGTCCTTCAGCAAGTTTCTTTTGTTCAAGAAATAAATAGAATCAGTAGACTCTATTTTTAACAATATATTAACAATTTTACTTAACATATACATATTAGTTCAACAATAAATACATGGTTTTCTGCAAAAGAAACAAATCTGGTTATCTATAGAAAGTGGGAATGAGGTAGAGGAGGTAGAGTTGGAGAAGCTAGGCTTCTTTATATCATTGGACTTTTAAAACTTTTTTAAAAACTTTTTATTTTGAAATCATTACAGATTCTCTGGGTACTATAACCTAGCCAAGTTGACACATAAAGCGACCCCAGTCAAGAGAGGAAGTAAAATCAACAAGACTTAGAAATTGACTTAGAAAATGGGGTGGGGAGTTGAGAAGTGGAGGATAATCTCAAGGGGTGTGTGTGTGTATGTGTGTGTTTGTGTATGTGTTTTGAAGAGCCACTGGCTGGTGAGGAATAGAAACCGAAGTGTGGACTTGGAGTTGGGTGTCTGGTAGAATTACGCCTAGCTTCTTATCATCCACATTAAAACAAAACATGCTGGTAGAGAGCTCCACTCATGTGCACAGAGTTCTAGACCAGCTTCCTCTTGCCTAATTCCTAAATGTGACACACAGCCAAGGAACACTGAAGTGAAACAATCCGACAGAGGAAGACCAAGATAAATGACCTGAGAAAAGTAAAAAGTGATCTGAGAGGGAAAAGCTAATTCTGGTAACAAAAGAAGATATTAAAAAATAATAACTTTAATAAGTATCCTCAGAAAAATTCAAGAAGATTTGCATTTGTAAAATAAATACAGCATAACATAAGAAAAAAAAATAAGATACTCCTTTATTTGCTGAAATAAAAATGCAATAATAAAATTAAGGAAATAGCTGAGAATATAGAGGAAAAATGATGGTTGGGACCTTTTGATGGTTCACATAGAAATTTAACCCAGAATATTCAACATCCAACTAATAAGCGTTTCAGAATGAGATAATCAGAAGGGAAGAAATTATTAATAAAATAATTTCAGAAAAATGTTAGAACCAGCAAACACAGGTTTCTAGATTGAAAAGGCCCACCAAAAGCTCAACGCATTGAATGCAGGAAAAAACAAATCAAGGGTGTCCACAAACAGAAACCAGGCCAGTGACCCTGCGGGGAAGATCCAATGACAGCACTTGGAAGTTCATATTGGCCATCTATCTGCTCTGCTGCCCTCAGAAATGGACACATGATAACATCCTAAGTAAGGAGCTGTGGCTTGTAATTAGTAAGTGAGTAAGACACAGAAGAGGACATGCGAATGCTGCATATACTCCTGATATTATTATAGAGTCAGCACTGAAGCTGACTGCTCATGAAGGTCAATTGGATTTGAAGGGTTTTCATCTGTTGTCAAAAATATTAGTTCGGTTATAAGTATGTTTATACAGCATACTCCAGATGAAGATGTACCATAGGTGCCCACTATTTGTGACTTGAGTTTCAGCAATCCAGCAGAAATATCCAAGATACTAGAAGCTTGGAGAAAAGAGAGATCTAATAGAGTACCACCCCCAATTATCAGCTACCTAGAAGTCAGTTTATCGTGTGTAGAAGAACTCAGCTAAACTACTAGGTCACTGTCTAGAAAAGTGCTTATATAGACAGTTTTAAAGGCAGAGCACGAGGAAAATGTGCTCTGTTGCTCCCCCATCCACTGGCTGGTGGGGCTGGGGCTGGGGGCTGAGGTTCCTGAGCTGGAGGGCTTTGAGGGAGGATTCCCTGTGGCCCTGCCCCAGTGCTCCGAGAGGTGCCTGCCCAGGAGCCAGCAGGTTCTGCCTGAAGAGCCCTAACCATACTGCTTCATCCAGGGATGAAGCCATCCGTTCATTCCACATCCTGGCTCCACGATTAGCTCTGACTTCGTGGCAGTAATTCCTTATACTTGTTAAGGAGCTCCTGGTGGAATATGACATACTGCAGTGATATGGTGATTTTAAGACTGGGCTTCAGGACATTCAGAACCCTCTGCAGGAGAGCCTGGGGTCTGAGCAGAGAAATGGGAGTGAGCTGCTTGAAAGAAACATGGCATTTGCTGATGAGCCAAAGAATCCTCATTAGATCAAGAACTGCTAATGAGAATTAAGAACTTGCTCAAACGTGTTATCCTAATGGATAATGGATAATCATGAGAAACAACTTTGTTTCGTTTTCTCTACTTTGTAGTCTGGAAAACAGTGTTCAGTTTTTGAAAGATATGGAATCTGGGAAAATAGATGGATGATATTTGGAAGAAGAGGCGACAGATGACCAAGAGAGCTCCTGAAGGAATTTCATAAGTGTGGTCTTGAAACAGATGATTAGTGAAAAGGACAAAACAAAACAGGAGAAGGGAGTCTCAACCCTTTTTTCTTTCAGGCATTTCTCCTGAGAAGCCCCTGTCCAGACTTCTCTCTGCACCTGATACATGCAGTCCTGCTTTCCCCTTAAATTCTCAGTGATGCTTAATAATGCCATTCACCCTGCTCTCCCAAAGCAAAAACCTAGCTGCCATCCTTGACAGTTTCCTCTTCATCTTCTCACTCTAATTCACAGGTGGCAAACACAAGGCCTTTGAGACTGAATCTGGCCCCCCACCTTGTTTTATCCAGCCTGGCACCTTGTTTCTACCTGGCAGGAGCGCTGAGCTCCTTGCCCCTAGTTAAGGAGTAGTTACATTTATACAGCCCTAAAATTACATTCGGCCCTTTGAAGGCATCCACAAGCCTGATGCAACTGCTGGTGAAAACGAGTTTGATATCCCTGCATCTAATTCATCATTAAGATATGTTGGTTCTATTGCAAATCTCATTTCTCCTTGCTCACTCCCTCCTGCTGCTCCTTGGTCCTGACCCTAACTTTATCTCAACTAGACAGGGGAGTTTCAACTGGTCTCTCAGCCCTCTGTCTCAGCCACTTCTCCATCTCCACTGTTTACATCAATATTTATGATTGCTGTTCTTTCTTCTCTTTATTGGCTAGAAGCACAACTATATTTAATGCAGAGCACAGTAACAATTAAATTTTGTAATTGCGAAATTTAAAAAGTGCCTATACAGATTTTCAATGTAAATATATTAGTATGCTTTCAGAATATAAACTAAGCTTAAAAAAGAAATATGTATATAAAATAATAAGAGATCTTTTTTGTTTGGGAAGGAGACAAGAGAAACAAGAAATTGCATAGTTTTTTTCCCCCTAAACTTTATTCATTTCACTTTAGGCCCTAAAGATCATGTGATATATTGTATCATTGTCTTTGTCAAACAACAAAAACTTGAGTTTAGCTTATTTCTGCTGCAGAAAGTGTCACTTTAGTGACTTTTGAAAACCGAATGGTATTTTATAATGAACTTAATGTAAAAATGTGATTTTGTTTTTTAGCTATTTTTGTATTTGCCCACAAACGATTGACTAGGAAAAAATTAATTGGCTAAATAAGGACCAGAAGAGTCTTCTGCTATCATAGCTAGAAATGGGCTTCAAAATGTTTTCTCAATTGCAGGATTGTTCAGAGTAAAGCAAAGGGAGCATTTAGTGTTTTATTTATGTCTTTAAAGTTCCTTTAAAAATTTTCATATATGAGAAATAGGACAACTGAAGGATAGAAGCTCAGTTGTAAGTTTCTGTTTTTTGGTCTATAAGAGTCCGAGGTGACACCAGGCAGACCTCTGGGTCTGTGTGCTATACATGTGTTTTATTTTTAGTGATATTCTACTTTTGGAATAGTAGCGCATGAAAATGGGTTTAATAACTCACTGTGGTTCTGAATTGTCTTACAGTCATTATCTCTCAAAATTCTTGTGTTTGTTTTTATAATGAAAAATAAAAGTAAGTGATGCCTAAATAAATAAATGAATAAATACCAAGGCGCACCACTGCAACATTCAAAAGCACTGGGATCTGTGTGAATCGAGGGGATGAGAGCACTGTGAGTGGAGGCTTGACCTGGTAGAGATCAGGTTTAGAAAACAGCAAATACCTGAACGTTGTGAAGTAAATTCATAAACCCACTATATATAACTTCAACTCTAACTTTCTTATATACTAAAAAATAGAAGTATTTAAAGAAACCTTAAAAGATTATTCAGTGAAACCAAGCAGCAGTGTGGCAGATAATGTTGATTGCTTACCCATTACTCATTCCCTTCCTTCTTTGCTCACAGAATTCCAGTTTCATTCAGGTATTAAGTGGTCAAATGCTTTTCAGGGAAGCTGGCCCTTCACTAGCTCCAGAAGACGAATTCTGATTTGGCCAACTTAATAATGGTGATTCAGATTTCCTTGCCAGTGATTCGTTTAAGAATGGACATGTAACTATGGATAATGGAGGGGGGAGGGAAAGTCTGTCGTAGTGCTTCTTGGATATTTTCCCTGATATTTAAAAATAAAAATAGGCATGAGTAAAGGCCCTTTCAGGCATTTGGACATTATAATGTCTGAATATTATGCTTACAGTAGCTGAAACCATATTGCAATTGTGCAGAAAAACAAGAGAAGAGGACACAGATGCTACACTGAGAAATGGGCCCTGGCTGGTGTGGCTCAGTGGATTGAGTGCTGGCCTGCGATCCAAAGGGTCACCAGTTCAATTCTCAGTCAGGGCACGTACCTGGGTTTCAGGCTGGGTCCCTGGTGGGGGCTGCGCACACATTGATGTTTCTCTCCCTCTTTTTCTTCCTCCCTTTTTCTCTCTCTAAAAATAAATAAATAAGCCCTTTTAAAAAAAAGAAAGAAATGGAAGAGAACAATTTAATGAAAGTCTTGGACTGGTGATTAACCCTTTGACTAAACTACCTTAGTACATTTGTATGAGAAAATGCATTTTTAAAAATTATTTCAGATAGTTGAGTTGGATTTTCCATTACTTGCAAGCAAATACACCTTAGCAGATCCAAAAGATTTCTAAGGAATTCTGGTCAAGATAGTAAATATATTTTTAAAAAGTGACTTCTAGCCCTGGCTGGCGTAGCTCAGTGGATTGAGCGCAGGCTGGGAACCAAAGTGTCTCAAGTTCGATTCCCAGCCAGGGTACATTCCTGGGTTGCAGGCCATAACCCCCAGCAACTGCACATTGATGTTTCTCTCTCTCTCTCTCTATCTCCCTCCCTTCCCTCTCTAAAAAATAAATAAATAAAATATTTTTTTAAAAAGTGACTTCTGAAACCAGTTATTTAATCTTTAAAAAAGATTTATTTTGAAACAATTCCAAATTTGCAGAAAAGATACAAGACAGGAGAAGAACTGATTTGAGTAGAACTCAGTAAGCCTGTGCAGAGCCCTGAAGGGTTGTGGGTAGCAGAGACGGCTTTTGTGGAGAACATGAGATAAACCACGAGGGACGATTAGAAGGTCAGACTGGGCCGGCAAGAGTACAGAGAGGCATGCAGCGAGAGGACAGCAAGGAAGTTGTAGGGAATTCTAAGCAGCACGATGGGAAATGAGGCTGGAGAAAGGAGGTGGGACTAGAATCAGACAGCTTATGTGGTAGGTGGTGGGGAGCTGATGAAGAGGTTAGGCCAAGAATGGCATTACCGGAATTGTATTTGACCAAGATAACTTTGATGGGTTGGTCAGTGGTGAACTGAATCAAGAGGAACGTATTCAGAGGTAAGGAGACCAGTTAGGCAGCTCTTGTAACAGTCCAGGTAGGGCTGACATCCTGACCGACCTGGGTCATGGGTGGTAGAGCTGCAAGGGGGATGGTTTGGAGAAAGATTAGGATGGCAATCAGCTGGATGTGGTCACTGAGGAGACAGAGGCGGAGAGAGGAAGGAGCCAGCGCTGTTTTTCAGATTTCTGACTGAGGGGACTGAGTGGATGGTGAAGCTCTGAACTCAGGGGCAGGTTGTACTCGTCAGGTAAGACAAAGCATTCAATTTAGGACTAGCTGGATACATTTGAAATCTCACCGTTCCCTCTGTTTCTCACCATGGCATCCACCACACACAGCGGAGTATGCAAGACTTTTGCTGAGTTTTTATAGTTTATTAATTCTCTACTGAAACACCTGCACAATTTCCACAAACCAAGGCATGGCTGTATCTTTAACCCTTTGTTGTTAGCTCCAACAGTGATTTTTCCATCCCCTGACTTCATCTGTTCTTGTAATCCTTCTGCTGTTTTCTTGAAGGCTTTTTCGGTTAATATAAGGCCCTATGGAAATCCGAGTCTTATTTTTCTTTGTGTAACCCTGGAAAGAGTGGAACATGCAGAAGCCATGCCAGAATGGGTCTGAATCTGAAGACAAAGATGACATCTGTGGTTTTGCACGTGTGCGTTGGTTTTTGCTTTGGTGCTGTTGCTTTCTCAGGGTGAGGACATCTGTGACCCTTTGGAGCAGCAGATTTGTCGTCAGCTTCCTAGTTCAGATAGTTCTGGTTATCAGTCAGAGAAAAAAGATTCCTCCTTCTCTTCCCGCTCTTTTTCTTTTTTATTCTTTTTCTTTTTTTTTCTTTTCACCCTTGCTGGGTCGATTGACTTTTACTTATTATTTTCTCCTATTATTTTGAAAATTATACACTCTCGATTTTTCTGCCAATTAGCCTCAAATTTTCAACTCATGTACCTGAACATATATTTTTAAAACCTAGAGCTGAGCATGTAGATGGAAGGGAAGACTCTGGACCCAGACTGCTAGGGTCAGAGTCCTAGATCCACACACAGCGGAGTATGCAAACTGGGAAGTCACGAAACCTCTTGATGCCAGTTTCTCTACCTGGAAAGTGGGATTGTATTTAATGACACCTAACTCATAGGATTGTTGTGAGGATTAAATAAGCCAAATCATGAAAAACACCTGGCAACAAGTAATAAAATTGACTTTAACTATAGAACCTTTGAGAAGATAGGCGCTGTAGATGACAAGGTTGGCGTGAATGCAGTAAATAAAATAATTGGTTTATTCTTTAAATTTGAGGCTTTTTTTTTTTGCTTATTAGCCTAAAATTCCATTTGGTGATATTGACTAGCCTGGGGCATCCGGTGAGACTGCTAGTGTCCTTTCCAGTGCTCGGGGGAGAGCTCAAGGAGAGGGCGAGGTCATTCTTACTGTCAACCCTGTAACTCGGCCTATGGAGATTTACACGAAACAAGGACCACAGACTTCGATGTTTACGTGGAACCCCCGATGCCCCACTTATCTGCCTCTGACATTTGTATGATGCCTAGAGCCTCTGAAGCCACCTCCTACCTATGAGGGGGCCTGCTGACAAACAGGGGGCCGGGTGGAAAGATAGGAAGAACCTTGACCCTTGATGATGTCTCTGGACCCTGGAATTAACCAACCCTGGAGCCATGTTACCTTCAGGCTTTTTGCTGAGTAAGATGATAAACTTCTTATTTAAACTACGTTTAGTCACATTTTCTACTGCTTGTAGCTACAAACTATATAAAAGTTTCAGGGTCTTCAATATTTTTAATAGTGTAAAGTTTCTAAGATCAAATAGTTTGGGAACTACTGGGTATATTATTTAATTATAAAAATATATCACATTTATATTGGTTGTTCTCGTACTTTGGATATCACATTTGTTATTACAGAGCATACTGTAGGGGCAATTTAAAAATACATTTTTTAAGCTTTATTATGGAAAATTTTAAAATATACAAAAGCAGAAGGAATAATATAATGAAACCAATGTCCCATCACTGGGATTCAATAACTATCAACATATGGATGATCATATTTCATCCAGACTCTCCATTTCTTCCTACCCAGATTATTTCTAAAACAATTCCAGGTATCATCTAAGTTAATAAACTTAGATGAAATACTCACGTATATTTCTCTAAAAAATAAGATTTCTTTTTAAAACATAACCACAATACCTTACCACACCTAAAAACATTTTCATGCTTCTTTGATATTATTAAGTATCCAATCAATGTTCACACTGTTCTGAATGTCCTATAATTTTTTTTTTAGTGCGGTTCGTTTGCATCAGGATTTGAGTGAGGTTCGTGTGCTATACTGTTTTATAGGTTATCTTAAATATTCCAGCTATGGTCTTTCTCTCCATCATTAAAATTTTTCTTTATTTCTTATTGTTGATAAAACCGATTCTTAAAACTGTGGTTTCCCCACAGTCTGTATTCAGGTGATGGCCCCTGTGGTGCTAGTTCACACGTTCCCCTGGTTTTCGTATTTCCTGTAAACTGGTCAAGTCTAGAGGCTGGTTGAGACCCACATTTTTTCAAGGAGGCGCAGTAGGACTACTTCGTGGGTGCTGCTGTGTGATTTTCATCGGGAGGCATGGCATCTGTCTGTCTCTCTTTTGCAATGTTGACAGCAATGTGTGAATCCATCAACGTGAATCCATCGACGCATGAGGGACTGCCAAGTGATAATATTCAAATTCTAATATAGTTTTCCTCTGTTTTATATCTGAAACTTTTTTCTAAAAATAAATTTCTCATCATTTGTTTGCCCTGAGATAGAAATTATATAAGAAAACAGAAATATTTGACTCACCTCCTGCCCTGCCCTTTATTTACTGGTTTAAATACTGAGCTGGCTCCCTCGCACCCTCCCCTGGTGGATAATGAGGGTTTTTTCACGTTGTTTAAAAGGACAGACAGCACTGAAGGGTCCAAGTGGCTGTGGCGCGCCTAGGACCCCCGTACTGCTGCTGGGAGTATGAACTGGTAAAACTCTTTGGAAACCTGTCCTGTGGCATCTTCTAAGGACTGCCTAGCACCCTGTGAACCATTCTGTGGACAACAGAAATGAGCACGAGGTCCACCAAGAGATATATATTAAAATGACCCCTGGCTGGTGTTGTTCAGTGAGTTGAGTGCCCGCCAGCAACCCAAAGGTTTGCTGGTTGAATTCCCAGTCAGGGCACATGCCTAGATTGAGGGCCAGGTCCCCAGTAGGGGCGTTTGAGAGGCAACCACACATGGATGTTTCTCTCCTCTTTCTCCTTCCCTTCCCCTCTCTCTAAAACAAACAAACAAACAAACAAACAAATAAGATCTTTTAAAAAATAACAAAATGCTTATGGCAGCGCTACTTTTAATAACCAGTAACTGGAAATAACTCAAATGTTCATCAACAGCAGAATGTATAAATAAATTGAGGTATAGTCATATAATGGAATAATGCATATCAAAGTAAATAGAACAAGGCATTGCCACATATAACCACATGGACAACTCCTCCTCACAGGAGTAATGTTGAGTGAAAGAAGCCATACACAAACAAGTGCATCCAGTATGAGTCCATTTGTATGGAAATCAAGAATAGGCAGAATTAATTTATAGTGATAGAGGTCAGACAGTGGTTCCTTATGGAATACTGACTAGGAAGGAGTATTAGGGTTTTCTGATGGGGTGTTAAAAGGTTTTTGTCACTAGAATTTACTATAGGTAAGTTATGTTTCAACAAAAAGTTTTTAAAAGGCAAAGTAACAATATATACCTATCGCTTACATCATAAATTTTGGAAGAAAACACAAGAGCCCTGGCCCAGTGGCTCAGTTGGTGGGAGCACCATCCCACACACCAAAATGTTGCGGGTTTGATCCCCAGTC
Source organism: Phyllostomus discolor (assembly GCF_004126475.2). Taxonomy (NCBI): domain Eukaryota; kingdom Metazoa; phylum Chordata; class Mammalia; order Chiroptera; family Phyllostomidae; genus Phyllostomus; species Phyllostomus discolor. The sequence goes on from NC_040908.2 coordinate 40,365,144, forward strand.
AGGGCACCCCTGGGTTCCAGGTTCGATCCCCAGTTGGAGTGCATATCAAAGGCAGACAATTGATGTTTCTCTCTTTCTCCCCTTCCTTCCTCTCTCTCTAAAAATTAAATAAACAAATGAACAAATAAATAAATATCTTAAATTAAAAACCACAAGAAAGTAATAATGTTGGTTTCCTGGGGAGTGGGTGCTGGCACAGAAATAGGGCCGAATGGGTCAGGGCAGGATAGGAGATGCTTTTGCCACATAAGCTGTTTCTAAATTAAGGCATACTTGATGTATGACATACATACTAGTTTCAGATGTAAAACATAATGGTTTGCTATTTAAATATGTTGCAAGGTGATCACCATAATAAGTCTAGTTAACATCCATCACCACATATAGTTACAAATATTTTTTCTTGTGATGAGAAATAGACTTTCTATATTTAAAATTTTTGAAATATATGAACATATTTTTCTTTAAAAAATTGATTGTTGCCCTGGCTGGTGTGGCTCAGTGGATTGAGTGCAGGCCTGCAAACCAAAAGGTCGCTGGTTCAATTCCCAGTCGAGGCATATGCCTGGGTTGTGGGACAGGTCTCCAGTTGGGGGGTAGAGGGGGAGGTGTGAGAGGCAACTGATCAATGTATTTCTTACATATCACTGTTTCTCTCCCTCTCTTTCTCCCTCCCTTTCCCTCTCTCTAAAAATGAATAAATAAAATCTTTGAAAAAATTGATTATCTAGTAGAATCCTATTTCCAAATGGACCTACCACACAGGCAACTATTGTCTGTTTTCCAGCCTCGTCCTCTTTCTCCTGACAGCCATGAAATGTGATGCATGGAACCATTACTGGGAAAACTGATGCTTTTCCTTCGAATGTTGACTAAAAGTTTTAAGCACTGAAAGCTCAAATAGTCTAAGGAAAGGCAGTATGCTCAAATGTCAAATTATTATGGATATGTTAATAGGAAATATTCTGTGTCTCACCCCATCTGGCTTTGGATGCTCTGCAAGTACTGATGGAATTTGTCCCGTTTGTCCTTAATAAAAAACAGAATTAGCTGGATTAGAACCATATTGACTACAAAATCTTTTCGTTCTTTGTGATAAACGACTCTTCTCCAGTCAGAACTTGTTTCGGTCCGAGTGCCCATTCCCAGCCATAGACAACTTTAGAAACTGCAGATCCGCCAGTGCTGTGATCTTGGACTTCCCAGCCTCCAGAGCTGTGAGAGCTAAGTGTTTGTTGTTTATAAGTCACCCAGTCTATTTCTGTTATGGCTGCCCAGTCATTTGGGGCTGAGCTGTGGCATTTGGGGATTGGTGTAGGGCAAGTGGACTTGATCTTGGCTAGTGAAAGGCTTTCTTCTCCCAGTCGGCACTGTGGAGTTTACAATACATGATTCCATTACCAGTTTCTGTTGGCTTAACACTACAAAACTCATATCTGATTTCCTGTCCCCCGCCCCCCAGGTCCCCTTGCAGCATTTGCTGCTTTCCAAATATCTTCCTCCCATTGAACATCTGTGTTTCAGATGATTTGTCCCCAGATGTGGCATTCAGGGATAAGTGCCTGTTTTCTTTCTTTTTAAAAAAGATTTTATTTATTTATTTTTAGAGAGAGGGGAAGGGAGGGAGAAAGAGAGGGATAGAAACATCGGGACAGGGCCACAAACCAGGCATGTGCCCTGACTGGGAATCGAACCTGTGACCCCTTGCTTTGCTGGATGATGCCCAACCAACTGAGCCATGCCAGTCGGGGCTGGCATGTATTTTCTTACTGAGGGAAGTGCTGACTTGGTGTCATCACCCCTGCCAAGGGCTGTGTCTCCCGTGGTAGAGCTCAGAGTCCCTTGTCCCATGAGAAGTACCTGAGTGATGAATGGATGGCCAAAACCTTATCAAGCTGTAGTAACTTTCTGAGTTTTTAAATGGCTTCTGCATGAAAAGGTTAACTGTGAATCATAAATAACAAAGGTTTTTCAACAGAACAACCTTTGTCTTGTGTGGAAACTGTACGTACTGAAATATTAAGCATTTATCTTGGTATTTAACATCATTTTTTCTGTTTTCCTCTAATAAAAACTGACAGGTTTTGGCCATTAATGTACAAGAAAAAAACCTATTTCAACTCAAGTGCCCTGTTAAATATCATAGCTTGATGTTGATGAGTTCCAGTAACTTCCTGGAACTCATCAGGTACTCATCATTTAGATTATAGCCTTCTAAAATCTAAAATGAACCCTGGCTGGTGTGGCTCAGTGGATTGAGCACTGGCCTGTGAACCAAAGGGTTGCCAGTTCCATTCCCAGTCAGGGCACATGCCTGGGTTGCAGGCCAGGTCCCCAGTGGGGGATGTGAGAGAGACAACCAAGAAACAGTGATGTTTTTCTCCTCCTCTCCTTCCCTTCCCCTCTCTCTAAAAATAACTAAAATCTTTTAAAAAAATAAATAAAATCTAAAACGAGAACTCTAAGCAGCCCCACCAGCTGTGGTAGGGAAAAGCCTGCACTTGTTTGATAAAAGAGAAGGGTACTCACTTCACTTGTCATTGGAGGCTAGAGCAAACTTATGTATACTGTCCCACAAGACAGTGAACAGGCTCCGTGGCTCTCGTGAGCAGTGCAGGAGCCTTGTGTAAAGAATCAAGGGCTGAGAAAGGGAGGCAGTATGGTGTTGGTCACAACATGTGTCCATCAGGAATCTTAGATGGCAAGAGACATAAACCTCATTCAAAACAGCTTACGGCTAAAAGGAGAGGCATTGGCTCACACAACTGAAAGTTCAGCATCCATCTACACTTCAGCCCTGCTGTCCTCTGTGCTGGGAGTTTCTGCAGATGTCCTGGCATTGAGATTAACGGAGATGATTCAGGCCACATGTTGACTGTGGACTGTTCTGATTGGCCAGAACTGGGTCCTGTGCTCACGCTGGTGCTCAGACTGGGGCAGCTGTGACTTGTGAGTCCTCTGAATGTCCTCATCTTCGTCCTGCAGTTCAGGGGTTGTGCTTTCATCAAAGGATCTCACCAGATCCATGGATCCAGGCCTTAGGGAGGTGGCTGGGGATTCATATGCACCCCAGACCCACTTGGAGCACAAGAGGCTGCAGACCCTGCACCAGGAGGGCATGTCTTCTGGCGACTACCCCAAAGGAGCCTTAAAGGCAGGAGGGGAAGTAGGACAGAACTGCTCATCCCAGGAGGAATCCAGGTCTGACCTCCATGTGGCAGATGCCCTGAGCACCAGAAAAGCCCTCCTGGCTCCCAAGAGAGCTCCCTATCTTCTGGCTGATACCTGAGATTCTACCTCGACTGTAGAGTGTCCTCAAATATCCTTGAGAGTGAAAACACTTTAAATTTCTATCAGGAACTCTTGGGGTGAAGGATTAGAAAAAACAGGTTTTGATAACAGGAGAGAATGGAATTTGCAGGGTTCTGGGAGCCTGAGGTCAAAGAATAAAAGAGGTGGGAGGAGGGAAATGACAAAGGAAGTGAAACTCTGCACCACTTCCCAGGACGCCTGCAGCAGGAGCAGGACAGACGGGCGAGGGTCTGGGATGTGGCAGGTGTGCGGTGTGTCACTGAGTTGCAGTTGCAGCTTAGAGAAAGCAAGGAAGAAAGGAAGCCCAGTGGGTGGTGATGCAGGAGAAGTAGCCCCAGACCAAGTCTTGGAGGAGTTCGAGGTGGGGACAGGTAAGGGCCGAGGGAGAGGCAAGGCTCTCCCAGTGGGGAAACAAAATGAACGAATGGATGGTGACAGAAACAAGATCTCTTTGTGATGGGTTTATTTTTCTAGTGCCTGCCATGTACCAGGCTGCTTTATAGATGGGTTCCCTTTCCTTTGTACCACGAGTATTTTTGAACTGTGATCAAACACATGCAACACAAACTGGCCATTTCTACGCATACACTTTGTGTCATTAAGTCTATTCATATTGTGGTACAACCGGCACCACTGTCCATCTCCAGAATGGCTTCACTCTTCCAAGCTGAAACTCCATACCCATTAAATAACGACTCACCTTTCCCCCTCTCCCGGGCACCTGGCAGCCTGTGTTCCACTTTCTGCCTCTGTGAATATGTCTGATCAGGTATTGGATGTAAGCAGAATCGTACAATGTATGCACCTTTGTGTCTGCCTCAGTTAGCCTGGCATAATGCCTTTGAGGTTCATCCATGTGCAACAGCTATCAGAATTTTGTTCTTTTTTTTTTTTATCCTCATCTGAGGACATTCTTTTCATTGCTTTTAGAGAGAGAGAATGGAAGAAAGAGAAACATCAATTGGTTGCATCCCATGTACGCCCTGATCTAACCCGCAACTTAGGTATGTGCCCTGACTGGGAATCGAACCCACAACTTTTGGTGTACAGGACAACCAAATCACACCAGTGAGGGCAGACTTTTGTTCTTTTTAAAAGCTGAATAACGTTCCTTTGTATGTAAACACCACATTCAGTTTATCTGTTCACTATCGGTGGACACTTGGATCGTTTCCAACATTTGGCTGATGTGAACAACACTGGTATGGACGCGTGTGTGCAAATATCTGGTCAGGCCTCTGCTTTCACTTCTTTTGCGTAAACACCCAGAAGTGGAATAGCTGGATGGGGTGTAGTTCTGTGTTTCGTTTTTTGAGGAACTGTCGTGCTGCTTTTCCACAGCGGCCGCACCATTTCACGCTCTTACCGGCAGAGCACAAGGGGCCCGATTTATCCGCATTCTTCCCAATACTTGTCATTTTCTGTTTGTTTTTTTTTAATGATAGCCTTCTTAATGGATGTAAAGTGGTATCTCATTGTGGATTTTATTTGTTTCTTAATTATTAGTGATGTTGAGCATCTTTTTATATGGTTTTGGCCATTTGTATATCTTTGGAGAAATGTCTATTCAAGTTCTTTGCCCATTTTTGAATTGAGTTTTTGTTGTTGTTGTTATTGTTGTTGAATTGTAGGGGTTCTTGATACTCTGGATATCAATCTGTTATTATATACGTGATTTGCAAATATTTTCTCAGCATTGAGTATGATATTAGCTGTATAGATATTTCTACATGCAGCCTTTATTATGTTGGGGCCATTTCCTTCTATTCCTAGTTTTTGAATGCTTTTCTTTATCATGAAATGATGTTAAATTTTGCCAAATGCCTTTCCTGAGTCAGTTGAGATGATAATGTATTTTTCCCCCGTATTCTGTTGATGTGGTGTATTACATTGATTTTTATATATTAAACCATCCTCGTGTTCCGGGAATAAACCCCACTTGGTCACCATCATATTATCCTTTTAATACGCCACTAAGTCCAGTGTGCTAGTGCTTTGTTGTGGGGTTTTACTCCAATATTAATAAAGGATATTGGCCTTTACTTTTCTTTGTATGTGTTGCCTTTGGCTTTGTTATTGGGGCAACACCGGCCTCATAGAATAAGTATTCCATTTTCTGCAATGTTTTGGAACTGTTTGAGAAAGACTGGTATTAGCTCTTTAAATGTTTGATAAAATTCCCCAGTGAGACCCTCTGGTCCAGGACTTCTTTGTTGTTGTTGTTGGGAGGTTTCTTGACTATTTATTACGTCTTTTTATTGTAGCTTGACTCAGATTTTCTATTTCTTCATGATTCAATCTTGCTTAGTTTTGTGTTTCTAGGAATTTTTTTTCACTCATCTAGGTTATCCAGTTGGTTAGCATACAGTCATTCATGGTACTCGCAGAATATTTGCTGTTTCTGTAGCACTGGTAGAAATGTCCTATCACAAGTAATTTTTCAGTCCAAACATTCTGTGGGCAGAGGACAGGGTCAGACTCCGGAGACCAGCTACGAGCAAACCACCATGGCATCACAGAATGACAGTCCAGTGCATGGAAAATGTGATTTAGAGACCCAAGTTGGATAACCCTCCACTGTATTATATTGCATTATATTAACTACACATATAAATTTAAGATGTTGCTTCCCAAGCCACATTCAGTGAAGAAAGCCCTTAGGGAATGTCTTATCCAGCCCTTACTTGTTGCTACAGCCATGTCCTTGCTAAAGGTCTCTGGTCTCAGAGTGCGTGTGATGAACAATCTTGAAGACAGAGCCAACTGCAGCCGCCCTCCAGTCCAGCATGACACTGCACCACACACGCTCAAGCTTAGGTGTGAGGGTGGGGCCCTTTTTCCTTTTTTGTTTAAGGATAATATCCACATAGTACAGGGCATGAAGTGCAGTAATCTCAGGCACACAGTTTCATGGGTTTTTACATGTTTCTAAACCTGTGTAACTACTAGTAGGTAGATATAAAATACCCCCATCTTCTAGAAAAATCCAACACAAGAAGATTTGGACTATTTTTTTAAAATTTTAAATTTATCAATGAGGGAGCGAGAGAGCAACATTGCATCATTGTCCCACTTATTTATACACTCATTGGTTATTCATTGGTTGATTCCTGTATGTGCCCTGACCAAGGATCTAACCCACAACCTGGGCATATTGGGACAATGCTCTAACCATCCAAGTTACCCAGCCAGGGCTCCAAGATTTGGACTCATGAAGTCTCAGTCTGACAGCAGCGTATGAGGTATGAGTCTTCACCTGGCAGCCTTGGCTGGAGGAAGTGTCATCCAGGAACTCTACTGACACCAGGAATGGCTCAGAGGTTCATGTTCTGCAAAATCAGCCTTGGCTGAGCCCTCCAGCAGACTCCCCTTGTGTCTACTCCCACACACATTTACTCAACATTCATGGAGTTTTCAGGCCCTGACTTGGTGGAGTGTCCAAAGATAAAGCAGCCACAGTCCCTGCCTTGCTGGGAGGCAGCCAGTGCCTCTACAGCCTGGAGCCACCCCCAGCTCACCTTGGACTGTTAGAGATGGGATTGGTGGTAGCTGCCTTCCTCCTCTGTGCCTGCCTTTTCTTCTCAGAAGGTCCTAGCTCTGCCCTCCCCATCCTTGTCCCCCTCCTTGTCCTGGGCATCACTCACTCACCTGAAGTTAGGATGGGTCAGGGGTCACCTGTACTCTGACATCTTGTTCTGCCCCTGCTTTCTCAGTCACGCCCTCCAGAGCTGCCAGTGTTCTGGTGTGTCCAGGAAGTAGGCCCACTGATGGCGGATAGAAGGATATGGGCTATTAGGCCTGAGGAGAGCACCACTGGGGCCAGAGAGATGGATTTTATAAGGAGGAAGTGGACTGATTGCTTATGGTCTGTGAAAAAAAATTCATTAAGCAGGTTCAGGTTAAGAAAGGAAGGGAACTGTTTTGAGAGTAGGAAGATAATCTTTGTCCAGAGAGTGGCCAAGATGATGCCAAGTGACCTCCACCCCCACCCTCTCAGAGGAGAAATAGGCAGACCTCAGGCCAGAGGAGAGTTTCATGGATTGCCCGATCCAGGTGATGGGTGGGGTTGGCTGGCGCTGGTCCCCCTAATGCCATGGTTCCATGATTCTGTGATGTCATTGAAGAGAGAAGAATGGGGAGCTGGGCTCAGCTCCAGATGCTCCAGTTGCCCCCTCCTTCGGATTCTGATAGTTTTTGGGATGAGGGGAGGTGAGCCGAGTGACCACACGTGTCTCAGCTCAGAATCCCCTCTGGCCACCTCAGTCCCCCACCGCATTTATGGAGAAAAAGTAGCCAGTGTGAGTCAGTTCCACTGAAACGAGCAGAACATCTTTTACAAAGGTGGTCAAATGAACAACCATGAAAACAGGCTTTTACTCTTCTGTTTCTAGAAAACTTAAAGAACAAGAGACCGACATTCAAACTGAGCTGGAAAAGAACATTTGGACAAACGGCGATTGTGAGAGTGGATGAGTCGGCTTCTTAAGCCTATGAGCTTTGAAACCACAGCAATTACTTTCATCATCATCCTACTAATTTGCTTCATTTGCATCCTCCTTTTACTGATGCTGTTTTTATATAGATGGTATAAGTCCATGCTGATAGATTGGGATCAGATTTCAAGTCACACTAGCAAATGTATCTAGAAATAATATAAAACAATTAAAATAGAACAAATGATAATGCTGTACCAATGTACTTTTTCCATCCAGGGCTTTAGAATTGCCAGTTTCCTCTTTAAAAGTGAATTTTTGTGCATTAATTTTCAGTTTCCAAAGCAAGGAAGATGAGGAGATAGAAAGAGGTACTTATGAAGATGGTTTAACTGCTAATGTGAAGACACACAACTCAGGAGACCAAGAAAAGTAAGTCTACCACAGAATGTTGCAGAAAGCCATTTGTGTGTGTGTGTGTGTGTGTGTGTGTGTGTGTGAGATAATGGTGGCTAATGTGCATAACTTTAAAAATCCCTGCTGACTGATTTTTTTTAGGACTCTCGTAAAGCAAATCATACGGCCCGGCATTCTTGTCCAGAGACAGAGTAAAGAAATGGTGGCCACCCTCCTAGAAAACAAAGAGGGCATAGAGGGCATTGAGGGCAACGAGGGCAACGAGGGCAACGAGGGCAATGAGGGCAACGAGGGCAACGAGAGCAACGAGGGCAACGAGGGCAACGAGGGCAACGAGGGCAACGAGGCCAAAGCGGAGAACGAAGTAAAAGAGAACCATGATGATAAGAATGCTAAAGAAAATGGGCAAGAGGTGATCAGCTTTTTGGCACTCAAGGGGCAGTAGCATTTATTTGATTGACAAGGAGGCAAACTACTTGGCTAGGTGCATTAAGGAGTGGTCTAGGCTGTATTTAGGTTTGTACCTGGAAGGAGAGCAAAGTCCACACTCATTCACACCATTCTTCTTAGCTTTATAGGCTCATGGCATTAAACCACTTATATATGCCAAGCTTAGACACTCATTCTTCATTCCTAACTTTGTGTTTTTCCTAATAATTCTCTTCATTTTGCTGCTTTTCTCAGATTCATAGAATCTTAGTGCTGCAGGAGGACTTGGAGATCATGTAGGGGTCCAAGAAATGAGAAAAAGACATAAATTGTTCAAGGTCATCCATCTTCCACCGTGGCTGAGCTCGGGACCGGCCCTGTGTCCCTTCTCAAGTTCTAGGCTCCTTCTACCATAGCACACAAACTTTGCCAGGGCCTTCTGAAGTGCCACATTTGGGGCTTCCTAATAAGAACAACTCATGTGCCCTCCCCACACGAGGCCCATGCCCAGCTGGACACAGGATGGTGGTGTAGGCAGCTCTTGGGTTTGGCTGCTATGTACAGAGAGTAATGCATTACCAGAGCTGTCTATGTCAGGGTGTGCTTTCATAACCACAGAAACAGGAAAATGATGGATTGTCACTGTTTTTCTATACCACTTAGTGATACTTTTCTGTTTCTCACTAACAATGCACATATAGCCTATGTCTTTAAAAGCAGGGTTTGTTTTCATAAATTGATCATTTACATTCTTTGTCCCATTCTCTTGCAGGATGATTCAGAAAAACCACACATACCTGTCAGTGGAGCCCCTTCAGTTACTGATCACAACAAAAGACCTTTAAAAGGAGTGACATTTTCTAGGGAGGTAATTGTTGTGGACCTTGGGAAGCAATACCCTACACCTCAAAGCTATATTCAAGAACATAAAGAGAGAAAATGAAGCTGAGAAAAGGCTGAGAGTGAAAGAGATATAACCTTAGACTAACAAGGAGATGACAGGGGCGCAAAATTGTGTTGAAATAGCAAAAGAATAGGGAATTAAGCAAATGCAAATAGTATTTTGCCTTTGTGCAGAAATAAGTGGGCTATATGCAAAATTCTGTAAAATAAAATACCGACAGCTTGACTACTATTTTTTAAAACTCAAATCTGAGTTCACAAAATTGATTGTATTAAGTGTCCTTAAAATTCAGTCTATTCACTGTTGAACATGTGAATAAAGTTATTTGTGTTTGTGCAGATGTCTGTTAGGTATGTGATATTCAAGGGAACGTGGGAAACAGCACATGTCCTTGATGCTCTGATCACAGGCATTCATGGCCAAGTAACATTACTACTGTTACCATGGAAACCCCCAGGGGCAAGGACTAGGGTCGCCTGCCACACAATCCCCATTGAACTCAGCCCTTAACATTTTCTCATACAGACTTTTTTTTTAAAGTTGATTTTAGATAGAGTAAGAGAGAGAGAGACAGAAACATTTTGTGGTTCCACTTATTTATGCATTCATTGATTGCTTCTTGCATGTGCCCTGACCAGGGATCAAACCTGCAGCCACGACATATCAGGACAATACTCTAACCACTGAACTACAGGCCAGGGCCCTGATAGCTGCTTTGTAAGAGTGGTACGAAGAGACTACCATTACCAAAAAAACATCCTATTATGTTAGGCAAGTCCCGAGATGATATTATTCTTGATTTCAGTGGTTTGAAATGTGCCAGGTTCCAAATGTATTTGGAATCTGGCAGTACAGACTGGTACTACACTGTGGCCATCTGCAGTAAACGTTTGTGAAACATGTCAGGCTGTGAGAGAGGGAAAGAGTAGAAAACATAGCATGCGATTCAAGGGCCTAGCACACTGTCATGCGTGTGGCGTAGGTTCAGTAAGTGTTTGCTGAGTGATGGAAAGAATAAGTGATAAAATTATTTTCAACGTGTAACTGATGCTAAATGGGGAGTATTGACATCTTGATGGGGAGAAGTCCCTGTGGCCTGGGATCATCCCATTGTGAGGATTTTGAAATAATTTCAAACTTACAGAGGAGCTGCAATAGTGTAAGACTCCTTCAAGATACTCTTCACCTAGAGCCTCTGGTTGTCAACAATTAGCCTCACTTGCTTTATCTGTGTTTTCTTCTGAACTAATTGAGTCAATTGCAGACATCATATTTACCCATAAAGATTTCAGCATGCATCTCCAAAGTGCAAGAATATTCTCCTTTGCAACCAAAATTCAGTGCTCAGAAAACTTAACACTGGCACGATATTATCTAATACATATGCAGTCTGAGGTGCAATCTAAATTTCCCCAATTATGGCATTTTAAACTGTTTGTTTTGGACCCAGGAGCTAATTTAGGATCATGCACTGCATTTATTTGCCATGTCTCTTTGGGCTTCTTTTGACATTCACGAAATGTTTATCTTTGAAGAGTCTAGGCTGAATCCATTTTGCAGAATCTCCCTAAGTTTAGACTTTTCTGATGGTTTCTTCATGATTAGATTCAGATTAAACATTTTTGGCAAGAATACCACACAGGGTACATTGTACCTATGTCAGTTTGTTCCAGTTTTGGTTAAGGTGGTCCATTGGCAGATTTCTTTCTTATAAAGATGTTTCCCTTTCATAATTATTAAGTGAACTAACTGGGTGGGTATGTGTGTGATACACCTTCACACTGCATGAATACCCTCTTGCCCAGAAATCTTTTTCTCACTGGATTAGGGCTTCATTCCCATTTTTATTGTGGTAAAAATAACAAATTTCACCAGCTCATCCATTAAGAGTACAGGTCAGTGGGACTGAACACACTCCTGATGCTGTGTCCCTGTCACCGCTGTCCAGAGTACCATTCACCGTGAAACCGAAACTCTCTGCCCATACACAGTAGCTCCGCATGCCCCCTGCCCACGCAGCCCCTGGCAAACACCATTCCTTTATGTCTCTGTGATTTAGGCTATTCTAAATTCTTCATGGAAATGAAATCATGCAGTATTTCTTTTTGTTTTTGTCTTATTTCACTTAACACAGTGTTTATATGCTAAGTTCACATTAATAGCATAATGTAAGCCTCAAGTTCCATCCATATTGTAGCATATGTCAGAAGTTACTTCCTTTTAAAGGATGGCCAATATTCCATTATATGTAAGTGACACATTTTGCTTATTCATTCTCCTATCAGTGGACACTTGGGTGGCTTCCACGCACTGAATAATGCTGCTATAATCATGGGTGTACGAATTTCTCTTTGAGACCTTGACTCAGTTTTATTAAGACTAATATTTTCATAATAATATTTAAACATTTTTAAAGAGCCTTACCCAAGGAAATTTTAGAGAGAGGGGAAGAGGGAGAGCAAGTGAGAGAGGGTGAGAGACATCACTTGGTTTCCTCCCTTATGTGCCCTGGCCAGGGCTGCAACCTAGGTATGTGTCCTGACCAGGAATCAAACCTGTGATGTTTTGGTGTATGACTTTCCAATCAACTGAGCCACTCAGCCGGGCCATAATAATTATATTAATACTGAAGGTTTTCTTTGTGAAATTACTTTTTGGAGCAAATTCTTTTAGGTCAATTTAATTCTTGGTCAATTATTACATAGAATGCCCTTTTCATTTACATTTTAATATAATTGTTTCCATTGGGGTAGTTCTTTTTGTATAAATACTGGGAAAAATGTTTTGTCTACATAAAATTTTAGTGATTGTAGCCTTTGTCTTTGTAAATTTCCTGGTCTTGTTTTTTCCCACAGTTTTCAATTCTCCATATCTAAATCTTACTATGCAATGTCCTATCATTAATATTCTTTATTAATTGGATAAAAGATACACAGCTAATGCACAAGAAAACTGTGACCACTAGTATTACCATTGAAATTCTTTCCTATTTGATACCATGTTTTAGTTGTCCGTGGTTTTGGCGAAGTAAAGTGTAAAAGGTGAAATAAAAATGTCATTTTGTTTTGGGGCCAAAACACTTTGAAGTAGTCTGTTTGCATAACTGTTGTAGATTTTTGGAAAATTAAATTGGCATGCAGTTGCTCCAGTAAGGAAAGGAGAAAAAAGTTCTCCACCAGTTAGTTTATCTCTTGATGAGCACAGAGCACAGACAAAGGACAGGTCAACATCAGGGAACAGAAGAGTCAGGTGCTTCCACCCTTCCATCGTCATATTTGTTTTCCATGTTAAACCAATATCCACAGACCCTTTAGTAACATCTTCCATATAATCAGTGCAAAGATTTTGCGGGAAGGTGAAGTTTTGTTAAAGGAATCATTATCCACTTAATTATTGTAAAATTGCATCAAGCTACAATAATGGGCACTTGCAGTCACATTCTTTTGTCATCTATAAAGGATTACTAAATGAATAAAATATAAACATTCTTGAAGTAACTGGGAACTTGGTAACGTATGCTACTTGGACAGGTGTTGGAAAGGCCTGAGGAGAGAATCATAGCTCACCAACTCTGCAGGAACTTTCGGACAAAACAGGAATGTGGTGTAACAAGCACGCGCACAGTGGAGACCGCAAGCACCGTGGGCTCGCTCCGACCTCAGAAGTCGGTTGTACAGCAAACGGTGATCAAGCACTAGGGTCGAGTCCTGCACTGGGCCGAAAAGCACAGCTGATGACAGCCTGGACAGACGCTTCCTGTCTGCATCCCCAATGCGGCTGGCTCTCAGGCAGGCTTGTTGCCCGCCGCCCATCTGCTAGCGTTGAAACTAATCACTGTAGTAATAATGAGCCCTTGAGGTGTTCAAGCCTTTATAGGAGGCGGCCGAGGTCCCTCCTATGAAGGAGGTCCTTTCTTCCTGGTCCCTGCACTTTGGAGTCCGGCTGCGGGGACCCTTGGGCCTTTCCAAACCATCCACAAGGCCGCCAGGACCCCGCCCCCGCCTGAGGGACCGCCCATCAGCCCGGGGCCTGGGAACCTCTCCCCACACCGTCCCGGCAGGCACACCGCCTGGACCCCGCCCCACGGGCGCAGGCTCTCCGCTCTCTTTCTTACGCGCACCTCCTCCCAGCCGCCCGACTCCCAGGCCAGACCTCTCCTGGACCCCCATTCACGGCCTCCCGGGCCTCCTCACCCCACCCATAGCCCACCAGGAACCCCCTACCCCCAGGCCCCGCCCCACCCCGCCCCACCTCGCCCCACCTCGCCCCACCTCGCCCCACCTCGAGGCCCAGCTACGGCACCGGGTCTCTCAGCTCTCAGCGCTCAGCGACCCGGCGCGCGGTGCGGAGCGGTGGGCGGAGCGGCGCAGGGGCGGGGATTTCTGGCACTTAGTGGGCGCCGCGAACGAACGCTCCGGTCCTGGGCTGAGAAGCCGGAAACGTCAGCGACTCAGCCGCACCACGGGACTCAGCCGCACCGCAGCCCCGCCGCCGCGGCCCTGCCTTGTTCTCTGCTGAGGGCGCGCCGCCAGCGCAGACATGGCCAAGTGGGGCCAGGGGGACCCGCGCTGGATCGTGGAGGAGCGGGAGGACGGGACCAACGTGAACAACTGGCACTGGTGCGGCCGGGTGGGGGTCTGGGCCGTGGTCCTGGGCCTCCCTCTCCGGAGTTGCCCGGCGGGCTGGGGGGAGCCCTCTGCGAGCGCCGAGCGCCCTGAGCACTGGGGCTGGGGGGTGAGGGTGCCCTCGTCCCAGGGCGCCTCGGAGGGGCGGGGTCTTGGACAGGTGCACTGGATTCCTTTTCCCTCCCCCAACTACTTGTAGTTGCGACTCATCTGTAGCCTCTGGGCTTGGTAAAGCCCTCTGAGGCCCCGGACGTGGAATCTTGCATGCACTGCCTCTGGGACTTGTTTCCTCCTTTTGAGGTTGGGCTCCAAGAATGGTTTTTGATTTACTTCTTCAACTTTGACAGTCTGTACCGTTAATCAGGTTCTTCCCTTCCCCCCTCCCACATCTAATCCTCTTGATGTTTCTGAAAGTTACAATGAAGCTATAGAGAGTGTGTGTGTGTGGGAGCGAGGGTGTGTTTTGGTTTGTGCATAGTGGAAAGAACAGGCATTTGGATCTCAACTCTGCGTCTAACTTGATGGGTCTCCGGTGAGCCCTGCCTTGGAGGAATTTGAACCCTTTACCCATCCTTTTTGTACCTCATTTGGAACACTGGCGTATTTCTGCCTACCCCGTCCCCCAGAGCTTCAGGAAGTGATGCTCTCTGCCCTGCTCCTCTGAGGGCTGTGGTACCTTCAGGCCATCAAGCTGATGCTGAGGCAGGTCCAGGCAGAGCAAAGCCCCGGGTCTGTGAAGGGATCATTTTCTGGCCCGGGCTCAGAGGAGCTGACCTTTTCCCCCCCCCCCCCCCCCCAGCCGCAGACACATCAGGGACTTCTCTTAGTTCATTTCTGCTTCCCAAAGTGGGAACATTATTTGGGGAGATTGCATGAAGTAATAATATGTGTGAACACACTTCATAATTTATCTTGTTAGAATTATTTGTTATTACTATCTTCTCATATAGTGTATACATTTCCTACTTAGATTGGTAGACCGCCTTTTCCCCAAATAAGCTGGTGTTTTTAAGACAAAAAATACTACTTTATAGAGTAGTTAATACTATCTTAAGGAACCAAGCAGAAGGTTTAAGAAGTATTTGGGACAAAGTTGGTTTGAGAAGCATGTTTGTAGGTTTGAGGGTGGCAGTTCTTCCAAGGCCCCTTGAGGGGAATCAGGCGTATCTGGGCTGGGCAGGTGGTACCACCTGGGCCTTCCATTCATGGCTCTGCCCTTCTGGCTCCTGGCAGGACAGAGCGAGATGCCACCAGCTGGTCTAAGGGGAAGCTCCGTGAGTTCCTGGTGGGCATCGTCGTGGAGAATGAGGCTGGTCGCTGCCAGATCAGTGAGCTGAAGCAGGTGGAAGGCGAGGCTTCCTGCAGCAGCCGCAAAGGGAAGCTGATCTTCTTCTATGAGTGGAACATCAAACTGGGCTGGAAAGGTAACAGGGGCCTTATGGTTCAGGTAGGGCTGGAGGCAGCTGCAGGGTAGACCCCGATGATTCATTATTCATCCATTCAGCAGATATTTTTAGAACTTCTGTGGACCCTGCATTGACTGGCTTCTGAATTAGTGCTCGTAGTTTGGGACACAGCCTTACCACACATGGAGTTCCTTGTCTGACAAGCGTGGGGCTGCCCCTTCTCCCAGCACTCAGAGCTGCTTTGAGCTCTTTGCTTTTAGCTGGACTCTTGTCTGCCAGGCACCTGTGAGCACTAGAATTTCCCAGAGCTGCTGCCTGGAACCCTGTTCCCCCAGACAGCTGCCTGCTGGCTCCTTTGGGCCTTTCAGGTCTTCATCCTCAGTGAAGCCGTCTGTCTGCATCCTGTAAAATTGCGATGCCATCCTTGTACTGTCTTCCTTCCCTACTTTATTTTTTACCACAGTGCTGATATTTGGTATACTATATATGGTTACTTAAATGTTTTGTTTATTATTCTGGTTCTCCCCTTCTCCCACTTCGTCAGGGCAGGGGCTTAAAAATATTAGCTTTATTGAGCTATAATTCGTGTACTGTATAATTCCCCCCTCTCATATACAATTCAGTGGTTTTCATTACAGAGTTGTACAGCCATCACTACAACAGATTCCAGAACGTTTTTATTACTCCTCCCAAACCTGGAACCTATTGGCAGTCACTTCCCCTGTCCTCTGCAGCCTGTGGATTTGCCTGTTCCAGACATTTCGTATGAATGGAATCATGCAGTATGTGTTTTTTTATGATTGTTTTTCACTTAACATGATTTTTTTCAAGGTTCATTCTTGTGTGTAGCATGTTTCATTCTTTTTTGTAGCTGAATGACATCCTTTGGTACAGATATAGCATGTTTTGCTTACCTGCTCATCAGTTAGTGGACATTTGGGTTGTTTTCACTCTTTGGGTCTTTCAGTCAGGAATTGATTGGTTTTGTTGCAGGCCCAGATCACTCTCTGGAATGTTATGTTTGTTGAATGAGTAAATTTCTCCTGTGGTGCCGAGCTCCTGGCTAGGTAGGTAGTCCTTGCTCAATAAATCCTTGTTAAAATAACCACAAGTGTGAAGACAAAGGGAAAAAGGAAGAGAGAGAAGGGGAGATCTGGTTCTAGAAGATTATACTGTGTTAAAGTTGGGCCTCAGCCCAGAAGTCAGCTCCTTTCTTGAGAGTTTGGGTTAGAGAGCCACCTGGTGAGCTGACCTTGGACCTCTGCTCTAGTGGCCACCTCGTCAGCTCAAGCCAGGCCAGAGCCCGGGGAGATGGTCAGCCAATATCAAAAGTGGTCCCACTCCTGCCTTGGAACCTTCTGTTGGGGTTTGCTGTCACTCACTCCTTCAGGAGCTGCTGCTGGATAGTTCATGACTGGGTAGCTCCTCACACTCACCTAGTTCCTCCACCCCACTCCTTGCCAAGACAGGGCTCTGAGGGCCCAGAGGAAGCTCTCAGTGCCCTGTGCCCCTTCCCTCTGCCTAAGCTCAAGGCAACAACCAGCTCCTTTGCAATGAAAGACTCAGCCATGCCCAGGCAGCAGCCAGAGGGCAGGCTGAACAGGACTTGCCCTGACCCTCTGTGCTTTCACCTCTAGCAGTGAGTCCCAGAGGTGGCAAGCAGGACCCGCTGGGGAGGAGGCAATACTCAGGTCTTTTGTTTTGTTTTTTAACTGAATTTTAATTTCACCCCACTCCCTGGTTTATTGATATGTAATTGACTTAGAGCATTGTAGGAGTTTAAGGTGTGCGATGTGATGATCTGATTTGTGCACATACTGTGAAATGATTGTCACTGTGAAGTGACATACTGTGAAGTTTGTCACCTTTGACCTCCTCCATCCCCCACCCCCTGGCAACCGCCAATCTACTCCCTCTCTGTTTTGAGTTTGATTTTTCTACATTACACATATAAAATCATACAGTATTTGTCCTCTGATTTATTTTACTTAGCATAATGCCCTCAAGGTCCATCTCTGTTGATAAAAATAGCGGGATTTCCATTTTTATGGCTAAGTAACAGTCCTGTGTATGTGTGTGTCTCATTTTCTTTACGCCTTCAACCACTGATGGTTACTATGTTGTTTCCATGTCTTGGCTTTTATAAATAGTGCTGAAATGAACAGAGGGGTGCTCTCTCTTTAAGATAGTGATATTATTTCCTTTGAATATAAACCCAGATGTGGAATTGCTGGATCATATGGTAACTCTATTTGTAATTTTTTTGAGGAGCCTCCATACTGTTTCCCACAGTGGCTGTACCCGTCTGCATTCCCACCAGCAGTGCGCAAGGGCTCCCTTTTGTCCACATCCTTGCTCACACTTATTCTTGTTTTGATCATAGCCATTCTAACAGGTGTGAGGTGATGTCTCATGGTGGTTTTGATTTGCTTCCCTGGGGATGAGTGATGTTAAACACCTTTTCGTGTACTTGTCGACCATCATATTAATATCTTCTTTGCATAAATATCTATTTAGGTCATTTGTCCATTTTAAATGACATTTTTTATTTTTTTGCTATTAAGTTGTATGGGTACCTTACATATTTTGGACACTAACCCCTTATCAGATAACGCTTGAAAATATTTTCTCTCATTCTGTAGGTTGTTTTTTCATGTTGATTATTTATTTTGCTGTGCAGAAACTTTTTAGTTTGATGTAGTTCTACTTGTTTTGCTTTTGTTGTCTTTGCTTTTGGTGTCAAATCCCAAAATAATTACCAAGACCCATGCTTGTGTTTTCTTCTAGGAGTTTTATGGTTTCAGGCCTTATGTTCAAGTCTTTAATTCTTTATTTTGAGTTTATTTTTGTGTGGGGTGGAAGATAGTGATCCAGTTACATTTTTATTTAGCACAGCTTTTCCAACAGCATTTATTGAATGTACTCTTGGCTCCTTTGTAATAGAATAATTGGCCACATGTGTATGGTTTTATTTCAGGGCTCTCTATTGTATTCTGTTGATTTGTGTCTGTTTTATGCCAATACCATGCTGTTTTGTCTATTATAGCTTTGTAATATAATTTAACAACAGGACATGTGATGTCTCCAGCTTTGTTCTTTCTCAAGATTGCTTTGGCTATTTGGGAATGTTTGTGGTTCCATATACATTTTAGATTGTTCTATTTCTCTGAGAAATGCCACTAGAAGTTTTATTGGGATTGCATTGAATCTGTGTAGGTTGCTCCCCCCCCCCCCACTTTTTTTTCCTGCTGTGGCTAAGTTTTTTTTTTTTCTAGTTTCTTGAGGTATAAAGTTAGGTTCTTTATTTGAGATCTTTTTTTCTCTTGATTTATAAATTCATTACTACAAACCTCCCTCTTTAGAACTGTGGTTGTTAGCATTCCTTAAGTTTTGGTGTGTTGTGTTTCCATTTTCATTTGTCTTGAGATATTTAAAAAAAATTCCTTTTGATTTCTTTGTGCCATTGGTTGTTCAGGAGTATTTTGTTTAATTTCTATGTGTTTGTGAATTTTACGGCTTTCTTCCTGTTATTGATTTCTAGTTTTATACCACTGTGGCTGGAGAAGATACTCATATTCTCTTTTTGAATTTGTTGAGACTTGTTGTGTGGCCTAACATATGATTTATCCTAGAAAATGTTCCATGGGTGCTTGATAAGAATGTGTATGTATTCTTTTGCTGTCTGATGGGATATACTTATATGTCTGTTGGATCCATATAGTCTACATACAGTGTTGTTCAAATCTGCTATTTCCTTATTGATTTTCTGTCTGGATGATCCATTCTTTGTTGAGAACTGGGTAGTAAAGTCCCCAGCTATTATTGTATCGCTATTTATTTCTCCTTTTAGTTCTCTTAATATTTGCTTTGTATATTTAGGTGCTTCAATGCTGGGGGCATAAATATTTACAGTCATTACATGTTCTTGCTGAATCGACCCCCTTACCATTATACACTGATCTTCTTTGTTTCTTTTAAGAGTTTTTAGTTTAAAGTCTACTTTATCTAATGTAAGGATAGCTGCCCCTGCTTTCTCTGGGTGACCATTTGCTTGCAATGTCTTTTACCCTCCCTGTGCTGTTAGTT
The DNA here is from genome assembly GCF_004126475.2 of Phyllostomus discolor. Taxonomy (NCBI): domain Eukaryota; kingdom Metazoa; phylum Chordata; class Mammalia; order Chiroptera; family Phyllostomidae; genus Phyllostomus; species Phyllostomus discolor. The sequence goes on from NC_040908.2 coordinate 40,384,756, forward strand.
CACATGTGTCCTTAAAGCTGGGGTGAGCCTCTTACTGGCAGCATGTTGTCAGATCTTGATGTTTTTTAATCCATTTGTCATTGGGTGTGTTTTGCTTGGAGAATTTAATCCATTTAGGTTTAAATAAATATTGATAGGTAAGGACTTACTGTTGTCACCATGTTAGTTGTTTTCTGTATGTTCCTTGCTTTCTCTCCTGACATCTTCCTTGGGGATGTGATGCCTATTTGAGGCAGTATGCTGTGACCACTTTTCATAATCTCTTATGTATCTACTACAGGCATTTCTCTGTGATTACTTTGAGGTTTACATAACACACCTTAAATTTGTAACATCCTATTTATACTGGTAACAACTTAACTTCAATAGCATACGGAAATTTATATTTTTTTCTCCCCAACATTGTAGGTTATTGATGTTACAATTGAGTTTAAATGTTATCATTTATTTTAATGGATTTTAACTGATATAATGAATGTTACAATTTACTTTAAGTTTTTCTTAAAGTAAATAGAAAAAATCATAGGCTACCATATTTATAAGTTATAGTTATTTTTAATGTTTCTTTTTTAACTTTTAAAGTAGAGTTTTGACTTCTGGCCAAGATGGAGACATAGGTGGACTCACCATACCTCCATGCACAACCAAGGTTGGAACAACAACAATTTAGAGGTAGAATAACACCCAGAACTGACAGAAAATTTATCTGAATGGAAGTTGGACAGCCGAGAAGTTGAAATAGACCCGTTCATCCAGACCAGTAGGAGGGGCAGAGACAAGCAGCCAGGTGCAGAGAACAGGGAGAATTGGGCGCATAAGGCAACCGGGAGCATGTAAGGCATCTGGGGTGCGCAAGATCACAGCAGGTGGACTCTTGAGTACGCAACTGGCAGCTGGCAGACCCAGTGAGGCGGCGATTGTGGAGCAGGGCAGAGCGCACAACCCAGGATCCCAGGGAAGGGACTGAGGTCCCACGGAGAACGGAGCTACCGCCATTGTTCCCTCTCAATGCCACCCTCACATACAACATCACAATCTAGCCACTGGGGTGCCCGGCCCTGGTGAACACCTAAGGCTCTGCCCCTCACTGTAACAGGAGTGACCAGGCCGGAAAAAAAAAAAGAGAGAGAGAAAGAGATGGCTCAAACAGAAGCACAAATCAGTGCCCCAGAACTAATCCTTTTGAGTGACCAAGAGATAGCTAACTTATCAGATGCACAGTTCAAAACACTGGTGATCAGGAAGCTCACAGAATTGGTTGATTTTGGTCACAAATTAGATGAACAAATGCAGGTTACCATAAAAGAAATGAAGGAAAATGCACAGGGAACCAATAGTGGTGGGAAGGAAACTGGGACTCAAAACAATAGAGTGGACCAGAAGGAAGAAAGAAACAACCAAACAGGAAAGAATGGAAAAATAAGAACTCAAAAAAACGAGAAGGATCTTAGGAACCTCCAGGACATCTTTAAACATCCCAACATCCGAATTATAGGGGTACCAGAAGGGGAAGAGGAAAAGCAACAGATTGAGCACGTATTTGAACAAATAATAAAGGAGAACTTCCCCATTCTGGCAAAGGATATAGACTTCCAGGAAGTCCAGGAAGCTCAGAGAGTCCCAAAGAAGTTGGACCCAAGGAGGAACACACCAATGCACATCATAATTACATTAGCCAAGGTGAAAATGAAGGAGAGAATACTAGAAGCAGCAAGAGATAAGGGGAGAGTCACCTACAAAGGAGTTCCCATCAGACTGTCAGCTGATTTCTCAAAAGAGATCTTACAGGCAAGAAGGGGCTGGAAAGAAATATTCCAAGTCATGAAAGGCAAGGATCTACATCCCAGATTGCTCTATCCAGCAAAGCTTTTATTTAGAATGGAAAGGCAGATAAAGTGCTTCTCAGATAAGGTCAAGTTAAAGGAGTTCATCATCACCAATCCCTTATTTTATGAAATATTAAAGGGACTTATCTAAGAAAAGAAGATTAAAAAAAAACATGTATAGTAAAAGGACAGCAAACTCACGATTATGAACAACCACACCAAAAGCAAAACCAAAAGAAACTAAACAACTAGAACAGGAACAGAACCACAGAAATGGAGATCACATGGAGGGTTAGCACCAGGGGAGTGGGAGGAGGAGAGAGGGGGAAAAGGTACAGAGAATAAGTAGCATAGATGGTAGGTAGAAAATAGACAGGCGGAGGGTAAGAATAGTATGAGGAATGTAGAAGCTAAAGAACTTATAAGTATGACACATGGACATGAACTAAAGGCGGGGAAGTGGGTGGGAGAGGGTGTACAGGGTGAAGGGGAGTGAAGGGGGGAATGGGACAACTGTAATAGTATAATCAATAAAATATATTTAAAATAATAAATAAAAAATAAATAGAGTTTTAAGTGCATTATACACTACCATTACAATATTAGATAATCTGACTTTGACTATATATTTATCATTAGTAGTGAATATGATACATTTCTATGTTTTTATTATGCTAATTAGCATCTTTATATTTTAGTTCAAACAATGCTCCTTAGCAGTTCTTATAGGCAGGTTCAGTGATGCTGAATACCCTGAGCTTCTGTTTGTTTAAGAAAGTCTTTATTTCTCCTTAATTTGTGAAGGACAGCTCTGCTGGGTATAGTGTTCTCGCTTGATAGTCTTTCCTTTTTTCTTTCTTTCTTTATCCTCCTCCTCCTCTCTCTTTTTAAATTATACTTTATTGACTATGCTATTACAATTTTCCTGATTTTTACCCTTTTGCCCCCTACACCTAGCACCCCCACTCCCTCAGGCAATCCCCTCACCATTGTTCATGTCCATGGGTCATGCATATAGGCTCTTTGGCTGCTTCATTCCTACACTGTACTTTACATCCCGTGACTATTCTGTAACTACCTATTTGCACTTCTTAATCCCCTCACCTCTTCACCCATTCCCTCACTGTCCCCTCCCATCTGGAAACCATCAAAACATTCTCTGTATCCATGATTCTATCTCTGTTCTTCTTTGCTTAGTTTGTGTTTTAGATTCAATTGTTGATAGATATGCATTTATTGCCATTTTCTTGTTCCTGGTTGCGATCTTCTGTTTCTTAAATAAGTCCCTTTTACATAAGTTCCTTTACCTTTTTCTTGTCTGGGAAGCTCTTTATCTCCCCCTCAATTCTAAATGATAGCTTTGCTGGGTACAGCAACCTTGTTTGTAGGTCCCTGCTTTTCATGACTTCGAATATTTCTTGCTCTAGTTCCTTCTAGCCTGACAAGTTTCTTTTGAGAAATCAGCTGACAGCCTTTTGGGAACTCCCTTGTAGGTAACTAACTTCTTTTTTCTTGTTGCTTTTAAGATTCTCTCTTTGTCTTTAACCTTTGGTATTTTAATGATGATATGTCTTATTTGGGATTCTCTGTGCTTCCTAGATTTATAGGTCTGTTTCTTCACCAGGTTATGGAAGTTCTCCATCATTTTCTTTCACATAAGTTTTTAATTCCTTGCTTTCACTCTTCTGGCACTCCCCTGATGCAAGTTGTCACAGAGGGTCCTTACAGTGTTGTCATTTTGTTGGATTCTGTTTTCTTTTTGCTGTTTTGATTGGGTGTTTTTTGCTTCTGTATCCTCCAAGTCTCTGATTTGATCTTCTGCTTCATCTATTCCACTGTTGATTCCTGGTAATGTATTCTTAAAACACTTTTTTTTTTTACTTATTGATTTTAGACAGAGAGAGGTGAAGGGAGAGAGAGAGAAACATCAATTTGTTGCTCCATTACTTATGCATTTATTGGTTGATTCTTGTATGTGCCCTGACTGGGGACTGAACCAGCAACCTTGGCATATCGGGACAACACTCTATCCAACTGAGCTACCTGGCCAGGGCCTGTATCCTTCATTTCAGTTCATTTATTCTTCAGTTCTGACTGGTTCTTTTTTATGATTTCTAGTTTCATTTTTATATTTTTAATCTCTTAACTTATTAAGTTTATCTATTCTTTCCCTGTGTTCTTTGAGTATCCTAAAACCAGTGTTTTGAACTCTACATCTAGCAGATTGCTTGTCTCCATTTTGATTAGGTTTCTTTTTGGAGTTTTATTCTGTTTGTTCATTTGGGCCACATTTCTTTGTCTCTTCATTTGGCATCCTCCCTGTGTCTGTTTCTATGTATTGGGTAGAGCTGCTATGTCCCCAGGCTTGATAATGTGGTCTTATGTAGTAGGTGTCCTCTAGGGTCCAGTGGCACAGCCTCCCCGTTTACCTGCGCTGAGCACTGCAGGTATACCCCACCCCATGTGGGCTGTGTACACCCTCATATTGTAGTTGAGCCTTGAGTGCTGTTGGGATGTTAATGGGAGAGATTTACCCCCAGGTTAATTGGCTGCAAAGAGTGCTAGAACCACTGTATGGGATCAGCTGTGAAGCAAGAGCCAAGACTGGCTGTTCATATAGAAAAGCCACTGGAAACAGCTTGGGTGGGTGCACAAGTTAGGTGGGGCAAGGTCTCAGAAAATCACCAGGGTGGGCAAACAGGGTTAGCCATGGCCAGGGAGATTCATATATGGCACCTGCCTGCTGGCACTGTTGGAGGAGGGCTCAGAAAAGGAACAATGGCTTCTGCCAGAATTTCTGTCAGAGAAAGCTGCTCCTCCAGTTCTCTCTGATGCCAGACAATTCTATTCTGCTCCATATGTCTCCGGTGCTTTTTGAGATGCTGCCTAGGGCTGGACCTCAGAGCAGGTGAGTCTGAGTAAGTCTGAGTGTGGGCCCTGTAAGAGGAATGCCTGGGGCTCTAGAACCCCCCCCCCATCTCACTCAACTACAGTCCTGCTGGTTTTTACAGCCAGAAGTGGGGACTTCTTTTCCTGGCATTGAACCCTGGGTTGGGGGGCTTGTTGTGGGGCTGGACCACTCTCTCCTCAGGGGGCACCACCATAGCTGAGGTATGCCACCTGATTTTTATCTGCCTCATGTGGGTGTCAGATGAGCCTGTTTCGAGTCTCTGTCCCTACTGCCAGTCTCAATGTAGTTTCTTTATATCCTTAGGTCACAGGTGGCAAACACAAGGCCCACAGGCCAAATCCGGCCCTCCACCTTGTTTTATCTGGCCCAGCACCTTGTTTCTACCTGGTGGCAGCACTGAGCTCCTTGCCCCTAATTAAGTAGTTACATTTGTACAGTCCTAAAATTATATTCGGCCCTTTGAAGGCAACCATGAGGCTGATGTGGCCCCTGGTGAAAATGAGTTCGACACCCCTGTCTTAGATCTAAGACTTCCATTCAGCTCGACTTCAGGCAGTTCTGAGTGATGGTTGTTTTGTAGTGTGATTGTAATTTTGATGTGGTTGTGGGAGGATGCGGGTAACCACATTTATCCACGTTGCCGTCGTGACCAGAGCCCCGACACTCCTCTCTCAGTATGTTGAGTATATAGTCTGACAGTTGGCTAGCTGTGTTCCGTGGTCACACTGGCCACTAGCTGGGCTCTGCATTTACCTTTAGTCATGTGGGGTCACTGGCTGTGTTCCCCAACAGAACACTGCCACTGTTTGGACTGTGATTGGGCAGTCTGTAGGCTGGTCTCCGCATTTGCTCCTGAGTGGGTGGGGTCTCAGGCTATGATCCCTGACCAGATGGTGCCATGGGCTGGATTCTGTTAGGCAGGGTTGCAGGTGGGCTTTGCAGTTGGACCCAGCCTCAGGCTGTGCTCTGTGATCAGGTGGGCATACAGATTGCCTTCGGGTTCAGCAGGTCTGCAGGTTACCTTTGTGAACAGGTGGGCCAGTAGGCTGGTGGGCTACTGGCTGTGCTAGACCCTTTAGCAAGGTTGCGGTCTCGGTCAGGAGGTGTCTCCCGCAGTTGAGTGGGGTCATTGACTGGGCTCCCTCTCTAGCTAAGGGAGGCCTCAAGCTGTGTTTTGCATTTAGGCTGGGCTCTCGGCCGGGCTCTGAGTCTGCTTAGGGTCACTGTTCAGGCTCCCTAGTTATGTGGGGCCAGAGGAGAGGACTGCTGGTCAGGCTTCTAGAATAGTGGGAACTGGAGGCTGTGCTCAGCGGTTGAGCTGCCCTGCCTGTGTGGGGCAATAGAATGAGCGCTACAGCTAGCTTCAGCCCTTTGGCTGGGGATGCCGAGCAGAATTGCTGATGGAGGTCCCTAGCCAGACAGGGCTACTGCTCAGCTCTGCAGATGAGTTGTCACTGACCGGGCTCTCTGCTCAGAGTGCTGTCCACTGAGACTTGAGGGAGTGCTGTAACATACATGATTGTCTAACCACTCTGCCATACACCTGAAACTGATACAAAGTAATAGTGAATGTAAACTGTAATTGAGGAATAAAATTTAAAAAAAAGGTTTGAGGGCTGGTTGCTGAAAGCCCTGCCTCCACTCCTCTGATTCCCAGTGGTCTCTGTGAGGTAAGTCTGGAGCAGCCTCCTAGGCAGCACCCCACAAGTCTGGGGAGCTGGATGTCCACCTTGTGCTTTCCCCTCCGCTGGAGAAACCGCCGGGGGGCCCTCTCAGTGTGGCTCTGTGCAGCCTGGGGCAGGGGTGATTTGGTCAGAGTGTTACTCCTCCTCTTAGCCTTCACATGTGGTCCTTCTCTGCCTCTGGTCCAGGAGGGTGTTGCAGTCTCAACTCTGGTTCTGGGATTTTAACAGAGGCATCTTGTCTACAGAGAGCTGCCAGTTGGTCATTTTGTAAGGGGACTGACTCCGGACTAACCTATGTTGCTATCTTTATGTTGTCACTGCAGTTGACACTCTGGTGTTGGGGAAAAAAGTCAACTGCATGGAGTCCACATAGAGCTTCCCCATGATCAGAACTCATTGTCCCTTTCTGTCCCTCCATCCCTTTTGTGACTCATCAGGATGGCCCTTTACCCTGCTTTAATGTGGTAAAGACTTTTGGGGGTTGAAAAAATAAACACTGGTTGCAGAACCACTCAATCCAGCCCTGTGCGTCCACCGACCCATGATTTTGTGTGTCCATTCCCAGGCCAGGTTCTACCCCTGCTTTTCCTGGTGGCTTACCTGTAATCTGGGACAGGAGAACAGGGTCAGGTTTGGTACCTGTTTTGTTGGTAAAGTCTTATGCCTGCATTATCACGAGCTGTGGTGGCACCCTGTGAGGAGGGTGGGCTAGTCAGTTATGCAGGAAAGTTCTGCATAAACCAGTTGTTACTTTGTAAATGAAGAACACATTTTGCTCATTTTAGGTATAATTAAAGAATCTGGTGTGAAGCACAAGGGATTGATTGAAATACCCAACCTTTCTGAAGAAAATGAAGTAGATGACACTGAGGTGAGGTATCTGATATTTCATTTCCCCCTTTTTTTAAATCAAGCTTCTGCTGTAGAAGTTGAAGATTTGAAAAACTGCTCATCAGACTGTGTGATTCCTGTGCTGTAATTTTGGTGAACTGTCGTGGGCTCCTTTGCTGAGAATTGCTCACTGGGGGGGGGGGGGGGGGGGGCGGGCAGCACAGTGGCATAGGGAAGAGTAAGCTGAGGGAGTAACCCTAGACGGCCCCATGGCCCGGGTGTGGGGCCTGGGCAGGTGGCCGCAGCCTTCGAGGACTCCTCATCTGTGGAATGGGGTTAATCCATCTTGCAGGGATGGCATGTGACAGTGTACGTACTGTAAAGGGATTAACAGCACGCAGTTTGGCGACAGTTCTCCCCTGCATCTTTGCTGTTTCCCTTTAACAGTGAAAATTCTCAGCTTTTAGCTATGATGTCCTTTGGTTAATATATATAATTCGTAAACTAGTTAGTACCTATCACTTTTGACTGGCTAGGTCTCATAGTTCTTGGGAGATAGAGCATGTGTATCTCCTAACTGTGGTTTTCAGCTAGTGCCTTCTGGAAGCTGAGTTTGGTTCTGGGGAGAAACAGTTTGTAGGGTTGCTATATTTTCTAAACCAAATAGTTTTTGACAAAAGGTCTTTTTTGATTAGTGAAATTATTCAAGGTGAAGGCTTTCAAAGATATAAAAACTAAATCACACTGAGCAACACGTCTATATAGTTATACAATGAGAAAAGCAGGGCTGTCTCAGACGTATCTTCAGCGATGTGGTTGCTGTACTCAGGGGCTGTGATTTCACTTTGCCATATTCCAGTCCATCAACTGAGAAGTTTTCATCATCATGTGAAACTGGTCTTTGAGTTTCAATCCTTGGTGGCGTCACAGAACAGACTCTCTAGACGGTACCTGGAACAAGCCCAGCTCAACTGCATCACAGGACACTAAATGATTTCTAACCAACCCCACTTTTCATTCTGAGAATAAGTACCACAGAGATGTCCCCAGAGCATTTTGGGGTTTCCCTCTCCGTCTCCCCCCATTTCCCTCCCCTCTCCTCCTTTCCTCTCTTTTCTTACCTCCTCTTCTGCTCATTTTCCTCTCCTTTTCCCAACTCTCCTTCCTCCCTGCCAAAAAAAATGTGTAGCTCAAGGCCATGTTATATGGGAACTTGTTTTTCTTAATTACACTGGCTTTGGGGTTCTAGACCAGCGCTGTTCAATAGAAATATAATGCAAGCCAAATACAGAATTTAGGATTTTCTAGCAGCCATATTAAAAAAAAAGTTAAAAGAAACAGGTGAAATTAATTTTAACGTTTTTATTTAACCCAATATATAAAAATACCATTTCAACATGTAATTAATATAAAAATTATTAGATTACTTTACATTTTTTTGTTTTGTACTAAGTCTCTCAAGTTTGGTTTGTATTTCTTTATACTTCTAGCACATCTCAAATCAAACCAGCCACATTTCAAGTGCTCAGTAACCACATGGGGCTAGTGGCTACCATACTGGACAGCGCATTTCTAGACCCTGATAAAAGCCATAAACTACATCATCAATGTAATACATATACATATAAAATTTTGAATGCAAATTAAGGGGCTCACATTCTTAGAAGTCCATTCAAGATTTGGCCAACACAATCAATGGAGCCTTGATTTAAAAGCCTTTACAGCTTCTCAAACTATAGGAAGAATCCTGTCACAGCTCTGGTGTAGCCACTTCTTCCCCTTCCCTCACAGTCACGTGTCCCAATGTTGGAAGAATACATCAAACCAGGTTTTTCTTAGGTTTGTATTTTTCTGATTTGTAGGTGAACGTGAGTAAAAAGAAAGGAGATGGGGATATACTGAAGGATCTTATGAAAACCGCAGGCACCGCCAAGGTCAGGGAGGCCCTTGGAGATTACCTGAAGGCACTAAAGACGGGTAAAGAAGGCATCCCTCATGACCCCAGGGGTCCCTTTTCTATTTACCCAAGTTATGCTCTGCGCCGTGGTCTGGATTCACAGGTTAAGCTGATATCTCAGGCTTCAGAAACTAACTCTTTATGCTGCAGGATAAGCTCTATAGTGTGGATGGTGGAGCTAGTCATGAGTAAGGCCATGATTAGTTATTATCAGTATTGCAGCATGAACCATTTTGCCTACAGAATTGTTAATAGTTTTCTGGAATAATTATTTAATCAGTCATTTGTATAATTACTTATTTAATGTCTTCCCTGCTAGACCATAAGCTCCCTGAGGGCATGGAAGGTGTCTGTCTTGTTCATTGCTGTATCTCCAGTATCTAGCATAATGCCTGGCACATAGTAGTAGGTGCTTAATAAAATTTTGTTGAATGAATGAATGAAAGTGACTGTAGGTAATACAGGTGTAGTGAGGTTTACCTAGGTAATTCCTACACCGTATGGAAGTGAGATTATTTACTGTTTTCTTACCTAGAGAAGTTACTTGCCAGGCAAAATGGCCAACAGGGCCTGTATGTCTGCGCACAATCCTTGGATTCTGCTATGTGTCTAGGTGTTGGCATAGATGGATTTGAGGTTGCCACTTCTCCCTGGAGACCACACACATGGCTGGCCACAGGCGGGAATACCATGAGGCTGGTATTTGCGAGGTGGTGGTGAAGCAATGAGGAAGTATTTGTAGAGTACAGGAAGAGGACATGAAGTATGCTTCTGACAGTACACAACGGCCAGTTAATAGTTAACTGAGCTTTCTGGAAAACAACATTTGAAACTTTTGTGTATTTATCAACAAAAATAGATAAAAGTGAGGCATTTGAAAAGTGAAATAAAAGGCACTTTTTTGTTTTATAACTCGTTAGTTTTATACATATATAAAAAGGAAATGGTCTTGAAATCTTCAAAATGATTTAGGAATTCTCATATTCTCATAGATATCAGTTCTTTAATTTTCCTATATGCTGTTTGGGGTTTTCTGCCTATTTGTGCTGAAAAGGAAAAAGTTCCTTATTAAAACCATCTCTCATTTTTCTTTGTAGAATTTACAATGGGAATGATTTTACCAACAAAAGCCACGGCAACACAGGAACTGACTATTAAAAAGAAACTGAGTGAAAATACCTTGCAGGTATGATCTCTGGTGGTCAATATGTAGAGAAGGGGCTTAGTGTGAATTCTTCAAAGCTCTCAACAGCCTTCCGATGATGGCCTGAAAGAATACCAGGGAGGGCCAGTTAATCCACCCTTACATCCTATCTTCTGCCTTTTTTGAGGGGGAAGTGACTTGCATCTTTGACGGAAGGGAATGTATAAATGCCTTTTGGGGGGATCAATACTGAATTTCATCGAAGACTTGTAAAGGCACAGTTCTTTGGTAGGCAGCAGGTTATAAAACCAGGAGACTTTGAAGCTCACATACCACAGTGGACCATCCTTCTCTCCAAACTTTTGGATTGGGAGGTTTTAGATCCTGTTCTTGGAATCTGGTACTGTAAAATTGACACTCTTGGTCCTTATGTGCTGTTGTCCTTCATCTGCTTATCTGCATGCCTTCTGGTCCATATTTATATGTCCAAATAGGATTTGGGGTGTTAAGTCATAGCTTGGGAGTAGAACAGAGTTTAAGAGCTCATAGGAATAATAAGCACCATTCCCAAAATAAAGGTCTGGACTGGTGGTACTAAGAGACCTTTTCATGCTATTTCCATGTTTCTGGAATGGGTAGTGTGGAATTTGGGATATATTAGTGTTTTATTAAGCCTGGAAAACTGAATTTTTAAATTTAAGCAGCTTTACCTCTTGGCATGCTAATTATTCTTTGGAACCTCTTCTCCAGACTCAGGTGCCCCTTGGTGTGAGGATTCCCACTATAGCACTGCACATGACGGAACTGTTCGACACAGCTGTGGAACGGCTGTACAGCATCTTCACTGTCAAAGATGTAAGTAACTTCTCAAGCTAGGATCTTAAGCGCTGATACTGGAGGACATGTGCCACTAAGAGCTGGAGCTTGTCTTTTTGTTTTCCTTATATTCCTATTTTTCTGATTGAAGGGATCTAGAAGTGTGGGGATAGAAGTCTTCAGGTAGCTTCTGAAATATTTGATGGGGGGAAGGATGGACATCTTGGGGGGAAATATATAAACAGTTGGGGGATACATTCATTTACTTCATTTTCTCCCTCTGCAAGAAAAAGAGAAAAGAAAGCTAAACTAATTACAAGCTCATATTCAGGACTTAAAAAAAAACTCATAGTAATTGTTACATGCTGAAGTAACATGTCTTACTGTTTTTCTTGGTTAGCTGGTACAAAAATTTTCTAAATCTCCTGCCATATTAGAAGCTGAAAAGGGAGGGAAATTCCAAATGTTTGATGGGAACATCACCGGTGAATATATAGAACTGGTAAGTAATCTTACAGTTAAAGAAAATAAGCTGGGGACCGACTCCTGTTTCCGTTTCTATTGCTTTTTAAATTAATGCTATTTTTAACTGCTTTGGGGTTTTATTTGAGCTCACAAAAACTTGAGAACTTTATATAGTTGGTTATAGAACAAATAAAAAATGTTACATATTATGAGAAAGTTGAAGCCTTAGTTTCATAGTATTTGGGCAAGTGCTTATGATTTTAGAAGAGTAAGATTCTCCCAAATCTTTGTGTATAACATTCAGCTTTCTGCCACCTCAATCACTGGGATCTGCATTGTCAGATGTCAGGTGACTTACCATTGACATTGGTTCTGTTTTTGTTACCCATGTTACTACACTTCTGTCCTTGATATTAACTGCTGTTATGGACATTTTGGCACTAGGGACAATGAATTCTACAATGGTACGGACATATAAACTGGAAGATGGAATTGTATATTGTTCATTGATTACTTTTGGTACATAGGGGTTTTGATGAAAGGCTTGGGTGTTTTTCTGTACAGTACTATAGGAAATTTTAAGATGTTTTCAATATAATTTCCTTTGTTTCCAGTTAACAAATGAAAAGATCGTCATGAAATGGAGATGTAGGAACTGGCCAGAAGGTATGTTATTGGTACTGCTTGCTTTAAGAGTCCACAAACAAGCTGCTTTCCTCCTCACTGTGAAAAGCAGGTAGTAGTACTTAGTTTTCCTCTTCATGTTTCCTATTTTTCTTCCAGAACACTATGCAACAGTTATACTGAATTTTGTGCCTGCTCTAGGGCAAACGGAATTACAATTGGACTGTAAAGGAGTTCCTGTCTGTAAAGAAGAGAATATGAAATTCTGTTGGCAGAAACAGCATTTTGAAGAAATAAAAGGCTTACTGCAGCTGACCACTCTAAATGGTTGAATTACAAGATTTTATAAGGGCATTACTTTTTGTAAGCAGAAAAGTGTCATTACTTCTTCCTATTTCTTTTAAAAAAAGAAAACAACACTCATTAATTTCTAGTGGGTGAAATCCATGAACTTTTACAGAATTTAAAGCATTGTTTGAATCTTTCCTATTAGACTCTCCATTGAGTTAGAAGCAGCAAGCAACCTGAAATTAAGTATTTAACCTTACCTCCGATAGATGCTCCTCTGGGACAAGACTGAATCCCTGAGTACAGATAGTTGAAGTTTCCCAACCTAAAGCTTGTCATTGTAGCAAGCTTACTTTCAGCTGTAGTTTTAGTTCAGGAAGACAAAAAATGAGTGGCATGTTGATATCATTCCTTTATTTACTTCAGGGTTTGTAAGGTGGGTAGCTCTTAGGTAGTGAAACAGTGGCATGTTGCACTCAGAAGCATGTTGAAGTGAGGACGAGTTGGTTGTATTAACACTTCTCCCAGCAGCAGTTAAGTATTTCAAGGTGGAGAGGACTAAAAAGTCTTATGGGAATTAAGTTACGTGTTGGACTGCTACTAACACTTCTAACGAAATAGACTATAATGGATAAGTGCTTCCCTCGTTCACAGTTTTCTCATTACTGTGAAGACTGAAGCACCATATGTAAACAAATGAAAACTCATCACAATCAGTTTAATTAAGTGCACAGAATAGCAATCAGTCATGTCAATAAAAATAAAACAATTATTTTTACATCAAGTGTGCTTTATTTCCTCCACAGGTATTCTGTTAAATAAAGCACCATTTATATACTGCCAGGCCACAGCTAAAGAGGATTCTTTACAGAATCAAATTTCTTGTGGTTGTTCCGTATACAAGTAAACTTAATTTTGATAATAAGAACCACAGCGATCGGAGGCAATCTGCCTCTATTATAAGGTACAAAACTGGCACAGAGGACACCATATTATACACAGTAAAAATGCTGTAAGTTTAAATTACATTGTACAGGGCCAGAGAACCCTGTTCCTCCCAGACAGCCATATTAAAGGAAAGCCACTACAGTGAACTCTTAATTACATAAAACATATCCATTATCTGATTGCCCTTTAGAAAGTATACTGAAGATGCAAATTTTTTTCATCTGGAGTTCTGCCTGACCAGGAATTAAGCCTATAAATCTATCTTGCCATTCAAGCAGAGAGCACTGGACAAACTGAAGCACAAAAACAGAAATAAGCAAAACTTATACAAACAGCATTGGGGGGGGGGGGGCGGGGGCGGCCTTAAAAGTAGACATGCGACACCTCATGTCAAGAAGCAGCCTGGTTTCCTTTGCCAGATATCCTTGTGACCACGTGGATCGTGGACTCGATGGTTCTACACAGCGTATCTAAAATGTCGTGCTGCTGCATGTGACTGAAGAGTCCTCTGGAATGGCCACAACTGAGGGATACAGCAGCCTCAGGGTCCTGGGAGGGCAAAGCTTGACCATCACAGCTTCTCAAGTCAGCTAAGTCAGACAGAACGGCAGAGATAGAAGTAGAAGGGAACTCGGATTCTTCCTCAACTAAGTTAGAATCCTTGGAACAGTGGAGGTCTTTAAATTCTTTACAATCTTCAAATCTACTACTGTTGGACTGTTCTTCGGCATGCTGTGACCTGATATTTGACATGTCTTCTGAAAACGAAGATGGAACTTCCATTCGGTATTCTTTAACAGAACTATTTTCAGGGGAAGGAAGATCTTGCTCAGTTCCTGGATCGATAATTGAGGAGTCTCTCGTCTCATTGTCTGAAGTGCTAGTTGGGGTCAGGACCTCCCTGGTTTCTGTTTTCATGTCGCTGATGCAGCTGTCTACAGTGTGCTCCTCATCACTGCTAACACGCCTTCTTTTCACAGGAGTCGCCCCTTCATCATCTGTGAAGACAAACACTTCTGTAAAAGGAGTCACTAAGCTCACACTGAAGGGCAGTGTCTATGGAAAATTTCCTCTTCAGCATTTATTATATTTCGGAGGCCCAAGTGAACACAAAGCCTACTGTACAGTCAGTTATACCGAGTGTATTCCCTTTTCCCACCCTGAAGGTATATGGGCCCATAAAGCTAACCTTTAGTTTTTCTTTCTTTGGCTTCTTGCTCTTGGAGTGAGTTTCTCTGCTGCAGACAAGTCCTGCATTTACTTAAAAGCTCTTGCAGAGTTGGAATTAGAGCTGGGTTTAATTGTTTGGGAGTGTGTACCGACAGGAGCAAAGCAAGTGCCCGTAGGTCCTACAAAAACCCAGACATGAACATTTCAAATTCTGTAGCCACATCTGACACACTTTGTTTACAGTTCAATGCACATATTTACCTTCCCAGGAATCTACCCTGATTTATTTTTTTAATTCTTGCTTGATATGTTTATTGATTTTAGAGAGAAATGGGGGGGGGGGAGAGAGAAACATCGATTAATTATCTCCTGTATGTGCCCCGACCGGGGATAGAACCTGTAACCTAGGTATGTACCCTGACTGGGATTAAACCAGCAACCTTTTGGTGTATGGGACAACACTCCAACCAACTGAACCACCCAGCCAGGGCTTAATAATTTGTGTGTGTATGTTTTGGGAGAGAGAGAAACATCAACTTGTTTCACTTATTTATGCATTCATTGGTTGCTTGTATGTGCTCTGACTGGGGATTGAACCCACAACCCTGGTGTATGGGGACAGCACTAACCAACTAAGCTACCCGGCCAGGGCTTCTCTGGCTTTTTACAAGAATGCTGAAACCAGAAAGCCAATGTTATGATACTGTATCTCACTGGTTCAAAGTCACTAATACCATTATTTTATGTACCACACCATTAAAATAAGACTGAAGACTCAAATAGTGTTTTCTGAAAATGGGGGTGGGAGTGGGGGAAATCAATAGAATTCATGTAGGAACTTAAAAAACAAACCCTGAATGACCCATAAGAAAGGTAGGCTTTATTAATCCAGAAATCAGTTTCTTAAATATAACTTTGAGTTGTGGAAAACAGGCCTTCCCCACTCCTCTCTGTAATCTATGCTGGCACCTGAGCCTTGTGTTACTGGAAGGCTGCTGCTGGACAAATGCCAGCACACAACTCCAGGTCCCACTATTCTATGACATGGCTATCTTGAGAGTCCATACAAGGCAACTCACTAATTCCCCAGTTTTAACTGGCTTTATAATAGGCAGATCATTAATCTGATTGTTTAGTTACTCATGAGCATCATACATCACAAGGCAATAACAAACATCACAAGTAATTGTTTCAAAAAAGGTAAACAAGTAGAGACAAAGGAAATGTCTTTTAATGGTCCTATTGCCATTATTGCCATTAGCTCATGGCTTCTAATGCAATAGACAGTGTGTGCTATATACACAAAAGCCATAGTGAGCAAATTTTTAAAGATTTGATTAGTTTCTTCATCATATTTGACTTTTACAGGTTGAATAAGTTAAAGCTATGAAATAAAATCATACTAAACCCAATTTAGATGTGGTTTAAGGAAAGCTCTGAAGTGTGTAACTACTGCGTTCCATAGTTCTTACCCCATTTAATGAAGCACTTGCTTTGGACATTTCAATTCGATTGGTAAAGTCAGACTGCAGGTTCTGATACTGATTTATCAAGTTTGTAATAAGGGTGCTGATCAAATTGGCACAGTTTGCTTCAGAAAACACTTGACCCTGAACCTGAAAAAAAGAGATAAAGAAAAAAATCTCCACAAAACTAACATAATGAAAAACCATTAACTAACTGGAGGTAGTATACTGAGTTTTCAAAGTACAACATACCTTTAGAAGAAAATGAGTCATGAATGTGTAGACAATGTTGTTGTTTAGGAAAGTTCTTTCATCCATTAAGATACACTTAATATATTCTGCAAAAACAGGATCTTCACACAAAAGCTTGATGCAGTTTTTTGACAGAGCAGACTAAAGTGGGGAGAAGAAGCTCTGGTGGGTAAGCACTGAAATCGCTGGAAACCTTAAACACACTGCTTACAATGTACATCTGGAGTCTGTAAGCCCTACCAGAAAAGCCACTTTTATCTCAGTCAGTCTACTGAACTTTCAGTCATGGCAACCATCCCCCCCAAGCAATAAAACAATAACTGGGACTGCATGAGTGCGTGCTACAGCGGGAGATTTAGAAAAAGTCTGAATGGCAAAACTGAACAATCATTTTCTTTTAAAAAATGCAGCTTTAGTACCTATAATTAAGGGACTGGACAAATAGAATGTTTTTAGGAAACTAATTAATGGATAGTTAATAGGTAACCAAAGCACACGTAGAGGAAATTTTAAGAATTAAATTTATTCTCTAAATTGAGTTACAACTTTTACTGTATGATCTCATTAGCAGTAATTTGTTAAAATCTTCTCCCCTCATAATAGTGCAAAGGTAAACAGCAAACTTCTTTTTCCTAACTGCCTCACACAGAGAATTAGTGGGTCCAATATGCTGAAATTTTACTAAAATTTGGTTTTCCTGTTTTCAAATGATCATGGCTCTTAAACACAAGTAGTATGTCTTTAAATAGATACACTCCCTAGATCAGTTATATGAGTTTTAATAATAGCTCATTTACATGGAAGACAAAACAGACTGTTTGAAAAGTAGGACATTTAGATAATATGTGCATTATATACTTAAATGTTTTATTACAGTAAGCAACTGTGTAAGTAAAATGCTCAAGATCATCCAAGAAATTAGGAGTTGAGTAGGACCAGGGCCCAAGTCTTCAGATTGTTGGTGTCAGGAAGATCTGCTTTATTCTACTCTGCCTACTGCCTATGTTTCTTGCACAGGATGGCTGGCAGGGGCACTGGCAGCCTTAGTTGGGTTGGTATGGTTTTGTTTTAAGGGAAGTTGGAGGAGCAGATGGTGAATTCTGTGGAAAAAAGCTAAATAAAGGAGTAGTAGAGTGCAGAGCAAGAGGGAAGCAGTAGGTGGGGGCAGCATACAGGAATACTCCTCACCCTCTAAAATAAAGCAGCCACCCAAACCAATAAGAAAAGATCAGCAACAGAGAGTGGGAAAAAGCAGAGATCTATTTCAATTTACTGATTAGGCCACTCAGCTCAAAAAATCAATCAGCAAGTCATATTCTGAATGTCTACTAAATATTAAATCATGTGATCAATGTACCTAGCCTTTCAAAGATTCCTACTACAGAAAACAAAATGACATTTCTTCAGGAAACAGAGATGACTCAAATCAAGACTCTACATTTGAGGAGCTCACAGTGTGGGACAAGGAGACAGAAACAACTATAGTACCAAGTGACGCACCCACTAGGAGAATATACAGATCACTAATGCCTGGGCAGGAGGCTGGACCAGACTCAATCAGTCAGATACTATAATGTGGGTAAATGTTTACAGCTAAGAAAGATTAATAAATTCATCTCGTTGGAAATGAACAGATGCAATCAAGGCAGGAAAACAATAGTTTTTTTCAGGGTCTAAAAGAGTAGAGATCCTTTATGCCTGATCTAAGGAATGAGCCCAACCTTAGGACCAATCTAGTTTCTCCCCTCTCCCTGCCATTCTCCCTCCACAATTTAACAAGCATTATTTGGGTGCTCATGTTATTTGAAAGGGGTTGGCTCTTAGATACCTAAGGTAGGAAGGGTACAGTGTTTCCTGTTCTCAATGAGACTGCTGAGAACAAGTGTATCAGACTTGAAAAACTACTCTGAGGTAACAGATAAACAAGAGGTAAAAGGACTGCTGAAATAATTTCTGCTAGAGCTTTTGGAATGGTGGAGGGAAATAAGAGACAGATAGGGGCAGGACAGGGAGAGCAAGAAGTAGCCTCTGTCTTCTTCCCCTAAGATCTCCATCTTGGATTTTTACAACTGTTGATATTGATGTATAAATGAGGAATTCAATTATGAACAGCTTATTTGAAGCACCCTGTGATACATATCTGCCAAAGTAAAAAACCTGAAAGGGCAACTAGATGCCCAATGCTTAGTAGCTATTATTTCCATTAATCATCTTTTACCTACAAAGATTCTAAAATATCCCCAGTGTCCAGCCGATTTTCAACCAATTGTTTCTAAAATTACTGACCACATGGGTCAGATAAGATTAAAGACTAAGTCATCTAAAACTCATTTTCTTTACCTGAGTCTGGCATAGCTCAGTCCAAAGTTTGGGGAACAGTGCAAGATGAAGTGGCAAACCTTCATAGGCAACTAGGATACCTAATATTTGAAAAGAAATCAGAATAGGTTATAAATTACACTACTGAGGTATTAAACTGTAGGTACAATATAATAGCTATTTCTAGTTGTAACTATGCATATTTTCTACATATTTTAGAAATATGTAAAATACTGAAAGGGAAGAATTCATTCCAATGTTTTAACCAGTTAAATAATTTAGAATGCAGTACATTTTGCATTTACTTATATTCTACACCGCATTCCCAGAAGGATCTGAGGCACCTTAAACAAATTATTATTTTGGAGTACTGGAACTTTATCTGGAACAATTTAATAAAGGTTACTGCCAACTGGTTCCAAAACTTTCTTGGATTAAGATACTTGGCCACTTGGCCTATTAAGAGGATTTTCATCATGCAAGAGCTAGACTGCAAAGTATGTGTGTGTGGTACAGAGTGCAGGAGGGGAGTGTGCGCATGCATGTGCTTTCACATGGAGAATTAGAGAACATGTTGTTACTTCCCCTTTTACTTTATTTCTTTTAAAGATAGGGAGAATTATCTTCATGGTAGATTTAGGTCAACACTGCTCTGAGTCTAATAGCTTCTAGCCCTGTCCCCAGGATCTTTTGGATAGACCATACTTAGCTGTGTGTCACTGTCCTATCTGGAATCTGTATTTTTTTAAACTTTCCTCTTCTTCACTGTTCCAGATGTCAAGTACGTCTTTAAGAAATTCGTTCCCCTACCTGTTGCCCTCCTACCTCTGAAAGCACAGAAATTGCAATACTATAGCCATAAGTCAATTTCCCATCCTCCATATTCCCACCTCCAGGGAAAGTATAATCGTGGAGGAGAAACACAGTAAAAGCTATCTCCTCCATTAACAGAAATTATGAAAAATCAGACATGTAGTCAGCAAACTTTTCTGTAAAGGGTCTAAACAGTAAATATTTTAGTATTTGTGGCCTTTTGATCTGTTACAACTACTCAGCTCTGCAGAGTAAGTGTGAAAGCAGTCATAGACGACACTAAATGAATGGGTGTGGCTGTCTTTCAATAAAACTTTAAGAATAGTGAAATTTAAGTCTTATGTGGTTTTCATGTGATATATAATATTTAGAGTAATCTAGTTTTTTTTACTATCCAAAAAGTAAAAACCCTCCTAAGCTTGCAGATAGCTCACTGGTTATACAAAAACAAGGAGCATGCAGGCTCCTGTTTGCCAACATATGGTTAGACCAAGGATTTGAGAAAATTTTAAAAGGGAAGTCAGATCAGTTACCCAGTTTAGTCATCCAAGGATGCCTAGACTCCCTTTTGTAGGTAAGCCTATTTGTTTTCCTGTCCAGATTAATCCCTTTGTAAAGATCCAAGTTAACTTCATCCTCTTTCACCTTTACCCAATATACATAAACAAATAAGGGCATGTCATCAAAACTGTTGGTCATTGCATAATTACCCACAGAAGAACAGGGGCTTGCAAACTGGCCCACAGCCTGTTTTTGTATGGCCATGTGAGCTAACATAAATGTTTTTAAAGAACCGTAAAAACAAAACAAAAACAGCCAAAGAAAATGTGACAGAGACCATACATGGACTGCAAATCTAAAATATTTAATACCCGTTCAGAAGTTTGCCAATCCCTGAACTAGAGGCTGCTCCCATATGGAAAGCAAACTGTGTAATTCTGTTTATGTTTCTCCGGTGTTCATTCTTTTCTCACCAAATATTCCTCAAGTGAAACAATCCTTATTTCTCTTTTCTGTAACTATCAAAAAGCCAGCATTACCACAATAAACAAAAAATCCCATGGAGGCCTTCTATAATCTAGATCACTCTCAAGTGATATTCTGATACAAATTTCTTTATAAGCAAAGAAGGAAATATACCAGTACTGGCATCTACTGTGCTAGGTATGTCAGATAACCAGTTACTTTTCTCATCAATTTGGGAAGTATGATCCTCATTTTTGCCCCCCTTTTTGGATGAGGAAATTATGCTCAGATGGGTTATATAACCTGCTCAGGTTCATCCCAAAAGCCAGTGAACTATACACTTGTGTCTACCTCAGATTTATGAGATTCTAAACCATGAGTTCAATGTAATAGTGATGTACTTTTGTAATACAGTAAGATCCATACGTACTTATTAATATAAAACTTGTTTTTCCTGGACCATCTGTTACACCACACTCTGGTAAACACACCTACGGTGAGCTAAAGACACCTCTTTCATAGTCCCATCTATTCTCTCTGAGCAGCACCTCCTCTGGAAGGAAGGCCATCCCTTCAGAGCAACAGAGTTTCCATTTCTTTCTAGTCATTTCACAGAACACTGAGGATCAGGTGCATCTTGGCTCTGTGACTCAGGGTAGAGGCCAATACCATCCTACTCCACACACTCCTGCTCCAATACCTTCTGGAGTCTCACTGGGTGGAAAGCACAGGGAGATGCAATCAACCAGAGTTCTCAGGAACACATCCAAGCCTTGTATCAGTGAAATGAGATGGGCAGGCCTAAAACCTACTGGCTTCTGTACCACTTAACTTCCTTCATCCCCACTCATGAAGGACCTAATATACAACAATAAAAAATTGTATCTTTTCTTCATTAGTAACATCTTATACTGCAGAAACTGCTGGATATGTTATTAAAAGAAAAAGATCTTTTAAAAACTGCTTTCGTAGGTAAAACTGCAGTTTAGATGGTTGCCAAGAGGATAAAGTATTTCATATGTGTAGTTACTAGTTAGGGTTTCTCCCATCTGAATTGAGCTGATTCTCTGTCTAGTTTTCTACAGGAGCATTTATCATATTCAATCATTATCCACAGGAAGTGACAGCTTTAGCCTATGGATGAAAGGCCCACAACTACGGCTCCAGTGTGAGAATGAATCATCATCTTAGCCTAAGACTGTCACACATTTGATGCTTCTAATCCCTCTTGTTCTGATATCATACTGACTAAAATAACTTACTGTTGTCTATTTAGCTTCCCATATAGGTTACTAGAAAAAAAAAATCTGCTGGTCCTACCATAGAATATTTACACACCCGTGCTAGTTCTTTCTCTATGTAAATTAACAAATTGGTATAATGGGTAGAGTTAAAATGTGTTTATTAAATATAATTACCATGTATTAGTCTAGGGTAAAGGGATTTGCCTTCGATGGACTAATAACAGCTGGCTTCTTATCTGCCCTAAATGATTGGCCCTGCTCTGAAGTATATTCATCTTAAAAAACCCTTCTGAAAACAGCTAACCAGCTGCTTCTCCAATCAGTCCCACCCTGACATCACGAAAAGGTCAAGTACGAATCAGGGCTATACTTTTTGTAATTTGAAATTTTAATATGTTAACTTTTACCAACTATGTGAGCTTTTTAAATTCTAGAGATTTGAAGATTGTGGATTTTCTAGGTACATCATAATGTTACTTGCAAGAAAATCTATTTCTTTTAAAAAAGATCGATTTCTTTTTATTTTGGTTATTAATGCAAGCTTTCCAAAACAGTATTAAATAGTAATGGTGACAGAAATTCTAGTTTTGTCTCTGAAAATGAAACTTACTTAACTCAATGATGATATATAGGGATTTGTTATTAAGTTTAATTCTACTTGAGCATCTTGTTAATTCTGAATGAACTATACAGCACCTAAAGAAAATGGTATCAGAAGATGCAGTACTAGTTTTCTATATTACTTTTTGTTTTTTTGTTTCCCAAATACAAAACCAATGCATGATCATTATAAATAATGATCTAGAAAATAAAGACACCCCATAATTTTATCTTTATACAGAGATTAACCCTCTATGAATTTTTTCCATATACTGAGTGATTTTGTCCCTCTAAAAAATACAGTAATATCAAGCATGGGTTTCCAGTTTTTTTTCATGTAATCTGCAGTCAATTCCTGTCTTTATATCTTAATGGCTAGATAAACTTTGGTTTACTTAACTAAGCTTCTATTAATGGACATTGGGTTGTTTCCAATTTTTACCTAATCCAAACCAAGTGGACATAAAACACCCAATGTATATTATTATACATGCTTTGAGTAGAGAGGGCAGATTTCTAGATCTGGTATTGCGGGATCAAATGGCATGAACCATCTAAGTATATAATGCCAGATTGCCTCCCCAAACTGACTCATAATATTATAAGATCTCTTCTTTCCCCAATTATGCATATTACCTAAACTTTGACACACAGCTGAAAAAAAATTGTTACATATTTGCTTTATTCAGTAAGGTTGGGCAATTTCTCCTATGGTTACCAAACATGTACTCTGTGTGTGTGTGTGCACATGTGTGCTGACTGTTCATGGTCTTTGCTTATTTTACTTCATATTCTTTACCATCATACCGAATCCTAAAAACTGTTATTTGGCAATACTAGCCATTTATCTGTTAAGAATGCAAATATTTTTCCCATTAGTGGTTTGTGTTTTCATTCAAATTATGGCATTTTAAAATATATTTTCAATTTTTATGTATATAAAATTTTCAATTTCTGGGTTTTGTTTCCTGATGAACATGGTCTTTCAAATCTCAAGGTGGCATCCACATAATCCTGTGTTTTTCTCTAATATTTCCATTATTTTGCTTTTCACGATTAAACTAGTAATCCTCTTGGCATTTATTTTAGTCTAAGGAATGAAGCAGATATTAAAGGCTCTCTCTTTTCTCCCCAGACAGCTAACCAATTATCTCCACACCACCCATTCACCATTGATCTGCTGTGTCCTTGTATATCCTTATACTCGTTTTGGGGCTCTTTTTCCACTCTTCTATATATTTCTGTATCTGTATCACATTGTTTTAATCATTATAGTTTACTTTTACATAAGAAATGGATGAAAATAAATCTGTATTTACTGTTTTTATGCATAAAAAGTAAAAGGATAAACAATGAGTAAAAGTGGTAGGGGGCAAGTCTGGGATATGATGTGTATCTTTTTAATATTGTTTGAACTATGAACTCCACATATATTTAAAATAATAAAAATTACTATACCTTTAGTATTTTAGAAATCAATAGTGCCAGTCCCTATTCCTATTCTTTTTCAGAACTTTTCCAGCTAAACTGCTATTTTAAAATATCAAAACACTGTGGTTTCAGACACACTGTTACTTCACATGGCAGTCAGTAGCTTTGTTCACCCTCCCTCAATTCTCTTCTCATTTCTGTCTCCCCTAACCCCATGCCTGATATCCTTACTTCAAAAGTACTTCCACCCTCCCTTTGTTTACTGTTTAGTACTTGCAACTCTGTCCCCTGCAATTCTAATCTACAATTATTACATAATTCCTTTCAATCCCCTAACAACTTAAAATCTACTCAGTTACCCATATAAGAATTCCTACAAAGACTTTTCTTCAAAACTGGAAATGGCTCACAATTCAGTATCAGTCTTGAGACATTCACATCTACAGTCAGTCATAATATTCTGGCCCTTGGACCATCTAACCTCAAGACTTAAATAATTAAGAACATAACCAATTTAAACTTACCCTTTCCTCTCCTTGTTGCCAAATATAATCTTCTGAAGAAATTATATAAATTAAAACTCTCTGCTTCCCATTACAGTCATTAATGAGGGCTTTGCTTTTGCTCAAGCCCTTTCCTAGGGGCCTCTCCCTGGAAATAAACACTTCAGCTGGAAGAAGGAGTTAACTTCAAAATACTGAGACTTAAGTTCTCCATTTATAAAAAACATAAGGAAAGCAATGTTTTTAGGTTTTTGTCCCACTTCATATCCACTTTTCTGCATTAATTAAGATATAACTATGAAAAATTTTTGTCCTGCTCAATTTGTGAAGGGTTTTGGTCTCCACCTAGAGCTGTGCTATTCAATACAGTAGCCATTAGCCACATCTGGCTCTTTAAATTTAATTACAATTAATTAAAATAAAAATTCAGTTCCTTAGTCACACTCCAAGTTCTCAAACACTCACACATGGCTAGTGACTACCATATTATGAATGATGATACAATTGGATAATATTTCCATCCTCGTAGAAAGTTCTATAAAATAGGGTGCATCTTGAGAACTAAACATCACAAGACAGCATCAACAGTGCTTCATGGTTATAAGAGTGATGAGAGCATAAAATATTATGAAAGCTGGTGTAGCATATGTAGATGGGTAAGTGTGTTGCTCTTTTCTTCAGTCCTCCTTCCCTCCATGTTTAACTTCCCTGAAACTGTGTATTTGTATTGATAAGGAAGACAGTTCCAAACAGGGTTGAACACTCATTATTTGGTCAGAGCTGTTCAAGTAGCTAAAATAGCTCCTCACATAATTTTTGGTATAAATCATATGAACACAATTACCAAGAACTTTTCTTAAGGTAAGCATCTTTTTATTAGTTCCCCTCCTTATTTGGAAGCAAGGCTGTGTTACTAGAACTCCTGATTATCCTCTCACACCTGATCACTGCCACTGCTAGGTTTTAGCTTTTTACCAAGTGCCACAACCCTGCTGTGTAATCATTAAATGGCCAATCTGAGCATATTCTCACCCCTCCCACCACCCGTGTTGGCACTTCAGTGGTGTGTGTGTGTATCTCCATTTAATGATAACAGGTAGAAGAAACAACCTTTCAAATCTGAGATGCTCTAATCACTTACCAATCAGATGGTTTTTCTGAAGAGGAATTATCCCTGAGAGCTATTACCACTTTCTTCTTCTTGGATAATGAAACCTAAGGTATGTTCACATCTTTTGCCCTACCTATAATGGATCAAAACCTTCTGCACAGGAAGGAAGAGGTGATTGAGAAGGAGAACAAGGGGATTCCTAGGGTGTGGTAATATTCTATTTCTTGACCTGGGTGTTAATTCCATGAGTATGTTATTTCCCATGCTCTGAAATACAACTATAGAACACTGGCAAGGATTCCTGGACCAGGAATCCTGGCAAGAAGACACACAGAGCCTGGGAACTCTGGAGGTCCTGAGACAGGGGACATCTGGAGGGGGTGGCTACATTTCTTCCAACGACTTATCTGTTAAACAAAAGTCACCCAAAGGGAGCATTCTCTAACAGCTCTCATGTACATGCTTGGAGAGACCATATTACTTATTACCTAATTTGAGTTTTCTTTCCCCTTCATAATTTACTGATGGTTTTGATTTCTATTTCTCACATATTCCTTTGCAAATTTCCCTACTTACTCACCTCTCTATTTTAAAAGACTTACCTCCTAATTTACTCATATATGCACCTCTGCTTCACCCTAGCAAGCCCACTCAGCTTGCTCTTGGTGTTACCAGCTCCAAAGCACAGCTGGCACTATAAATCTCAACCTCAAGATCAGGGGTGGGGAAGTCCATCTAAGCCTGTCTCCCTAATCAGAGCAGTTTCTGTTTTTTGTTTTTAAATTCTGCTGGGCAGATGGAGGAGGACTTGGGCTTCTAAGTACAAAAACTGATCAGCCCTACTCCACACTCCCTTATAGGCCAGCTGAAACTCTGGGCAGAACTATTCAATGGAAACCAGTAAGTTGGTGTTTTCTTAATAAAAATAAAAATGTTCCCAAGATTAATATTTTTAAACATTCACTTTAAAAAATAAAAAAAAAAGAGATTGTCTCATTTTTTTTCTCCCCTTCCTGAATGACTAGGGGCTTAAAATAATTCAGTGGAATTTACTGCTCATCTTTTATACTTACTCAGCTTAACTAATGTTTCAGTAAATTTTTCACAGTTGATTGCAACTCGGCATAATAGATGGATGAATTGATGATAAGAAAAGAAGTAGTCTAGCAGCATACGATCATAAACGTCATCTTTGCCCTGAAGGTTAAAGATGATAAAATGGTTGCACTTTAATTGTATAATAAATTAAAGAGCATATTTTGTGTAAATGTAATAAATTTAACTAAAAAGCTGATTAAATATTTAAATTCTATAAGAACCTAGTTTTAATCTCCAAGTTTCTAGTAATGTTATTAAGATCTTAATTGTCACAAGTTTATTTTCAGTGTGCAAATGCTGTCAATTAAAATTACCCATTATGTCTATATACTTTAATAAAAAATTACTGTAAGAGTTTAAAATGTGACACTTTATTTAGCTCTACAGACATATAATCAAGAATAATAAATTAAATCTGACTTTTGAAATATATTCCAAATTATTTCTGTAATGGTTACTACAGTGTTAAATTATTTTAATAGTTTATCTTCTAAGAACTTAAGTATATTTAAGATACAAAGATAGTGGGCAAGGGAGAGTGTGAATGAAGTGGGGTGAAGAAAGATAAAGGGAGAAAATTGTTTAAAAAATGTTGAAACTAAAATAAATTATTCTGTACCCTTTCTCTATAATTTAGAATTAGTATTATTTTAGAATAAGCATCAGAGGACAAAAATCAGACTCCAAATGATGATAAATCTATCAATTGTGACATAAGGCTTAGGTCAAAGGATTATAATTAAAGGGCAGTAAAAGAAGTCATTGATTATATGGCCAAATTTAAACAATAGTAAGTACCTAACTTGACTTTTCAGGTTTAGATATATGACCCAGTTATAATTTAGCCTAGTAACAAATACTAATAAGGTTTACTATTAGGGTATTTTTTGAGGGGAAAAAAACTTACTACTTGTGCTTATTGTTGATTTTTCAAATATTAAACCAACATTTCAGAGCACCAAAAGGAAAAAGTCCAAATGAGTCTAATCTTTTTAGGATCCACAAAATGGTCATTTAAATCTCATATACTCATTACTGCCAGAGGGGAAATTTCAAATTACTGTGTACTACAGAAACATGGTTTTCCTGGCATCCCAACATACCTTACTGGTTTCCACCATTGTGGGCAAGAGGCACATATTGAGTTCAGGGCGCGGAGGCCGAATATTGCTTTTCCCTCCTATTAGCTTGATATTTTCTCGACAAGGGAAATAAGGTCCAAGAGACACTAAGACATTAAAAGTGTACAATAAGAATAAATGGAAAAGTATAAATCTCCAAGTTTCAGTGTGCAGAAAGATTAAATGCCAACCATATTCAAGTACTGGGCTAGATGAATACATACTTGGTATATTACTGTGATGGTAAGTACAATGGTTGTGCTGTAGAAATGGAACCAGAGTATGAAGAAAGTCATGGGGACTTAAAAGCACAAGTTCCTTGAGGACATCTGAAAATAAAAATACAATTTGGGTATTAAAAAACTGGAGTATGCCTATCTATTATTGTCAAAACCCACAGACCCTTTTGGAATGACTAGTTGCAGTGTGACAGCTGGAAAGTTTTAATGAGTCTAAAACTGGTTTAGCTCCTGACACTGGGAGAAACTGTGTCTGATGCTCAATGAAATCTGAATCAGCAGAGCTACCAACCACAATGCGGTCATTATTTAGAAACTAAAATTTAAAACTTTTTATTTGTATATTATTTATCCAAGAGAAGCACCAAGGAGAAGTACATTGAAGAAAACATTTAATGCACATTATATGTCTTCATAAAATCAACCACAGAAACATACAAAGAAATCTAAAGTTCAAAGTTCTTCAGATCTAAGGGATAATCCTTAATCTACTTTTAATGTTTCATGATGCTAGCTGGACTGATTCTCATCCTCTAATCACATAGATGTAATGCTCATGATGACAAGTTGCTGGCAATAGAGATTACTACTATGCACCTCTCCCCTCTTGCTGGAGAAACGTAGTCCAATAATTCCACAGGCCAATGCCTACAAAGACTGCCTACTTATACATGACAGCCAGTTATTCATGTCATTTTGAGAAAGTCTCTAAAGATCGCTTCACAGTGCTTTCTAAGGTAGTAAAAATCTCAATATAAATTAAAAATGAGGGGGTCCTTTAACAGGCACAAATGATCACTTTATTGTAAATATGTAATCAATAAAAACGTAGAATACTTAGGAGTCTATGAACATACTTAGGAGTCTATGAACAGCTAGTATGAAGTATCTTTAGGCAAAAGAACTCAAAGTGAAATAATCACAACCCTTTAAAATGTCAATTCTACTTTGTAAAATTTTCATGATTGTATCTTGCCTACATAGGATCAGAAGATTTCAGAGCAGGAGATCTAGAGATAACCTAAGGTCAAATGGCCCAGATATATTAAGTGACCTGCCCATGATCACACAGGTAAATTACTGGCAAGATAAGAAATAAAACTCAGTTTTCTTAGGACCTGTTGGCTAGTGCAAGTTACACATAGAAAGTACAAATGTTTTCCAAACCCTACAAACTAATATCACATCCTACCACCCCCCACACCAATAAACAAACAAAAAAACAAAAACAAAAACAAAAAACCCAGAAAAATGTTCTTTCACTAGGGTTTTACATAGGTGTATTTTCTAAGTAACTTACCAATACAGGCATTTCTAAGTTCTGGAGGACTATAGGAATTAAGAAGAGTTAACAGTTTATGAGCAAATTCAATTCGCTCCTGCCACTGGATTAATGCTTGTTTTACATCTGCAAATACAAAAGCATATACAAATAGACCACTTGAAATCAAACCTTTCCACAATTATTTTCTATGTAAACTAAAGAATACTAACAGCAAGAAATTCAAATTAATCACAAACATCTTGGGTAAAAGTTGTGACTATTTTCATGAGATGGTTGTTACTGTTAAACCTGCTACATTCTTTTTTTCTCCCCTTTCTTTTATTGATTTAAGAGAGGGTGAGAAACATCAATGCAAGAGAAACATCAACTGGTTGCTTCCTGCATGTGCTATGACTGGGGATCAAACCCGCACCATAGCCATGTGCCCTGACCAGGAATCAAACCAGGGACCCTTCAGTCTGCAGGATGACACCCCATCAACTAAGCCACACTGGGCAGGGCTAACCCTGCTAGATTTCTTAAAGCACATATTTAAGTGAAGAATATATTCTATTTTCCAGAAATTTATATGAAGTTCACAGTTAATACTGTCTTACAGGGACAAAAGAGATATTTTTATAGTTATTTCTCTCAAACTAAAAATCATCTAATCTAAGCCATGAAGTTTCTAGTATTCATAAAATACTCACAAAACATGAGTATTCACAAAATACTTATGTTGTAACTGTGCTGGAAGTGTTTTCCAGTCTCCTAAATCTTGACACTTACAGCATGCTTGACTGTTTAGGGGGTAGGAATATAGAAAATAAACAAAAGCATTATATCAGGAGGTCATGGTAAGCATTTCCTCATCAGCCCAAACTACTGTACATAAACTGGAAATAAAAATGAATTCTCTGAAGTATGCAGTTTAAATGCCTTATTTTGCTCTTTAATAGTTGAACTAACAAGAAGAAGAAACAGAAATGGCCAAACCTTTTCTCTGAAGATATGGGCGTGTAGACTTCAATACCGAAAGGAATATTGACAGAAGTTCTACTAAGTCTCCAGTCACATGGCAAGCTGTGGCTTCATGATACATCATGTGCAGTGTGTTGAAAGACTACAAATGATTCAAAAGAATGGAAAACTTCATTTTCATTTTGACTTTATTGAGCCACAAAACTGTAGTGCTCATCCTCTAGATAGATGTTTTCAGACTCAGACTATGCATATGTATATGAACACAAAGCAAATCTATTTGCTTTTTATCTAAGTCAAATTTTCTCGTTCACCTCTTTTTTAATATACACAAGTTCTCACACTTCAGAACTCTGATATTTTGTGTATACATTTTGGTCTGAAGGAACAATTTGTTTAATCAGATTTTTCTTCTTTTTGTTACTATTTGTTCTAAGACTGCAAGCCTAATGCTTAAAAGGCAGCAGGAGCAACAGGAAGATTGGGAAGAACAGGTAACTGTTTTAACTAACATTTCAGGGCTTTTGAAGATAGAAAAGGATGACATGGCTGTCAGCCATACTCAAAATAGTAGGTCTAAAAGAGGCAAAAAGCTAAAAAACATAGTAATTTCTTTAATCATAATGGCTCATTAAGTCTATTTTCTTTAACTACATTCAACTTAACTAAACCCTTAGGTTTTTTTCCTACTTCATTCTACATCAAAACATCTTGTTTCTAATCCTCTTGAATCAGTTCCCCATAGCCTGTATTCTATTCAGAATTTAAAGTTCAACATTCATAGCCTAGAATCTGTGGCAGTACATAATCTAAACAATGTACTTGGGTGACATTTAACCTGTAAGTTGTGAAGAAAGGACCCATGTCTGTCTTGTTCACTGCTATATCCCCAGTGTCTAGTATAGTGCCTGGCACAGAGCAGACACTCAAACATCTGTTGAGTGAAAGAATTAAATTCTCACTACTCCTCTTTATATACCTTTTGTTTTATCCAAACAGAAAGAGTTGGCATTTCTCAAATACAATCAGTATTTTCTTGTCTCTGTATCTATTAAATCATTTATCTAAATGCTCTCCCACTTACTGCAAGTCCAAAGTTTTCGAAGTAGTTTCAAATGTGTTGTATTCCTATTCTACCACACCATTGGCTGAAAAAAACCACCCTACCTCTTAATCTCACGATATCCTTCTCATGTACTCTCATTTTATCTCCATTAGTAGACAAAAGGTTACAGTGTACCCCTGTGGCCTTAAAATCATCTCATAGTGTGGATGTTTAAGAATTATGGGAAGAATGAATGGCTGATTTTAACCACTTAAAACAGTCTCACAGGCTTTCTCTGATGATGCTAATCTCAGTCTTAGTAATGTTATCAAATAAGTGAGCTCTTGAGAACTGTGCCCTTGATTAAATCATATGAGTTTCTTCTGTTTCTATCCTTACAAATAAAATAAATAAAACCAGGCTATTTTAAGTGGTTGTTCTAAATACAAAGTAATGAGGAAAAAATGGAATTACTATGGAAAAAGAAAATAGCACCCTAAAAACTGTGATCTAATTATTCTTTGAATATAGATTAGCATTTAGTGCTCTGTATAATTAAAATCAAGATATTAAGACACCTGTAAAGTCTACAATAAGCTCTAAATAGCCAAAAAAACAAGAAGTCTTGGTGAGAAAATTAAAACAAAATACATCTACAATAAAATATTTACCTCAGTCATCAGGATCAACCCTCGATTAAATACAACAAGAAGTCTGTCTTCATCAGATTCTAATAGTATTCTGAAGGCACTGGAAAAAATACATAGTCTAATTTGAGAACTCTAAATCAGAACAGAACACTTTGCTGATATTAAAAACAAAACAAAACCCCATACAATCCTGAAGTACAATATATTGTCATTAAGGCTATCTTCCTACCTACAGAAAAGAGACTACTATAACTATTTCTTACAAATGCAATAAAAGGAGGTAATATTAAGTAAGAAACTCTCTAAGTAACTTAAGGAAAAGTTATGTCTAATAGTATATAGTTAACTCCACAATGGTGGAAGAGAGGTTCAATAGGGATACTTTAGAAGTTTCAGTATAAAAAATGTTTTTCAGCCCTGGGTGATATGACTCAGCGGACTGAGTGCTGGCCTGCAAACCAAAGGGTTGCTGGTTTGATTCCTAGTCAGGGCACATGCCTGAGTTGCAGGCCAGGTGGGGGGCGCATAAGAGGCAACCACACATTGATTTTTCTCTCCCTCTCTTTCTCCCTCCCTTCCCCTCTCTATAAAAATAAATAAATAAGATCTTAAAAAAAAGTGCCTAATAAAGGATATCACCTCCAGTTATTAGACTTAATATTGGGTTGTCCTAAAGTTTGTCTGGTTTTCTTCTGTACCATGGCTCTAGTAGCATTTATTTGTCTTTAACTTCATTCAAAACAATTTTGTTAGACTGTATTGTGACAGCTGTTATATCAGCATATATTTTTTTAAAATTAAGCAAAATTGGTGATTTTTTTGTGTAGCCATTTTAATAATGAAGATAGGAGGAAAAAACCCACATTTTCAGCATATTATGCTTTATTATTTCAAGAAATGTAAAAACACAACTGAAACACAGAAAAAAATTTGTGCAGTGTGTGGAGAAGGTGCTGTGATTGAGCGAACATGTCAAAAGTTGTTTGCACAGTTTCATGTTGGAGATTTATTGCTAGATGATGCTCAGTTGGGTAGACCAGATGAAGCTGATAGTGATCGTATGGAGGCATTGAGAACAGTCAACATTGTAACATGTGGGAGAAAGCCAACATACTAAAAAAATATCCAAATCAATAAAGTTACTGGTAAAAATAAAAATGTTTTTTTTTTATTTTATGGAAAAAACCATATGGACTTCTTGGCCAACACAATATATAGAAGCATTTTAAGAAATTAACCTGGATTTTAATTTGCTCAGAACAACTGTAAAGATCATGATTTGTTACTTTGTCTAATTCCTATAGTTATGAAATACAGATAGACCTAGGCTACACAGAATGAAAAACATTAACAATGACTCATCCAAAGATGAAGAAAGCTGTTTCTGGAGGCCTCTAGAACTGAACTTTTCAAGCATAAATTTGGATCACTGCCATAGAGAAAAGGAGTACAAAGCTTTAGGTAGAAGACTATGCATGTATGGTAAGGTTTCTTCCAACTCTAAGATTCTATAATTCTGAGAAAACACAAATAATCCAAAACCAAACAAAAACAAACCCTGTTTAAAAGTAGTTTAACTTTCAAAATATAAATTCTTTCAAGGTGACTAAATGCACAAATGCTTTCCCAATAACCATATAGAATTGGTAAACTTTCAGTTACAAATAATTTAAAGCATATGTCCCCTCACTTGGAAAAACAAAATAAGCAAAAAAACACCACAAAACATCTTTCTACCTTATTAAAGTAGTCCAGCAGGAGCGACCATCTAAGCAACGTAAGTAACAACTTATGGTTGTTTTCTTAAACTGTTTAATATCTTCTAATTCTTCATCTCTCATATCTGGCCTCTGAGCTATAAATAGCTGCATCAGGTTAAACAGTTCTTCCACTGCCTAAAAAAAGGAAAATAAGTATTACGGTGATCTTTTAACCCTACGTTTTAGAATGTCTGCTTCTCATTCTGAATGTTATGTTCATTAGCTCTTAAAATTACATAAATAAGCTAGATTATACTAGCATTCAAGAACAGTTATAAAATTAGCAACAAATTCTATTTTTAAAATTTCATTTGTAATTCACTGAAAATTTCAAAATGGAGTTTTAGTAAGATTAAAAACTACAAGTTAATACTGTTCATTTTTGGTCTTAATACTGTTTAAAGACTAAGTTTTCTAACTTCCACTGTGAATCCAGAGATATGCTACAAGAATCCTTTGTCCTCTTTTCTTTAATAAATGAGAAATCACTATTTGTCACAAAAATTTTATGCCACTTAATTAAGACCATTTCTGAGAAAAACCCTTTGGTGCCAACATTTGAAATTATCTTTCTTGAATGATGGATAGTCAGTTCATGTTACCTGCCAAAAACTGATTTAAGCACCATTTTTATTAAAATCTCTAACAGATAAGTTCTACATTAAAAGCTGTTACACTTCATTGATGTTAAGGGCAAGTAACAACATTAGGGAATATTTGCACTCACTAACACTCTTCAAAGGTATATTTAACTATGGACATGTTTAGTAATTAAACTAAATGTTATTTATGTGAATGTGATAGGAACAAATCCATTGAACCTTAGTATTATAAATCCTGGTCTGACTCCTAAGTCAGACAGACTCTCTCATTCTCTTTGTTCTGTATTCTTATAGCCTTGGTTTGGAACACTTTTCTTGGTACTTAATACAGTCACACTTCTTTTCTTTATTATAGGCATTCTAACTTTCTTCACTGGAAAGTAGATTATTCTTTCAGGGTGAGAAATTCTAAACAGTTCACTATGTTATGGTCACTACGTTTACTGATCTAAAGATCAGTAAAGTCCTTTTTTAAACAGGACTTGTACAGAACACAATTCAAGGATATCAATCCTTATAATACCCTTTATTGTATTCTTCTGATTGAACTATTGAATGTCTTGAAAAAGCTATTCCTACTCCCCACTCCCACTACCCCCTATTTAGCAAACAACTTCTCATATTAGCAGTTTGTGGTCTGTGGGTTCGGAATAGCTTTAAAAAGGGCTCCCTGTTCTCCTTTTAACCCCATTTCCAGATTTATACCCTCTTGGTCTAATTTTCTATTAACAACAGAGAGGAAGAAATGACAGTGAAAAGAAATATCCAGCCTTATATGGAGAGGCGGAAAAAGGATCAGATTTAGACTGCATATATTTGATTTCATTCAGTTGAATGTAGTGTGAGAAAGAAATACTATGGAATACTACAGCAAAGATAAAAACATTGTCCACATCACAACTTAGCATAGCATATAGATCTTGCTATTATCTAAATGGTAAATACTCACTTCCTTAAAACTACCACAAAGCTGACTTTTTTCATTAGGTACACATGAAAGACACATTTACAAAACCATACATTAAAATAGGTAGGTTCCATAAGAGAGAAAATGTCAACATAAACCTATGAAAAACTATCCATATACTTTGCATTTTATACATGTTCAAGAAAACAAATATACATTAAATCTTTAAGAAAGAATAAAGTTAGACTGTATTCCCACATTTGTCATCACTTCACATAAGGGAAAAAACAGGTATTTCTAATCATTTTGAGGATACAAATGCAATATTTATCAATTTTACTCACTCCAGGGTATTGGCTGGCATGTGGTGTGAGATTCTTAAAGGCCCACTGGATGTTCTGGTGAGAAGCTAGTTGTCGTGTAAATGCAGGAGACTGCTCACAGCAGAGCCTCAGAATGCCGTAGTAGGCAGGCAGCATCCCACGGTTAAAAAGCACCACATCCTGATCATCATGGTCAGCAAGGATGTAATTGAAGGCAATGTTCTTGGTTACCACTGGGTTCTGAACAATAAGGCGGATATTCTCTGGACAGTCAGCACACACATTGTACCAAAATGAAAGCAAAGCCTGTTTATTGTGATTTGTAGCTATTGCTGGCTCAGAAAGTTTAGGCTGGAAAAGGTTCCACAAATCCATGAAATATGTGGAAAACATCAGCTTCTCAGTTTTGGAAATTAAACAGTAAGTCATAAAGCTAAAATAGGGCACTAGCTTTGTAGTGCCATGAACAGCAGCATCAACATAAAGTTTGGCTCTTGAGAGCAAACCAAGGAGCACGTTGTAGACCTGATGCAGGACTACTGTTGTGTCTGGACTGAGTGGAAGGTCACGGGTTGGGATGTGCAAAGACCGTGTTGACCGGAACATCTGGCGGAATGAATTGCTTGGTATAAGGGACACCAGAAGATATGCTGCAGCTATAAAATGTAAAACAAAACTGTCAGATAGATTCTTACAAGATATAAAATAGACTGAAGAGCAGTCATTAAACACAAAGCCACTCTTTCCTTTAAAAATGAAAATGAATAAAATTGAAGGGCTATGAACACCTCTTTTAATATCTTTTTGCTCTACTATTAGCCCCACAAAAAGATCCCAAGGAATGATGAAAACAGACATCTTCCTTCTGTCACTGTTATTTTTTAAGTGGACACAACAATACCATTAGCAGAAACAGCTTTAAACCTCTTTTGTTTAGTTTTCCCAAGTTGTAGTTTTCCCACTTATTTTATCATTTTATTTCTTCTTAGGAAACAATATGTTTTAACAGGAAGAACACAGTATTTGGAGCAATGATTATTTTGTAATAATTTACAGATCACAGTAAAATTTATTTACATTACAAAGACAGAATGAGATCTATCTAAAAGTCCTTTGTAATATATAAGACTATATATCTGCCAATTATAGAACATTAGTTTTGGAAAATCTTTAAAAGTCTTCTAGGCTAACCTTGCACACAAAGAAAGAATCTCTCAACATACTTGAAAAATCTTACTAAGCCTATGCTATAATTCTGAGAGGTAGTAACCCATTAGTTGAGTCTATCTGTAAAAGCAGTTAACTATGAGCAAGGCATTGAGCTAAATACTTTATAAATATGATCTCATTTAATCTTAACAGTCATCCTGGAGGCAGGTGATATTCCAGCAGAAAATCGGAATTTTGAAGAAGCAAAGACTAAGATCACACAGATAAGAGGTAGAGCTCACATTCAGCCTTGGGAGATGATGATGATAGCGATGATAATGGTAAAACAGGAACAACCAGAATTGCTAACATTTATTGAATGTTTACTATTTAACATCCTAACATTATGTACAATAGTAGGCACTACTTTTATTTATCCTCATTCTCACTCAGACTTAAAACAGTAAGACCACCCTGTATTACATAGCTAGTGGCACAACTGGAATTCAAACCCAGGTGGGCCAACCTCATGAGCTAAGGCTTCTAAGGTCTTAGTTTAACTTTTTTTAATACATCTAATTCTGTCTCCCACTATTCTACCTATAATTTGATAATTTCCATTGTACTGCAAAGCAAATAAAGTCAGTGTTTCTAAAATTAATTGTAATCTGCCCTGGCTGGTGTGGCTCAGTGGAGTGAGCACCAGCCTGTGAGCCAAAGGGTTGCCAGTTTGATTCCCAGTCGGCACATGCCCTGGGTTGCAGGCCAGGTCCCCAGAAGGGGGCACATGAGAAGCAACCACACACTAATGTTTCTCTCCCTCTCATTCTCCCTCCCTTCCCCTCTCTCTCTGAAAGTAAATAAAATCTTAAAAAAAAATCTGTAATCTATTTTACAGATTATAAATTAAACTTATTTCTGCACAATACTCCATTTCTATTTATTTCTTCACGTATATATTGCTCTGGTAGTCTATTTCCAAGATGACTCAATTTCATATGTGTCTCAAAGATAAAAAGTTGACATATAGGTAGCACCCTGATCAATTTTTATGTAACACTGAAATTGAGAAAAGTCTTTCATGATTT
Organism: Phyllostomus discolor; assembly: GCF_004126475.2. Lineage (NCBI taxonomy): Eukaryota > Metazoa > Chordata > Mammalia > Chiroptera > Phyllostomidae > Phyllostomus > Phyllostomus discolor. The sequence continues at coordinate 40,422,353 of NC_040908.2, forward strand.
AAAAAACTTATTCAGTTGAACTTAGAACAAATCTACTTTCACTTCTGTATGGCAATTCTTAAAATACATGATGACACCTATCATGTCACAATTTGTCTTTAGACTAAACATTCTCAGTAATTCCTTAAAGTTATTTTGTAAGATTAAAAGTTCTCGGCCTGGTTGGTGTGGCACAGTGGATTGAGTGCTGTCCTACGAACCAAAGGGTCACCAGTTCAATTCCTAGTCAGGGCACATGCCCAGTGCAGGCCCAGGTCCCCTGTTGGAGGCGTATGAGAAGCAACCACACACTCATGTTTCTCTCTCTCTTTTTCCCCTCCCTTCCCCTCTCTCTAAAAATAAATCTATTGTTTTAAAAAAGTTCTCTGTAGTTTTTCTTCCATACATGCTATCATAATTATTATTCTAAGTTATATTCATTCTATTCAAGTATTTAGGTACCCTTTTCAAGTTACATTTTTTTCAAAAACACTTTTTGACATTATTGTAGTCTCTACTATAATAATTAAAAAATTATGCATTATAATAGCTTATTTCCTAACTGAACACCAGCTTTACATTTTTCACAAGTATAAATAATGTGGTTGGGTATCCATATATTGAATGACTTGTCTACACTGAATCCCCTGAAACAATATTACTGAGTGAAAATGGGCAAAAAGATTTTAAGGATTTAATTACATGCTAAATTACCTTTCACAAGGGTAATATTAACTTACAGTGTCACTGCAGTGTACAAGAACACCATTTCCAGAGCACTGTTAGCAATACTGGGTGTAACGACTAGCTAAAAAACTTTTCTGGGTAGCAGACAGGTTCAGCATAGGTTTTTGTTTTACGTTCAGAAACATGAATGCCAACAGACATATTGTGTCAGCTCTCACAAATATCTGTGGGTTCAACTAAATTGGCAGGAAAAACAAGCCTATAAGCAGAGTACCAACGCCAATCCATGTGTACCCACACTGAAAGGTGTTTTTCCCAAATCTTTTACTTTAGAATAGTTAAAAGAGAGTTTCCATACCCCTCTCCCCATTCCCGCTACTGTTACAGCTATTATTACTAAGGTACATTTGTTGTGACTATGGAACCAACACTGGCACATAACTATTAACTAAACTTTACACTTTAGATTTCAATAGCTTTGCCCTAATTTTTTTTTTTTAGGTTCTAGGGTACATTACATGTAGTTATTATGTCTCCTTAAGCTCCTTGCAGCTATGATAATTTCTCTGACTTTCTTTGCACTTGGTGACCCTGACACTTTGGGGGTCAGTTATTTTTGTAGAATGTCCTTCAAACTGGGTTTGTTTGATATTTATCATAGTTAGACTCAGGTTATAGGTTTTTGGGAGGAAGACCACACAGGTCCAGTGCCCTTTGCATTACATTATATCAAGGGTACACGCTGTAAACATGACTCTTCAGTGATGTTAACCTCAATTACCTGGCTGGGTTAATGTTTGTCAAGTTTTTTCAAGTTATTTCCCCCATCCCCCATACTCTACTTTTTCAAAGCAAGTTACTAGGCGTACACAAAAGGGGTGGGAAATTAAACCTCCTTGGGGCAAATTATTTTAAATTTTTCTGTATGGGAGAGCTGTCTCTTCTCCATTTATCTACTTAATCCTTTATTTATATCAGTATGAAGACTCAGGAATATTTATTTTATATTTTGGGTTACAATCTAGCACTATGTTATTTATTTACTCAAATTGTTCCAGCTTTGGCCACTGGGAGCTCTTTCAGGATGGTTCTAAGTCCCTTTGATATGCCCTCATTACTCTGGTTTTTAAGTACCTTTTTAATTTCTTGTTCTATAAGATGTTAATCAGCCATTTCTCCAAGGGGCTGTGATTTGTTTCATTGAAAAATGGTGTTTAGAAAAAGAGATATGGGTATTCGGTGTGCTTGTTACTACTGGAGTGTCATTGATTCTAGGCTCTCTTAGTAGATAGCTAGTAAATATGGTTTTAATGATTAAAAACATATAAAATATTAACTACTTTGATTTTTTTTTCTTTGACTACTATCAAGAGAGGACATATTCTATGTTTATTTACAAGCAATTTTCTAGTCCATAAAATATCTATATTTTGTATTTGTCCATCTGTCTTCCGGTATCTTTGGTTTATTTTCCTCCGGTGTATGTATAATAAAGATGTTTATCATTTAATGTCCATAATTTCAGTAAATATTTTCTCTCAACTTGTTTTATGTCTTTATTACTACTTTACTCTTGGTCTTCTCATATATTTTAAGAGAATTTCCTGACCCTTCACTCTCTTTACTAATAATCCTACTCATGCTTTGTCACTCATCAAGCAAGGAAAAAATGGCTGTAGTGGTGATGCTGCCTGAGAAAGGACATCCTTTTCTAACCTTAAAAAACCAAAAACACTATACATATTTGTAAAACATTGGTATGGGTTTCCAAATACTAATATAACTTTGGCTTTTAAATACAGCATTTCTAAGAACATTTGAATTATACAACAATGGGCACACTGTAGTCACCTTAAAAACAAAACAAAGAAACAAAACTTGGACAACAAATGGTTTGTTAAATTCTGAATATTTGACTTACAAGTCCTGACTCTGGGATAATTGTGAGCCAAAAGAAATCGCTCGACCCAATTTTCCATATTCTGTAGGACCCAGCTGTGTGCCAGTTTATTTCGGGGTGTCTGCACTGCCAACCAATCCAGACACTGAGAAGGATTATATTCAATTACCTACAAATAAAACAGGCAAGAACAAATTATGAGGCCAACTGAATGAGCAGTTACTTTTTAACTTACTTTTGGTATATGCCATTAAACATTTAAAAGTCAAAATAGTTTTTTGAAAACTAGAGCCAAAAAAAGTTCCAACCATGATTTTTCCCAATTCTAAAGCTACTTACTTTTATCAACAGGAAATGTTCAGAAACATCTGTCATTAGTTTACAAAATAAAATAACTAAGGACTCTAACAAAAGACCAGTAAGAGAAGTCAATGACTTTTAGGCCTAAGTTTGCAAATTAATTTAAAATACTTTCAATTTTTTAAAGTTTCTCATCTTTACTTTTATTCTTGTTTGATCAATCTGTTACTATAAATGAGAACGAAAACTAGTTCACCTCACCGCTGGGGAGATTTTTTTTTAATGGGAAAATGGAATCTTAGGATCTAGAGTAGGGGTTGGAAAACCGTAACTTACGGGCCAAATTCATTGGTTGCCTGTTTTTAGGTTTTACTGGAACACAGTCATTTCTAGTCATTTATGTATTGCTCATGGCTGGTTTTATGCTAAAACAGAAGCTAAATGGTTTCAACAGAGCCTAAAGTACTTACTGTCTGGCCAGGAAGAGAAAAAGTTTATTGACCCCTATCTAGAGAATGGGCTTTTCCAACTCTAAGAAATTTTATGACTCAGCAGTAACTGTGGAGGAAAGAGAGTGGCTGGTGCTTTCTCTACCATTTCTATCAACTGCTGAGAACACTTCATTTGTATTTCTAGGGCTTCTGCCACTCTATATAGTTTTTTTTTTGATGGTAGGGAAATGAGAATCTTGGAATGGCTGAAGGCTGTTCATGACTCTAAGAAAAAGTCTTTAAAAATCTGGGAGACTGGACAAAATCTCTTTTCCCCCGCAGATCTTCTGACTAAAGCATCTTTCCTTCCCTTGATCGGTAACTTACCAAACCCATTTTGGGTTGCTCAGGTAAGAAGAAATTGGTACTTAATATGGTAGTGACTGTATTCAATAAATAAAATCCTCAAAAAATAAATACAGAAACATCTGCTGCAAAACTTACCTCCCATATCCTCTGCAGAATGTAAGATGCAAAGGGAGGCATTCCTGGAGGTCCACCAGCAAACTCCATTAGCATAGTCAATAATTTAAAGAAAGGATTGGCTGCCTGTAAGAGACACATAAGACTGTGTATCTAAATATACTTGAACCCATCTCTATCAGCAGAAAATAAACACACATAACTCTTGCATACAATACATTTAAGTTTGCTGCATTATGTTCAGTACTCCTGCGTATGAACTTAAAAGAGCAGGATCAGGCCCGGGCTGGTGTGGCTCAGTTGGTTGGAGCATTGTCCTATAAACTGAAAGGTAAGGGGTTTGATTCCCAGTCAGGGTACATACCTGGGTTGCAGGTTCAGTCCCTGGTATGGACATGTGTGAGAGGCAACCAACTGATGTTTTTCTCTCACACTGATGTTTCTTTCTCTCTCCCCCTCCCTCCCTACCCCTTTCTCTAAAACCAGTAAGCATGTCCTTAGGTAAGGATGGATTAAAAAAAAAAGAAAAGGATCAGCCGGGAATAAAAAGTCAATTGCATGGGAACCATATATAACAGGAAACATGTATTTTTCTGAATTTGGAAAACAAAATTCAAAACCCAAATGAGACAACCATGCTTATAGAAAAATTTAAATTAAAAGTTCCCTATAGCAATCTTTGGTCTCATACAATTTGTATTAATATTTGACATGTATTAACAAAGCAACTGTAACATTTCCATTCTACAAAAATATTTTTTGTACACTACTTTAGTTCACTTAAAAAACATACTTCCCACCTATCCAGTATTCTGGTTAGTCTATTTTTTTCTTGGGCATAATTATATGCTTAAAACCAAATAACACTAAAGCTTAGTATCTATTCACAACTCATATGTTGAACTTATATGTAAATTTATATTTAAATGAGAAAATTACATCTGTGATAAGACATGAAGCATTAACTCAGTTTATTCAAGTTACATACTTGAAAACAGGTTATGTTATGAGGAAACTGGTAATGTTTTTCAAGGATAATTTCAAAAGTTCATTTGAAAGCACTGTCAATACTGGTAGTAGTTTTAAAAATACAAATTAAATTTCTACATACCTCAGGAGTCAGTTTTGCTATTGATGTGAAAAGCATAGATACAATCTAAAAGAGAAAAACAGAATTTCAGAATATTGTTTTTAAAATTATTAAAAAACTTTAAGACTGTTCCTCAGCACTTACATGTTCTGCAAGTCGATTATTGTATCGACACAGGCTAAAAATCAGATTACAAGTTTGTCTTATATTGATGCCATCACGAATATGTTGAAACAAGAAGGGAAATCCCTGTTAAAAGCAAAAGTTTTTCAGTTAAGAACTATTGTTATTATTTTTGTGATTGTCAAATGGTCTGATATAGAGAAGGTATTACCTTTCCTCCTGTTAATGCTGCCATGTCAGTCTGTGATAATGTCAAATGCCTGAAAGAAAACATTAATAGAAATTAAGTTTTCCTTTCCTCTATACTACTACTTTGAAGTAGTAGAAGCTATTTGCTTCATGAGACACATCAAAATTGTTCTTGTTATAACTATTCAGTTATAACTATACCAAGTGACCACCATAAAATGATTCTGAACTATCTGCTGGCTATACTTGCTTGCTAGAGATATTTTAGACAATTTTTCAAGATTCCAAAATTGGTATCTAAAAGCTCAAATTCCATTTATTTCCATTTATTTATTTAATTTATATTACATTTTGTTATAACACTAGGATAGGTTTAATTTCGATAGCTTTTTCTGAAATGAGAACCTTCAAAACAAAATGAACTATGAAGAAATACTAGAAAGTTTCACTTCCCAGTTTATAACTACTACATATGTCTTTTAAGCTTATTATGAAAATTTTTAGTATAGAAATAGTATAAGTATTCCATCACTCAGCTTACCAAATTCATGCTTACCAGTATTACTCAAATTACCAAATTCATGGCCAGTCAGATTTCATTTGCACCTCCTATTCACTCAATGAGGACTATTCTGAAGCAATTCCAGATATTTTATCACTTAATCCATAAATCTCAATACATATTGCTAACAGATATTTTTAAATATGTAAATACACTCCCATTATTCATACCCAAAATTAACAATTCCTGTCTATCACACAGTATCGTTTCTAAAAAAAATTTTTATACTTAATTTGTTTGAATTACGATACAAATAAAGTCCTCTGTTGCAATTGGTTGAAATTATCTTTCAAATCTCTTTTAGACTACTGGTTTCCCAAGTTTGTTTTTTATCTTACAATTTAGAAAGCAGGTGGTTTATCCAATAGAACTTCCCACATTTCCATTTTGCTGAATGTACCCTGTGGTGGTGTTTTAAGATGTTCACCTGTTCCCATATTTCCTGTAAACTGTTAGTTAGATCTAGAGACTTGATCAAATCTAGGTTTGACTTTTTGATTAAGAATTATTAGTGGTGGTATGGATTTTTCCAGGAGGCACACAATTAAAAGCTGCCTCACTTTTTGTAATGTTTTCAGCCAATGACTATCATTTCCTAGATTCAATATTTCATTTTGATGTAAAATACTGATACTGATATTCTAATTCCAGCACTACCTGCTTATTTATTAGCTCAAATACCTCTGTGACGATAAACTTCCCATCACTTACCATTTGGCTGCCTCAAGATAATAATTCTTGCAGGTAAAGATAACTGCGTAATATCATTTCTTAATTAACATTTCCAAAATTATGATTTGGTTTCCTAATCTACTACACAAAGGCTGTAAGTTTTTTTTAAATATTGTTTTTAGATATTATTATGAACTAATGGATTTAAACATCTGATATATTTTAGTCCACTTGTAATTATTATTGATGCTCAGGTTGTCCAATCTATGACCAGCATAAACCTCTAAATTGGCTCTTTTGACATGACTTTGGTAGGCTTGGATAGCCTCTTTGTTTTTCAAGGTGACAAGACATTCCCAGCTTCCTATTCATTTCTTGCTGAAGACCTGAAATTGGCCATATTTCCAAGGAACCATTATTTTTTTTCAGTGGAAAAAGGTATCTAGAGACTACAATCTAGATGTTAAAGGCATTCATTAATTCTGAGCTGCCTTTGGATCTCTAGGCCTTTTCAGAAAATGGAGGTACCTTACACATACATGCTTTTGTTTGCCTAAGACAAAAATATACCATAAATGCTACTAAAATATCCAAATTCAGTTTTAAAATTATGTAAAAACCCTATTATTTTATATTTATATATTTTTCTTTTGCTAAAAATCTTGGTTTCTAATGACGTTAACAATTACTTGCTTTATTCTATAATAAAAAATTTGGAATAATAATTTCAAAACTGCTTATGATAATTTTATAATTCTTTTTGTCCTCTAGGTACCTCCTACTAGCAATTTATAGTTAAATTAATGTACTCTAAGGTTACTTTAATCAACCCTTCTCCGTGGCTATCATGCCAGCTCAATACCATAGTTAGGCTAAATTGTTTCAGTCTGCTTTTGATTCTTAGGGATTGCATTTAACTAATTAATTATGATATCAAACATTTACATGATTCCAAAGTTAAAACTAAAAAAATAAAATAATGTATATTCAAATAAGTCAATCTTTCATTCCTTTCTCCTCCAGCCTATTTTCCATTCCCCAACCATGGGAAACTATTTCTTCTTTGTTTTTTATCTAGTCTTCAAATTAAAAATAATGCAGTCAATTCTTATTTGTAGTGCGTATGTGTTACCAAGTACGGCAGACAGCAAACTAGTGAAGACTCAATCATTGCTTATAGGGCAATACAGGGTTAGGTTCCTGTAAGTCTCTGGTCAAATTTCCATCAACCAACAGATACATTACCTTTTTAAATTTAATACATCACTGACTCATTAGCACTCAACTCACAGCAAACAGCACCATAGCTCATAACTGAATGAAGCTTATGTAACACATACATTTTCTTTCTAAGGCACATTATGGACTTCTGGAGCTAAGAAACACTAGACAGCACTTAGCGTTATGCTTGGGGGCCATTTTAAACAGCCAAGTCACCAACAAAAAGCAGAAATTTGAAAAATGTGGCACATACTGTGAAAAAGACATTGTTTACCATATGAAAACTAAAATTTTCCCTAAATTTATTTGCTCTGTTCCAAGAATGGAAGCAAGAATGCACAGTGTCACCATAATTGACCTCATCTGGGACCGTATACAACAGGCAAATCAAAGTTTCCCCCCCACTCTGTACATGTGATTTCTGCAGTCCATAAATGCCTGTAAAAGCTCCTTCAGTACTGACTTTAGGATTATAAAAAATTTTAGCATGCAGGCAAATTCACAAACAGAATCTATGAGCGGACACTCTCTCTCACAGCCTCCCCTTTTTAAAAAAGTAACATATTATATATACTTTTTCCACTTTACATTTTTGACTTAGTAATATTTATCCTAAAAATTTCTCTAAGGTAGTACACATATATTCCATGCTTCCTTTGTTCAGCTATTGAGTACTCTATCAAGTAGATGCCATTTTTTCAACTAGTCCCTTCTAGGTGGACATCTCCAGTCTTTTTATTGAAAACACCACTGCAATAAATAGCACTACATATATATCTTTCTATATTTGGGGAATAGATTCTTAGAAGTGAAACTGCTATGTTAAAGGATGAATGCATATATAGATACTTTGCTGTATATATTTCTCACATGACCCAGGTAAAGTATGAGTTTGGTACAAAGGATTGAAATACTTAAGCTATAAGAGTTGGTAAACTGTGGTGCTATTTAAAAGGAGTTATATAACAAAAGTTACTGAATTAATAGTGTGGAAAAGAGCAAAACTGAACATGCTATATGCATCTTGAATGTTGACGCATTTCACCTTTCTGAGCGAGACTGTTCAACCAAAAGAGCAACTAAAGCTATCATTTTTTCAAGGGCAGCTGGCCTGTATTTTTCTTCTGCCAAAGAGAGGATATCTTCTTCCTCCTCTTCCTCCTCCCCTTCTTCCTCTGACAATACTTCAACTTGAGGCTAGAGCAGAACAAAATACAATTTTAACATTATATTAGTTTATAATGCTCTACTGAGAGCATAGAACCTGATTTTTTTATATAACTACCCAGCATAGACAGCGGCAGGAGCATGTATCATGAAAAATAGCCACTCAAAGTCTAAACCTAACTTTAAAGTCTAAACCACATTCAGGACAATTTTAGAATAGGCAGAAATGTAAAGAGCAATAATTCTCCATTCTGTAATTATTTACCTTACTTAATAGATAAATCCCCTACTATTTTTTCTTATAGGCAAGCCCCTATGAAAATAAATCGGGATCAAACTTTATGCGTATGATAAAACAGTATTTTCTAGTTAATAAAACTACTGATTACACAAATTAAGGCATCCTTATCTGTAGTTGTCAAATAATCCAAACAGCAGGTATTTAAAAGAGATACTCATTTGAGCTTTGAAATGCAAGAGACTAAAAAAGATTTTATGATCTAACAAAGCAAAAGAAAAGCAGTCTGAACAAGGAGCCATATATGTTAGAGTTACCTAACTGTCCATATTCTGAAAAGCATTATACTATAGTGATTAATAGTTTAGACCAGGAGTTTGACCAAGGATGAAAGCCCAGCCCACTATGATCTAAAACAAGTCACTGTATTTTTCGGACTATAAGATGCCTCCCCCCACCCCCGCCCCCGCCCATTTGGAAGGAATACTGGTTGTTAATGCTGCTGCTGAGTTCTGTTTACATTTACATTGGTGAAATATTATGTTATCAAATATTTTGCCACATTTTTTGCTTTAAAAAATTTTCCCCCTATTTTCCTCCTCTAAAACCTAGGCACGTCTTGTGGTCCGAAAAATACAGGTAATGTCCTTATGCCTTAATTTCATCAAATGGAAATAACAAAAGTACTTACACCTCTCTTAGGGTTGCAAAAAGGATTAAACTCACAGCAAACAGTACCATAGCTCTTGCCTGAATGAAGCTTATCTAACACATGTATATTCTCCCTGACATATATTATGGCTTTCAGGAGCTTAGGAACACTTGAGAGCACTTAGTGTTATTCTAAGTGCAAACAGAGCATTCAATCCAATGTGGTCATTACCAAGAAAACAAAATTCACGTGATGCTTTAATATATAAATAGACACGCTACTTAAATTTTTGGAAGACTCTGACAAACTCAATAGCAAAGGGCTTAAAAATTATGGGCAACAAAAATGTTCACCAAAACAACCTGCTAATGATAGAATCTGAAAGCATTTGGTGGCCATTTTCACCTAAATTTATTTGATTTCTTCCAGGGCCTTACAGTGAAATTTATTACTTAATTGTTTCTTCTCTTGCTATATTCATTAAAAGTATCAATAAGCTTACAGCCTTAAAATTATTTAATATCAGTGCCACAAGAGATTTTAAAGGGTTCTAATATCTAATGACTTTCTATGATACAAATTTATAAACATGGCCTCTAAATCCCTAAAATAAGAGAATTGTACTTACATTTTCAGGCCCTTTGGTTCCCATGTAAAAATGTACCATTGTAGATATGGCTTGCAATGAAAGCAAAAACTGGCTCTAAAAATAAAAATATTGATTTAAAAATAATATAAAAACAAATTTTAAATACTGAAAATAGGTACATAATATCAGAAACAAACAAGACGCAGCCTCACCTCTTCTTCACCCATTTTGGCAAATTCATAAAGAAAGGCAAAATATTCCGTAAGATGTTTACTGTGAGGTTTTACACCATGTTCCATAATTAATAACAGAGTTCTCACAAATCGAGTGACACATGAACGACCACCAATATCTTCTACTGAGGCATCCATATCATCTGACCTGAAAACACAATTTAATGTATCTTAAATAAAGCATGAAGTCTGGAGGAGATAGATACTCCAGGAGAACTGTTTTGAAAACCTGAATTTCTTTCTTTCATTTTTGTAATAATAAGTACAATTAACAACAATAGAAGTAGTTGAATTCTAGTAATTGTGTCTGGCTAAATCAATTCAAACAAAAGACAGAGTCATTTGTACAGGATTTTAAAAATGCACTTAATACAAAATAAAACAAAAAGTGAAAACTTTTTAACTTTAATACAAACCTTCTTGGTTTGTATTGTAACAGAGTATTTTCATTTATTTAATTTTTTTATTGTTGTTCAAGTACAGTTTTCTGCCTTTTCCCCTCACCTCAGCCCAAGAGCCCTGCCCTCCCCACCTCCCTCCTGTTTCCACCCACCCCTGTTATTGTCCATGTGTCCTTTATATTTGTTCCTGCAAACCCTTCACCCTTTTCCCCTGAAATTCCCTCGTCTCTCCGCTCTGGTCACTGGCAGCCTGTTCTCAATTTCAGTGTTTTTGGTTATATTTTGCTTGCTTGTTTGTTTTATTGATTAGGTTCCTAATAAAGGTGAGATAATATGGTATTTGTCTTTCACCGCCTGGCTTATTTTGCTTAGCATAATGCTTTTCAGTTCCATCCATGCTTATAACAGATTATTTTTAAATAAAAGAACTTAAATATTTCATTGTGGATATTTAAAAATACTTTGGCCCTGACTGGCATGGCTCAGTTGGGCATCACCCCCCAAAGCAAAAGGTTGTCTGTTTCTTTCCCACTCAGGGCACATGCCTGGGTTTCGGGTTTGGTCCCAAGTTACAGGGCATGAGAGAGGCAACCGATGGATGTTTTTCTCCCTCTCTTTCTCCCTCACTTCCTCTCACTCTAAAAGTAAATAAATTAAAAACATATTTTTTAGGCAGATCATTAAAAAGCTTAAAAATAAAATGTTCAAGAGATAACTTCTTACCCATCCTCCATTCCTGGCTGTAGGTAGAGATGAGCGTGCACAGGTCTAAGTCTTTGAATCACGTGGATACACAAACGCTGAAACATCTGTAAATGAAAAGATTCAACAAACCAAGAGCCACTCACATCAGATACTAAAAAAATTAACATGATTCAAAAATTTCTCTGCCATCCATTTACATTTTGCCCACAGATTAAATCTTTTGACAATCTAAAGCTTTCGTGGAGTCTCGACCACAGACTGAACATATAAGACAAAGTTAGCCTGAAAAACAATATTCAGTTTTATAGTAGGGAAAATCAAAAACAAACAATACATTTCAGGAATAGAGACTACAAAAAACAAAGCTTCATAAGATTCTCTTAACTAGTGGAGAGTCTCTAAATAAGATGTGTAAATGGCCAATAAGCACATGAAAACATGCTTAATATTAATTATTAGGGGAATACAAACCAGAACCAAAATGAGATACTACTTCATACTCATGAGAATGGCTAAAATAAAAGACAGTAAAAAAATGTTAAAGAAGGTGTAGTGAGACTGGAACCCTCATAGATTGCTGGTGGGAATATAAGATGATATAGAACCTATGAAAAACAGTTTGATAGTTCCCAAAATTGTTAAACATAAAAGTGACAATATGACCCAGGTATTCTACTCCTGGATACATATCAAAATAAAATTGAAAACCTATGTCCACAGAAGTATTTGAACACAAATGCTCATTGCACCATTATTCAAAATAGCCAAAAAGTGGAAACATCCCAAATGTTCTTCAATTGCTAAATGAATAAACAAAATTTGGAATATCCATTTAATGGAATGATATTTGGCAATGAAAAGAAATGAAGTATAGGTACATGATACAACATGGATAAATCTTGAAAACATTGTTAAATCAAAGAAGTCAGTCACGAAAGACCACATACTATATGTTTCCATTTATACGAAGTGGTCAGAATAAGCAAATCTACAGAAAGATAAAGTAGATTAGTGGTTGCCAGTGGCTGGTGAGAAGAGACAGGATAAAATGGGGAGTGACTGCTAATAGGTATGGGCTTCTTTTTGGAATGTTATAAAATCAGATAGATAATGGTTGTAACAAGATTGGAAACCTATCAAAAACCACTAAATTTTATACTTGGAAAGGTCTGGGTGAATTTCATAATATAAAAACTATATCTCAATAACTGAAATGTGACATATTTCAGATAAAACTTTCAGGTTTGTGTCATAAATGAACATAAAGTAGTATTAAGATTTTCCTTGTCTAATTTTCCAGTTAGCAAAACAAATATGCATGTGACAGCTCAGAACTTGTCACAGAAATGATTTATAAACTGTTCATTTCATTCCCCATGGTTAGAATATCTAAGGATCTGAAAAAGAATCAGTACAACTCATAAAGCAGACAGTAGGATCTGAGAGAAAAAGTGGCTTATAGCTATCTTCCTATCACCAGGACATGTAAATGATTTAAATCACTTGATTGAAATAACATCTAATTTGCTTAAAAAAAAAAAAAAAAAAAGGCTGGTGAAAACAATAGAAAAATGACTTTTATGCTAAGAGGCTGATCTTTCCAAATTACTATAAAAGGTGGGTTAAGACATAGTCTCAGGCAATTTTAGAATTAACTGAAAGCCATTTCTTTTTCAAATAAATTTTTTCTTACCTGTCTCACAATTTGATTAGGGCACTTAATTAATATCTGCATTGGCCACCAGTCATCATCAGCCATTCGGTCCAAAAACCACTGTAAAAAATCAGTGTGATTTTTAACATTTAACCAATGCTTGTTGGGATAAAAATCACATAAAGATTTTACTTCTCATTAATGTTTCAGTTATTTGAAGTTCTAACCAAAAAAGATTTTTCAATTGTTAGTCTAAAATCTAAAATGCCTGAAGTCATAATCAGGATTACCTTATTACAGAATACCTCAGATGCACAACCTGCATGATGGCAACATTCAGTCCTTATAATAAAATGAATACTGTTTTTCTCTTAGTCCGCATAAATGTCATACTGGAGAATCTTTTGTTTCTATTGTCATGATCAGAGTATGATTCATTTTTTTATGTTTAAAAACAAATTATGTTCTCTTGATAACAAAAAACATGCTTCATTACCTAAGCTAAGAACAATTTCCCACTGATTTCAACATATTAAGCACATATTTAGCTCTTCTATTGAATTGTACTGCCATATATACATATGCACAATTAATAAAAACTGTAGAAACTTTTAACTCCTTGACAGAGTTCCAGAAGCAAATCTTTAGTTAAAAAACTGAAGTAAAAAATTTATTAAAAAATCAAAACAAAATAAAATATGACCTAATCAATCAACCCTCCAGATCTATGAAACAGCTTAAAAATCATAAAGTGGAAGGGGAATAGAGAAACATGTTAGATACCACCAAGAGGATGCAATCAGTCAAAGCCAGCCATGTGGAAAACCCTACACAAATAATGACAAAGTGGCAAGGAGGAAAAAAAAGGAACTTAATAGATAAAAGAAGATTTAAGAAACAAAAGCAAATGTGGACCTTATTTGTAATATTCATTTAAACACATCACTGAAAAGCACACTGTTTTAGACAATTAAAGAAAACTGAACATGGAATGGGTACTGGATATAAAAGAACTGGTTCTAATTTTACTAGGAGTGAACAGAATCATGTTACATATGTATTTTTATTTTTAAAGTTCTTGTCTATTAGAGATACATACTGAGCATTTATGGATGTATGATATGGTATCTGTGTTTGCTTTGAGATACTTTAGCTGAAAAAAGGTGGGGGGCAGAAATATATGAAAAAAAAAAAGAATGTCACCTTTTGATGAAATTGGGCGATAGGTACATACATCTCTATTTTTGTGCATGTTTTGAAATGTTCATTATTAAGTTTTGAAAAATTAAACATTTGTGCTTGAAATTTGTAATAAACAGATTCTCCAATTTCATCACTACAAACCATAATTAGATGACCTTCTATATAAGATAAAATGTTCAACTAATTTCATCTCTATTGCGTACTATGCTGCTATCTCCCACCTCTTAAAAGTTTTGTAAGCAAATCAAAAATTATAAATAATATTAAGATGGTAATATGGTTAAGTGATCATTATCTGTGTGTAATTATCTTTACGGATGTCTCTGATTATGCAATATGGGAACAGACAATATTGAACATAAACTGATCTACTGGGACACATGTATATTTTTCTCAGAGTGGGAGGGGAGATAAACATTTTCAGTATTCTGTTAACATTCAAGAGTAGTTACGAAATATCTAGTAGTCTTTGAATTTTCTATACTTTTTCCTTCTAATACATGGTGAGGGGAACCAAACGATTTTTAAATAACTTAAAAATCAATTATTTAAGCAGTATAATAGATGTGACACATAAACTATAATCTTCTCTCAGCTATCAAGTGTTTTAGGAATAACTCAAACTGGGCTCCCAGCTTATGCTTTGACAGATAAAACAATTTTGCCATGGCATCTAAGTTAAGAAAACATAACAAAAAAGTGAATTATTCAACTCACCTCACAAGCTGCTTGACTATTATTAAACTGTTTGGTCAACAATTCAATCCACTGAAGCATTGTGGGCTAAATAAAGAAGAAGAAGAAGGAGAAGAAGAAGTTAAGACATAAGGACTTCTCAGCTAAAGACAATAAAAACCAAAAGATATCAAGTCACAAAAATGCACAAAATAAAATGCATACCTTTTCTTTTGAATGAATGAATGTCTCTAGAACAAAGGAAGTGCTTAACTATAAGAAAAGATAAAATTAAGCAAAAAATAATTATTTTAAAGTAGTCAATTTTGAAAAAATTATCAAAGGCTTATATATTTATTACCTTTGCAGTCATTAGGGATACAGCTTTAGGATCTGGTAATGTACTGGGAATACAACTACACAACTGCCACATAAACCTGGAATTTAAAAATAGCAAGTTGAAATTCTTTTTAGAGAATAACTGAAATGTGTAACAAAAAAGGTAAATGGGGGATAATGGTGACAGAAGGGGATTTGACTTTGGGTAGTAAGCACACAATATATTATACTGATGATAGATTATGGAAAAGTACACCTGAATCCTATATAATTATATTAACTAATGTCACCCCAATAAATCAATAAAACTTTAAAAAATCTATTATAAAATTTACCATACTTACCCAAAATATGTATGTTCAAAAATATTTTTGTCTTGAAGAAACTGCATGTTATCATGCCAAATCCACTGAAGAAAAAAAAATGTTAACATCAGATACCAGAAACCATTTGCTTCATTACATTTTACCAATATTTTAGAAACAAAGCTCCAAAAATATACAAACTTAAATTCATGTTGATTTTCTTCCAGACATATGGAACATGGGAGTACTATAAGATATTAATCCTGCTCCAATTTATTATTATATATCTGGATACCTCAAGTGATTATAGTCTTTAAGAAATGTATTTATAAAATAAAAACTCTGAAATCCCATGTGTTTGAAGAACAAATATATAAATGAATAAAACTATGTTATATTACGTATTGATAAGAATAGGTTATGAGAGAAAGTATGTTTAAAAACTGGCAAAATAAAAAAATTTAATGCAGGTGGCAGACCTATATGTGAGGTGATTTCCCTGTTTACTCTATAAAAATCATGAAAAATAATTATTTCTGACATTAGTCCTATACCACTGCTTTGCTGTTTTTAGTTTGTATGTTCCTTCATCAGGTTTTATAATCGCATCTATTAGAACGCCTGCTCTACATTATATTTAGAAAATCATAACCAGTCATTAAATGGCCCTGCTTCAGAGTTGTTGGTCCTCTAGCATTTCCAGGCATACAGCTTTCTATAAAGCTGTAGCCACAGGGGGAGTTTGACAGCACTCACCTATCCCAATCAAGTGCCTTTTCACAGCAATTGAGCCCTCTTCCAAGTTTCTTCCTTTAGTTAGGAACTGTCTCCTTTCTGCTACAAGACCTGAAACTTTGCTTTGGCCACCATTATCTGCTTTGGACCTAAAGCCTGGTAGTCCCATGATTTTCATCAGACTTACTGCATTTAATTTTGTTCCATTTCTATTCTACAGAAATATTCATCTTGTTTTTTGATTGTCCTTTTTGCATTGTATCAATAAAATGTATGTGGAGCCAACTAGGTATGTGTGTCTCAGTGTGAAACTACTGCATGACATTGATACAAAAGAACTTTCTTAAGTGTTTTCTATATACCCATCCAACTTCATCTTGGATCATTCTTTCTTGCACTTATTTATCACCACAGCCACAGAGGTCACCTTTCAGCCCCTAAAACATGCCAATTAGCTCTATCCTTCCCTCAGGAAACTATACAGAATGTTCTCTTTGTCTGAAGTACTTTTCACATGATTAACTTCTCACTAACTTTCAAGTCAAACTTGAAGGACACATTTCCTGATCACCTCCCCCGGCATTCCCAATTCAACTACACTTTTTGTGTACTCTCCTTGTTTTATCCATAATTGTCACTACTATTTATAATGTCTGTTTACTTATCTTATGGTTCTATAATTTCCTATTTGCCTTCTGGGGGAGTCTGCTACTAGCTATATTTTAACTGAACAAATCTAAAGGTCCAGATTCCAGTTAATATCTAAAATCTATATTAATGTTAAGTAACAGTAATATTTTTACTTAAATTTTTGGTAAAATGTATGTGCAGGTAAACATTTTAAATTAACAATCTGAAACTATGATAGAGAAAAATGGTTGGTTTAGGCCTATAATTAAGAATATTCTAACACAATTCAGTTTGTTTTTCTTGTCATTACTTCATTATTACAAATATGCAAAGGTCTGGGATTCCCTTTTGTCAACGTACCTAAATCAGTGATTTTCAAAGAATAGTTCAGAGAGCTATGGGTTTCCCTATGACATTTTCAGGGTATCCGTAAGGTCAGAACAATTTTTTACTCATTCTCCCCTAAGCATACAATAAAGTTTTTACAGAGGTTAAATGATGAGACCACAATAAACCAAATACAGAACCTCTTATGAGATACAAATGGTCTTGTATTAAATCAGATATTAAAGAGATTTGCAAAAATGTAAAACAGGGGCACTTTTCTCACTGAATGGTATTGTTCAAGAAACATTTTTCCACATGATTAATCAGCTTGTCCTAATTCCATCAACCACTTTACTTTTCTTAATTTTTCTTCAATATTACTAATAATTTTTCCACTTACTTTAATCTCCTTAAATTTTTATTACCATGCTATGTACTTTTGTTATTTTTAAATGAATACAAATTTTAAAAATTTATTGTAATTTCTAATACGGTAAATATTGCTATAACCACATCAAAACTACTATTTAAAAAATTCTAAAGCTGCTAATAATTTTTTAAGAATATAAGGCGGTTCAGAACCACTGATGTAAATGAACAATATACATCACTAAGCTTTTATTTTAAATTTCATTTTTATTTCACAATGGGCTGTCATTAAATACTACTGAGTTAAAAAAATTGACTATTGAGTCCTCATATAGAACAAAGTCTACATTTATCCGAATATCTTGGGGGCATAAAGTCTTACACATCATTGTGATTTTAATCTATTCAATTTTAATTGTGATGATGGTTGAAATTATTATATAAATAGGTGAGTTTAATAACCTAAAATGTAGTGAAGCATCTAATTTTTCTGGTAAATCCAATTCAAGGGGTTAAAGAAGACAATATTCTTAGCTTTTTATCAGTAATATGTGTAGGCAAGATACCAGTTTTTAATACATATTAAGTTCGGGGGGAACAAAATCCACTCAGTTTTAATGCTTGACCACACAGTGCAAGTATCAACACATCAATTAGATAGTAAAAACTAAACTAAACTGCCTAGATGGAAGAATATTTTTTCAGGTATAACCTTCTTGAGATTTACTTTTTGTACTTTTGGCTGACTGAGTTTACAATACTGACACAACAAACACTCAGTAATGACGGCTTTTTATAAATCTTTGTTGTCCTAGCCTGTTCTTATATCATAGTACATTACTTGCAAAAATACTTAAACATGCTTTCAAACTGTTGCTAAAGTTAGATTAATTTATACCTCTAGTAATTCTGATGAAACATCAAATTTGTATTCTTTTCCATTTTCTTCCTCTGGTTCCATGCGTTTGTAAAACAGCATATATGCACTGTGTGTCTTTAAGAAGAAAAAAAAGTATATTTTCACTTTGACAAAATATAACTACAAAAGTAGGCAACATGGAAAAAAGAAAATAGTATAAAATTGTATATGAAAGAAACAGTTACCTTTTCAAAAGAGAAATCCATAAATTTATCTGTAACAGAATCGTAGGTCTTGGTCTGTTTTAAAAAATAAGTTTCCTTCTTTAGAAAATGGGTATACTCAGTTATATTTTCATATAAAATATATCAAAAAACTACTGAATACTATATAGTAACTTTGTAAATAGTTTTCAAATAGCATTACTTTCATAAAAACATTGACAGAACTTTTTGACTAAGCATACTAAAAAAAAAGAAGATTCACAATACATTTGAAGGTACTTTATCATAATATGTATGAAGAATAAGGGAAGAAAATGGACTTGTAATTTAAAAAACTATCTTTTAAGAGAAGAGCTTTTTGCAAAGTTTACTTTTATTTACTTTTTGGGGTTTTTTTTTTTTTGAGGAAACGTCCTAGGAATAACGTCTAGAGATGCAATCAGTTTAGTGGTGGCTTCAGTGGTAACTCATTATTTACTTCCTTTTCCTACCCATTTCCAAAGTGGTAGCAATTTTCCTACTTCTTCTTTTCTCTTCAGAATAGTACATAAGAACACCAAAGAGCAACAACAACAAAAAAAAAACGCCCTTTACTAAGGTCCAAAATGAGAACAGTTATTTCATAACCAACATGGCTATTAAAATGAAAACCGGTCTATCTGGGCTGATCTGTGAAATGGAAAGACTATTAAAAACATGACTTATAAGAATCAACAGGGTATTAAAAATTTTTTTGGAGAATTGGTATTAGGATAAAATGCCTATGAAGAGTGAAATTATAATACTAATTCAACCTATCTTTTCTTACATTTTACTTCTAATTATGTAACAAACAAATTATTCTTTTTCTACTTTCTCATTTGTAATAACCAGGTTGCTGCTGCTTTACAAAAGGCACTAAACGAATAATTCTTTAAAGTTAGCTTAGTCCAACCTCCTTGTTAAAAAGTGTTCATATTAAGACTATACAGAGTAATTTCTTTTGGCTCTAATCCCAAAGCATTCAAGAAAACAACTTATTCAATTATAATGTCTCATGGCAATGTAATTCAATTCCTATACTATTATTTAATTTTCAAGTCTTAAATTTCTTAATCAGTTGAAGGCAAAAATAGTAACTGTTAAAATATTTCCCACTATCACATACTCTAAACATACTGCACTTCCCATAAATGCCAGCTGAATAAAATTTAGATTTAATTATAATGATTAAAAAAAAGTTAAGTGAGCCCTGGCTAGTGTGGCTCAGTGGACTGAGCACTAGCCTGCAAACCAAAGGGTTGCTGGTTTGATTCCCAGTCAGGGCATGTCCCCAGGTTGCGGGCCGGGACTCAATGGGGGGCATGCAGGAGGCAACCACACACAGATGTTTCTCTCCCTTTCTTTCTCCCTCCCTTTCCTTCTGTCTAAAAATGAATAAAATCTTTAAAAAAAAGCAATTCTGCTATTGGATTTTATGACACTGCAAAGCAATTTGAAAGATCATAAACCATTTATAATTTCTGAATACAACTTACTGTCATCTCTCCACCAAAACATTCAGAGGCAAGTTGAGCAGAATCAAAAGGTTTTACCTCAGCATCATTAAAAAGATACCTAAAACAGAGTACACAGTGTTAATAAAGTATATATATGCACACTAATATCTCTGTATTTTGCCTATTTTAAAAGTATTTAAATTACATACTGATATAAATAATTATCAACTATAATTAATATAAGGTAAATTCTAACTAAGCTCTTATTTTGACAACTCTAATCCACTAGAAATTGGGAATATAATTTTATAACATAGTCATAACCACCCTAAAATTTGAGATCCATTTATAACCCAGAACAAGAATTCATAAAAAACAATTGAAAGTATGCATTAAATAGAACATGTAAAACTACTGAACAGATAAAAAGGGGATGAAACAACTTCTAAAGATAAAGATGCCATTTAAAAATTTATGATCATGATCAAAAAAGATTTAAAACATATTTATGGAAATATTCAAAAGGACAAAAAAGTTAAAGATATCATGGACATGATGGCTTAAAAAGAAACAGCTGAACAAAACTATGCTAACTGTAGATCAATGTACTCATGTAAATGTTCAAAGCAATACCCCCAACACTAAGAACACTGCCCAGCACAGATATAGTCTGTTTGTACACAAGATTCTACCTAACCACAACATCTGAAGACCAAAAAAAGTTATGTAAAAATTGATTTAATGACTTCTAACCATTAACTTGATGAAAGATGCGAAAAAAGAATGTGTGTGTCAAAGGGTAAAGTTAAGGTAAAGAGAATGAAGGATGAAGGGGAACTTCCTATTAGAATATATATGGACTTTGTGGCCACCCTATAGAAGGCATTCAGTAAATGATAGCTTTTGAATGAGTGCACACAGGTAAGATCTTGAAGGTACAATATTTTCTATGAATATAAAGTTGTGTGTAAAATTTTGTGTGTCATTTTTCTCAGGAAAGCATTCATCAAATTTTCAGAAGAGTCTGGTGATCCATAAAGTTTAAGAATAATAAGTGATTTTTGAAAGTCACTTTCATTTAAAAATTCCATCTAACCCCTTTCTAAATTTATAGAAAGTTTTTAGAAAACTAAAATCAGAAAACAAAATCTAAAGAGAAAACTATTATAAACTTCTATTTAAAGAAAAGATTTTTAAAAATTCCAATGAAATATTTAAAACTCACCATTTATTGTTTTTGTAGGCATGTGGATTGACTATATCTCTGATGAAGCTATAATAGTGCCCACCATCTGCTGTTCCTGTGTGAACAGTCACTCCTATCAAGTCATACTCATAGCTCTCTGTGTCTTTTGAATGATCACTGACTTCCTTAAAACCTGAAATGATTTACATAAAATAATGGCAATAATTTTGAAAACTGCACAGTAACATCTTAGAATCACTTTATATAACATACTTTATGTACAGAAATATGTACGAATACTTTACAAAACAACTATATTTACTAGTGACTCACCATCCATAGCCTAAAATTTTAAGAAACATTTATACGAATCATTGGAACAACCATGTGTTAGTACATAACTATGGACAACCTCCATGTGATATATAAATACAAACTATGTTCCTTTTGTTTAATCTGGCTGTTTCTTTTAAAATAGATAAATATGAATGAAGCATTTTGTACTACCTTTATTAGGAGCAAACACAAAATATAAAAGGGCATTAACATATTTAGGTCTTTTTGTCTCATGTTAAGGAAAATGGGGGCACAGTACTGATAGTATGTTTCCAACTATCAGTTAATAGGAAGCACTCTATATTAGAAGCTTTATGTAGACAGAAATGAAAATAAAAAATATACTTCCTGCCCATAAAGATTTAAACTTGAAAGATATTAAATACACTAAGGAAAAAAACCTTCAGAATGGTTTAAGTTTAAAGAAGATATATGATTTATGATCTGTATTCCTGGCATCACATAGAAAGGAAAAAGTACAGTAGGCCCTCCATATCCATAAGGTTCACATTTGTGGATTTAATCCAAGGCAGACAGAAAACAGTATTTTGTATACAGTTAGGATTCTGCAGTTAGGAATCTGCAGATGTCAAAGGCCAAATGTATGCATTGTTCTACACTATTTATATATGGGACTTGAGTTATCTGTGGATTTATCTACAGGGGCCCTGGAACCAATTCTCTGAGATACCTAGTGACAACTGTAAAATCAGAGCAAGTGAGAGCAGATTTGACTGACTTGTGTGCACAGTCTAAACTAGAAAATGAAGTGGTAATTAGGTGGAGAGGAAGAAATGACTGACAGTGTCAAAGCAGTGGCTGAGGAGTTGGATGTGCTAGGGTCTGACTCTAAATGCATCCCCTGTGGCCTAACAAATTCCTTTATGTTAATATAAGTTTCTGCTACTTCCATCCATGAAGCATTATGAAAAAATACCATGAAGCACAGTTCCTGTGCAGTCTTGCTATAATTTTATAAAGGGTTTGAAAAAAATCCTAAAAAGTAAGCAGCATGTATATAATGTCCACTTCTTAATTTCACCTGTATTTTTAAACTTATCATCCCTATTGGCTCATTTTCTGCAACTTCTAAACTTACTGAAATTAAACTTTAAAAATTACCTCCCATAACTCCATGTTCCTTAAAGAATATGTTCTCTTGAAAGATTACCCTGCACTCGTTGTTCACACCTCTTGCATCTCTCATTTAAAGAGCATAAAACTTTTATTGAATGCTCAGTGAAGGCCAGACAATAGAGTATAAAGATTGAAACATCGTTCTTTTCCCTAAATCTTATGGCAGCTTCTGCAAACCTTAAATTTTAAATCAGCAGAACTTTTTATAGAAAGAAAAGTTTCCAGGAACCTTCCTATGTAAAATGGAACTTCTCTGGCTAAAGAAAAAATGGAAAAGGCAAGCACTGGATTTGTTCTGCTTTCTTCTCCCATCCATTTCCATTCCTCACTCTGGGATCCTTAAGGCACATACACAGATGTTTGAAAATCACTGGTCTTATGAAAGTAACAACTATTTGGAGGTCACTACTTATGAACGAAGGGCCTTATCTAACTCAGTGCAATCTTCCTTCCTATTTCAACACCCAAATGAAACTGCTCTACATAAAGATAACCAAAAATCTTCTACATGATACATTATGTTCCATTGTGTTCTTAATAAAACTGTTCCTTTTCTTTAGCATTCAACCATTCTGACCACATTTCCTCTTTCTTGAGGTCTTGAAATAACGACCCCCTTATTCACCTGGCTGATTCTTCCAGAAACCCAAGTCATTATTGACTTTTCCTCCTCACTCTAGTAAGAGACTGACTAAAATGTAAGCTTCAAAGAAACAGATACCTTCATTCTTTGTTGTCACTATATTCCCATTACTAAAAGAATACCAAATTACATAGGAGGTGGATGTTCAACAACTTTGTTGGATTTGTTTATTCATTCAATCAACAAGTCCTGTTAACTGTAGCTCCATCCACTTCTCAAACCTTACCGTATGCTTTCTCATCTAAGTTACCATCTCTGTAGTTTACCAGAATGGCCTCCCCACATCCCTTTCATCATCCTCGAATCCATTTTGATTGCTGTAGTCAGATTAACCTTTTCCAGATCCCACCTGGTTCCCATTTCAGTTCCCTGCTCAAAATCTTCCAGTGGTTTCCACACTGAATAAAGATCAAAATTATTAACATGACCTACAAAAAAAATTATCAGGCCACTGTCTTCTGCCCATTTTATGAACCCCACTCCCACCCATTAAAGAGCTTATCCATTCCTTTCAATCTAGCTCATACTCAAGCTCTGCTTCAATGTCACCTTCTCATAAAAGCCCTCGCTAATTCCCCTGGAACTGAAATACATTTACTGTCCTATTTGACAACACATTCATGTTTGTAATTTCTTGTTCAATATGAGACTTGCCCAGTAGACTTAAGTTCTACAAGGGCAGGAACCACTACATTTTCTCCAATGCCTAGGAGAGTGCCTAGAACATAGTCCTAGTAGATAATTACGTATTTACTTGCTAACTGACTGAACGTGCCATACTGTCTTTAAAAACATTCTTCTAACAGTCAATTTAATTTTGTTAGGTGCATATTGATTACAACTTTATGACTATCTAGTTATAGAGACTTACAATAAGAGAAAAGAGATGGAAAATTACCTTCTTTTCTGTCACTCTTTCCCATAAGAAAATCTTCTGTATACGGTGTCATATCCAAACGTAATGGAAAGGAAAAGTGTGTGTTCACTTTCTCTTTCATCATTGTGACCATATTAAATGTATACCTCATAGTATTAAAACTCAGAATGCGAGGCAATTTCTTAAAACACGCCCTGAAGGACAGAAAAAAAAATAATAACTTTTGTTAAAAATTGTCTTTCAAAAATACTTCAAGAGGGGGACATGTGTATCCCCTTGTTAAAACATTTTTCATTCTGAAAAAGCTTTCCTTTGTCTACATAAATTACAGCAGACTGTGGTAAATGCCATGATGTAGATATGTAAAGGGGCTATGGAAGCTCAAAGAGCCGCAGAAAAGAGCCACACCTACTTCAAAGGCAAAGGGGTCTTTGGTTCCCTTTCTTACCTACCTTACATGACAAAGGTTGAAGTATTTATTTTGCATAGTCTCTCTGCATCATTTATTATTTATGTGACTCTAAAAAAGTGACTTACCCTGAGCTTAATTCCTGATTTGTAAAATGGAGAGTAAGTGTCTACTCCCTACAACTTTAATAGAACACTGTCTGGCAAATATCATTCAATATGTGATGCCTGGTATTACAATAATCAGAACAGCAGCAACAAGTCAACTGGTTACCTAAATCTTATGGCTGACATATTGCTACTTCAAGTTTAAAAAACCAAAAATGCAGTTTAAATAAAATATACATATAAAAAATAGGATTCATGAAAACTAGGAATTTCAGGGAATACTTCACTGTACACACAGAATTCAAAAGAGAATTTCTTTAAAGCAAGAGCTCAGTTTTTTTTCCCCCTTCAAGTTATTTAGGAAGATGAAGGCAGGGAAAGGATGTCATAAGCAAAGGGAATGAGAAGTCTAAAAAGTCATCACTACTAATTATTTGGGACTAGCAAAAGGAGTCAAATGATGAAGGGTCTTATATGTAATGTTAGAGTATTTGTCAGAACTTTATCCTAAAGCTAAGCATCACTGAAGGACTTGTGGTTGCAGTGAACCATGTGTTGGGTCAGAGGATAAAATAAACATCTGAAAAGATGAGACTTTATGTTATAGACCTATTAAATCTATGAGACACACAAGTAGACAGTTGGAAGAGCACAGAATTCTGAATTAGATAATTTGGGAATCATTAGAATGTCAGCAAAGATCATTGTTACAGTGGTAGATAAAATTAGTGAGGAAAGAATAAATAAACTGAGAAAACCAGAGGTTTCAAGATAGAGCAGAATATGACCCTCAGCCCATTTCTGATGACCATTTGCCATGTTATTACAAGACATCTAAAAGTATAAAAGACTGAATAACACTTTTGCATGGGAGAGATGAATGACAGATTTACTCAACAAGTTTGTTTATTCCAACTAAAAAGAGATTCTCCAAAGAACATGACTCACTGTTTCAATTATCTTTTATTGACTCATTTTATTCCTCCACAGTAAAACACTTTTGACTGACAACATTCTGTGTGAGTCCTTAACTCTTACCCTAATCTAGTTCTTGTCAGATGAGTTTGTTTTCTTCCTGTAACTACCTGCACAAGTATACTTGCATTTTACTATGTCCACCTACACCTTTTCTCTTTTGCAACCAACTTGACATCTGGAAATTGAGAAAAAGAATACCTTTCCTTTCAACTGCATGTTTACCTGGAAAAAATCTTCAATTAAACAATTTGAAGCAATGGCTTTTCATTCTCTGCCTTAAAACATGCTCAGATCTATTTAATTTAGAAAACTGCTTAGCTCTGGCTGGTGTGGCTCAGTGGATTGAGTGCTGGCCAGAGAACCAAAGGGCCTCTGGTTAAATTCCCAGTCAGGGCACAAGCCTGGGTTGTGGACCAGGTCCCAAGTAGGGGGCATGAGAGAGGCAACCACACATTGATGTTTCTTTCAATCTCCTTCTCCCTCCCTTCCTATCTCTCTGGAAATGAATAAATAAAATCTTAGAAAAAGAAAAAGAAAAGCCCTGGCTGGTGTGTCTCAGTGGACTGAGTGCCAGCCTAGGAACCAAAGGACTGCTGGTTCAATTCCCAGGCAGGGCATAAGCCTGGGATGCAGGTCAGGTCCCTAGCAGTGGGTGTGTGTGAGAGGCAGCACACATTGATGTTTCTCTCCCTCTCTTTCTCCCTCCCTTCCCCTCTGTCTAAAAATAAATAAATAAAATCTTAGAAAAAGAAAGAAAACTCCTGTTTGATCCCAAAGTTCTTCTAGATTCTAACTTCTTCGCTGTTCTTCATTGTCAAACTTCTAAAATGAATGATCTACACTGGATTCCATATACCCTGATAACCCTGTTTTTATTGCTACAACCTGACAAAACACAGAGTAACTTTTTGAAACAGAACTCAATGCTTTTTACTCAGCTATCAGTTTTCTGCATATCTATAAATTGTATCAATTGAATACTTTCTTCTCCCTTTTCTGGGGTACAACCCTATTTTGATTTTCTTTCTTTCCTTGTTTTGATTCTGTCACCTTTTCCTCTGCATTTTCAGGCTGGCTTAAGTCTCAATCCTTTCAAATACTTATCTTCTTTCCCAGGAAGATGTCCTAATGCCATCAATCAATTATGCAGTTAGTCCCCAAATCTAAATATTAATCATTTGATGTTACTATATATTACCAATCTTGCTTTCTATTACTGGTCAGTGCAAATCCTCTACCTGAACCAGCAGGCTGGCCTAATCCTTGCACATACAAGGTCATTTCAATTGCTCTGCCTTTGTTCCTAGCAACTAACTGCCTAAGATGCTCTTTCAATCTAATTTCTATTTGTCATTCAATAGTCACCTGTAGAATTGAAACATCTTCACCCAAATACTCTGTCCTGAACTTATGGCTGGGCTCTTAAGAAAAAATCTCTCACTTTAGAGGTTGAGAGGAGGATATCTTTAGTTCATGAGTAGACTCTTTCTTGCTCTAGAAATACAGAGCAGAGAACTAAGCAATTAGGCAGATCTTGGTAAATATTTGATTAACTGAAAGGGGAAAAATATCTGAAATGTTTAAGGGTACTTTAAAGTATATTTCAGTAACTGAATGAAAAGCTACTAACATGAGAATAAGCTCCAAGCAGATAACCCTATCCTTAATCAGAGAATTTTAATTTATACAAAATTTGTGTTTTATTTCCAGTTGATGATTTATCAAAATGATAAACGTTATAGTTTTTAAAAATACCTTTTTTCAGCTCGTACTTTCTTCCCACAATGAGAACAAGTATACATGTTGTCACCTTCTAAAGTATCTTTAATAGTAACTTCATCAAGAGATTCCTGTGTATAAAACCACAGTTAAAGTTTCATGTTATTGTTTACAGTATGCAAAAATACAAAAGATAGTAATTTTAACTTGAACAGAATACACAGAAGAAAACAAAGTTTAAAAAAGTGAATTCTTAGCCCTGGCTGGCGTAGCTCAGTGGATTGAGCACGGGCTGTGAACCAAAGTGTCATAGGTTCGATTCCCAGTCAGGGTACATGCCTGGGTTGCAGGCCATGAGCCCCCAGCAACCACACATTGATGTGTTTCTCTCTCTCTCTCCTCCCTTCCCTCTCTAAAAAATAAATAAATAAAATCTTTAAAAAAATTAATTCTTAATTTCAGTAAAACATTCTTTCCCACTCATGACAAAATGCTGTAGGAATCTCACCAAATATTTCAAATGTGAGGTATTTAAATTTTGATTAGAAAAAAAATTGGCTCTGTGGTCTATATTTCTTATCTGAGTTGCACAGTATGAATAAAATAGATGAAAATATGAAAGTTAACTTCACAATGAAAGACAAATCTGCTATGTACAAACAGTTAATAGCAGGAAAAATTGTAAAAATATATACATTACTCACATAAATGTTCTTCATATCAGCCACCTGGCACCTCACAGTATAAAACTCTTCAGCAGTCTGACTAACATGTTCACAATCCTGGTCAATTGAGAGTCAAATATTAGTAATTCATTATGATAAGCTAAAATACACATTAAGATTTCCAAAAAGTAAAGAACATGTAGAACACTTACCAAAGACACAACATTGTTTGTAATTACACCTCCAAACAAACTTTTGACAGTATTTTTCTTTAAAAACAAACAAACAAATGTCAGTAATTAAAGTTGGGCAAATCTCTACAAATTTCAAAGAAGCTTCAATATTCTGGTACTAACCAGTTCTGGAGACATTTCTTCAATTTTGGTAATAAGGTCAGTAAAAAACTCTGTCATATCTTTCTGCTCGCCAGTATTCAGAGGCTGCTTATCCATGGTATATGTTTTACAAAAGGGTCTAGGATTATATGCTTTGCATTCACTCTCCTGTAGAGGCAAGATGAGGATGGGAGTAGGGGAAAGAATTACAAAATAATGAAACAAATCTAAGTCTCAAATAAAATTTTGAAAATTATCACAAGGTTCATGAATAAACATCAACACAACAACAAAACAGATAGTAAATCTATAAAGGTTTAAAATGCTGTTTTTTCCCATTTTTGTTTTATTTTTCATAGCAATTTGTTTATAGTCCTGGTGCCAGGAAATGCTTAAATTATTGAAAAGTAATTATTATTTATTCAAGTCTAGAAATTTCTAGAAAATATTTTGAGACTCAAAGGATGCAGATTTATATTGTGAAGCATAAAACACAAAATCTTTCCAGGGTGAATAAGTTTTACTTCAGACCGAACTTTTGTTTTATTAATTTAAAAGTTTTTATTCGCTTCTCAGCCTTTTGGCTAAGATCAAGTGTAGTTCTTACCAGTTTAAAAGTTTTAGCTCTTGACAGTTCAGATAGAATGTCCCAACTCTATTAAACAGAAATTAAAAGTGGAATCAAGGGATGACTAGTAAATCTTCTAATTTTGTTAAAAATCTCATTTACTGAGTCTTTATTGGAAGCTGAAAAATACATAAATAAATGATACAATCTCTGTCCCCATGATTCTGACAGGTAAGACAAGTGACTTTTAACACAACTGGTAGGTATGGCTGAGTTACAGTGACTTGGAGATACTTTATGGAATTCTTTGGTCTCTTAGATGAGATAATCATGTTCATTCTTGAAGGATGCCAGAAGGAAGAAAATGGAGAAGAATGCTGAAGAGTGCCACAGGCAGAAGCAGTAGCATATACAACTACACAAGTGATGAAACAAAGGGCTTCAAAAGGGTGATGGACTTCAAAGGGCTTGTATAGTTACTATGGAGTGAGGCTGAATTATGGGGAGTAATAATAAAGAAAGTTGAAGGGAAGAAGCAAAATCATGCAGGGTATGTGCCATGCTGATGAACCTGGATACTATTCTGTTCATAAAGAACCACTGAAGAGCTTTAAATAGGGGAATAATATCATAAGATTTTCTATTCTTTTAAAGATTTATTGCTTTTATAGTTTTTGAAGAATTAAGAAGAAAAAAGAAATCAGTCAGAAAACTCTAAGCCTAAGGGGGGGTATGTGACCCTGTCACAGGAAAGGAATTCTTCAAAGGACAGTAACAGGATATAAGTAACTGAGAAATAACTATTATGAATACCAGTAAGTGACAAATTCAATTTGAAAAATAAGCACACAGGACAAATACAAATGAACTCTATTCAATGTTTCCAGCTTTGATCAGAGAGCATATCTAATCAGTTTTTCATACACAATTCTCAAACATACCATTAAATATGTAAACATTTTTTGAAGCTCCAGAAGAGTGGTCTTGTGCTTCATATCTTCTGAATACTGAAAATCAAAAGAAAGCTTTCCATTAAAAGAAAGTATTACAATGTGCTTGCTTAACACTATTCATGTTTATTCTTTTAGCTGTGTATAGAAAAAAACAAAAACACACTCTATACTTTCTTTAGCAATTTTAACATTTAAAAATTGGAATATTTTGTTCATTATATAAGTATAGCCATCACTATTATGTAAAAAAAACCTTAAAAAATACATCTTAAAAAAGTTACTTTCTAGATCAATGCGGTTTTGGTGATTTTATGTTCCTTACATATTGGTGATTTTCTAACAACAGAAAACATCTAATGTGAGCAACAAAGTTGTTATCCACACATTTAAAAATACATTAGTAAGTCACATCTCACCCTCATCTAGTCATATCTTTTTCTAGAACAAATCCTTAACACAACAGAGGAATGCTGTCCAAGATCTTTAATAATCCTCTAAACATCCAAATATCATTCACAGATTCAGGAATCGGGCCTGACTCATTAACTAGAGATTTAATCCTGAACACTAGGTTTAAAGGAGAGTCCCCCATTCATGGCAAACACTAATTAGATATACTCATCTCAAATAGTAAAGTAAACCCATGAAGTATCATCCTCATTACAAATTACTACCTGTGGTAATTCTGAAGGTCTGACAGTCTCATGAAATAAGCCTCCCATATGCCAAAAGCATATACTAGTTATTTGTGTTAAGTGCAAGTAACATGGCTCTGTTGTTTAGGAGCTTATATTCAACTGAGGACATAAGGACACTGAATAGAACCAGAAACATGGAAACAGGGAACAGACTGACAGCAGCCAGAGGGGAGGGTGTGGGGGTTGATGGAGGAAAGAAGGTGAAGGGACTAGTCAAAGGACATGTATAAAGGACCCATGGACATGGGTTTGAATGTGGGAGTCGGTGTGGGTGGGGAAGGCTGGGTAGAGGAGGGCAAAGGGGGAAAAATGAGCACAACTGTATTAGAAAAACAAAAAATAAATTAAAAACTTGTATTTATTTCCACTGAAAATATGTTCATTGTATACATTGAGTGTGTATATTCCACAACTGTTTTCCTTTGAGAAATTATATTACAATGTTAGTAGTAATCTACTGAAATGTAAAAGTAATTAAAACATACATGGTATTAGCTAGTTATGTAACCAAATTTTATCATTTTTTAAATTCATAAATTACTTTCTCAGACAATATTTTAGTAAGTTTAAGAAATCTAAATTTATCCACGAAATATTAAATTTTGTTTTATAGTTTTAACTTTTAAAGTGAGAAAACTATACCTTAGCAGTGAAGACGGCCTGTCTTGCTTCAGGTATCATATAAAGTTGCTGTATAGTTGAAGCCAAGTAACAGGTAGCTCCAAGGTTAGTCAGACCAACAAATCTACATTCAGCACGGACATCCTCATGAGGCCAATAATCCCATTTATAAGGTGCATGGGCTGCTGAAAAAAGAGGGAGAAAAAGATGTCCCCCAACCCAACTATTAAACATAATGTATTGCTTTTATTAACCACTACTACCTCCATTACACATATAATTAATATACATAAAACATTAAATATGGTAATTTTTAAAAATTAGTAATAACACATAGTGTAACTAATTCATTCCCTAAAAATTCAAAGGACTCTCACAACTTTATTTTCCTTAGTATAGGGAACCTATCTGCGTGGTATGGCGAATGTAGCCCTGCCCCTGATTCGGAAAACCGGCAGGGAGTGAGTCGACACACAGGAACCGAGTCTGCAGATCTGTTTTCCTGTGAGGAATGGGGCCTGCATTGTACCTAGGCTGCTTTGAGGCTTGCTTTTTGCTAAAACTCCCTCACGCTGAATTGAGGTAGCAAATGTTTACTGCATATCTTTAAAGTAACTTCCTAAAATCTGTGCTAAACCTCCCAAATATGGAGTGTAACCAGTTCAACCACCTTTCCCCTTGTGTTTGCAAATATCCTTTTTCTTTGAAGTAATTAGCAACATTCTTTCCTTTGTTATCTGCAAAAAGTAACCACCTAAAGCAAACCATTGCAAAGTAAATGAGGACTATCCTTAATGTAATGTACCCACGAAAGCAATAAAAGCCTGTCCAGGCAGGGGTCCAGGCCCTCTTTCTCACTTAGAGAGTGGCCATGCTGTCCCTTTTTCTCCACAGGACTTCTGTAATCTGTGTGAATTTGTTCATTGCAGCCACAACACACAGGCCCTGCAGGCCAGAGTCCTTGTCACATTAGCACTAAATTATTTAACCAAAAAATGCTTAAGTACATCAGCTCTCTATAAAATGTCCTTCACACTGTGGTTTCTTAAAAAGAAAGTTTTTACTTTTTAACTTCAGTAACATCCTAACAACAATCATTTATAAACGTTAAAGTGTTTGAATGGTGAATTCTTTTTTAAACCATGCAATCCAAGAATCTCAGTCCTGTACACAAGATTTAGAAAGATTAAAGAAAAAGAAGACTGCTTACACTGCATGTGTTGTGCCATAACCCAGTTGTGTATTAGTCTGTAGTTCTCAACAGATCCCTTTACCATCTCTACTAACAAATCATAAGCAGCAGCTCTTGAAGAATGTGATTTGCACTTTGGCTGTTGTCTGTCTTTTAGGCTAGGCAACAAAAACAGGAGATTGAAGATATCTCTTAAAAATTCCTGGAAAACAGAGAAAAATCAAGTAATTATCTCAACTTGAATATTAATTATATTCCAAATATAATGAATAACTCAGCAGAATAAATTATATGACAATCTGTAATTTTCTAAAATGCTGTTTAAAAAGTTAAAGCTGCATCATATACAATCATATGAAAGTCTTCCCAAACTTCACTTCTCTAAGATAAAACAAAATGGGTGAAGATAAGGTTCACTCTTACCTCCCTCTTAACACCTAATATAGCTCATTCTGCAGATTCCCATCTACAATGCTATTACTTTATACATTGAGTGACTCAAGTTTTTGTTAAAGGACTCATTACTCCCTATCTTGACTGCCTCTGCCTTTACTTAAGTTTCTCCTTATTTTCTCTAGTAGTAGTAGTAGCAGCAGCAGCAGCAGCAGCAGTAGCAATTGTAGTAGCAGCCAAAGCAGCAATTTACTCATGGTGAAAACCTTAAGTGCCAGAGGATAATCAAAGGCCCCAAAACAAAAAAAGAACCCCCCAAAATTAAGAACCTTGTTTGGAGTCATAGAGCTGGTAGGTGCCAGAGTCAGGGTTTAAGACATCAAACTCTTAATTTCTATACTAGTGAAGATCAAACTGTGGTGCAGTGTTTTACCACGTAAAGTAACATTCCAGATGTACTTTTTCCTACATTTGATCTCCCTCAGAGTGAGTTACCTCCCCTACTTGTTCTTCTTTCATTTTCTTTGGTAAATTAGCAAAGAACAAATTATGACTCTCAGCCATCTCAAATACTACTATGGTACATTGCTCTGGGGTATAAAACCTCCTGGGTTGCTGCATAGAAAAGAGATAATGTGGTTAAGACTAAGACTCTGCTCTCCTTAGAAAGTCTGGATTGCAAGGTTGGCCCTTGGCTGTCTTTTGGAACTTGAATGGTAAATAGTAACCTTTTCTGATATAAAACTTTCCCTAATTGATAACAGTGGCTCACTTGGCTATTTGTGCTTGGTTTATGCTAAGTAACTGCTTTCTATTTGAGAGTCTGGAATTTCAGAGACTATGTCAATTATGCAGATACTATGTGTCTACACGACCCACTCCAATAAAAACCCTGGACTCCTAAGCTCAAGACAGCTTCCCCAGAAGGAAACACCACACATACACTGTTACACTCATTGCTGGGGGAATTAAGTACACTCTGTGTAACTCCATTGGAGAGAGGACTGTCATATGCATGTACTTGGTATTCACCAGGCTTAGCGCCATGGTTTTCTTTTGCAGCTTTCATTTTGTATCATTCTGCTATAATAAAGATTATCTATGAGTACAACTACATGCTGGGTCCTCTGATTCCTTCTAGTGAATCAGTAAGGCTTGGGTTGGTCTTAGAAACCTCTGACACAAGTGCCAAACAAAGGACACTTTGAAATATTTTCCCATTAATGACTTCGTGTCTTCCATGTCCTTAGTATCAAAGAAAGAACATAGTTCTAACTTTGGCTAAAAAATATAGAAAGTAAATAAGTTCTTACTTCATATGGTAGACTAATTAGTATCTTGTCTTAGAATTCAAAGGTGAGATGACTGTTTTGGACACAAAGTAATACATGTACATGAATCAGAAAATAAAATCGAGCTGACTCAAAAAGAAAGGGAACTGACTAGAAACTAGTTTAATAATGCATTATCTTTGCCAATGAGTCTAGATATAAAAATTCAGTGAGTTAAATAGCTATTACTCTAAAGTTTTGAAAAAAATGTATTTAAAGGCTATGATAAGCAGAAAGGATTTTGGGAATTCTGGACATGATGGCGGCATAGGCAGAAAAGCTTTACTTCCTCGCACAACCAAAAGAGGGATAACAACCAATTTAAAAACAAAGAACAGCCCTGGCTGGTGTAACTCAGTGGATTGAGCGAGGGCTACGAACCAAAGAGTCGCTGGTTCAATTCCCAGTCAGGGCACATACCTGGGTTGTGGGCCATATGAGAGGCAACCACACATTGATATTTCTCTCCCTTTCTTTCTCCTTCCTTTCCCCTCTCTCCAACAATAAATAAAGACCCCCCCCCCCCCAAAACAAGAACAACCAAAACCGTCAGAAAATCAAACTGCATGGAAGTCCAACAACCAAGGAGTTAAAGAAACATTCATCCACACCGGTAGAAGGGACAGAGAAGGGAAGCTGGAGCAGAGAGGACAGGTGGCAAGGCAAGGCAGACCACACAGGTGACCCCACATTCACACAAATAAGCTGGGAAGAACAATGCGGGAGCAAGACATATGGGGAAACCCAGGGTTTCAGTGTGGGAAACGGAACACTCAAAACTCCTAGTGTAAAAATCAGTGGGGACTGCAGCAGCAGGGGAAACTCCCAGTCTCACATGAGAGTCCACTGGAGAGGCCCACAGGGTCCTAAAATGTACACAAACCCACCCACCTGCGAAGCAGCACCCGAAAAGGTACAATCCAATTGAGGGAAGCAAGGGAAGTGATGGAAAGTGGGATCAGAGCCAAGCAAGTGGCATTGTTTCCTCACCGACCCCTCCCCCACAGACAACACAATGTGCCAAAGAAGGTTCCCCACTCTGGCAAATACCTAAGGCTCTACCCCTGACCATGTAACAGGTACGCTGAGACAAAGAAATATGGCCCAAATGAAAGAACAGATCAAAACTTCAAAGGAAGAACTAAGCAATGGAGATAGACAACCTATCTGATGTAGAGTTCAAAACACTGGTAATCAGGATGCTCACAGAACTGATTAAGTTCACTCTCAAAATGAAGGAAGAAATGAAGGCTACACAAAATGAAATAAAGGGAAATATAGGGAACCAACAGTAACGGTTAGGAAACCGGGGCTCAAATTCAGCGATTTGAAACAAAAGGAAGAAATAAACATTCAACCGGAACAGAACGAAAAAACGAGAATTCAAAAAAATGAGGAGAGGCTGAGGAACTTGAGACAACTTCAAACACTCCAACATCCGAATCACAGGGGTGCCAGAAGAAGAGGAACAGAAGAAATTGAAATCTTACTTGAAAAAATAATGAAGGAAAACTTCCCCAATCTAGTGAAGGAAATAGACTTTCAGGAAGTCCAGGAATTCCAAAGAAGTTGGACCCAAGGAGGAACACATCAAGACACATTATAATCAAGTTACCCAAGATGAAAGAAAGGAGAGAATCTTAAAAGCAGCAAGAGAAAAGGAGACAGTTACCTACAAATGAGTTCCCATAAGACTACGAGCTGATGTCTCAAAAGAAACCTTACAAGCAAGAAGGGGTTGGAAAGAAGTATTCCAAGTCATGAAAGGCAAGGACCTACATCCAAGATTGCTCTATCCAGCAAAACTATCAGTTGCAATGGAAGAGCAGATGAAGTGCTTCTCAGAGAAGTTAAAGAAGTTGATCATCACCAAGCCCTGTTGTTTGAAATGTTAAAGGGACTTATCTAAGAAAAAGAATATGATCAGAGATACGAACAGTAAAATGACAAAAAACTCAGAACTATCAACAACTGAACCTTAAAAACAAACAAACAAAAACAAAAATAAACTAAGCAAACAACTGGAACAGAAACAGATTCACAGAAAAAGGATCACATGGAGGGTTATCAGTGGGGAGGGGGAGAGGGGAGAATGGGGGAAAAGGTGGAAGCGATAAGAAGTGTAAATGGTAGGTACAAAATAAGGGGAGGTTAAGAATAGTATGAGAATGGAGAAGCCAAAGAACTTATATGTATTACCTATGGACACGAACTAAGGTGGGGGAATGATGGTGGGAGGCGGGGTACAGAGCAGAGGGAAATAAAGGGGAGGGAAAAAAAGGGACAACTGTGATGCCATAATCAATAAAATATATTTTAAAAAAAGATACAGTGTCTATAGCAAATTACGACAACAGTAATTTGTTGAGAAAATACTAAATTTTGATGTTTGCTTTTTTGTTTAACAATTTTATTGAGGTATAATTCACATACTGTGCAATGCACATATTAAGATTTATTTTTAGAGACTTCCGGCAAGATGGAGGAATAGGTGGACGCACCGTACCTCCTCGTACAACCAAGATTAGAAAACCAATAATTTACAACAATAATTTACTATCAGAATAACACCCAGATCCGGCAGAGGATTTATCTGAATGGAAGTCGGGCAGCCAAGAAGTTGAAGTAGACACATTCATCCGGACTGGTAGGAGAAGACGAGCCGGGTGGGCGTGGGGCTGGCTCAGGTCAGCGGTGCGCGGAGGTCGGGGGAAGGTTTGGCGCAAAATCGGTGCAAAAGCCATCCGGGGGCGCAAGAAGGCAGCGGTGATCCCTGAGTACGCAAGCTGTGGCTGGCAGACCCAGAGGGGTAGCGATTGTGGACCAGGGCAGAACTCGAGGCCCAGAAGCCCAGACAAGGGTCTGAGTCCAGGGGAACCTCCCGCCCCACCCCCACATATAACGTCACAATCTAGCGACTGGGGTGCGCAGCCCCGGTGAGCACCTAAGGCTCCGCCCCCCACCGTAACAAGAGCAACCAGACCAGAAAAAAAAAGGAGAGACGGGAAAAAAAAACATGTTTTCAACAGAGCAGATCAGTCCCCCAGGACTCATCCTTTTGAGCAACCAAGAATTAGCCAATCTATCAGATGCACAGTCCAAAACACTGGTGATCAGAAAGCTCATGGAACTGGTTGATTTTGGATGAAATTTAGATGAAAGAATGCAGAGTACCATAAAACAGATGCAGGAAGACACGCGGAGGAGAGCCAATAGTGAAAGGAAGGAATATGAGTCTCAAAACAATACAGTGGACCAGAAGGAAGATAGAATCAACCAAGCAGGAAAGCAAGATGAAATAAGAATTCAAAAAATTGAGGAAAAAATTAAGAGCATCCAAGACACCTTTAAACGTTCCAATATCCGAATTATAGGGGTACCAGAATCGGAAGGGGAAAAGCAACAGATTGAGCACGTATTTGAACAAATAATAAAGGAGAACTTCCCCAATCTGGCAAAGGGAACAGTCTTCCAAGAAATCCAAGAAGCTCAGAGAGCCCCAAAGAAGTTGGACCCAAGAAGAAACACACCAAGGCACATCATCATTACATTAGCCAAGGTAAAAATGAAGGAGAGAATCCTAGAAGCAGCAAGAGGTAAGGGGACAGTAACCTACAAAGGAGTTCCCATCAGACTGTCAGCTGATTTCTCCAAAGAGACCTTACAGGCAAGAAGGGGCTGGAAAGGAATATTCCAAGTCATGAAAGACAAGGACCTACATCCCAGATTGCTCTATCCAGCAAAGCTCTCATTTAGAATGGAAGGGCAGATAAAGTGCTTCTCAGAGAAGGTCAAGTTAAAGGAGTTCATCATCACCAAACCCTTATTTTATGAAATGCTAAAGGGACTTATCTAAGAAAAGAAGATAAAGAAAAGACATGTATAGTAAAAGCACAGCAAACTCACAAATATTAACAACCACGCCTAAAGCAAAACCAAAAGAAACTAAGTAAACAACTAGAACAGGAACAGAACCACAGAAATGGAGGGCACATGGAGGGTTAGCAGCAGGGGGGTGGGAGGAGGAGAGAGGGGGAAAAGGTATAGAGAATAAGTAGCATAGAATGTAGGTTGAAAATAGATAGGGGGAGGGCAAGAATAGTATGGGAAATACAGAAGCTAAAGAACTTGTAAGTATGACACATGGACATGAACTAAAGGGGGAAATGTGGGTGGGAGGGGGGTACAGGGTGGAGGGGAGAGAAGGGGGGAAATGGAACAACTGTAATAGCATAATCAATAAAATATATTAAATGGGAAAAAAAAGAAAAAAAGATTTTTAGTTTTAGTACCACCTTTAAACTAGGCTTTAAAAATAAATTTAAATGAACAAAAATAATTTCAAAAAGGTTTAATTCTGATTCCAACTAAGCAAAAAAATTTATATATATAGTTGATCTGACAAAAAAAAAAAACTGGTATAATTTTGATTCATGTACACAGCTATTGCCATGTTGGCTGTTGTCATTTTTTTAATTTAAGAGTCTAAGGAGAAACGCAGTCAGTGGCCCTGACTACATATGTATTGAATGTTTTAAAAATTCTTACAGCACACTGGCTGAAAAACAGCTGTCACATAGTATGTCTGGGAATATAAAATGAAACGGTTATTTGTAAAGTAATGTATTCTGATTAAAATAAATCAAATTTAAGAATTTATGTGAGTATATAATGAAACAGGTGTGCAAAGCTGTACCCTGCATAGTATTTTTTTTAACTAGCAACATGTCAACAGATTAAATTATTTTCCTCATGTATTTTTACATGTGTTTATTAGTGTATTCATTTTTAAACTAAGAAAGAAGATCACAGAATGCCGTTTTCATAACATAAATTACATACTTGTATATTTATCATATCCACAAAAAGTCCTAGAAGGCCATCACCAGGCAACATGGGAAACCAAACTAAATATAGTAATCTTCTGTTTGTACTATCTGAAGTTTTCTTCTTTACTTATGATTTTTGCTTTATAATGTTACATTATCAGAAAAATGAATTTCTATTTTAGAATAATAGTTCTACATTGGTTTATATATAATATAAAAGTTTGAAACTCTCAAAAAAGTGGGAATGGAGGAAATATAACTCAAAGTGATATAGGCCACCTACAATAAACCTATAGTCAACTAACAAAAATAACAAAATAAACACTTCAACCAGCAAAATTATCAATGAATCAAATTATTCACAATGGTTATAATTAAAAAAAAAATAAAGAAGGACATAAAAGGAATAACACAGGAAAGAGCTTTATAGAATAGGGGAAGTAGCACAAATTTAAGCTAGGTTAAGATTGTCACCTTAGTTTATTGTCAGGAATCTGTAGTCTATGCCCAGGGCACAATCTTCCAACCTTTTGGTTATTTTTGTGTTTTCTGACACAATCAATGACCTCAAGAAAACCCTCTAAACCACACCTAAATCAGTGCAAGCAATGACAGAAGTGCAAATGGGAAGAGTAACTTGATCTAAAGTGTAATTAGATATTTGTTAGTGTAGAGTCATTAAGTGCAAATATTCAGTGACAGGTTTTATGTTAAATGGGCCCTCAAGCATAAAACCAATAAAATGGCCAGTCTAGAATCATTAGTTATTAATTCTATTGTGTAAGTTACTATTCAAAATATTCAATCCCACAAATTATATCATTGTAGTAGAGGTTGCCTCTCTACATACAGTCATAGAAATTAAAAGTTGTAGCCCTGGCTGGCATAGCTCAGTGGATTGAGCGCGGGCTGGGAACCAAAGTGTCCCAGGTTTGATTCCCAGCCAGGGTACATTCCTGGGTTGCAGGCCAGAACCCCCAGCAACCGCACATTGATGTTTATCTATCTATCTATCTATCTATCTATCTATCTATCTATCTATCTATCTATCTCTATCTCCCTCTCTTCCCTCTCTAAAAATAAATAAATAAAATCTTAAAAAAAAAAAAAAGGTGTTTCTGGCCCTGGCTGGTGTGGCTCAGTGGACTGATTACCACCCTGTGAACCAAAAGGGTGCTAGTTCGATTCCCAGTCCAGGCTGCAGGCCAGGCTGCGGGCTACAGGGCACATGAGAGGCAACCACACATTGATGTTTCTCTTCCCCTCTTTTTCCCTCTCTTCTCCTCTCTCTAAAAATAAATAAATAAAATCTGAAAAACAAAAACAAAAAACACCTTGTTTCTGCATTCTAAAAATAAGCCTAAGGTTTATAATATTTTCAGGATACATTTTATTCAAAGTTCACTTTTCCTGACAGCAATAAAGGTCTAGCAAACTTCACATCCACATGTTTAAGGAAATTTTACATATCCACATACAATGCAATAATAAAGTCTAAATCACATTTCCCGAAGATATCTGGATGTCTTAATACATACCTGTCCTTCTCTTGAAAATTTAAAGGGTGGTTTGTGTTTAATAACACTTGTTGCAAGTCTGAGGAGTCCTGTAAGCCCATCATCTTCTATGTTACCATCTTGATGATCAAGTATCTCCCTGCTACAAAAAAAGAATATAAGCAAGAGAAGATAGTTCACATAATTATGTCCTTTATCGTTCCACAACAGGGTAATGGTCAATTTCACATGAAATTTTACCTTCGAATGCAGTCAGCCAAATGTCGTGCCAAAGCATCTAAGTCAAGGAGTGTTGTCTTAATTCAAAGAGAAAATACAAAATTCAAATATAAATTATGTTCAGTAGTTCAGAGATTATTAAAACAACAAAAAAATCCTTTCCCTGTAAGTAATAAGAATTCAGCCCTCCCAAATTCATTAATATACCTATTAATAAATAAATCATTACTTATATATGATGTCAAATTAATAAAATTAATTATAAACACATCATTGATAGTCCTTTAAAAAAGATGCAATGGAATATCTGTAACAAATTATGATTTATCACCGTAGTAATTTGTTGAGAAGACACTAAGGTGTGATGTTCTTTTTTCTTTAAAAATTTTATTGAGGTATAATTTACATATTGTACATTTCACCCATTATGATTTACTTTTAACATCACTTTTAACCTAGGCTTTAAAAATAAACTTAAATGGGTACAGCTAAATATTTAAAAAATCTTTTAATTCTCATTATCCTCAAAGAAACTTGATCTCTATAAAAGAAAATAACTTTGGCAAGCAAAAAATATTAGATTCCTAATTTAAATATGCAGGGCCAGGTTAAAAAAAAAAAATCAATGTTTTCTGGCTTCAAATCAATAAATCAAAACATATTCAATATTAATTTTTGTAATAATTTCCTGAATGCAAAGTAGAAAACTTAAAGAATTCATATGTAAACTATTTCTTAAAAGTAGAAAGTTCAAACACTACAGGATATTTTAAATGTAAAGTGTGTATACTTCACTTTGATCAAAATACATTAAAAGAAAAATGAAAGAAAATGTTTCCTAAATATTTATATGTAACTTCTTCAAGTGTTTCTCATTTTTTCCGAGATCATTTGGATGCATTTTAGATTACTAAATTTATAAAGGAGAAAAACCAAAAGACTTTATGTGCCAAGTTTGCTTTTAAAATCAACTTGTTTTAAACAATACTTTGTTTAGATCAAAATATTTTAGCCTAGCATAAGAAAATTAGTAGAACAGCCTACTGATAGTGTTTGTTTAGCTTAAAATAACTACATTTAAATTGCAATTTTATTTTATATTCAGAAGTCCAAATCCACATGCTATTACAGAAAGCTGTAAAGTCTAAATTGCACATTCTAAATAAGATTGTGCATCCACGAATCTTATCTAAAAGAGACAAGAAACTACTTACATACAGATATCAGATAAAGACATTGCAACAAAGATCAAAGTAAAAAGAAGAAAAGGATTAGAGCAGAACAGAAAGGTGCAAATACAGTAGGAAAATGATGGCATTTTCAACTCATTGATTAAAATGCCTTTAATGAGGACCTATGAAGTTATGAACATACATCTCTATTAACATAAGAATGTATATCATTTCCTAAACATACCTGACTAGCGTCCTTTATGTGTATGTTGTCAACTAATTTGCACAACAACCAAAAATACTCTTTGCATCCAGGTTTTAACATTGGTTCTTCTTCATAATCATCTATCTATTAAAAAAAATTTAACTTTGTGAAAACATTTTAAAAAGGTAAATAACTTGAAGTTACAATATATTTAAGAAAGCAGGCTTTATGAAAAAAATAAATCCCAACACAATCTAAATAGTAATCAAAATTTAACAGAAAAAGAAAACTCCTAATTTTTATAAAATTAGAATAACCAGGTACATAGTGAATAATACAAAAAATCCCAGAAGAACATTACTCTCGAATTACTTACAACCTACTTGAAAAAATAAGAATAATTGCCCTGGGTGGTGTAGCTCAGTGGATTGAGCACGGGCTGCAAACCCAAGGGTCGCCACTTGGATTCCCAGTCAGGGCACATGCCTGGTTGCAGGCCAGCTCCCTAGTACGGGGTGAGGTAGAGGCAACCACACATAGATGTTTCTCTCCCTCTTTTTCTCCTTCTCTTCCCCCCTCTCTAAAAATGAATAAATAAAACCTTTTAAAAAAGAATAATGTATAATGCTAAATAATGTGATATAAATTAAGAATTCATTGAAAATGTGGAAAACTATAGAACATGAGTATATATAAATCTACCCACATGCAGTGGTGTATTATAGTTTTGAAATCTGAAAAATAAAGAAGATAATATATTTCTTACAGAGCTGATGATAGGTTAATATGGAGGAGGAAAAGTAAATTCCTACAATGCAACAAATTTCTGGGATTAGTAGAATTTACATACTAATGTGCTCAGGATTTATTATGTGATAGAAGGCTTTTACAAGGCTAGCGTATATATTGGGAAGGGAAGGAAACTGAAAATTCAGAATATCATAAGAATTTTAAATAAAGCCTGTGACTAAATGATAAGAAAGCTGCATTTATGCTTCCTGTCATTCAACTTACTAACACAGGCTCCAGAACTATAAAGAACAAATGCTGTTTCTAAAACAATACCCATGAGAGATCCCCTAGAGTTGAAATTAAAGCAAACAGATTCTACTACTAGGTGTAATGTTGTACAGTATGTCATAATACTGTCACTTTTTAAGGAAAAGATTTCATTTATTTCTTTTTAGAGAGAGGAGAAGGGAAGGAGAAAGAGAGGCAGGAAAGGGTAAAGAGAAGGAGAGAAATACTGATGTGTGAGAGAAACATTGATCAGTTGCCTCTTACACACCCCCAAACAGGGACCTGGCCTGCAACCCAGGCATGTGCACTGACAGGGAATAGAACCAGAGACCTTTCAGTTTGTAGGATGATGCTCAACCCATTGAGCCACATCAGTCAGGACTATTGCTTTAAGAACTAAATAATTATTATCACCTTGGCAAAACTATATAAAGTAAACAAGTACTGAAAATTACTGCAAGGATATAATATAACGGATAAAATTGGGCAAAGAAAACTGCAAAAATAGAAGCTGCTCCCGAACACAGTAAAATCTTACCCTGATAGGTTTGAGTGCTTGAGCATCAGGAAGAAATTTCAACAATGTTGAGGCAGCCAATAGCAAAAAAGAGCGATTGATTGAGTCTCCTCCATCCAGCCCTGATAGAGATAACTTATAAAGACCATTGCAAGACTCATGACGGACTGCAGTCTAAATAAAAAAAGTTAAGATGATAATCTGAGTTAGTATTAAAAAGTTAATATTAAGGTTAATATGTTGACAGAAACAATGTTAAGTGGCTTCTTTAGTAACATATTGGAAAATGAAATGTTCTGATCACATACTCGTGCATATATTATTTAAATATATCATCAAATAAAGTACCTCAAAGTATACAGTAATATGTAAAAACAAATTTAGAAACCCCAAATATGGCTACAAAAAAGCCAAATAAGCACAACAGACAAACAGAAAAGGAATTGAGAAGAAGATATACACATATAATTTATTTACAAGATTAAGTTACAGGATAAGATATTTTCATATCAGGTAGCAATTTAGAAAGTACTTAAATAGAAAATTTTAGATATTCTAAGGGATCTTCCCAAATGTCACAGTGGTTCTCTGGGACAGAGCGAGAAAAAGAACACATATACAATTCAGACCTAAAGTTTTAGACAGTGCTGTCTCAAAAAGATGTGGTTGTGGTGACTAAGTGATAGAGTGTGTTTCTACTATTTCATTTAGAAATATAGTGTAATATCAAGATACT
Source organism: Phyllostomus discolor (assembly GCF_004126475.2). Taxonomy (NCBI): domain Eukaryota; kingdom Metazoa; phylum Chordata; class Mammalia; order Chiroptera; family Phyllostomidae; genus Phyllostomus; species Phyllostomus discolor. The sequence continues at coordinate 40,467,136 of NC_040908.2, forward strand.
GTTTGTGAAAATGATATTGTCCTCCTTAGTGTCCATAATGGAATAAAAATAAAATACATTTGACTTATTTTTAGTTTCTTTTGTATCTAAGGATACACTCCAATGAAATAAAACACAATTTCTCTAAAACATAAATTACCAAAATAAATGATCAGGTACCCCTGCACAGAAAAAAGCAAAAACAAAAAACAAACCAAAGCAAAATAATCAGTCTGTTAACAACTATCTCAGAAAAAGACAATATGAGTGGTAAAGAATATTTAACATTCACACTTAAGTGTACACAGTTCAAGAGATTCTAGATCTTAAAGAGTTAAAAGAGCACATTCCAGATGACATGATATATTTATGGAATTATGTCCACTTATTTTTTTTAGCTCCTTTTTATTGTCAATGTTAACAACATGAAAAAATATGAGAGTAACTACTAATCTTCAATCTTTATCTTACCTCGGGAATAAGAAGCGTCAATTTCTTTAGCCAATCTTGTAAATGATCACTGTCAGCAAGGCTAGATTTCACTAAAGAACAGCAATGAGCCCAACTCACCAAGAGCCACATTGAATAATGTGAAACTAAAAATAAAAAAAAACAGGAGAAAAATTCAACTATAAAGGCTTGTATTGTAAACAAAAATGTTATATATAAATGTATCCAGTTATCCAAATCTTTACCTATTAAAAATTAACTTTTTTGAATCCTTACCTTCATGTCTAGACCTGTGATCAGACTGAGCTTTCAAAACTCTGTAAAGTAAAAACATATCACCACTAATTAAATTTAGCAACAAATTAAAAATAACTCAATTTTTTATCACATATCCTTTAAAGTATATATAATTTCCCCCCTAAAATGATTAGATTTTAAGAAAACTACTTTTAATTTTTTTCTGTGATATTTATCTTTTCTTTTAAAATTCACTGGTAAATGTTGATTTAATACACAAAATTTGAGTGACACCAACAATGACTCATAAAAGTGAACCCTCAAAAAGTGTTCATACTTTAGTTACTAAAGAGATGTGTATTACATAGAGAAAGGTTATAAAATTTGTCTAAACTTCAGACTCCTTAAAAAATAAATCATGCACTGACATAAAATGCCCTTCCTTTGACAGGAAAAAGATTCTGAGATGTTCTAAATTAAATTATAGCAAGCCAGAGAGTGAGAGAAAAAGACAAGAATATTTAACCAGTTAATAGTTGTGAGCTAACTAACAATAAACTGCTCACATTCCTGAATGCACATTGGAGCTTGGAATCGACTCATGATTGTTGTCCTCAACAAATCAAAAGTAGTCAACAGTTCTTCCTTAGGGACTATGTACCTACTCTAGAACTGCTCTTACTTTATTTTTTCCTACCATTCCTCTTACATGTACCCAATGCAAATTCTTTCTTTCTTAAAGATTTTATTTATTTATTTTTATAGAGAGGGGAAGGCAGAAAGAGTGGGAGAGAATCATCAATGTGTGGCTGCCTCTCACACACCCCCTACTGGGGACCTGGCCATGCCCGCAACCCAGGCATGTGCCCTGACTGGGAATGGAACTGGTCATCCTTTGCTTCACAGTCCAGCGCTCAATCCACTGAGCCACACCAGCCAGGGCCCAATGTAAATTCTTTCAAAACAACTTACATCTTTTTCCCCCAAAACAGAATGTATAAAAAGCCCATCAACTCCAGGATGGTGGACATGTTGTTTACTCCACCTAGCCCTGTTATTGGTGATTTCATGCCCCTGTGTAACGGGATGTAGGCTGGGAGGCCTCAAGGCCCCCCAGAGGGGAGATTTCTAGTGGGGTACAGTCAGGGACCCCCACAAGTCTGGCTGAGAGATGCAACACAAGGAGCAGGGCCACTGAGAGTTAGCCTGCACATCAGTAACAGCAGACTAGTCTTCATATCTATATGCAAAACTGGTTATTTTGCATATCAACAGCAGGCTAGCTGGGGAGATGGGGATGACTTTGACTCAGGATGTAACTGTAAGGTAACTCCCCTTACAGATCTTGAAGATGGTTTGCTCCATGCCAGGGGGCCTTGCCTGCCAAGACTTACTGTGGTAGCCAAGACAGGCTGAAAACTGCAGGAGTGCTGGCAGGTGTAGCTAATTGTGGGAGGAGTTAAAAATGGGGTTATGGAGGAGGTTCCAGGCTGGAATTTAAACTAAAGGCAGGCCGCCAAGTGGGATGGAAGACAACAGGGACAATGCAGGACTAGAAGGGACAATACAAGACTATGCAAGAGGATGATGTGAGACCATATGGGAAGGAAAGGGGTAAAAGGACTCTCACTGGTGGGCCATGAGTAGCTGCTCCATGGTTTTGGATTAAGAACTGGAGATCCCGGTGATACAGCTGATGGTGCTGGGGACTGCAGGAGACCTGCTCAGCCAAGCACGGATTACTGGGAGGAACTGGGAGTCTGGCGGAGCTGCAGACTTCTATTTCTTTTTTTCCTGAAATACTGTACTGCTGAGACTGGCTTGCTTGGGCAAAGCGGAATAAGGCAGGACTGTGTGTGTTTGTGGGTGTTTTAGACAGACTAGGATTTTAACAGTGACATTTCGCCATTACTCTAAACCTGCATAACTTTTGAATAAATAGTTCCTTTTTATCACACTCTAGCATTGAGAGCCACATTTCCTAACATCTGGCAGTGGGCAAGATGAACCTAGCACAGACAGACCTCAGAGAAGGGAGCTTGCTTAGGTACCAGTACCTTGGCCCCCTGCAAGTCCCTTCTGTAACACATGAAAAGGACCTAGTCCTTTTCTGTCTAGCATTTTGTTCAACAAACCCCTTCAGAAAAGCTTTCAGCCATGAAAGTTTCTGTTTAATGCTTTTGTATTGTTAGTGCCAATCTCCATCATGAATAGTGAAAAGCAAATTAAATCTCTAGCATTCCCACATTTTTTGAAATGTGTAACACAAAACACATTTCAAAAATCCCAAAAAGCAAGGCTCACTCGTATTATTGATTTTAAAATAAAAGTTACTAAAAATTTAAAATGTTATAAATCAAGTATTAATATTAAACATACAGTATGTTTAATTTTTATCATATTGATATAGTTTTTACTAGACCAGCATACCCATCTATCTTTTAAATATGTAGCAACAGACAATTTTTGATAACACAAGCAAAAATTTGTTCAGGCTGCCCCAACTGATACAAAACTCCTAGAACAGGATAAACTGAGAGTGAGGGGGTGGGAGCTTACAGATTTTAATGAATTCTTTAAAAATGGAACTGCTGGCCCTAGCCAAGTAGGTCAGTTGGTTAAAACATCATCCTGACTCACCAAAGTTGCAGATTCCCATTCAGGGCACATACAAGAATCAACCTATGAATGCATAAATAAGTGGAACAACAAATCGATGTCTGTCTGTCTCTCCCTTCTTGTCTCTCTTTCAAATCAATCAATTAATAAGTAAAAGCATAGAACTGCTGAAATGAAAACAAGAATTGCCACAGAGGAACTAGTTTGGATAGCAGCAGCTAGAACCAAATCTGCATATTTATTTTTCATTGTGTGAGGTTAACAGAGTCAAGGGAACAAAAAGCTGACTAAAGCAGTCATTGAATGGCCGTAACTCAATATACTGTAGTGTATGGGATACTGACGTAGAGTGTGCATTGGAGGACAAGGAGAGAAGAATTAAGAAATAAATTTAGCTGGAAAATAACTGGTGGCTGGGGTGTTAAAAGTATTTTATCATACAATTCAAGGGCATGTTATAGCCCTTTCTTCATTTACCCATGTTATCCACTCATAGCTTTTTACAAACTGAGGTAAGGTGCCTGGCATTGAAAATATAATGTGGAATAAAATAACACATAGTTCATATACAACTTTTCGAGTCTGGTGGGATACAGCAGATGTTGATCAACGAATAAATGGGAATTCAATTACAACAGAAATTAAAGTACATTAAAAACGGTATCTTAAAAAAAATCATGCTATTTATGTGCAACCACTGTCAATAAAGGTGACTTTTTAAATTTAAATTATTTTAATAGTATCTAAAAACAGTTAATTAACTATTAGCCATAGATAATATTAAAAACTTTTAAAGGTGTTTACATTAGTTTTATAAATCATTTAAGAATAATGTTGCCCTGGCTGGTGTGGCTCAGTGGATTAAGTGCCAGCCTATGAACCAAAGGGTCGCTGGTTCGATTCCCAGTCAGGGCACATGCCTGGGTTGCAGGTCAGGTCCCCAGTGGGGGGCGTGCAAGAGGCAACCACACATTGATGTGGTTGCCTCTCCCTCTCTTTCTCCTTCCCTTCCCCTCTCTTTAAAAATAAATAAAATCTTAAAAAAAATAATTGCAAATGTCAGCCCAACATAATGCCTACAGAATACTAAGAAATTAATTTTATATATTTTAACATACTTTATGTGATTATTTAAGGCATATATATAGTCAGGTCCCATGTATTAGTCAGCAATTATCATATTCTAATTTATACATTTTTAAAATTTTCTACATGATTAAAAAATTTTCCAACATAGCTCAAATAAATGAAATCATATCACATGATTTAATTATATTCCCATATACACATTTCCAGCTCTGTCCACTGAGGGTCTACAAGCAATACTGGTAGCAAGGAGTATACCAAGCACCCATATTTTTGAGGTTCCCCACTAACAGGAACTCTGACTTAAAGAAAATGGCTGATTCTAGGGATAAGGCAGGGGAAACTACAAGCCTAGAAGACGGGGAAAAAAGGATTCCTCCTCTTCCCACAAAATAATGGGCTATGTCAAAAGGACTTATGAGCAAGCTTGACAAGGCCAACTCAGATATATTTTGAGCAAAGTGTTTAGTAATGAATTGTATGTTGAATAAAAAAAAATCCAAACTGATAATAAATAAAAGGGAGGAAGAGAAAGCACTTCCTCGCAACAGAATGTCAACTAGTAAACACAAAAGAAATGCTAAGAGCTAGAAAATCAATAGTTTGAAAACATACTAATATTTTTAATTCAAGCAACAATCATCACTGAATGCTAAAAAAAATGTTACTGAATGAAACTTTATTAGGAGCAGAAATTTTAAGCAGTTGCAAAATATCTTCCCACTGGTTACTTTTAATTACAAAATAGAAAATCAGAAACCTTATTAAGGAGAAACCTAAAGGAAACCAGGTTAACTGATCAAAATTAGTATCACTAATAATGGGACACACTGATGGAGTATACCTGTTAATATGCATAATCTGAATTTAACCATAGGAAAACAATCAATCAGAAAAACACACTGAAAGGTTCATTATAAAACACTTGACCTGTACTGGTCAGAAATGTCAATTCATCAAAGAAAGGCTAATAAAGTAATCTGATTAAAGGAAATTAAATAAATATGACAACTAAGTGCAGTAGTAGTACACAATCCTATACCAGAAAAAAAATTGTTATAAGAATATTAATGAGACAATCTGAAAATCAATGGTATATTAGATAACATTGCCTAAACTTAAATATTTTACTGTAGTGGTCAAGAAGATGTTCTTGGTTTTAGGAGATACACATCAAAGTATTTATGGGTTAATGGTCATGATGTCCAAAATTTACTCTGAAAGATTTAGGACAATATGTAAATAAATGTTTTTGCACACACACACACAAAACACATACTCATGATTATGCAATAAAACTGGCAAAATGTTTATAATAATATTCAAATTTAAATAAGCAGTATGGGAGTTCATTAAAGCACCCTACAATTTTTCTGTTAACTATTAATATTTTTCAAAATAGAATTTTAAAACACTATAGTCTTACTATAAATACATACATTAAATTAAAAATATCATACCTAGGAGCCAGATTATCATATGTATAAGCAACAGACATAAGTCGCTGAATCAAACTGCTTCCTTGCACAAGAACAAGAAATACCTTTAAAACAAAAAAAATATTTTAAACATCTTTAAATGCACTGAAACACAACACTTCATTTTTAACCAAGACTCCAAATTAATTTTGATCTAGGACAAGAAAAGGAATATCCTAAGAATGGCTATTTGAAAATACAATAAAAAAGTCTATGCCCATACCACCCTGAACACACTCGATCTTGTCTGAAAATACAGTAAAAATATCAAATATTAGGAAACCAGAATTTTGTATCCAAACTTAAGACAGTAACTTTAACAACAACAACAACAACAACAAAAATAACAAATTTGAAATAGACAAAGCTATTCTTTATATTTGATCCATGATTCTCTGCATGTCACCCAACTGGGCGAGAAAAGTATTGTGTATTACATGTGAGTGGATTTTTAGGGCATGAGTGAAGAATTAAACATTTTTTACTTTTAAAACAAGAAAGAAGTCAAGCAATGGCAGATTCCTCAGCCACACTAAAATATAGAAAAGCAATATAATATACCCATAACATAGAGTGTGGATTTTAGAGTTAAAACCCTGAGGTTCAATGTTGAGTTTGCTAACTTTTAAGCTGCCTGATTCTAATAAATACTTAATTTTTAAATTATAGTTGTTTATCCATATATTGAAAAATAATTTGCTAATTCACTGAAATAAAAATTAATGAATCCTTCCTGTAGGTCAGAACCAATTCTTGGCACTTATTAATTATAGCACTGTTCCCATCCTGGAGATGTTAGACAAGTGCAGCATAAAACAGAGAGAGCACTGTAACACAAGTATATACAATGTGCTAAATGTACAAAGCATGGGAGTAGCAACTAAACCTGTTCCTGGCAGAATCAGGAAAGGTTCAAGAAAAACTATGTTCAGAATTAAATTTGAAAGGTCACTTTGGAATTTGAATCGTCTTCAACACTATTAAAGAGAACAAATGAAATAATGAATGATAGTACATTACTATCTATAGTACATCAAAATTGGATGACTTTGTCACCAGAATTAGTATAAGACTTTTGCTCCCAAACAGCTTAGATTTACGTACTAAGCTCTAATTATTATGAAGAAAATAAACTAATGATATTATACTTAGAGTAAAGTCCCTTTTGTGAACTACAAAAACCTAACACTGTCATGTGGATAGAAAAATTCTCTAAAAAAATAATGTTTTTAAAGGGTAGTCACCTATGACTGGAGAGAAGGTCATGTGCATATTCAGAATTATTTTCAATAAGAATGTACTTGCATTATTTTTAAAAAACAAGTCACTTCTTTTCAAAACTCCTGTGTGTGCACACACACACTTGCCCATATTTTTTAGACTATAAGACTGACTCTCTTTCTCCCCGCCACCCTCCTCCGCCCCCTGCCCAAATTTGGGAGGAATAATGGTTGTTAATGCTGCAGTTTTGTTTACATTTACATTGGTGAAATATTATGTTATTTATGTTATTAGATATTTTACCACATTTTTTTGCTTCAACCTTGCCCCCCCCCCCATTTTCGTCCTCTAAAACCTAGATGCATCTTATGATCTGAAAAATACAGTACATTTCTTGCTGTGTATAATGAGCATTTTTTTCCCCTACATTTTGAGGGAAAAATAAGGGTGAGCATTATGCATGGGTAGTACTAATTCTGTACCTACATGCTTTTAATTCTTTTATTTATGCTTATGTGTTAAAAGTGTAACTTTCAAAAGTTTCGAGATTATGAGTCAATAAAAAGGAGCACATTCAATTTGAGCTTCTTGTATTATAACCTGGAATACTAGCATAAACCATTTTTCCCATTTAACCCTAAAATAGTAGCACTGACTGTTTTCCCCATTTAACCCTAAAATTCCAAAAGGGATGTAAGCTTTGGGTTTCCATTTATACCTGCAGTTTCCAATCCCTAATTGCCACAATATTTCTCTATCAGTAACCAACTCATTACTCTGGTGTTTCTTGGACAGGTATAAGGTTAGGCACCATTCTCAAAAGATTACAAAATGAGTAAGAGATTTCATTCAAAACTCATCTTCATCTCTTCCCACTTCCTAGTTCTCTTGACAGCAACTTTGGAAGGGAAATAAATGATCACATGAACAGCAGAATTCAGTCATAAATAATTCTAATTTTATTGCTGGTTATTGTTCCATTTTCTTCAGCTCTCCATCTACCATTTTATATACTTGCTCTGCAATTCTAGGGCTGGTACATGACAAATCAACTACCACCTTTGCCAGCTGAATTCTTATTAGGTTCTGTCAACCTATTACTTCCTTGCTGTTTTTGTTAGCACTGCTCCAGAAGTATTTCACCCAGAAAAGGCAGTTGGTTTCAGAAGCAGTAGTAGAGCCCCTTTCTTCAGAGGTCTAAACCCCAGTTCAACAGTATTCCTCCTATAAGCATCTTATTTCTGAACACCCCAACCTATTCCTTCCATATGTTCTGCAAACCCTAGGAGTGGTAAATGGTTACCTGTCTAGGTTACCTCAATGTTTCCTTTTTTTGTATTTTCAGCCCTCTAAAACATACACATAATACTAATTCTCTATCTTATACTTCATCTGTTTGAAATAGCTAATGTGGTTTGTTTTCCTAATGGACCCTAATACACGCAATATATGTATTCAACTGTGTCTAAATAATAAACTCAATCCTACAGTTGGATAACATTAAAAAGTGATGTAATTCATTCCTGCATTTTGGACGACAGGCTGAAAAGCATTATTGCTTCATAATTACTTCTGCTTTAAAGTGAAGACATCACTTCAGCTATTAAGTCATACTGTGGTACAGTAGAATAGCATTTCTTATGCATTAGTGTACTTCACCATTTTGGCAAAACAAAAATACGTAAGTTCTCTTAAAATATACGTAAGTTCATTACTACAATTTAATAACTTCTGTACATTACCTCTGTTAATCTTGGTATATGAAGACCTTTGGCATGATCACCAGCAGCTTTTCTTGATTTACCAGGCCAAGTTCTTTTCCTATGGCTTTCTGCTATACCAGACCAGGCAAAGACATCATGATAAGCTAAATCCAAATCAGACGGATCTACTGCAAATTGGCATATTAGCTTCAGCAAGCAAGCAAGACAGTCTAGTTGCCACTGTGGATAAGAAGAAAATGTCATTTCCGTATTTTAATTAATTTAATATGGCTACTATACAACTTGAAATGAAAAGCTGGAAAATAAAAATAATTATAGCTAGTACTTAATCCACATGCTATAGAATTTTGCTGCACATTTATTATGGTTAGTAATAATCCAATTTCATAAAAATGAAGAAAAATGATCTAAACACTAAGAGGATATATTTAATGAATGGAAATGACACCTGAATTCTATCATGAAAGCATCATACAAATATATGTAAAAGAACAGATATAGGGTTTTAAGATTTATCCTAATCAAATGTATTGTAATTTCAAAAAATACTAAAATGATAACAAAGATATTTACCTACAAAAAATGAATTGAGAGGCAAAATATTACAAGTTGTTTCTCCACACAAGATGAACATACTCTAATATTCTGCAGATAAAGCAATTCTCAATAATTCTAGAAAATAATTCAACTGAAACTATTACATTTATGTGTGTATATTTAAAGTAAAAGAACCATTTCTTGGTAAAATATTGTTTAGTATAATATTTCTAAGTGACCTAAAGTAGTACTTTAAAATTTAAGTAAAACACTTCCTTTAAATAAGAGTAATGCTTATGAACAAGATAAGAGTTTCAGAGCTTTCTCTTCAATAGTCCTTTTCTTCCTATTTTCCTAACTCCACTACCAAGAAACACAGCAATCCTACACAACTGGTTTTTCAGAAAGGTACCAAGAAATGTAAATGAGGAAAGAATGCTCTTTCAACAAATGGTACTAGAAAAATTGGATAGCCACATGAAAAAAATAAATAAATAAATAAACAAAACTTCAACCTTACTCCCCATATGCAAAAGTTAATGTAAAATCATCACAGACCTAACTGTGAAGTTAACAATAAAACTAACAGGGGAAAAAAAAAAAAAACAGGAGAAAATCTTTGTGACCTTAAAACAGGGTTTCTTATATAGGATACAAATTTCATTAAAATTAAAAACTCTATTTAAAGAACCATCAATGTTTATATATGCAAGCCACCGACTGAGCAAAAATAGTCCCACTGTAGTAGCCCCACTTTATCCATAGTTTCACTTTCAGTGGTTTCAATTACCCATTGTCAACAACAATCTGAAAATATTATAGGGAAAATTCTAGATATAAACAAGTTGGACTTCCGGCCAAGATGGAAGCATAAGTAGGCATACTGTGTCTCCTTGCACAACCAAAACAAGGGTAACAACAATTTAGGGACAAAAAACAACCAGAACTGACAGAAAACTGAACTGCATGGAAGTCCAACAACCAAGGAGTTAAAGAAGGCACATTCGCCCAGACTGGTAGGAGAGGTGGATCCAGGTGCGCAAGGCCGACCCAGTGAGGCAGCACATTGCGGAGCAGAGCTCAGTGCGCAAGGCCAGTGGCAGACTGGGTGGTCCCACATCTGTGTGCAGATAAACCAGGCAAAACTAGGTAAATGGGACAGACTGTACAACCCTGGGTCCCAGCACGAGGAAATAAAGCCTCAAACCACTTATCAAAATCACCGGTGGGGGTTGAGGTGCCGGGAGAGACTCCCAGCCTAACAGAAGAGTTCACTGGAGAGACCCACAGAGCCCTAGAATGTACACAAGCCAATCCACATGGGAATCAGCACCAGAAGAGCCCAATTTGCTTGGGGAAAGCAGGGGAAATAACTGAAATCCAGCAGAGAGTGGAGCAAGAGCCATCGTTCCCTCTCAGACTCCTTCCCCACACACAGTGTCACAACCCAGCAAGGTGGGTTACCCCACCCAGGTGAATACCTAAGGCTCTGCCCCTCACTGTGTAACAGGCACATCAAGACAAAAAAAAAAAAAAAAAAAAAAAAAGGGGCCCAAACAAAAGAACAGATCAAAACTCCAGAAAAAAATATAACTACTCGACAAAGAGGTTGCCAACCTATCAGATGCACAGTTCAAAACACTGGTGGTAATCAGGATGCTCACAGAATTGGTTGAATTTGGTCTCAAATTAGATGAAAAAATGAAGGCTACACTAAGTGAAATAAAGGAAAATGTACAGGGAACCAATAGTGATGGGAAGGAAACAGACTCAATCAATGGAGTGGACTAGAAAAAAGAAATATCCAAAAAGAAAAGAATGAAGAAACAAGAATTCAAAAAAAATGAGGAGAGGCTTAGGAATCTCCAGGACATCTTTAAATGTTCCAACATTTGAATTATACGGGTACCAGAAGGGAAAGAGGAAGAGCAACAAGTGGAAAAGTTATCTGAACAAATAATAAAGGAGAACTTCCCCAATCTGGTGAAGGAAATAGACTTCCAGGAAGTCGAGGAAGCTCAGAGAGTCCCAAAGAAGTTGGACCCAAGGAGGAACATACCAAGGCACATCATAATTACATTACCCAAAATAAAAATTAAGCAGAGAATCCTAGAATTAGCAAGAAAAAAGGAGACAGTTACCTACAAAGGAATTCCCATAAGACTGTCAACTGATTTCTCAAAAAAGACCTTACAGGCAAGAAGAAGCTGGAAAGAAGTATCCCAAGTCATGAAAGGCAAGGACCTACAATCCAAAATTACTCTATCCAGTAAAGCTATCATTTAGAATGGAAGGGCAAATATAGTGCTTCCCAGATAAGGTCAAGTTAAAGGAGTTCATCATCAACAAGCCTTTATTTTATGAAATGTTAAAGGGATTTATCTAAGAAAAAGAAGATAAAAAGTATGTACAGCAAAATGACGGCAAACTCACAATTATTAACAACCACACCTAAAACAAAACAAAACAAAAACCAAGCAAACAACTAGAACAGGAACAGAGCTACAGAAATGGAGATCATATGGAGGGTTAGCAATAGAGAAGTGGGAGAGGGAGAGAAGGGGAAAAGGTACAGAGAATAAGTAGCATAGATGGTAGGTAGAAAATAGGGGGAGGGTAAGAATAGTATGGGAAATGTAGAAGCCAAAGAACTTATACGTATGACACATGGACATGAACTAAAGGGGGGGAAAGTGGGTGGAGGGGAGTGAAGGAAGAAAAATGGGATAACTGTAATAGCATAATCAATAAAATATATTAAAAAACCAATTCATATGTTTTAGATAAGACACCATTCTGAGTAATGATAAATTTCCTGCTTTATTGCTTTGTCCAGCCCAGGACATGAATCATCCCTTTGTTCAGTGTGTCCACCCTGTACACATAATGTACCCATTAATCACTAATTAGCTGTCTTGGTATTTCAGTGCTCATGTTCAAGTAACCCTTATTTTACTTAGTAATGGTCCCACGATGCAAAAGTGATGATGCTGCCAATTCGGATATGACAAAGAAAAGTTCTAAAGTATATGTATGTAAAGGGAAAAACATAGTATATACAGGATTTGGTACTATCCGTAGTTTTCAGGCACCTTCTGGTATCTAGGAACGTATCCCCATGGTTAATAGGGCACTATGGTACATGTACCTGGCAAAAAAAATTAAAAACTGTGCAAATTCAGCCTTACAATTCTTTATTGAGACAAAAAAAAGTCCAAGATATGAACAGAAACTTCACAAAGGAAGATAAAATGTATGGTCAATACAGAACTAATGGGACACAGTAAAAGCAGTGTTAATAGGAAAATTCAGTTATAAACATTTATGTTAAAAATGCAAGAAAGATCTAAAATAAGCAATCTAACTACAACTTAAGGAACCAGAAAAAGAACAAACTAAACCAAAAGCTAGCATAAGAAGAAATAATAAAAATCAGAAGAGCTAAAGAGGAGACTAAAAAAACCATAGAGAGCCCTGGCTGGTGTGGCTCAGTGGATTGAGTGCCGGCCTGTGAACCAAAGGATCACTGTTTCAACTTCCAGCAGGGCACATGCCTGGGTCCCCAATGGGGGTCATGCAAGAGGCAACCACACACTGATGTTTCTGTCCCTCCTTTCTCTCTCCTTTCTCTTCTGTCTAAAAATAAATAAACAAAAAATCTTAAAAATTAAAAAAAAAAAAAAAAAAAGAAACCCATAGAGAAAAATCAATGAAAACAAAAGTTGATTCTTCAAAAACAAAACAAAACAAAAAAGACAAGCTTTTAGCTAGGACTAAGAAAGAGAAGAGTGAAGTTACTAAACTCACAAATGAAAAGTGAGAACATTTTTTAACCAATTCTACAGAAATAAAAAGGATTGTAAGAGTACTATGAACAATCATGTCAGAAAATCGGATAACTTACATGAAATGGACACATTTCTAGATACACAAAAACTATCAAAACTCATTGATAAAGAAATAAAAAATCTGAATAATGCTCTCCCCAATTCAGAAAGAGCAGTACCACATGATTTCATTCATATGTGGAATCTAATGAACTAATAAGCAAAACAGAGACAGACTCAGATAGAAAGCAGACTGACAGCTGTCAGAGGGAGGGTGGCTGCGGGAGCAGAAGAATTGGGCAAAAAGGGAAAAAAAGAGAAAACTCATGGACACAGACAACAGTGTGGTGTTTACTGGGGGAAGATGGGGTGGGGGGAGGTAAAGGAAAGTATAGAGGGGATAAGTTTTGATGGACCGAGATTTGACTTAGGGTGGCAAACACACAATACAGTGTACAGATAGATGATATACTGTAGAATTGTGGAACTGAAACTCGTATGATTGTATTAACCAGTGTCACCCCAATAAATTCAATAAAAGGAAAAAAATGCAGACAGAAAAATGTCAACTGTAACTGAAAACTAAGATTTTAAAATAATAAAATACAATTGCTTTTAAAAACTAAAATGCAGAGAAAAATAAATGAAATTAAAAATCTGAATAGACCCATAACTAATAAGATTAAATCAGTAATCAAAAATCGCTCAACAAAGAAAAGTCTTGAACCTGACAGCTTCACTAGTAAATTCTACCGAACACTTAAACAATACCAATCCTTCTCAAACTTCACCAAAACAGAACAGGGGACACTTCCTAACTCATTCAATCTATGAGGCCTACATAACCCTGATATCAAAGACAAACAAGAACACTACAAGAAAACAGCAAACCAACATCCCTCCTGAACACTGATGCAAAAATCCTCAACAAAATATTAGCACACAGAACTCAGCAACATATGAAAAGGATTATACACCAGGACTGAGTAGGATTTATCCTAGAATGAAAGGATGATTCAACATACAAGAATCAATCAATGTAATAATACCACGTCAACGAAATAAAGGAAAAAAACCACATGATCATCTCAACCAATGCAGAAAAAGCATTTCACAAAATTCAGCATCCTTTAGTGATAAAATACTCCCAAACAAGGACACAAGCAAACTACCTCAACATAAAAAAGGCATTTATGAAAAACCTATAATGAAAATCATACTCTATGCTGAAGACTGAAGCTCTTCCCCTAAGAGCAGTAACAAGGAAAGGCTGACTGCTTTCACCACTTCTATTCACCATACAAGTGAAGTTTTGGCATGAGCAATTATGCAACAAATAGAAATAAAAGGAGTAATTGTTAATGCGTTTCTTTTATGGATGATGAAATTGGAAATTAGACAGTGGTAATGGTGGCATAACTGTGAGTATACTAAAAATCACTGATCTGTACATTTAAAAAGAATTTTATTGTATGTGAATTATATCTCAAAAAATTAACTTAAAAGTATACCTCAACTAAGTTCATTTTAAAATAAATAAAGGTAGATAAGAAAAAAAGGTTGATTCTGAATTATATTTATAACATTAACAGTGATGTATCTTAAATATCAGTTGACTTAAAGGAATCTGTGTCTCAGACATGCCTGGCATTAGACATTGCTATATAAAGTGTGAGATACGGTAGCAAATTTTTGTTATTGATAATTCAAAAAAACTATCCCAAATTCAAAGGGAAACAAAGGAAACTTTCAGCATGATTCCCTGTAAACTTCATTCAAAACTAAATTTGTGTATTTTATAAACAAAATTCCTGTAAATGACATATACCTTACTCCTTAAAGATTTTAGTTAAATACTCCCACTTTGCCAAAGAACTAAAAGGCACCTCATAATTCTGAGATTAATTGGACATGGAAGACATGATTAAAAGTAAAACATAACAAACAGACATTTAAATTATAAGACACAGAATTACAATAATTATTATAATGTAGGTACCTTTTCTAATAAGGAAATATCTATAATAAAACATGTAAAGTAAAAATGTATTGTTTTTCATTTCAAAGTATTGAAACAAGTGGTAAGATAGCAATTGTTTTCTAAATGTATTTTCTTTTATCAATCTTTTATTGATTTATTTTTTTCAGCTTTCAGAATTTTTACTGAGAATCAGAAATGGCCCTGGCAGGGTAGCTCACTTGGTTGGAGCATTGTCCTAGACACCAAAAAGGTTGTGATTTTGATTTCTGGTCAGGGCACAAACACAGATTGTGGGTTTGATCCCAGGTCAGGGTGCATACTGGAGGCAATCCATTGATGTTTCCTTCTCACATCAATGTTTCCCTTCCTCTTTCTCTCTCTCCCTCTAACCAATAAACATACCCTTGGGTGAAGACTAAGAAATGAAAATGTCTTGGATATCACAGCTTCCACCAAGAACTTAATATATAACAGCTGATTACTGCAGCTACCTGATACAATAAAGGTGGTTAAGAGAACAGTCTAACATAATTAATCATTAACCTTATAGAGGTACTAGTATTTTATATCAAATCAAGACACTTGACTCCTGGGTTCCAAGGTAATTCTTAAAAACAAGTACTAAAAAATTAATACTTGAATGGAATGTTTGATAATGCTACTCTGCTCTGTTGGAGGTGAGGAAATACAGCATACATTTGATTTAAAACCAGATGGTGCAGTATAGCATTATGAATGTTTTAATATTCCATAAGCAATTTTACTTTACTAAAATAATACAATGGTGCTTCTTCAAGTTAATAGGAGTAAAGCACCATTTGTTAAAATTATCATTTTGTTGAGGACCAATAATTTTGTAAAATACTATAAAAATACTGCAGCCATGTCATATTGCTTTAAAAATTTCTAAAAGCTTACTCTTAATTTCTACACCCATTTGATTGAAGAACAGTCAAAATGGTCTGGATACACATTTTTGAATACTACTGCTATAGGAAAAAATGGTGAAAACAAAATGAAAGAATGACAAAGAATGTTTTCAAAACATTAAATACTTATACCAAGTTTAAAAAAAAGAATATTAAGTATGACTATATTAATTTTAATATATAATTCATAAACCTAAAGATAAAATGTTTATGATTAGACATAGTTCAGAGTCATTAACTGTAGCACTTAAAAAAGTTTTTAGCCCTGGCTGGTGTAGCTCAGTGGATTGAGTGCGGGCCTGCGAACCACAGTGTCACCAGATCGATTCCCAGTCAGAACACATGCCTGGGCTGTAGGCCATGTCCCCAGTAGGGGGTGCACTAGAGGCAACCACACACTGATGTTCCACTCCCCCTCTTTCTTCTTCCCTTGCCCTCTCTCTAAAAATAAATAAATAAAATCTTAAAAAAAATTTTTTTAAGGTGATGACATGGAGAACACTTACTGCATAATTACTTCATCAGACCTTTTTTAAAAATTAATTTCCACTATATTCCATACTCTCCTTTGCTATAGTACTGTTGCAAAAGTTATACTTGCTAATGGGAGATGGAAATACTTAAAATGAGATAACTATTGTAACTAACCAAAACAGTGAATTTTCACTTACCACAGTCCAGGATTCCTGCTCTTTAGGCTCCAGGATTCCAGAATTAAAAATTTCTAATAACTGTTGAAGTCCTCCAGCAGCAACAAACTGTAAGCAATTGTGAACACAATGGTAAGAGGAAAAGCAGCTATGTGATGAAGACCTGTTTTTTGATTCAGTAACTGAGTATGTGTATGTGTGTTAAGTATTACATATCTTTCATTTAAAAATTTTCTCTTAAGTAACTAAAATAACTTCTATACAAAGTAATAATATACAGCCTACTTTTAAGAATTTTTAAAGTAGATTCTTGCAAAAATCTACAACATGCCTTTATATTCCATTAACCATTTAATCCCAAACAAGGAATGCCATAACACAATATAGTCTAATGAAGAAAACATTTAAGTGCTAAAACATAGGAGCACCAAGGAATTAATATCACCTTACAGTGATTTAGAGTAATACAAACTTTTTAAACTATACTTTAATAAATTAGTTTAAAACCAATGAATAATTATGGTACCTTCTTTTGAAAAAATAGAAATAAATTATTTTTATCGATATACTGCAAAACACAAGATCTAACCTTGCAACTCCAGGAATTTTTACTGTTTTCTACTTGATCTTCACTGGAGTCATCAGAGTCTGGATAAAGATCACTGTAACTTCCCTGTGGGAAAGGCAAAAATAATAATGAGAGAGAATGGCAAGGGAAAAACTTATTCTGGAAATAAAAGATAACACAATCTGGCCCTGACTAGGTAGCTCAGTTGGTTAGAGCATCATCCTGATACACCAAGGTTGTGGGTTCGGTCCCTGGTCAGTGCACACACAAGAAGCAAACAATAAATGCATAAACAGTAGAACAACAAATCCTGATGTTTCTCTCTCCATCTCTCTCAAATCAATTAAAACTAAATAACTAAATAACAAGATATAACTCTGGAATTCTGCTCCAGAGATAATACAAATATTTAATGATAATAATGGCAATGCAATTACCGTCGACTCTCTCCTTATTCTTCTGTTAGGTTTTCCCAGTGCTTCAATAATTTCCAGGGCATATAACAGCTTGTGAGCACTCTTAATTTTGAGGAGTTCTTTCCAATTAAGTCCATCATTACCCTTAAATTAATGAAAGAAAAACATAAGGTTCTCAGGCCAACTTACTAAGGGAAACCCCCCCAAAATTAAAGAAATTGATACTACATAAACACTCAATTATTACACATACACTGAAATATATTCGAACATGTGAAAAACAATTATACAATGGGTACTAATGGTATGCTTAAAACACAAAGGCTGGGAGGAGGAACTGTATAAAAGAAGGTGAAAAGATTGACTGTTAAAGAATATACGCACAGTCCATGGACACAGATAATAGTAAGGTGAAGGTCAGGGGTGGGGCGGGGGCTGGGTGGAGGTGGGCATAGAGGACGGAAATGGGGGATGTCTGTAATAGTGCCTACAATAAAAATAAAAAATAAAAAGAATCAGCCAATGAATGCATAAATAAGTGGAACAATAAATCGTTCCTCTCCCTTCCTCTCTCTCTAAAATCAGTAAGTGAAATTTTAAAAAGTCAGCTACTCATTAAATTTGTTAAAATATACAAACAGCACAATAGGAAAAAATGTTCATTTCCAGCCAAGGTGGAGGCGTAGGTAGATACACTCTGCCACCTTGCACAACCAAAAGAGGGGCAACAACAAATTTAACAACAAAAAAAATAACCAGAACTGCCAGAAAATCGAACTTTATGGAAGCCCAACAACCAAAGAATTAAGAAGAAACATTTATCCAGACTGCTAGGAGGGGCAGGAACGGGTAGCCAGGGAGGAGACGACACACAGCAGGGCAGTGGCTAGAGGACTGGACAGGCGAGGTGGTAGTGGCTAGACCAAGCGGTACCATATTTGTGTATGGATAAACCAGGAGGAAATATTGGGGAGCAAGACAGTCCGTGCAACCCAGGGTTCCAGCATAGAAAACTAAAGCCTCAAAACCTCTGACCATAAAATCCTGTGGGGATTGTGGTGGTGGGAGAAACTCCCAGCCCCATAAGAGTGTTTATTGGAGAGACCCACAGAGTCCTAGAACATACACTAACCCACCTACCTGGGATTCAGCACCAGAAGGGCCCAATTTCCTTGGGGGTACCAAGGGAAGTGATTGAAAGCCAGCTGAGAGCTGAGTAAATGGCACTGTTCCCTCTCGGACTCCTCCCCCACATACAGGACCACAATGCAGCACTGTAGGTTGCCCTGCCCTGGAGAATACCTAAGGCTCCACCCCTTGCTCCAAGGCAAAAAAAAAGGCCCAAATGAAAGAACAGATCAAAGCTCCAGAAAAAATACAACTAAGCAATGTAGAGATAGCCAACCCATCAGATGTGGAGTTCAAAAAACTGGTAATCAGGATGCTCACAGAAATGGTTGAGCATGGTTGAAAAACAGAGGAAGAAGTGAAGGCTATGAAAAAATGGAATAAAGGAAAGTATACAGGGAATCAACAGTGACAAGAAGGAAACCGGAACTCAAATCAATGATTTGGAGCAGAAGGAAGAAATAAACATTCAACAAGAAAAGAATGAAGAAACAAGAATTCAAAAGAATGAGGAGAGGCTTAGGAACTTCTGGGACAACTTTAAACGTTCCAACATCTGAATCATAGTGTTGCCAAAAGGAGAAGAACAAGAAATTGAAAACTTACTTGAAAAAACAATGAGAACTTCCCCAATCTAGCAAAGAAAATAGACTTCCAGGAAGCTCAGAGAGTCCTCAACAAGTTGGACCCAAGGAAGCACACACCAAAACACATCATAATTACATTAGTCAAGATTAAAGATAAGGAGAGAATCTTAAAAGCAGCAAGAGAAAAGGAGACAGTTACCTACAAACGAGTTCCCATAAGACCATCAGCTGATTTCTCAAAAGAAACCTTACAGGCAAGAAGGGGCTGGAGAGAAATATTCCAAGTTATGAAAGGCAAGGACCTACACCCAAGATTACTCTATCCAGCAAAGCTAGCATTTAGAATGACAGGGCAGATATAGTGCTTCCCAGATAAGGTCAAGTTAAAGGAGTTCATCATCACCAAGCCCTTACTATATGAAATGTGAAAGGGACTTACCTAAGAAAAAAAAGAAAATCACAACTATGAACAGTAAAATGACAACAAATTCACAATAATCAACAACTGAACCTAAAAAAAAAAAAAACCCAAAACAAACTAAGCAAACAACTAGAACAGGAATAGAATCACAGAAATGAAGATCACATAGAGGGTTATCAGTGGGGAGGGGAGAGCGAAGAAATGGGAGAAAAGATACAGGGAATAAGAAGCATAAATGGTGCGTACAAAATAGAGAGCGAGAGGTTAAGAATAGTATGGGAAATGGAGAAGCCAAAAAAACGTATATATATGACCCATGAACATGAACTAAGGGGGAGGTAATAGGGCAGAAGAGAATAAAGAGGAGAAAAAAATGGGACAATTGTAATAGCACAATCAACAAAATATATTTAAAAAATTTATCCTGTTAACCTTCACAACAGTTATATCAATTTACCATCTGACCAATAAAAAAAACACTGCAGCCTAGTTGAACTTTTAAGAACATGGTGAAGTCTATATTTAATGTCAATAACTTATACCAACCCATTTAAGTCATATGCAAATACTTATATTTAAATATATTATTTTATACTCTCAGCCTAAGAAATTGTTATTCTCACTCAATGTGCATCTTTGACAGTATTATTATTAGAGCTACTCTGAGTCATGAACCATTTTCCAGGACCACCTTCTTCACTTCTAAGTCATTCAGGAGACATAGGACCTTCTGAAATCATATGACAAGACAAAGTCCCAAATTACAGATACCATTAGCATAACATTAAGACATTATGTTTTCATTCATCCTATAGGTACTCTATTGGTATCTTCAAAAATTAACCCCCTTATATATTGCTTTTAAGTGTAATCTTTATTTAAAGAGATGTCTTTAATATAAAGATATCTAACTCATATGTGAGGTCATGCCCCTATGGGAAATTAACAAATATATATTAGATTTCTTAGCCTCATTTCTTTTCACCTAATTCTATCAGCTGACTTGTATAAACATTCAAAACAAGCACTGATATACGTTATTAAATCATAGTGCATCTTCTCTAAACATTTTTGTTGTCAAAAACTAAGCAATAGTTAGAACATATAGTAATATGAAAAAAAGCACTAATTTAAAAGCAAATCCAGCCCTGACTGGTGTGGCTCAGTGGATCGAGCACCGGCTTGCAAACCAAAGGGTTGCTGGTTCGATTCCCAATTAGGGCACATGCCTAGGTTGTGGTCCAGGTCCCCAAATAGGGAACGCATGAGAGGCAACCACACATTGATGTTTCTCTCCCTCCTTCTCCTCCTCTTCCCCTCTTCTCTCTCAAAAAATAAATATTTAAAAAAATAAAAACAAATCCATATTTTCTAAAGATAATTTTAGCAAACATCCTTGCCATATATTTAGCCTACATTATTCAACCATGTTAATATTTAAATAAACAAACATTAAAATGAACTGGTACTTTTTACCAATTAAATAAATTTTACTGAAGAGACAGGTCAAACAGCAATCTCATACATGCCAGTGGGAATATAAATTGGTACCATCCTCCAGGAGAATAAAGATTCTGTGGGCTTACCTGTTCATCTGAGATATTCTGGAATGCCATCAACATGTTAGGACATGTAGGAAGAAGCATCAGTAGTTCCCATACACGTCTAGAGAGGTTTTCTGCATGAAGATGAAGTTCTTCACATCTTAAACTCTACATAAATAAGAACAACTATTTGTCAAGACGGATCAGTAAAAAACAAAACCCTAAACTGAAGTTAAAATTTCTGCATAAAATCACTAATTATCAAGTTTGTTAATATTTTATAGTCTTACTTTAACAGTGAGAAATAAACTTTTTCTTTATGTGGTAAATATCTTTATTCAATAAATTAAGAGTTATATCAAAGTTGTGGCCTTTCAACTTGGTACTGAACACTTTTCTGGAAAGAAAAGTTATGTATAATTCTGGTCCCTTTCCTCAGAAAACTTTCCAAATAAAAGCAAGAATGTCTGTTCATAAAGACAGTCAAGTAAATGTCAGTAGGACTATTATCCTTTTCCTATTATGTATTTGCAGGTTACTATTCTAAGAACAACACAGACTGCGAATTAAATCCTTAACCTTATATTTGGGAAAAGAGTACACCTGTTCCTCTTTTCTTATGGCCTATCAATACTTTATTTTCCACTCTCAGATGAGCAGTGATTTAGATGAAAGCAGAAATTTTTCTACTTTTTTCCATTATTATTTGTTAACCCATTTCCTATTTGCCACAAGCACTTGTGGTTGCAGCTTTTACCCCAAGATAACTTGTGAATTACAGTCCTAACCTTACTTACAAAATATCTCACTTTTATTAGTAGTATTTTCATACTGCTCTATTATATTGATAGACTTTGGAAACAAATGATCATTCTGTTTATAGCATTCTGATTTTAATAGTAACAGAAAAGCTGCACCTTTTTTTTTTTTCTAAATGGGAAATGGGTCAAATCTGGACTCTGTAAGGTGCTGAGATAATAGATAAGCTAAGGAAAGTTTCAGGAAGTATGTAAGAAATGGGCAATTTCCTTCTACCACTGCAGCTGTCACAATTTTGGGGGGGTATAATAAAATCTAAGGGATGACAAAGGAATCCTCTATGCACCTATAAAAAGCAGTTTGGTTCTTTTTGTATAATGGTATAAAGCTTGTATACTTTGATAACAAGGGAATGTTAGAGATGGAGCTTCAAGGTAAACTTTGCTTTTCACAACTGTAATGAAGAAAGAGAAGCAACCCAAGTAATAATTTTGCTTTAGTTCAGAAAATGGCACTGAAAGTTCTTCAGCAAAATAGAATTCATTTCTTTGTAAATACCCACTTTTAAAAAAGACTGAATTCTGCAAACAAACAAAAAAATAATTTGAAGAAAAAATTCTCCCATCTGTATATGATTATATTCTATGTTATGACTGAAAGGCCCTACAATATGAGTGAAGATCCTTTACTTTTATATTCCAGGCCAAATCAGCCTTGCAACAAATAAACTCCACATCAACAATGACATACCAGGAAGTTCAAAGAAATATCTGCTAAAAAAAATGTTTCCCTTCTGGTTTAGGTCTCACGTGGACTATTCCAATGGTCTATTAACTGGTCCTCCATTTCCAGCCTTTGTTTTCTCTAATACATTCCCCACACTCACACCTAAACTTTGTTTCTAAGAGCCCAGAAAATGATCTCACTTTTTTTGCTATAAAACCTTCCATGACAATGGCAATTCATTTTACAAAGAATAAAAAACTCATATTGTTCCTCTACAGTATTGCTTACAATCTCCCTTTCTGTCCTTATATTTGTATTGTATTATATTCACACTCCCACATTTTTCAAACATGCCATTCACTTTCATGTGAATCTGTAATGTTCCTTTTCACTCTCATCAGCAGCTGAACACAGTATTAATGACATCCCTTTTGCAAAGTCCTTCCTCCAGTTTTTTTCCTCTCTCTTATGTTCCCATAACACACTGTATAGAATACTAGCCCCATCCTGAAACACTGGGGAATTCTTGTAATTATCTTTCTCTCTCTTAAGTTGCCAATACAATGTTGACATAAAGTAAAAGGTCATTAAGTATTTGTGGTATAAGATAAAAAAGGTGAAGAAATGAGAGATTCATGGGCATCTAGTATTAATTATTCTGTTTAAACAAAAGGGCGATTTCTTAGAAACTTAAAAATATGCCCCTACAAAAGAAACCACACTATCAGAACACGGGACTCAGTGGCTACCACTGTATCCATGATCAAACACATTTTGAAAACATAAAAAGAAGTTATTTAACATTCTTGGGAAAGAAAGAACAAACAATAGCCATCAAAAGCAAGCCACAAAAGCACCACTATTAACTAACTGCCACTCAACCTCAAAATAATGATTCACTGGATGAAGAACATCAATGAACAATACCTTAGAGTAAGTCCATTTAAAGGCATTAAGAAAACAAATTCAGTAGACTGAAAATGACTGCTTTAGGTGATCTCATACACACTACTGACTTTTTAAAAAATCTGATTTATTATTTTTAGAGAGGATGGGAGAGAGAAAGAGAGAGAGAGAAAGACTGATGTGAGAAAGAAACGTTAGTCAGCTATATCTTGTATGCACCTGAACCAAGGACCAAACCCACAACCCAGGCATGTGTCCTGACCTGGAATCAAACCAGCAACCTTTTGCTTGGTGGGACAATGGCCAATCAACCAAGCCACACGGGTCAAGGCCACACTATTTACTTTAAATACCAACTTTATATTGAAAAGCCACAAAATTACTTCTCTAGACCAAAACTCTTCTCTGAACTCCAAACTCATATAATCCAATTGCTTACCTGACATCTTCACTTGATATCCCACAGGCATCCATTTTCATCTCAAATGGAATCTACCTAGTTACTCAAGCCAGAAACCTGCATTTTCCTTCTCTATTTTCCTTCTTCCCAAACCCAAGTCTATGCTTAATCTTAAATCAATCTACCACCAAGTTATATTGTTGGGACCTGCTGTCCATTTAATTTATGTCCACTCCCACCATTCTATTTGGGGCACTGTCAACATTTCCTTGGATTAGTGCTTTAGGTTCCTTACACCTTTTTCTCTTCTTGCCAAACAAACCTATTACATTTAAAACAAAAATCAAGGAACAAATATCTCTCTCTTTCTCTCTGCTTAAGATATTTTAAAAGCTGTCCACTTTACTCTGAAGAAAATGAAAATGGCCTACAGTCTCATTCTACTCTCCCATCACCCTCCACATTCTAGAAACTAGCTCTCTAAAATTCCTAGACCTATCTAAATCCTTCTCATATCAAGGGCTTCAGGAATCAAATTACTCTACCCAAATCATTCCTCATTCTCTTCATTTAGCTGGCTCCTTTTCCTTCTTCGACCTCAAGATTGCATCTACCCTCCCTTAGAGAAATCTTCTTTGACCAAATAATATATAAATGGATCTCTATCACCACACCCTAATAATGGCATGTCATGTTTCAGTCGTAGTGCCTACCTCTACCTAAAACTATCTCTTACTTTAAGTGAACCTACTTATGTGTTCAGCATGTCAATGATCTGTCTTCCCCATGGGATTCAATGAAGGTTGAAACTGCTTATTGTGATCTTCGTAAAACAATACTTTAAACAGTATGCCTAAATCATATTATACACTGAAGTAGCTAATAACTAACTTAATGGTTTCCTAGGTTTTACTGCTCTTAAGAGATTAATAAAAAAGTTTCTTCCCATTCTGCACAAAGATAAAACTTTGTAAAAAATAAAATGATAGTCACCTCACTATCTTCCACTGCCACTTTTCCTGAGGGTGGTTTAAATGATGCAAGCATCTCTAATAAATCAAAAAGAGTAGTTAAATGAGGTTCTTGTAAAAGCAAAAGCATTGGAATGTTGTCTTTCTGAGGAGGTGGTAGGCAAGATGCTGGCAGCTGAACACCTTCCCCTTTCCGTTCTCTCCTCGGTGCACCCAAAGATACAAAAACCATCTGTAAAAACAGAAGCAATAGGAAAAAAAAGTAATTATACATACTAAGTTTGGCTTAATAAATCTCTGAAGTATAAAATAACTCCATTTAAAATTTTAATATAACAAAAGCAATAAGAACGGTTTTTAAATTGTACCTTCAAATGTCCCCCTATAGACTGTAACAGTCAACAGATTAGTAAAACTCAAATCATACTTATGTGTACCTGCATATCTTTAAAACCAAGCTCATGCAATGCTTTTTCATCATAATCTGTTGTTAACTCATGTCCAGATGAAATCATCCTGACAGGTCCCATAAGGCCTCCTTAAAAACAGGAGAGAACATAAGTGAAAAAGTTTAGAAGAGTTAACTTCTTTGCTAACATGAAAATATGGTTATATTAATTAATTTCACTGGACATTCAGCTTAAATATAATTATTAAGCAAAGTGGAGACAGTTACTAAGCATGCTTCCTGAATTTTCTGTTGTTAGAAGTTAGCATTAGACAGGAAAAATTACATGAAAATTCTCTTTTAGCATCATTTTAACTAGATCAATTCCTGCCAGCTTAACAATATGAAAAATTATACAAGTAAAAATCATTATGGAGCTTTCTGGGAACCTAAACCATTTTCCCACACAACACATGCAGATGATTCAGATTTATTAATACATTAATGCTAGTTAAACAATTAACCAGCAAGTATTTATAATGATCAAATTTTCTCTTCCCTGTTATTATGCACCAAAACAAAGTAAGACAAACTATAACACAGAAAAAAAATTAAAAAAAAAAGCTCTGACATAAAAAGATCAGTTACAACATCCTAGATTATGATAAATATAATTAACTCAGATTGAGGCAATTTATTTCTAAAAACCATAAAGTCCTCTTTTGCTGCCTATCCCTTCTGCTTCATTTCCCACCATCATCCCTACCTACATATGTTTTTAGCCACCCAACCTCCCTATTTTTTTGAAAACACCAAAACCGTTTGCATCCGAAACCCTAAAATGCTCCTCCACACAGGAATTCATTCACACAGCTCATTCCCTCACTTCCTCCAGATCTATCAAATGTAAGCTCAAAAGGCCTTCTGTCTAACCAACCACTCAATCTGAAGAGCTTCAATTCACTATTAATCCCTTACTGTTTTATCTTTCTTTAAACCACTTAATAGGATCTAACATGATATATTTATATATTTCCTCCACTTAAAAAAATCCCAGTTCTAAAAGGCAGAGTTTATGTTCATAGATGTATTCCCCAGCACGAGAATATAGCAGGTATTCAATATAAGTATTGTTTAATCCATGAATTTTATTGTATTTTTTCCATTGCCATTTATCCCCCTTATACCCCCTACCCCTGCTGCAATCACCACTGTTCTCCATGTCCATGAGTGCTTTTTCCTTTTTGCTTGATCCCTCCACCAGCTAACCCTCTGACAGCTGTCAGTCTTTTCTCTACCTCAGTTCAGTTTGTTCATTAGATTCAACATGAGTGAAATCATATGGTACTGATTTTTAAAATTTGGCTTTTAGTTTTTGTTTCTGATGGCATTTTGTTTTCTTGCATTATTTGTCTTTATTGTATCCTCTTTTAAAAGATTTTATTTATTTATTTTTTTAGAGAGAGGGGAAGGGAGGTGGAAATGGGAGAGAAGCATCCATGTGCAGGAGAAAAATCAATCAGTTGCCTCTCACACACCCTCAACTGGGGTCCCGGCCTACAACCCAGCCATGTGCCCTGACTGGGAATCGAACCAACAACCTTTAGGTTCACAGGCTGGCCCTCAATCCATTGAGCCACACTAGCCAGGGCTGTATTAATTGCATCCTTTTTAAAAATGTTTTTTCAATAAAGTAATTATGGACTTTTCCTTCCCAGAGATCTTCCTTCAGAGCCATCCTATTCTGCTGTTCATAAGGACAATTATTCTCTGACTGTTGCTCAGCTTTTAAGCTAAAATATCTCCTCACTATGTCTCTAGAATGTTCCTCTTCTTTCTTGTTCGTATATCATTTTGCTCCAGAATAATCTCAAGTAACTTACTAAGAAATAGTGTGTGAGGTGTAAATTTTCTGAGCATGTACTCCTCATTCTGAGAACACAGCAGCATTCATATTATTATTTAATCCATTAATTTTTCAAAAAAGGAAATGCTTGACAGAATAGGAAAATTTAAAAGTTCTAGTAAAGATGGCAGTGTAGGTAAAGGCAGTACATGAATCTTCACAAAACCACATCAAAATTATAAATAATCTATAAAAAAAACTACCATTCAGAGCCACCTAAAATCGAGCTAAATATAAGTCTTACAACTAAGGATATAAAAAAGCCTCAGAGACTGGTAGAAGAGGCAGAGACTCAGAATGGCCTGGTCCCGCACCTGCGTGTAGTGGATAAAAATCGTGAGGGTTATCTCAGCTGCAAAGGCACCCCCGTGAAGAAGGGGTCCCAGACCCAACCCAGTCCCCACAGCCCAGGGTTCTAGTGTCAGGAAAAGAAGTCCCCATAAGTTCTGGTTGTAAAAGCCAGCAGGGACTGTGGCTGAGTGAGAGGGAAGGCTTTTGGAGTCCCAGGCGTTCCTCTTTAAACAGCCTGTGCATGGAGTTACTTGGACTGACTCACTCTAAGATTCGGTTCTAGGCAGCAAGGCAGCAGCTTGAAAGGCACCAGGGACATATGAGAAACTGAATTGTCCTGTGTCAAGGCAAGAGCTGGAGGGGCAGCTTTCTCATAGACACAAGTGCTGACAGAGGCCATTGTTCCTTTTCTGACCCTTCCCCAACAGAGCTGGCAATAAGGTGCTATATCTGACTCTACATCTATCTGGCTAACACAGTTCCCCCTGCCCTGGTAATTTCCTGAGATCCTGCCCCACGAAACTTTGGGGCCCACCAAAGCTGTTTGAGTAGCTTTAACATGTAAAAGGTCCCTATTGGCTAATGCTTCAGACTTCCCTAAAATCTCTGAAGCAAGCAGTATCTGGCATCAGCATGACTGTACCTCTGGCTAAGTGGCCCCAGACCCAGCAGTAGCTGCAGCAGGCCTTGGTTCTCAGCTTGGTCTTTCCTGGGCATCTCCAAGCTCAGCACAAGTGGCTGCCTTCTGTAGAATGCTTAGCTCATTTGGGTGGTCCCAGGCAGGACTCCTGTGGAGGCTACCCTTGGCCTGCACCTCCCAGGAGGCCCTAGAGCTAGGGCACCTGGTAGACAGCATCAGACCATGTTGAAGAACTACCAGAACTCTTCCATGTGGGACACACAAAAAAAGGTGGACTCGGCAGGCACCAGAGCCTTGATCAACTAACTTCTACTCTGTGGGGTTGGCCCTTGCACAGCTAGCTGATCTTCCACAGTGGTCCCAGCCAGTCCTTACAGTTGATCAGCCTTACGGTAAATCATTCCTACCGAGGTGCCAACAGCCTTCAGGACTCAGCTACAACAGAAAGGTATACACAGCCCACACAGGAGTGTACCTGGAGAGCCCAAATCATGTGATCAAGCAGCTGTGCCACTGGATCCTACAGGATACCTACTACATAAGGCAACTCACCCAAGCCCAAGAGATGTAGCAGTTCTACTTAATAGACAGAAAAAAAAAAATAGGGAGGCTGCCAAAATGAGGAGACAAAGAAATGTGTCCCAGTCCTGATTGGGTTAGCCATCATCCAGTGAACCAAAAGATCACTTGTTTGATTCCTGGTCACAGAACGTGCCTTGGTCATGGGTCCCTGGTTGGGGACGTGTGAGAAGCAACCAATCAATGTTTCCCTCATATGTCAACGTTTCTCTCCCTCTCTTTCTCCCTCCCTTGCCTTCTCTCTAAAAATAAATAAACAGAATCTTTAAAAAACATGTGCTCCAAATGAAAGAACAGACTACAACTCCAGGGGAAAAAAATAGAGACAAGCAATCTACTAGATACAGGTTCAAAACACTAGTTATAGGAGCTCAATGAACTTAAAGAGTGATGAACTTAGAGAATTAAAAGATAGGAAACAAAAAATGGAACTAGAATACATAAAAAGAACCAGTCAGAAATAAATACACTAACTGAAATGAATATACTACAGGGAATCAGCACTGGAGTAAATAAAGTAGAGGATCAAATCAGAGATTTGGAAGATAAAGCAGAAAACATCCGATCAGAACATTAAAAAAAAAAAATACAAAAAAATGAAGATAGTGTAAGGAAGGAGTCTCTAGGACTTCAAGTGTACTAACATTCACATCATGGGGGTGCCAGAATGAGAAGAGAGCCAGCAAGGCATTAGTAATCTATGTGAATAAAGAATAACGGAAAACTTCCCTAACCTGGTGAAGGAAATAGATCTGTAAGTATAAGATGCACAGAGTCACAAACAAGGTGAACCCAATGAGGCCCACACCAAGAAACATCATAATTAAAAGGCAAAAAAATTAAAGACAAAGAGAGCATCTTAAAAGCAGCAAGAGAAAAGCAGTTCGCTACTGACAAGGGAGATCCCATAAAACTGTCAGCTAATTTCTCAACAGAAACTCTGAAGGACAGAAGGGAGTGGCAAGAAATTTTCAAAGTGATGAAAAGCAAGGACCTACAACCAAGATTACTCTACCTAGCAAGGCTATCATTTAGAATTGAAGGACAGATAAAGAGCTTCCCAGAAAAGAAAAATCTAAGAGTTTATTCCAAACCAAACCAGTATTATAAAAAATGTTAATGGGTATTCTTTAAGAAGGCAAAGAACAACAAAAAATATAAATAATAGCCCTGGTTGGTGTAGCTCAATGGACTGAGCGTGGGCCTGCGAACAAAAGGGTCACTGGTTCGATTCCCAGTCAGGGCACATGCCTAGGTTGCAGACCAGGTCCCCAGCAAGGGGTGTGCGAGAGGCAACCACACATTGAAGTTTCTCTCCCTTTCTCTCCTTCTCTTCTCCTGTCTCTAAAAATAAATAAATAAACTCTTAAAGCATATATAAATAATAAAATGGCAATAAATATCAAAAATTAAATGCAAATGGATTAAAAGCTATAATCAAAGACATATGGAGGCTAGAGGCTGAATGAACAAAACAGGACCTTTACATATGCTGTCCACTAGAGACATACTTCAGATCAAAGGACACACAGACTGAAAGTAAAGGGAGGGAAAAAGATACTCGTGAAAATTGAAATAAACAAAAGCTGAGGTAGCAATACTTAACACTAGATAAAAGAGATCTAAAAAATAAACAAATGACCAGAATAGAAACAGACTCATAGATACAGAGAACATTTTTACCAATGCCAGATGGGATGGGGGACTGAGTAAAAAGGTTGAAGGATTTAAGAAGTATAGCAGTGGGAATATAGTCACTAATATTGTAATAACTATGTATGGTGTCAGATTGGGAGCTGATTAATCAGGGTGATCAGTTAGTAAATTATATAACATCTAATCTCTGGGTTTTACACCAGCAAGTAATATATAATAGTATATGTCAACTGTAATTGAAAAATAAGAACTTTTTTTAAAAATAAAAAAAATAGGAAAATTAGGTAAAAATGTTGAAATATCTGAATAATTAAATGAAACTTAAATAAATATTGTTAAATCTTATTAACTTAATATAGAAAAACTCCACTGAGCACTAAACAGCTATTGTCTGGAATGTGTGAAACAGGACTACTGCTTTGCATAAGGACATATAACATTTTTAATTACTTGCCTCCCTTCACACAAACAAGAAAATTCTATCCGAAAATATTTCAAACACATAGGAGAAAAACAGGTTCCTCCAGATTAATTTTGGCAATTTTCCTCAAGTACAATTGTGCAGCAAAATTGATTAACGGTTGCATAGTGAAATGTATGATAATTTCCTTTATTATTTCTAAGCCTAGAAATCTTGGCTCTCTCAAAGGTTTGATATTTAATCCTATTTCTTCTGGATTTTCCTATAGTTAATTTTGTGTATAAAAATACTTTCAATCTATGCTGAGTATTTGAGTCACAAAACCACCCCACAAGAGAAAATACTTCATTGTTCAGTAGTCATCAGTTTCAAAACGTGTCACAAGTGCCAGAACAAATTAACAACAAGTACCAAGGTACCACTGTGGTTTTAAAATGTTTAATAGTTGGCATTAAAATTCATCATTAAATCCTGTTGTATTTTCCTCTTAGAACCTCATATACTGCTTTGATTATTTATTATTCGAGGTAAATTTCATCAAATTTGATATAATTACATTACGATTTTAGGTAGAAGATACTATAAAATAAATTACCTGGTATCTCTACAATATTTTGTACAGAGGCATGTAAGATATATCCACTTATTCAAGTAGACAGCAAAACCCTAAAAAGACAAATCTTAAACTAGATATAAGTTTTTATTTATCATCTGATTTATTGTGATGTGGCGTAGGAGCATTCTCTTCTGTGATCCTTCATCTATTAAGAGCCATACTTCCCTTTTCATTAATCCATCAAGTTTGTGCTTGCTTATCTGTTTTAAAGAACTAAATACATTGTTTAGGAATACCCACTAGAGGTAAAACTATAAGCAATACTAAAAGAATAGTAAACCAAAAAACAAGATTGTATTAAGAGGAAATGGAAAGGATGATATTAGGGAGGGATACAGAAGTAGCTTCTAATAATGTTCTAGTTCTTAATATGTGTGGTAGGAACATGGGTGGTTTTCATTTTACTAATTTCGCATTCTTTTTATGTTAATTTAAATGTTACAAAAGTAGATACAGTTTGACCTGAAAACTCCATAACTAAGTTTTTAGCCAATTTGTTAGATAGCATTGTTTGTAATAAGAAAAACAGTGGAAACAGCCTAAATGTCCATGAATAGAGAATATGTAAAATAAATCATGGTCCCACCTTATTATAGATTAGGCAGATCTTTAAAAAGAATGAGGTAACTTTCTATATGCACTAATATGGAATGTTCTTTATGAATGTTAAGCACTATAAGGAAAGGGTAGAGGAGTATAAATAGAATGCTACATTTGTGTTTTAAAGGGGTGTGTGTGTGTGTATGTGTGTGTGCGCGCGTGTGGGAGAATATACTTCTTGGTACCTTTTCAAGGATATGTAAGAAACCAGTAAAAAACATCTGCTTCACAAGAAGAGAAATGGGTGGTTTAAAGGTTAGGGTAGAAGGGAGACTTTTCAACACCTATTCTTTTGTATCAAGAATATCTGTAAATTATTCAAGAGAAAAACTTAAAAGATCTGCTACTTTAGAAGATGCACATGGTTCCACCTTAAGTATGCTGTAGTGATATTGTCTCTTTACTAAAAGATGCCAAAGAATTACTCTGCACACAGGCAGAGTCAAAGTCCTAAAAACAAGCTTTTAAAACTTTAAAATTTTTCCACTGAGTATCTATTTAGCCTGTTATAATTTCAGACGTTTCAATTATAACAAAAAATAACAGCTCTTACAGATGTTCCTCTGATTAGCTCATATTTTATGTATTATAGGAAGACACTAAAATGTACTAGTCTTAAGAGTTAAATCAGGAATCAAATATAACTTTAGGCTCACATGAAAAATTTCTTAATATGATACTTTCTTGGAGGGAAGGGGTGAAATGCACAGGTGAAATTTAAGAGGGCATTATTTTCATATGCTCCAAAAAATATACATCTATATCAAAATGACCCCCCAAAACTGTAGGGCACTAAATAATATATGGAAACAAATTGATTAACATTTCCCTTGGTGCTTATCAAATAACCTCCCAAAGTAGAAATCTTTGAGAAGGAGAAAAGAATGTTTACTAGTAGTAACACCTGAAGTGACTCTAACTCTTAAGAATCAATGGAGAGTTCCAGCCAAAATGAAGGCATAAGTAGAAACCCTTTGCTTCCTTGCACAACCAATAAGATAACAACCAATCTGAAATCAATAAATAACCAAAGCGCTAGAAAATCAAACTGCACGGAAGTCTTAACAACCAAGGAATTAAAGAAAAAATCAACCAGAACCACCAGACGGGTAAGGCGGCCCATCATGCTGGATAACTCAGAAAAACCAGGGTGAGGCCGCAAACTGTGGGGGCGGGAGCGGAGGACCCTGGGGGTGGGGCTGTGCAGGAGGGGTTGAATTAAAGGAAAAACTGAGACTCAGACTGTGGACTATGGCGATTGCTAGGGTGGGAGAAACTCCCAGTCTCACACAAGAGTTCATTAAAAAGTGCACTAGAGACTAGCAGGCGAGCTGCACTGTTCCCTCTCTGGCCCCTCCCCCACAGGCAGCACTGCAGCACAGCAAAGAACGTTGCTCTGCCCAGGTGAATACCTAAGGCCCCACCCCCTTACAACTTACCAGGTGTGCCAAGACAAAGAAATATGACCCAAATGAAAGAACAGAGCAAAGACTCAAGAAGAGAACTTAGCATGGAGATCACCAACCTATCTGATGGAGAATTTAAAGCCCTGGTAATCAAAATGCTCACAGATCTGATTGAGCTTGGTGGAAAAATGAAAAAAACAAATGAAGGATACCCAGAGTGAAATACAGCAAAATATTCAGAGAACCAACAGTGACAAGAAGGAAACAAGGATTCAAAGCAACGATTTGGAACTAAAGGAAAAAATAAACATCCATCCAGAACAAAATGAAGAAACAAGATTCAAAAAAGTGAAGAGAGTCTTACAAACCTCTGGGACAACCTGAAATGTTCCAATATTCAAATTATAAAGATGCCAGAAGGAGAAGAACAACAGCAAGAAATTGAACTTCCCCAATATGGAAAAGGGAATAGACTTCCAGGAAGTCCAGGAAGCCCAGAGAGTCCCAAAGACATTATACCCAAAGAGGAACACACCAAGACACATCACAATTAAGTTACACAAAATTAAAGATAAGGAGAGAATCTTAAAAGCAGCAAGAGAAAAGGAGACAGTTGCTTACAAAGAAATTCCCATAAAACTATTAGCTGATGTCTCAAAGGAAACCTTGCAGGCAAGAAGGGGCTGGAAAGAAGTATTCAAAGTCATGAAAGGCAAGGACCTACATCTAAGATTATTCTATCCCACAGAGCTTTCATTTAGAAAGGAAGGGCAGATAAAGTGCTTCTCAGATAAGATCAAGTTAAAGGAGTTCATCATCCCCAAGCCCTTACTGTATGAAATGTGAAAGGGACTTATCTAAGAAAAAGATAATAAATATGAACAATAAAATGACAACAAACTCACAATTATCAAGAAAAGAAAAACAATGAAAACAAAAACTAAGCAAACCATGAGAACAGGAACAGAATCAGAGAAATGGACATCACAAGGAGAGATCTCGGTGGAGAGGGGGAACGGAGGAATCGGGGGGAAAGGTACAGGGAAGAAGCAGCATAATTAGTAGACATAAAATTGATGGGTAAAGATAAAAAATGGTACAGGAAACAGATGACTCAAAACTTATATGTACAACCCATGGACATGAACTAAAGGAGGGTAGAATGCTAGAGTGTTGGGGAGGCAGGGCGGAGGGGGATAAAGGGAGAAAAATTAGGAAAACTAGTAGCATAACCAATAAAAAATACTGACAAAAAAAAGAAAGGGCATGGGAGAGATGGGCTGGGGATGGTAGGGGTGGGGGAAAAAAAAAAAAAAAGAAAAAAAGAAAATCCTGATTAAAATCATATTAAAAAAAAATCAGTCTATGGAATTACACCAAGAGTAGGGAAATGTGGGTGAGAGCTACAAACATGGTAGTCTTCAAAGAAATAAAATTTTGAAGTTAATATAATACAACTTAAAATATATGAAAATGTGAACTACTGGACTTACCAGGAAACTCTCCCTTTCGGCTGCTTTGACCAAACTCCTGAAGCTGAGCTTGTTGATTTATTTGTTCTTTCTGTAAATTTTCATACCAATGAGTTACTTCAGCCCTAAGATCTGCTACCTGGTCACTAGGATACATTTCAATAGTCATCTGAAATATGAGATGCAATCAATTTAAAAATACAAAAAGAACAGATAAACTGGGAAATGTTATCAATTTGGAAACTAAAACTATGTAACTACCTTGTCAGGAAGTCCAGCTGGCTGACATACAACCCTTAGCGGCAGGGACTGTTTGTCACTCAGTGCTTTCAAATGACTACTAATACCAGTGCCTTCAATTTGCCACTGTCTGAGATGATATGCAAACCTAAAACAAACAAAAACCAAATACAGAAAGGATATAATTTTAAAACAATTTAATATTACTGAAGTTTTTATTACTTTATAAAATGAAAAAGCCCACAAAAGATTCTAGTGCATTCCAATTTACTCTATAGCACTGCTTGTTTTTTTTCCCCCCAAATTAAAAGCACTCAGTTTAGATTCAACATACTGAATCAAATTTAAAAATAGGCATAAATAAACATAGCTAAAACTCCTAAAAAATGGTTTTCAGGAAAAATTACTGAGGAAAAAAAATCCCACTAAGAACATCATCATCATCACCATCGTCATTATTATTATTTTAAATGGAAGATGGGGATAGTGGTAGTAATATGCAGGATGAATTCAAACAACAAACTTATCTGGTAAGAGAAATGGCAAGTTGTCATTCCTACATTCAGAAGAGGAAGAAAAGGTATTTGAAATATTTTTCAGATAGAGAAATTTTTCTAGTAAATATATGTTAACCAGCCTAACAGAATTTTGAGAGCTGATTCCATGACTGCTAAAATTACAAAATGAATTATAAAGGCTAGTATTTCACAGGACACAAGCATCTAGTATGACACTAAGTATGTGTCAATTTCCTAAGTGATTTCTAGTTGTCAAGACAGGATCCAAGGTAAATGAGTTCAGTTAAGAAAAAAATTATCAATATCTTATACTAATCAGCAATTCTGGAATAGAAGGAGGATACAAAAGGGAATAAAATGGACTTGATTTCCTAGAAGCAATCCAATGTCCAGCTTCTATTACTGAGTAAAAAAGTAATCTTGAACAAGCTTTTTGGGCCAATAATTCTTTGTTCGGAGGGTGGAAGGGGGGAGGTGGGAGATATCTCATGCACTGTAGAATGTTTACCAGCATCCTTGATTTCTACCCACTACATTCCAATAGTACCCCTTCTCTTGTAAGCTGTGAGAATAAAAAATGCTTCCACAAGTTACCTAATGTTCCGTGGGAACGACTGCTTCTTGTTGAGAACCACTGTTTAAGATTAAAATCTTATCTTTAAAAAAATATTTCTAA
This sequence comes from Phyllostomus discolor, assembly GCF_004126475.2. Classification (NCBI taxonomy): domain Eukaryota; kingdom Metazoa; phylum Chordata; class Mammalia; order Chiroptera; family Phyllostomidae; genus Phyllostomus; species Phyllostomus discolor. The sequence goes on from NC_040908.2 coordinate 40,503,689, forward strand.
AGAGACATTTATCTTAGTCTCTTAATATAAAGAATATAAAACAATAGTTACTTTGTATTTTCATTCTATAAATGTTAGACTATTTTAAATTAGGAGCACCAAACATATTAAGCACTTGAAACTGGACAATAATCCTGCAAAATAATTTGAATGAAAATACCTAAATTATTAAACTACCTCTTAGTTGTTTTAATATTCAACTGTTTCCTAGTTTCTCTACTAGGCACCCATAAAATAAGGATTTTTATATGTTGTTTAACACCAACTGCTACAATAAAACATGAAAAAATACAAAGGTGTCTATCAGCAGACAATTTTTTTATGAGTTAGAAAAAACTTATACATCTGAGAAGGGATTTTTTAAATGAAATTCATTAAACTTATAAAAGTACCATGGAATCCTAAGAGCCTCAATTTATTTTTAAATAAGTGCTTATTTTAAGACACTGGTAGCACTGTATAAGGACTAAGGGTTTAAACCAATAGGCCCTTTTTGGTTTGTTGTTTGTATACCCTGCAGCATAGAGAAAATTTTGGAATAATATACATACAGGTGTGGGCAAAAGTAAATTTACAGTTGTACATGAAACACAGTTTACTCTTTTACTGTTTATTATTATATTATTTTCCATATGGACTACAAACCTACTTTTGCCCATCCCTGTATTTATGTATCATTAACAATAACTGTTTCTGATAGGAAAAAATAAGACTACAGAAACTTTCATTTTGTTTAGTATATTTAAATTTTATGAGTACTTAAGATTTATTAATTTGAACACATCACCACATTTACTTATTTATTTTTATTTTTTTAAAGTAGTATAAGTTACCTGGCAGTGTGAAGTTTCTATGTAAAAAACTCTAGAGTTCCCTTATACAATCTTTAAAAACACATGGAATTACTTCAGTAGAATTTCCACAAATCGCAATCATAATCAAAGCAAAAAATTTTGCAGAGTCCAAATGTTTTAAATCATGAAGTCATGTTATCTATGAGAAATGTCTAGAAAATCTTTATTATTCACTATTTCCTAATATTTTAAATATCAGTAACTGTCAATTGTATGCCATTTTCATTATCAAACTAAACTTTGAAGTTGAAGTTATTAATTTTAACAATTTTTTCAACAGTTTCTTTGTACTTTTACATTTACTCATGATTTTTAATACAAAGAATTTCTTAATTAAAACTATCTACTCACCTTTCACTTCAGTCGATACATTCATAAATGTTAATTTGCTTTATTTCTGTATTACACAGGGTATGTCTAAATTAATTATACAGATATTCATTAACACAGAATTTTTGATCATGTTTCCATGGTAAATGGAAATTCAAAATTAAAATACTGTCTCCTAGTCCAGGAAGAAAAAAAAACAGCAAATAAAACAAACTCAATTTGGTTCAACTACGAGAGATTATTTGATGTTCTTGGTGAGTTTCAGTGAAACTTTTTTTGGTAGTGGTGTTCTCTGCCTTTTCAATCATAGTAATTCTTAGTGATGAAATTCTGTCTAAAATTCTCGTTCATGCATATCTTCTCAGAGTCTAATGATTTTTAAAGCCCTGCACTATTTACCAGGAAACTTTATTGCTCATTGTACCACTTAATGGTACACATTGTGAACAAAAATTACTTCTAATACTAGCACTTCATTTTTGGCAATTTACCTGCTAAATTTGGTAATTTAACTTGCTACCTGCCCCCCCCAAAACCTCTAATTTAATTTTAAGAATACTTTTGGACATGTCTGAAAAACAGCCTTAAAGTCATCCTCATGTGATATAAAAAAAAAATTACCTTCTCCTAAATGCTTCTAGATGTGTCTTCAGCATAAGGAGTCCTCTTTCTATAACAGTGAGACTTGAATGTGATTCTTGCTCAAGACTGCTAGAAGCTATCATAAGACTCTCCATACATTTACTAATAAATTCTTGTTCCTTCTCCAAACCAGTTTTACCTGAAAAATCAGATGTTTTGACATGTATATCAACACATATTATTTTGCTAAATAAAACTATAACTAAACAAAAAATTCTTTACATAAAAAATTACCTATTAGGCAGTATTTCAAATCACTTACCATTAATATAATAGGAATTAATATATTGGATAGCTGCTCGACTGACATCACCAGATTGTGCTCTTAAAGCAATGCCCCAAAATTGGTCCATACCACAAAGCTAAAAAAGAAAAACATAACATCTATAAATTGTATTATTTTCAAACAATACAAATACTAAGACTGAAGTAACAAATATGAAAACACAATTTTGTTAGCATAACAATGCTTAAATGCTTTCATCCAACTTACTCTGATAAAGTCATTCTTTATATGTATTCACAGAAAGTTTTAAAAAATGTTAACCCAAGTTGTCGCTTACATTTATATTAACCACAAGATGACAAAGAGAATGCTTTCACTGAAAACTACAGAAAAAGTGGAGACTGCATGTTCTTAAAAGTTGGGCAGAGTAAAGCAAAATATCCTTCTGATAAGTGACTAACCACCCTTAGTGTTTCTAACATCTACATAAAAAGCAGTATTATCTCAAAAGTAGAGTATGACTACGTCTTAGGTAAAAGATCTGTCTGGTTGTCTGAAATGACATATTAAAATTTATCATACTAACATAAAAGAGTTAGGACCAAAAAACTAAAAAAAACAACAACAACAACCCACTACTGAAACAAAGAAAGAACGTAGGAAGACAGTATGAAACCATTTTAGATACAATTAAAATTATTCATTACTACATAAATTAACAGCAATTTCCTCTGCTTTTGTCATTATAACACAACTCCAGCTTCCGGAGAAAATTAATGAAAAATGTGAATGGATAATACATAAATCATAGCTATTAATAAACTGGAATGTCCAATGAGGTAGGCTTTCAAATAACAGTCTGTGTCAAGAGAGTCTAGGAATGATGCATTCAACAAAGCCTAGCAGCCACCCAACTAGGCAAATGGAACTCTAAACCAGAGGTAAGATTAGCAATTTGTGAGGGTCTTCAGCTAATAAACTGATTATATACCTTAGGATCAGAGATGATTTAAATAGATTCTATTCCAGAATAGAGGTTACCAACAGAAACTCTGGAGTTGCTCATGAGCAACTAAAAGTTTTGGCTTTGACAAATGGCATAAAAATCAGATTTTAGACAAATCAACCTTCTAATTGACAAAATACTTCATTATAATACTTCAGTATAATACTTCATCATACTATATGGGAGCTTTATCATTATATTATCAGAGGACTAAAGGAACACTCAGATGGCCTCTTCTCTATTAATCAAGGAATGTGTAGTAAGTTAACTAAGTACAATCAAGGTTATCTTTGCTAATGAAAAGTTACCAAATTAGTTTTTTTAAAACTTTTTAAAACCTAAGAATAAAAGTCTTCATAGTTAGTAAATTCAATGCTTGATAAACAATATAATTCAGTATACTAATTTGAAGAATGAAACAAGAATTCTACAAGCTGACCTGATCAAGTCTAAATCCATACCTCAGAGTTTGAACCACCATCATAGGCACTGGTAGCCAATCGAGCCAAGTTACATAGATGCTGAAATAGGTTTAAGCCAGTCATGCTAATCGTTTCAGGTTTTAGCTGGGGCATCTTAAAAAAAAATTTAAGCCAGTTTAGATTAACTTAAGAGATTTAAATTAATTTTAGTAAAAACATTATAAAGAAAATGTTATCAGCTCAGATTTTCACTGAAAAATTAAGATAGATGATAATTCAACAAAAATTTTATTCAGGTCATAATGAAAACATCTGATGCATTTCAATTTTTGTTATGGACATAATCAAATCAGAGAAAATGAATTTTAAAATTTATCATTTATTGTATACCTAGACCATGCACATTTGTGAGATGTGTGGCTTACATGTAACAGTCTGTATATAAGTCACAAGCTGAAATTAAGATAACTGAAGGTCTATTTGTAGCTTTCCTTTGGATTTATTTGGTGACTTAGTTTACACATGTATTCATTCATATATACTCAATTTTACCACAAAGACAATGTGAGAGTATGTAGAGAGCCTTTACAATCTCAAAAATAAGCATAAAAATAATAAAAAAGTCTGTTGCTGTTATTATTTCAAATTCAAGTGAAATATTAATATCTGAACCAACTATTGCATCTGATAAAGGAGATCAAAAACTGGATAGAAGAACATCTTTAATACTATTATATTATAATATTATTATTAATTCCTAAAACAGCCTTTCCAGGGATCTACAAAAAATGTGAAGATTAGTTTGTATCTATCTGCCAGAAGAATGGCTGATACTACAACCATTTAACAAGAAAGAGTCACAGAATACAGCTCTACATTAGTGGGTATGGGTAACACTCCTGAAAACTTAACTACAATGTTACTATTTTGAAAATAAATACCAAAACTCCCCACATTTCTTATTAATGTTCGCCCAAAGAGTTATGCTAATTACTGTTAAAGTACTTTAGTTAAGGAACAGAATATTTTTGTAAATATAAACTAAGCACTGATTTGCTATAAACACTGTAGAAAACAAAATTAAAGTAAAATCTGGCAAACACTACATAAAACTCCAGAAAATAGCACCTTTATCTTTTACAAATTCAAAAGGAAAAGTTAACATTACAGACTTTGTTTTAAAATGAAATATAGAAAAGTAATATAAACAATAAAACTGTCAAAAAATAAAATTACCTTCTCCAGGAAAAGGTGTTTGTAGGTTTCCATTCCCATAGCATGTTGATCTTTACTTCGAACTTGATTTAAAAACCAATGGAGTGCATCGTCATAACACTCAGAATCTTCTACTAAACAATGCCATAAAATGTCGACTTGCTCTAAACTTAGCCCTAGATTAAAATTACAAATTTTGAATCACAGTACATACAATATTTCAGTCCTAATTCAATGTCCTAGAAGCACCAATATATCCATAAAGATATTATACAGTATGTAATGTAGCTAAATATGGTATCTATATAAACCATCTAAAAACATACAACTTATATAGTAAACTAGAAGAGTCATTTGGTATGGAAAATCATTCTTCCTAAAATATGAACATATTACTGTATTATAGTACACATGATTAAGGGGAGGTAATCCAAAAGTTGAGTCAGTTCTAAGGTTTAAGGGTTAAGAATTGAGTGGATACCATGTTCAAAGTCCAGTCTGTGCACACGGGATATAAACAATATAAGCTAATAAGCATTTTTGTATACTGAAGAAAAAAAAAAAAGGATCCTTGTGATAAAGCAAAATGGAACTGACTGCCTAACACAGAGAACAGCGACACATCAGAGGATATCATTAGCTTGGAAGCCAATGTAATGAAATGAAATCTGTATGGTAGTTTGACACAAGTATTAAATGATTCCAAGGTGTGACAGGAGAAAGTCAGAGAAATATTCAAAGAGAGGGGGCATTAAAGGCAACCCACAAATCTCAATATGGGTAAATGAGACAATCTAAAGGGGCAGAAATAAAAGCATCATGGGGATTTCAAAAGTATATCATTAGGGATTCCAAAGCCTGGGGTTCTTCCTCAGATCAGAAGGGATATGAAGGTGTGACAATCGTAAGAAACGTCTCTCTTCCTTGGGAAAAGCAGATGAGTCCCAGAATATGAAAAAAACACCACAGAATATATTTAGTAACAATACCAGTCTAAGTAGAGTTTGATGAGTAGAAAAATAGTATCCTATCAGTTTCTCCCAGAAATAATGTACAGACTATTTGTTCTAAGATAACCTGTGTCTCTAGGAGTCAACATAAAACTAAAAACAACCTTTAGTGTATATTAAACATATTAAGTATTTAAGAAGACAGATAAGTGAAGAAAACAGGTAACACCCCTAGCTGGTGTAGCTCAGTGGATTGAGCGTGGGACTGTGAACCCAAAGGTTGCCGGTTTGATTCCTAGTCAGGGCACATAGCTGGGCTGTTCGCCAGGTCCCCAGAGGGGGGAATGTGAGGGGCATTGATATTTTTCTCCCTCTCGTTCTCCTTCCCTTCCCCTCTAAAAACATAAATAAAATCTTAAAAAAAAAAAAGATTACAGCCCTAAAAACTAGTATCCAGATTAATTATAGTAAATTATATAAAAAAGAAGTGTATTTATAAATGACTGAATCACCAACCCACATTCAGTAGACAATATATATACTTTGTTATTGTTTTAAGTTAAAAAATGTATTTCTTGCTACATTAAAAATCAATATTATCTTATAGAACTTTGCAGTAACCATATTGTACTCGACAGAAATTGTGCCAGTAAAAAAAGTACAACTATGATCTGGGAGAAGTTTTCAACTTGATTGTATCTGGACAGTAGCTATAATGCACAAAGAATTCATAAGGTGCTCACTGGGGATGGGAGCAGCAAAATAACTTTTTTTAGTATATTTTACTGATTATGCTATTACAGCTGTCCCAAATTCTCCCATTTGCCCTTCTCCCCCAGTACCCCCTTCTCTCCAGCAATCCCCTCCCCCTTAGTTCATGTCCAAGAGTTATACATCTAAGTTCTTTGGCTTCTCCTCTCCTATACTGTTCTTAGCATTTCCCTATTTTATACTTACCAATTATCTTCTTAGTCCCTGTACCTTTTGCCCCACTCTATCCCTTCCCACTGATAACCCTCCAAGTGATCTCTATTTCAATGATGCTGTGCCTGTTCTAGTCGCGTGCTTAGTTTATTTTTGTTTGTGTTTTTTCAGATTCAGCTGATAATTGCGTTTGTTGTCATTTTACTGTTAATAGTTTTGACTTTCTTCTTTTTCTTAAATAAGTCCCTTTAACATTTCATACAGAGGCTTGGTGAGGATGAACACCTTTAGCTTTACCTTGTCTGGGAAGTACTTTATCTGCCCTTCCATTCTAAATGATAGTTTTGCTGGATAGAGTAATCTAGGTTGCAGGTCCTTGCTTTTCATCACTTTGAATACACTTTTCTACCCCTTTCTTGTAAGATTTCTTTTGAGAAATGAACTGACAGTCTTATGGAAACTCCTTTGTAAGTAACTCTTCTCTTGCTTTTAAGATTCTCTATTTTTAACTTTTGGCATTTTAATTATGATATGTCTTGTTATGGTCCAACTTGTTTGGGACTCTCTGTGCTTCCTAGACTTACATGTCATGTCTATTTCCTTCACCAAATTAGGAAAGTTTTCTTTCATTATTTTTTCAAAGAAGTTTTCAATTTCTTGCTCTTCCTCTTCTCCTCTGGCAGCTCTGTGATTCAGATGTTGGCATATCTGGAGATATCCCTGAGTCTTCTTATTCTCTCATTTTTTAAAATTCTTGCTTCTTCATTCTATACTTTATGACTATTTATTTCTTCCTTATGTTCCAAATTGTTGATTTAAACCAGGAATGTCAAACTCATTTTCACCAGGGGGTCACATCAGCCTCACGGTTGCCTTCAAATGGCCTAATGTAATTTCAACTCCTTAACAGTCAAGAAGTAGTTACATTTATATAGTCCTAAAATTACATTTGGCCCTTTGAAAGCAACCTTGAGGATGATGTGGCCCCCAGTGGAAAGGAGTTTGACACCCCTGATTTAAACTCTGGCTTCCTTCCCTTCACTATTGTTTCCCTATGGATTTTTCTTTATTTCATTTCGTGTTATCTTCACTTCTTCCCTTATGCATCTGCCATACTCAGTGAGATCTCTTAGCATCCTTGTCACCAGTATTTTGAACTCTGCATCTGATAGGTTAGCTTATCTCCATTTTGCTTAGTCCTTTTTCTGAGGTTTTGATCAGTTCTTTCGTTGTTTGTCTCCTCAATTTGGCAGCCTCCCTGTATTTGTTTCTGTGTATTAGGTAGAGCTGCTTTGACTCAGTCTTGGCGCATCTGTCATATTGTAAGGGCAAAGCCTTAGGTATTTGCCAGGGCAAGGCAACCCACTTCCCGGCTTTGTGGTACTGTATGTGAGGGCAGAGTAGGAGAGGGAACAATGCAGCTTACTTGGCTCTCACCCTGTTTCCACTCATTTCCCCCAACTTCCTGCATGCTACTGGAGCCCTTCTAGCTGCTACCCTGATGCTAAATCCCAGAGTGGGTGGGTCTGCACTCATCCAAGTGCCATGTGAGCCCTTTAAACTACTCTCCTGAGAGACTGGCAATTTCTTCTGCCACCCCAATTCGCACTGGTTTTTACAGCCAGTTATGAGGCTTCATTTTTCCAGTGCTGGAACGTTGGACTGTGCATTCTGGCCTGGGATGGCTGACTTCCCAGGTGTTCCTTCAGGTTTTTATCTGCCACACTTGAATGTGGGACCACCTATTCACCTCACTTCCTGCCTCCAAGCCACTGCCACCACACTGTGTCCTCTCTGCCTGGGTCCTGGTCTCCATCCCTCCTACCCGTCTGAATGATTACCTCTTCTTTAAATCCTTGGTTGTCAGACTTCCATACAGTTTGTATTATTTACTTCATGTATGGTGTCTATCCTGATTGGTATGACAAATGATCTAGTAACAAAAGACACTAGTTTCCTACCAAAAACAGGAGTCTTTACTTTGATATCTGTTGGTATCACAATGTTAGTGGTATTTGTTATAAATACCATGACTTGAAAAAAATTATAGATTTAAACAGTGCTTCTCAAGTGCAGATATGGACTTAAAAGAGTAATTAACTCCTCTCTGGCTAGTAAGACACTCAACATTAGATTGTATTAACATAGCTAAAGAAAGGGAATATCCTTACAAATGAGGTTTGTTGACATGAACACATATATAAAAACAATATGGAGAAGGAGCAATAACTTAATCAGTCTAGTTAAGAGAAAAGGAACTCGCCCTGGCTGGCGTAGCTCAGCGGACTGAGCTCGGGCTACAAACCAAAGTGTCGCAGGTTCAATCCTCAGTCAGCCCACGAACCCCAGCAACCGCACATTGATGTTTCTCTCTCTCTCTTTCTCCCTCCCTTCCCTCTCTAAAAATAAATGGATAACATCTTAAAAAAATGGCTGAATACATTAAAAAAAAAAGAGAGAGAGAGAAAAGGAACTCTAGTCAAAAGACTCAACCTTCACCCTCCCTTGTGTGAACATTTAGTATGTATGTTTGGACATGGCCGACACTCTGAATATACCAGACCAATCTCTATTTTTTAAAGGTTAACTGTTAATGACTTTGAGTTTGAAACTAATCTAAATAAAAGTAGGGTCTCTCAATGTTTCTATCACCTATGAAACCAAGCAATTTTGGATAAGATTTAGCCCTGATAATAGCACAGGTGTTTGCAATTTGGGTGACAGGAAGATTCTATAACTAAAGGCAATAAAAGATGCAATCACCCTAACATATGGTCTTGAAATGAGACATTTATCCACTGAGAAACTGGCACTTACAGAGAATGAAGAAAGAATGTATCAAGGTTATGCTCATATTACCATATATACTGATAAGTCATTACTGAGAATAATTTAATGACTAAAGAAATCTAAATGCATGAGTACATTTCACCAGACTCTTCCCCAAGGATCAATACCGATCTAAAAACTTATTAAAGTATTGATTAAAATACTTACTGAAATGATCAGGTGATCCCAGAGTTGAAAACACACAAGTCAAGAACTGAAGTCGAACTTGAACTTCAGCACTGTGGCTGTACCTATATATAAAAAAGTCATTCAAATAATTAAAAGTCATTAAAATAATGAAAAGATCCTATTTCATAATAATTATTAAAGATTTAATGGCCCTAATCATAAATTTTACTAAATAAGTAAAATTTTATTTTCATAAATAAATTTTACTAAATTTATTTTCATAAATTTTACTAAATAAGTAAATTTTACTAAGTAAAATTTTATTTTCATAACTCCCATTTATTAAATATTTTAATTACGTAACTTTGGTTACACAAAAAAGGTCATACAATCAAATATGTTTTAGATGTGTTATTTAATAAGTTATAAAAATCTGTGAACTATTAGAAACCATACTTTCAAATTAGATGAGAAAAGTACATAAGAAATCAACAGTGGAACAAACGTCATTTTGAAATGCTGTAACACACACATAAATTATGTCTCCATCCAGAAATTTCATGCTTCATTATCACAGTCCCTCCAATGACATAATCTTATTACTTAAATAAGAAATGCTAAATTCATTTCCATAAATCCAGTTCATAAAGAATTCTGCTGATACACAACTGACATTTTTTATGTTATTTTAAATCTAAATAATCATAATTCATGTGTATAAAATTCAATGGTTAATGTAAGAGTTGCTGTGGAAGTTGGTTAATAGGTGATTTTACATGGTTCTTTGGGAATTCAGTTTGTAGGTACTTACAAAGAAACAGCATTTTTAAAGTGTGGGAGGAAGCATAAGAGATGAGTCTGAAGCTATAGACAGTGGCCAGACTGTGGGCAGCCTGAATGTCAGAAAAGTTTGGTATTGATCTGGATGGAAGCCAATGAATGATTTTGTGGGGAGGAGAAGCTAATGACCAGATTTTCATTTTAGGATTCTTTTAGCAACCCTGTGCACTGCATATTGAACTGTGTGATTTCACAATATTCTAGTCCCAAAGCACCTGAGCACTCAGTCAATATAACTAAGTCAGTCAGGAGATTTTATTGCTATGTTACAAATCAAAAGGCTGGTTGTGGGTGAACTGCCTAAATTACTTTGCCAACAAAACACAGCTATCCAGCCTGAGCCCTGATCCATATAACCCAGCAGCTTACAGAGTCAGAAAGCCTATTAATTCAATTTCCAATAATCTTCAAGTACAAATTTTTAAGTTTCCTAAAATTAGTTAGTTTCAAAAGAATTACACTAAATTCACTGAAGTTTAAAGTAAAGGTTTTCTAAAGATTGGGTTTGCTCAATATACCTTTACTGCTCTTTATTATTTTGTATTAATATTGGCAAGAAAAAAATGAACTCTCTGCTTCATTATTGCTGCAGTGCCCTTTGTAAAGATGAATGTACACATGGCAAAATGGCTGGGATAGGGGGAGGTGGAATATAATTACGCTACTCACAGACTAAAATGCTATGTAGACAAAAATTCAAGTACATCTATTAATAGCTCTTCATCCTTTTCTAATAGGACAGATTTTGTAACAGAGTCCTTGAAGCACTCTGAGGCAGAGTCTGAGGGACTTGGTCACAGAAATAAAAAGGAAAAAAGTCTTGTTCTTTACTAAGGAACCCGTAACTCAACAAAGTATGGATCCCTTTGTCATCCCTTCTTTGACTTCCACAACAGAACCACTGCCTCCACACTTCAAAGAATTCTGTTCCCACTGAACAAATGAAAAATAATGTGCCATAACTCAATATGCTTTACCAAAAAGTAGCAAATGTACAGAATTCTGTTTTATAGTCTGAAGGAACAAGGAAGTTATACCAAAGTAGTCCAGATAACCTCTCTCTGCTCTACGGTTTTATTCTCTCAGATCCAGGCAACAAGGCAGACTGGAGGATTGGAAAAATACTCTGGTGTACCCTAAGAAAGTATAAAACTCATCTCCTATGAGCACCACTCCATCTTTACCTTTTTTTTTTTTTTTTTTTTTACCAAAGTAATGCTTGTTTGAGGCTGCACCTCTGGTTCCACTACCAAAGTAAGCAATAACCCTGTAGCCAATGCTATAAATAACCAAGTTTCAGACCTGTATTCATTTTTTGGCACTTAATGTTGGGACTTTCTCTTTCTGATGATGATTCATCTATGTTCTCCACTCCCCTCTCTTAAGAATCCCATCCCTGCTCTTTAAGCCCACAGGCTTGTGGTTGTGGCAGGAGCTCTTTTGTAACTTAGGGTTTATTTCTCTTTTAACAGATAACTTGAATTCTGTCTCCCCAAAATGCTAAAGATGTGGGTCATTTGTGGTTTAATTTCTGCTCCTTTTAGATCTTATCTATTTTACAGAGGATGTGTGGTAATGCTCAGATTCAGGAGGCCACGATCATCCTAGACCTCTGCTTCAATAATAATAATTAAAGGAGGACACAGGCTATGAAGAACCCTTATGAATTTTAATAGGATTTTAAAAGAATGCAGGTTGTATAGTTTTAACCTTACAAGCAAAGTTATGGAATAGAGTAAATTTAAGGAAATACCTCAAAAATAATTTGACAGCCTTGTAGAATAGGATACCTTATGAAATTATTGAACAATAGACCAGGAAAGGTTGGTTGAGTTCAGATTTTAGAAAGCCCAGAATAGTAAGCGGAAAAAACTGGAGTTTACTTTTTATGCAGTGAAGAATCTAAATGGGCTCAGGGGCAAGTTTCTTGTTTGCTTTGTATCATAATTTGTTCTAATGAGGTAACTACAATTTACAGATAATCTACTTTGTGCCAGATGTAATTTACTGAATTATTTCACTTATTCCTTATAAAAATTAATAAGGTAAGTAATTGAAACTTATTAGAGAAGTAAATACTGAAAGAAGTTCAAAACACTACATTCATAATCTAAATCCAAGTCTGTATGATTCTTAAGCCCATGTGCTCTCCAACAATACCATACTGCCTTCATAATTTAATAAGAATAAGGAATTAAAAATCATAAGGGCAGACTGAGGAAAGAAGACTGATCTACAGGTTGGTTAAAAGAAGTAGAACAGTGTTTGTGGGAATGTCAGCTTGTGAAAAGACAGTGTAACACATTTTTGTATTACAATTAACTAGAGATTGAAGACAGTACAAGGTTAAGAGTCAAGAATATGAATTATAGAAAACAGATTGTTTCACTGTTCATAAAATGTGTTTATAAAATTAATTACAGAATACACTAGCTCCACTATTTATAAAATGTGTGCCCTGGGGCAAGTCATTTATCTCACAGCTTAAATGTTTTCACTTTTAAAATGAGACTCTCTACATCAAATGGGTTGTTTGATATCCTGAAGTTAATGATACTTAAATGGTAGCTGGCACATAATATCAATGAACACCAGCTACTTTTACCATCAACATCATCATTATTCATGTTTGGAAAAAAAAAGAATACAAAAAAGGTCCAAGTCTCCAAGTTGTAGGTGACTGGGAAGATAGAGGTACTCTCCAGGACATAATAAAGCCTGAAGAAAAACATGTTTTGTGGGAAAAAATAAATAAATTCATTTTAGGAGGTGAAAAAAAGTATGCCTTAAAGGTCTGTGACTTTTCTGAACACTTCTCCAGTCTACTCAGCTTCCATCTATGTGGAAGTTTCCCACGTGTCTATCTTCTCAGAAAATACTGTGCTATTTCTCATACTTGCTGATATGCTGATACTGGCACTGAGATGGTTTCCTCAATTTGGCCATCAGTCCCCACCAACTGACTCAAAGCATTTTACATGTTTACTTCTGGGCAGGCAACTCCTTACAATAAGTGTTAAACACAGCACTACCACCAACCAATTTCTACAAAGTCTTATCCAAAGTCACTTCAACATATATAGAGAATACTTTTAATGATGAAATATTAACAGGTTATGCCATCAGGTTTTAAACTTTCCAGACATGTCCTAAACTTTTTAATACTAGTATCCAATTATAATAATAAAGGAAAATGTTGAAATTAATTAATTTGTTTGGAAATAAATATTTAAACATCTTAGAATTAAAGCCTTAATACATTAAGACAAGGATATAGATGATTTCTGCAGAAAAATTTACTTTTAGTTCCTAAAAGCAATGACTTTGAACAGAACGCATTAGTAAAGGTTAACCAAACCACACACTATATAGCCTACATTTCCGTAAGGTTAAACATTATAAAAATAACTGTTATAAAATTCCTCAACTTAAAAAAAAAACCCTTTCTTTCTCTTAAAATTTTTACAATAGAAATTTTTATGTTTATTTACTATATAAAAAAGTACAAACACCAGAAAATTATCTTTGAGAGAACAGACTTAAATTAACTAACTTAAGAGATACTTACAGTGCATGTTTTTGCCTTCCTTCTCTTACAGATTGAATATAGTATACCAAATTATCAAAGAAAAGTTTCATCATGTTCAGTTCTTTTTCTGCCCACCTGAACCAATTGAAAGAAAAAAAATAATTTTAAAGCCATAAGTAAGAAAATAAATCTATTATAGGACAGGAAAAATATTTTAAATCCCCGAATCCAAAGTCTCTTAATTGCCAAAACTACAAGTTGTATTTATATTTGAATTGTGAAAAGATATAAAGCAATGCACCTTCATTTTTATGTTAAAGTATCAATGACATTTTTTAAATCTCAAAATACTCAATCCCTGTGAAGGGGATAAAATGTCTGGCAGAGTGCTAAAAATAAATGACTAACATAAACTTACTGGGTTGGCCAAAAAGTTTGTTGGGCGTTTTTCCCCATAAGATGGTCCTAGTAGTACTTAGTTCTCATGAACTTCATTCAGAACAATTTTGTTGGACTGTGTTGTGACAGCTGTTATATCAGCATGCATTTTTAAAAAACTTATAAAAAACTGGTGAATTTTTGTGTAGCCATTTTAACACTGAAGGTGAAAGAAAATACATGCTATTTTCAGCATATTATGCTTTGTTATTTCAAGAAAAGTAAAAACGCAACTAAATTGCAAACAAAGATTTGTATAGTGTACAGAGAAGGTGCTGTGACTGACTGAACATATCCAAAGCAGTTTGCAAAGTTTCGTCCTGGAGATTTCTCCACGGATGGTGCTCCACAGTCAGGCAGACCAATTGAAGTTCAGAGTGATCAAATCTAGACACTGATAACAATCAACATTATACCACATGGGAGATGGCCGACGTACCCAAAATATCCAAATCAATAAAGTTGTTGGTGAAAATGAAAAATGTGTCTTTTATTTTATGGAAAAAAAATAGACTTTTTGACCAACCCAATATATTAAAAGTAGTATGATACAGTCAATATAGTCCATATCAGGATGGACTGTGTACACTGGTCACTATTTAGCAGAATTTAGCAGAGTGCCTGGCATATAGAACCCCATACAATATAAACTTACTAAATCAGAATTCCTTTTACTGTCAATATGTAATTTGCTTATTTTTTAACAATTTTTTAAATCAAAGAAATATTCAGATATTAAGCTCCAATGTAATCAGAAATACTAAAATAAAAAAAGAAATAGTGATAAATATAATCAGAGATACCAGGGTCCTTTACTTACACAATAATCTATCTTACACATTATTTACTAGCAATATACCTGCTAAATGTACAGATATAAAAGGATTAATGTTCCAAAACTTCTAATGTAATTTACATGTTTTTGCTATAGCTCTCTTTTCAAAAGAACTTACCTCTTGCCATGACAATCATTTAATGACAATCAAGTGTTAGAAACAAAACTAGTTCTAACACACTTGCTCCATGGATTTGTGCAAGTAACCTGAGCTGTTTAAGTCTGTTTACTGGTTACCTGAACAAAACTAAGAGGACCAGGGATAACAACTTCCAATTTCAAAATACGGGTCATAAGAGTTTGAGATAGTATGTACCAAATGTCAAGTGCTGTTGCACATAACAGACTCATAATAAGTTAAAGTTCTGGCTATTAATTGATGCCAACTAACCATAGGAAGTTCAGGGTTCTTTGAAAAGAGAACCCGTAGGTAAGATTTAGAATACCAGCCTCATGTTAAAAACCCTGTGATCTGTCATTAACAGACCTATTTACATTCAATTTGAAGAACAGCCTAAAAGGGCTTCAACTATATATACTTTGGCTGAGGTACTTGGTAAGTATTAATAACTTAATCTTCAGTTTGCCTCTTCTACAAGATTGTTACCCTTTCTTACTCTTTAGCATGAACTTCCTCAAATGGTCACAATATATCACCAACTTGACCAAGAGAATCCCTTTCATAATTTAAAATTTTGTAATTCAGTCATTTAAACACTACTGGAAGCATCAATGAAATAGGACCCCTGGTATTCTTGTACTTTAAGGATGCTAAATGTTTTCCTCCATCCCTCTCTGTTTAGCATCTCAAGGACCTTCCTTGCATTCATAAATAGAATAGTCACTAGAGTTATATTGTAATATTAACTGAAGAGGACTAAGATGCTTTTAAAAGAATAGAGGTTCACAACATTAAATAGATCTCCTTTGAAACAGTAAATAAACAAGGGTTATAACTTGAAAGAACTTCATCCTATTTAGAAAATAAACTTCCAAGATTTTTTTAAATGTTACTCATTTTGAAAGCAAACAAGTACAAGTGCTCTCACCATCTCATCTTAGCTTTGAGATATTAGGTAAAAAGCCATCCAACTTGACTTCAAAAAATGAATTCTTCAACAGGTCTATTTTTTCCTAAAATTTAAATGTCTCTAAAATCTCTCTCAAAAGTCTATTTTGAATAAAGCAAGTAATTAATACATTCTTATAGATTAATGAAGCACCTGTGACAGCTTTCTCTAGAATATTACCAAAAACTGAATCAATTTTCACAAAGTACTATCCTTGAAAGAACTCCTTAACATTCATTAATCATAATTTCTACATAAAGGTAAAAGAGCTCAGGGTGGTATTCAGTTTATCTCTAAGATGATGTAATGTCTAGAACCAATTTCTAGTGAAAATAAAAGATACCCTGGCGTGTTTATTTTAGTGTGGATCTTCTTCAGGAGTTGCTATGGCCAGATATACTAAAAATCTTCACCCTAAAATTAGTGCATTAATTGCTAAAATATTTTTCTCCAACTACAATGAATACAAAAAGTTAGATGTTCCTGCCAATGGAGATGTAATTTCTATGGGGCTAACCGGAAGATTTATCGGCCTAAGAAATCTAAAAATAATATCTGAACCACACAAAAATCAAATTTTCCTAGTACATACAGAATAAAAGCAAGTAAGTTATTCAAAACCTTGTTTGATAACTATGATTTTTTAAAATCTTTAAAATAAATACATTTCTTTTATTTACTTACATTGTAATCCAATGTGTATCATAACTACTCCCAAACTGTTGAAAAGTACCAAACAGTTTTGGAAGAAGCCGAAGTGAAATTACTACCGATCTGAAACAGTAAAAACAGGTATTTAGAAAATAAAATAATTGTAACTACTATTAGTAGTTCTGGCTTTTTACAGAAATTCAATTATTTAAAATCTTAAATGAAAAAAAGAATTTAAGGAAATTTACATATATATTTCTCATATAAATATTAAAAAATTTTCTTCTGAAGTATAAATTTATTTTATATATTGGAGCAAGAAATCAAATTTTACAATACCAATCTAAGTCTTTTAAACTAAAATAAACTATAAATATCAGAGTATAAAAGCAAGCGAAGAGCATTTAAAGATAAACTTTTTTCATAAAGTATATATTCTTTAACAAGTCATGGGGACTTCTGAAAATTTAATCCAGGAAAACAGGAGGCAGAAGCTTAGGTAAGTTATCTAGAGTGGGTTTCTCAAAGTTTAATGTACACTTGATTCACCTGAAGAAATCTTGTTAAAATGCAAATTCTTATTCAATAAGTCTAAAGTAGGTTCAGAAATTTTGCATTTATAATAAGACCACCGAGTGATAAAATGCCGGTTAGTGGACTACATTCTGAAAAGCAATAATGTAGAGAACATTTTTTTCAAACTATACAAATTATCATTTTCTCTCTAATTTTCATTTACTATGATCTGCCTCCAAGTTGAGAATCAACTACATTAGGAGCCATGTTAATAATGAAAGTACACAATATACAACAACTATTACAAGCAAAAAAGGGATAGGAAACCACTCACATGCAAATAAATCTGAGTATTCCTCTGTTCTCAAAGGAAGAAGTGTATGTAAGATACTAACATACAAATCCCAGAAGTCTTAGTAGGCAAACAGGTCGGCCCCATGAGTCTCAAAAGAATGTCAAACTAATGAGATACTGAATTTTTAAGCTCAGAAGCCAATATAGCTTCTTGAAAGAAGTTTTACTTTATTTTATTTTTAAAGATGTGTATTTATTTATTTTTAGGGGAAGGACAAGGGAAGGAGAAAGAGAGGAAGAGAAACATCAATGTGTGGTTGCCTCTCACACGCCCTTTACTGGGACCTGGCCCACAACCCAGGAATGTGCACTCACTGGGAATCCAACTGGTGACACTTGAGCTCAATCCACTGAACTACACCAGCCAGGGCTGAAAGAAATTTTAGAAAGAGCAAAGTGGCACCCTAACCACAAGTCTAGTGTACAAAGTAAGTCTCCCAAAATGCCTACTCTTTGAGAAGAGTACCAGGGATATCAGAAAAAGGGGCTGCGTGGGAGGAAAACAGTGGTGAATAGAGTAGCAGAATTTAAAAAGAAAACTTCCTACTTATGAATTAAATCCAAAGTATTTAAACTGGACTATAAAGCCTTGTGTGATATGCCCTTATTCCTCCTATTAGTCTAACTTAATTTCCTTCCAATCTTTTCTTTTTGCAGTCCCTTCAAATCACACAAACACATTCCAGAGCCTCTGCTATTGCCTCTATTTGGAGATGCTCTTTACCTAAACATCTACCTACAAGACTCCTCTCATTTTATTCATGTTTCCTCAACTGTCAACAGAAAAAATGACCATGACAATTAATTGTACATTAAATAACACCCTTCCACTTCATCATCATCTACAGAATATTCCTTTACTTAATGTGTCTACCATTAATGTGTTGTTCAATGAGCAGGCTGTCTTATTAAAAATCTATGCATCCACATGCAAACCAAATCTATATTTACTTAAATAATGAACCAGCAAATAAAAGATTTTCAAGGAAGGAGGATGACCAATTTTTTAAATGCTATACAACAGTCATAAAGAAGGACAGAAAAAAAATACAAACATGACAAAAGAACCAGCATGTTAGTACAATGTTAGAAGATCAAAACCACAGTGGTAGAGATTAAGGAGTACACAGTGAAGTAGTGAATACAGTAAGTGCCTGACATCCAGTAAGTACAATGTAAATATTCTTCAAATATTTAAAAACATCAACATTTTAAAGTATATTATTTTAAATTTTTAAAAATGTTTACTGATTTGAGAGAGAATGAAACACCGATATGAGAGAAACATTGATCAGTTGCCTCCTAGTCTTCCCCTACTCAGAGTCTGAATCTGCAACCTACTTACGTGCCTTGACTAGGAATCAAACCTCCAACCTTTGGTGTACGAATGACACTGCAACCAACTGAGCCATAGTGGCCAGGCCTTAAAGCATTAATTTTAAATATGACTGGCAAAACCCTGTCAGTTTCTTAAAACCCTGTGAGACTGCAATTCCATTATATATACCTAAGGCAACAATTTTCAAACACTCTCATCTCATGGCACACAAAAATGAATTACTAAAATTCTGCAGCAGACCAAAAAAATATATCTTTGCCTATTTGGCTAAAAGTCAGTGTAATTTTCATTCATTCACACAGGACAGCTATTGTTATCTTGGCTATTGTCATTTTTTAATTTGGCAATCTAAGGGAAATGAGGTCAGCACCTGACTAAATAGACAGGTGCATGTTTTAAAATGTGTATGGCACACCAGTGTGCCACGGCACATGGGTTGAAATCACTGACCTTACTTTACAAGCACAAAATCAGTAAGAGATATCACAAGGAAAAAGAAAAAATATAGAAAAGTAATTTAAAATCACAAGAGCATATCTGAAAACTGTTTGCCTAGTGTAATTTCAATAATGGTTTTCTAATACAAAGAAATAAATACTAGAAAGAGATACATTTATTATTTTCTTTAAGAAGAAACTATGGCGCTCTTGCCAGTCAGGCTGAGTTGGCTGGATTATTGTCCCATGACCAGAACCTTCCAATTCCTGGTCATTGCATCTGCCTGGGTTGCTGGTTCAGTCCCGGTCAGGGTGCCAATGAAAGGCAACCAATCGTGTCTCTCTCTTACATCCATGTTTCTCTCCACTCTCTCTAAAATCAATAAGCATGTTCTCTAGTGAGGGTTTAAAAAAATAAGAAAAAATAAAGGAGCCTCCTATTCTTCTGCATTTCTTAAAAAAAAAGGAGAGAGAGAAGAAGCTATGGCAAATTTTATAGCAGGCCATAATTAGGTTTTCTGCAAATTTTATTAAATTATCTTTTTTGCAGTCAATGGTGTTAAGAATCTGGATGGTTTAAAACTACTCTCCAAATTTCCTACAATAAACATGTTTTCATTTTATAAAATATAACATAGAAGAAAGCATAACAGGACATTAGAAAATAGGAAACCAGGTGGTGAATGGACACTGGTTGAGTGGCTAGTGGTGTGGTTCATTTAAAAGAAGAGTCAAACTATGGTCAGGTGGCTCAAGTTGTTTAAGTATTGTCTTGTGCACCAAAGGTTCCAGGTTTGATCCCTGATCAGGGCACATATCCAGATTATAGGTTTGATCCCTGGTAGGTCAATGTTTCTCTCACACACCAATGTGGGGGGAAAAAAAGAAGAAAAACCAAAAACAGAAATATGTAAAGAATGTGGAAATGAGACCCATCTTCCCTCGACTCTGACCCCAAGTAGAATGCCTTTCTTTACAATTTTTTTATATATTCATTGAATTATCAAGAAATGATTAAATATTAGATGATAAAACATTTTAAAAATCTTTCCTTTTATCAGAAAAATTCCGAATTTTCACCTTAAAAAATTTCCAGTACAGTAGCCACACATTTTAAATGTTATAAATTAAAAAATACTTTATAATACATGACTAAATTAAAATTCAAAGTGATCTCAAATTACTGTAATATTTTATTTAATCTGATAAATTTAAGAGGAAAAATAATATAAAGTATGTAATTATGGACTAAAAATTAATAACATACAAAATGGGGAAGACTTTGGAGACAATAATTAATATTTCATTAACTAAAATTCAGCTTTGATAGCTGAATGCTTACAAAACTAAATATAAAAATGTTATATTCAAACTTATATTTCAAAAGTTCTTCCAAGAATTAAACTTTTAAATACCAAAATTACAATCCTGGGCAACAACAAAAATGGTCAATGACCAAGAGTAAAAAGCTACTAATTTTAGACTCAAGAAAAATGCCACTACCCTGAACTTCCCTAGTTCTTTGCTCGAGTCTAAGAAGTTTTGTTGTAACCAGAAGTTTATTAATTACTAGGCCAAAGACTTTTCAACCTATGTGCCATAGTACAGGAAGGAGTATGACTCAAAAGTTTTTAAAGCATGCAATACCCGATGAGTTAGGGGCACTGGCCTCTTTTCTCTTAGATTGTCAAATTAAAAAATGACAACAGCCAAAAGACAAATAGCCGTCCAATGTGAATGAATCAAAATTACATCTGTATTTTTTGTCGAATCAGCAAAAATACATTTTTTTTGTTGTGTGGCAAAATTTTAGTAATTAGTTTGTGCGTGCCATGAGATGAAAAGGTTGAAAATCGCTGCACTAGGCAATCATGTTGACTTAGTAGAATGGATACATTTGCTGGTAGTCTTCACAAAGTCATGTTTGAACAATTTTTTCATAATCCAGGACTTCATATTTTAAGAATACTGATGTGTTCTTCAAAATGCTACTTATTCAGCCTCATAAATTATAATATGGGGTGGGCAAAAGTAGGTTTACAGTTGTAAAACAGAGTTTATTTTTGTATTATTTATTAATTATTGTATTATATCTTTTTTCATATGAACAACTGTTTATGCCAAAAGTTAACACAAAATCCTTTATATAATATAGTCATATGGAGGAAAAAACATAACAAAGAAAGTATAAAGTTCCATCCATTTTTTAAATATCTGAACCTTTATGTACAGGATCCCTGACACAAGCAATCATTTTACTCGATAAAGTATTTGTACACAAAGGAAAAAATTTGAACACATGGGTTCAAGTACCCACAGGGAATCAATGGCCAAAAAAAAAAAAAAAAAAAAAAGAAACCCAATAAACAAAAACAAAGCAAAACAAAAACAAAAAACAAAACAAAAGCACATTGGAGAGGTTCTCAGAGTCTCAATTCAACTCTTGCGAAGAATTTCAGAGGTGCAAGGTACCAGACGTGGACTGCTTTCTAGTAAACATAAAAACTAAATGGGTTGACTATTACCCAACCCCTATATTACTACCCTACTCATTGGAAAGCAGTCTTATCTCACTCATCCTTGGTACAAACATTAAGCTGATAAGTAACAGACTTTTTATTGTGGAGCTACTTTCTGCCTCATGCTCTCACATTATGACAACATTCTACAAACATATTCTATTATATTTCTGTAATTTTAAACTTCCTGCATTGCCAAAATATTATATGCCTTATAAACCAATCTGCCTAGAGATAAATGTGCACAAGGCACATGTTTCATATAGCAGAGAAAGACAATGCAGGCATTTAAAAAAAATATTTACAATGGGTCCATATAAATGATAGACTTATGAGCAACTTATGGAAGACTGTAACTTTCTTTTTCAAATCTATTTCCTGAGATGTAATGAGTCCAAGTTATTGTTCAAAAAAAAAACAAAAAAACAAACCCCCCCCCAAAAAAGCTACTTTCATTCTTTAAAGTAAGTTGCAATATAACCATAGAAAAGCAAAAACAAACAAAAAACGTTCAGAGGCCTTGTAAACCATGGCAAGTGAGGAACTAGAAAGAAAATGAAAAGGTTACCATAGAGAAAATAAAAAGAAACAAAAAAACCTCTGTAAGCACATAAAAATTAACATCATTAAGTAAACCTCAGGGATTTTTGTCAGATGTCAGGAAAATGGTAAATGAATTAAGGTTACAATACCTTATTTGTTTAACATAAGGAAGAGTTTTCCTGTTAGTATTAGCCCTGGCTGGTGTGGTTCAGTGGATTGAGGACCGGCCTGCAAACCAAAGGGTCACTGGTTCGATTCCCAGTCAGGGCACATGCCTGGGTTGCAGGCCAGGTCCCCAGTTGTGGGGTGCAAGAGGCAACCACACATTGATGTTTCTCTCCCTCTTTCTCCCTCCCTTCCCCCCTCTCTAAAAATAAATAAATAAATAAATAAATAAATAAAATCTTTTAAAAATGTATTAGCACACTTGTGCAACTTTCCTCTCTTATTGTGATGGTAAACTAAGGGAGCTAGGTTCTAAGGAAGAATTCTTGTGTTTAGAATAGGATTTCTCAAACTCTGATGTCACTACTTACATTCTAGGCCAAATAATTCTTTGTTGTGCAGGAGGGCTATCCTCTGCATGGAGGGATGTTTAGTAGCAACCCTAGCCTGTAACAGCACTTTCAATCCTACTCATTGGCATAACGTTCAAAAGTATCTCCAGACATTGACACTGTCTGGGGGGAAATTATCCCCATTGAAAATCACTGGTTTATCAGAAAACCCAGACTAGTGATGATTAAAATATGTTTAAGCCTATTTTTTTCAATTTGCAATGATAACTTCAGTATGTTTAGCTGGTGTACACTGTATGTGTTACATATGTCATTGGCTGAAGAATGTCACATGACCGATCTTTTATAGTGAAACTAGCATGATATAGCAACCCTCTGAAGAGTAAAGTTTGAGGGCAAAACTAACTTTAACACAATAGCTATTCAAAAATATCATTAAGTAACTGACTAGGGTACAGGGATCGCCTCAAACAAATGTAAAATGTTTCATTTTCAGGTAATTTGGGGGGAGGACAAATTCAATCTTAATTAAAAATACAGATTAACAATTCTCACTTTATATACAAATTTCTCCTTTTGTCCCTTTGAAGTTTACTTGTAAGATAAATATATGCTCTTGGTGGAAAAATGGAAAACAGAAAAGCCTAAAGAAGAAAAAACTAACTCAATCCTAGAAGAAAATAACCACTTTACAGGTCTTACATTCTGCTTGCCCTCTTTATAACAGATTGGCCTGTGAGTATATGCCCATGTCAGTATATAACCTCTGAAAAGAGGACTCTAACAGGCTATATGATATTTCATTTTTCACACAGGTTTTTTAGAAGTACAACATACATGCAAAAACATATATAAATCCTAGTGACAGTTCAAAATATTAGGAAGTAAACATACCTGTGCAACCAGTACTAACATCAAGAAATAAATCATTACCAGCACACCAGAAACTTTCATTCTGCCCCTTTCTAGTCACTAACAACCCAAGAATAACCATTATCCTGACTACTAAATACAATAGTTCTCCTGTTTATAAACATTACAAACTTCTACTAAAAAGATAAATCTGGCTTCTGTCATTCAGCATTATGCTTGTGAGATTCATCCACACTATTCTCTGCAATTGTAGTTCATTCATTGTTATGCCATTCAACCGTCCAAAATTTGATTTTCCTTCCTATTCATTTTTAGCATTTGGATGGTTGCACAAAGAATATTTACTTATTTTAAATGGTGCTGCCATGAACATCCTTGAATGTGTCTTTTGTTAACCATCTGGAGGAGTTTCTTAGGGCACATACTTAATGGTGGAACTGCTGGGTCACAGGGTATTTAAATGTACATAGGAAGAACATAAAATTTATAAAACCACTTAAAAAACTGTTCATTAGTTTCACAAAGACTTTTAAAAGACAGTAGTTTTAAATTAACTGCTCTAATACTTATATAAATGATGAAATATCATCCAGCCATTAAAAGCATTCCTTTTAAACAATATATGCCAAATGAGGCAAGTGATCCACTGAGAGGTTTATTAGTGATTTCTCATAACTGCACAAATAAGCACTTTTCTATTGTGATTCTCCAAATTATAGCCCTTTAAAGACCTAAAGGAGAAAATATTGCACACACACTTCCTAATTCAATTAGGTAAAAAAACTTTTGAAGCAATTAAATATTCAGTAAAATTAGATGTTTATATGAGTTACAGGTAGGGTTAAGCTGAAAACATTATTTAATATAAATAATATATTCAATTAATAACTGAATTTACTATGGCAAACATTATCAAAGCAAAACATTATCATAATTTCAGGAAAACCTGAAATTATACCACAGAACAGAAGTAAACAATGACCACCAAAAAAGAAAATCAAGAAACTTATAATCATCTGGGCTCCAATAAGAAGACTATAAATATATGGCAGAATTCAAACAGAGAAAAACATTAACCTAATTCTTTATACACTACAGAAGTCAAGACAAAAATGATACACCCAAATGAAAGAACAATGCCATTATCAAAATGTTTTATTCAGCTTAAGCTTACTTCACTTATCTTCCTTTACATGTAATATGACAAATTTCAAGAACAGTTAACTGCAATTTGAACACAGAATAATCACCACCATGTTCCCCGAGTTAAGAAGAGAGTAACTACTTTTGCTACTCTTTTGTTTCTCTTGGAGGAGATTTAATCAAGAGTGACAAAAAAGTGCTGAAAAAAAGCAAGACTGGGTGATAAAATATGAACCCTGTGAAGGATGTTTTTAAACCTAAAATGAGAACCACAATTACTAAAAATAGGTTGATAATGGCACATTAGCTGCTATGAATTTACCACACCTAGTCAATACATAAAATTAACTCTTACTACATTAAAATTTTTTTAATTCCTATTTACCTGTTGTTTCCTAAGTTTTCAAGGCATCCTTCAATGAATCTCATTCGAATCTGTCTATCCGTGAACCAACATACTAAGGAACAGAGAAGTTTCTCTGCTTCATTTATTAATCCTTCAGAAAGATTAACCTACAAAAAATACATAAAGTTACAGTTTATCCTGATTGCATTCTGCTATAATTTTGCAGTCTTTTGGATATATTAAGTAACTTACTGCATCATCATCTTGGACTATATCCCACAACAAAGTGTTTCCTTTCTTGCAAACATTATCCAAATTAATATCTGTCACAGCATTACTGTTGAATTGATGTTTATGAACTGCAGGTCCTGAGGGGGCAAAATATAACACACTATAAAGGAACACAGCTGACTAAAACTGTGAAGTGAATTATATATTCATAAAGTTAACAAATCAAAAGTATAACTACCTTTTTACATAAGAAAATAAAAACAGTAAGATTAGCACAACAGCTGCTTTATATATGGCAAGAATAGTACTGCTTAAATTTTGATAAGACTAAAGTGAAAAGAATTTTCTTTTCAGTCTCTTCCCTATTTCTAATTACGAGTAATGTTTTTCACATGCCAAGAGAACTGTACATAAATACTTGAAACCGAAATTGAGCATAAAGAAGACAATTTATGTGGAATAATTCTAGAGCCAGGGGACAATCCTAATCCTCTAACTGACCCTCTGTATAGTTGTCTTATATTCCTACATTTAAAAGATTTTTAATTAGATTCGAGACTATTTGCCCAAAACTTCATATTCAAGATTCCAATATAATAATTCAGACTTTCTGAGTTACCAGGCTAAATAAATCTCTCTAGTCCTGTTACATTAGGCAAAAACCTTCTCTCTCTCTTTTTTAAAGATTTTATTTATTTATTTTTAGAGTGGGAAGTGGGAGAGAGGGAGAGGGAGGGAGGGAGGGAGAGAGAGAGACAGAGAGAGGGAGAGACAGAGAGAGAGAGAGACAGAGAGACAGAGACATCAATGTGTGGTTGCTGGGGGTTATGGCCTGCAACCCAGGCATGCACCCTGGCTGGGAATCGAACCTGCGATGCCTGGTTCACAGCCCGAGCTCAATCTACTGAGCTACGCCAGCCAGGGCGGCAAAAACCTTCTTTGTTTTTGTCTTTAAACTGCTTTACCATGAAATTTCCCTATTGGATTGTACACATACATTGATTTCATTAAAATGAGGATTGTGCAACTATAACCACAACACAGTTTTAGAATACTTTTACCACCCTAAAACATTCCCTCATACTAATTACAATTAATCCCCGGTCCCATTCCCCAGCTCTGATCTGTTTATCCACCTTTTCTAGAATTTTCCTTTTAATAAATTCACCTTTTCTAGAAATTTCATGTAAATGGAATCATAGAGTATGTATAGTCTTATGTCTAACTCTGTTCACTTGGCAAAATGTTTACTGAGGCTCATCCATGTTGAACCACATTATCAGTAATGTGTTCCTTTTAATTACAGAATAATATTTCATATGTGGAAATAGTGCATTTTGTTTACACATTCACCAGTTAATGAACATTTGGATAGTTTCCAGTTTAGGGCTAAGAGGAGTAATGTCATAAATATCATGTAACAAGTCTTTGTATGGATGTGCATTTTCCTTTCTCTTGGGCAAATGCTAAGGAGTGGAATTAATGCGTCAAAAGGTGCATCTATGTTTAATGGAAAGAAACTGTCAAACTCTTCTCCAACATGGTTGTGCCCTTTTACATTCCTACCAGCACTGTATTAGAGTACAAGTCCCTGCTCCTCCACATACTTTGCAACATTCTTTGATCACTCTTTCATTTCAGCCATTCTGATAGGTATGAAATAGAATCTCATTTTGATTTTTATTTGCATTTTCCTAATACTAATGATGTTGAGCTGCTTATTAGCCATTTATGTACTTTCTTTTATGAAATAAAGCATTCCCCACTTTTTAATTAAGTTGTCTTACTAATGAGTTGTGAAAGTTCTTTTATATTCTGGATATAAGCCCTTCATTAGCAATACTTTCCCCCCTCTGTGCCTTGACTTTTTGGCTTTTTTTTTTTGGTTTGTTTGTATTTACTTTTTAAAATTAACTTTATTAAAATATAATGTAAGGTAAGAAACAAAACAGTTCTATCACTCCATAAAGTTCCCTTGTGATCTTTTACAACTGGAACTGAACACCAAACCTCAGGTAATCACTGAGTAGAATTCAACCATTATAAACTGCTTTTGAATTACTTATAAATTAGTTAACACACTATACTATTAACAAAAGCAAATGTAGCTTTCTTCTTGAGTGTAACTTGTGCCAAATGTTTTTATGCGTGTAACTCTTCTAACTTCATTGACTTAAAATGCTTTCTGATATTTATCTTTTGTGTTGCACTCTGTCAGCAGTTCTTTCCTTTTTATTGAGGAGTACTACTATTACACTATGTAAATACACCACCATTTATCTACCAGTTAATCCTAGCTGAAGCTCTCATGAATGAAGCAGGTATGAACATTCATATACAAATACTTTTGTGAATACGTTTTCCTTTCTTTTGGATAAATACCTAGAAAAGGAATTGCTAGGTCATATGGAAGGTACACATTTGACTTTATATAAAACTGATAAAAACAGTTCCCAAACTAGCATTGCATGAGAGTTCTAGCTGCTCTACCATCTTTAGTATCATTTGTTATCATTAGTCTTAATACTACCCATTCCAACAGGTGTGTTCAGGTTTAAATTCACATTTTCTAGATGACTAGAGATATTGAGAATCTTTTCATGTACTTATTGACCATTTCTTTACATTCTTTTATGAATTAACTATTCAAATCTTTTGCTCACTTCCAAAATGATAGTATTAATGTTTTGAAAGACTTCTTTGTAGTACTAAATACGTAGTAACACAAGGTAGATTTAGACAGCATTAATACATTTAATAATTTTACTGAACTTCTAACTTCATGTAGTAAAAACACACATAGTACTGAATAAAAGGCAAATGGAGTAAGAATAGAAGAATGGTCAAAATTTATTAATATAGTGTCAAAATCAAATGACCTCAATCTTAAATTATTCATTTCTCCACAATCACAATAACACAAACATTAAATTTTAGATAGATAACTTTATCTAGATTATGTACAACTAACATTTGAAATCAGTTAAGTTGTCACCAGGGTACGCAAATTATATCTCCAAGTTTGACAATGACTTTTAGAATAAATCTACTTAACCAGGTTTACTTAAGTTTGCAAGTGCTGATGGTACCTAAGCAAGCACAATGTTGTATATAGACCTTTAAATTTACAATTCTAAAACTACTTTTCCTCTTAATTTTTCTCTTTCCTCCTTTTTCTTCTACTATTCTTTAATCCCTTCTAGCCTCCATTCTTCTAAAGCTGTTATGTCCTATTACATTTTTAGGTTCATTTAGAATGATTAGAACCATTATTTTTGAAGATTTTTTATCATTTCAGGTGAAAGAAACACCTTGGCCTTTAGTACTCACCTTTTCTCTTATTTCTCCCCAATCCTTCCTAGTCCCAGGCTAGACATTTTATATAAATAGAATATAATATATGATCCTGTGTAATCTACTTTTTGATCATACAACTTATAAATATAAAATCTAATGAAGTTATTTATTTTCTACAATATAAACCTATAATTTTAATACATTTTAAAATATTCTAGCTAAGTATCTCTTGATGGAACTGCAGCTTTTATATTCATGATGGAATATTCTTAATAATTTTATTCCCTTAAAAAGAAAACTACCATATGAAACATATTTGGCAAAAACATTTAAGTATCATAACATTAACTGTTGATTCATTTTAACAGTGTAATATAAATTATTCCTATTTTAAAGAAAATAATACATTTTACTTACTACAGAACCTTACCTTGACTAAGATGTTCATGGTAAATAGATGCTAAATTAGGAAGATGTTGTTGGAGATGAGATGTTAGCTCTGCATGTGAATTAATCTGAACTAGCTCCTCTTCACACCCAGACTCTTCACCATCAAAATCAGCCATATTTTTTTCTGATTTTGCACTGACCTGGGAGCTACTGCAACTGACATCATCTGCACTTAGCATATCATCAACCATATGCCTATAACACAGAGAAGAGCACAAAATTACTAGTTACATTATTTAAACAGAGTTTGTGAATACCAAAAATATCTCTCAAAACATTTGGCACAAGTTACACTCAAGAACAGAGCTACATTTGTTTTTTTTTTTTTAGTAGTATAGTATGTTAACAGCTTTACAAAAACCAAAAAGCCCACAATATCAGAACTATATATTGATTTTACAATATACCCACATGTTACCTGACCCATCAACACATTTCACAAAAATAGCTTCAAGGACAATGATTTCAAATAAGAACAGGAAACTCACTTTTATATAATAATTCTATAAACTCAAATTACAATGTGAACCTTAAACTTTGCTTACACTTACTCATATGACTAGAGAATCAAATGAGGTAGCTACCAGGAAAATATTTCAATTTAAGGCTGCAATCTAGAAGTTGTTAACTGAGGGACCTTTAACTCAATAAACATCTATTAAGTATCACTTCTAAAACATAATTATACTGGATGCTCTAAGGATATAAAGACAAAAGAATGAAAAAATAAAATAAGGAAAAGTTCACAAGTGACTTAGACTCACAAGCAGTACCAACTGCAAAGAATATGCAAAGTGCTAACAAAAATAAAATCACTAGGTCTTCTGGGATCATGGGTTGGTTTTGGGTTAGAAGACTAAAAGACATTTACAATGTGACAAACAATTATATTTCACCTCAGTCTTAGAAACTAATTCCTTTGTCCTCAGTATGAGCTCTCAAAGGAGTGCACAGATATAGAATGCATATCTATAATGTGAGACCCTAACCAGTGATTCTCAATCACAGGTGATTCTGGCCCCTGAGAGGGACATTATCTGGCAATGTCTAGACCCATTCCTGGTTATCAAAACTGGACATATAATGCTGGTATCCAGGGATAGAGGCTAGGGATGTTGCTAAATGTACTACAATGCACAGGACAGCACTCACATTGCTGGGAATACAAAACAATGAATTATCTGGTCCAAAATGTCAGAAGTGCCAAGGATGAGAAACATTACCTTAAACTCAAATTGAGTTAATGATAAATAAAAAGCAAAGGAAATAAAGTACCAAAGGAAATACAAGTATCCGTGAACATGTATTTCTCCCCAACAATTGTACTAAATTCTGAAAGGCCTGGCAAATTGTCAAATCTAAGAACACTCATCCTTATAAAACATATGTTCATTATTTTATCAACTCAAACACAACTACTTGGAATAACAAATAGCAACATACGAGGTCTGTCCAGAAAGTATCCAGCCATGCAACATGGAAAATAGAGACATCTATTGAAGAAGATACAAGAAACGCTGTACACAGACAATGACACCTCAGTCCCCTTCAAAGTAGGCGCCTTGGGACCTGACACAGTTCTCCCAATTGCCATCAGCTGCCCCTTTGGATTTTCCTGAATCTCATCAATGGTCTGAAATCTCTTCCCTTTCAAAGGTGATTTTAGCTTTGGGAAAAGCCAGAAGTCACAGGGCGCCAAATCTGGGCTGTAGGGGGTCTGAGTCACCTGGATGATTTGATGTTTTGCCAATACACTTTGCATGAGACATATTCCATGAGCGGGCACGTTGTGCTGAAGCTGCCAATCACCAGTTGCCAGTAGCTGTGGCCTTCTGAATCATCTAAATAGTTTCCGCAGAGTAATGTTCAACAAGCTTAACGCAAAATCTGATGCAGATTCATTGCTCTACTCACTCATTCATTTTGAATGTGATGGTCACACAATATACATGTCCACTCAATGGGGTTTACCATCCACACTGACCAGTACAGTGAAGTCGTTATTGTTTGTGCAGGCGCATTCTGGTCCATTCTCCTTGGCTGTCAGGTTACACTGTTATCACGCAAATTGTTCTTATTATATTAACAATGGCTGGACTTTTTCTGGACAGACCACGTATACTGAGTTCCTATATTCCAATCACATTAGCCTATGAAATGCTCACAATAGGTAAATGGCATAAGTATTGACAGTATCGTTCTCTTTTATAAATGAGAAAATGATAAACAGAAAAATTAAGTACTTTGCCTAATACTGGAACACTAGTGAGAAAATCACTTACTGTTAAATACCATAGGTACATTTCACAGATAATCAGAAAGTTTTATGCTGAAGGTTTATCTTTTTTTTTAAGACTGTATTTATTTATTTTTTGAGAGAGAGGGGAAGGGAATGAGAAAGAGAGGGAGAGAAGCATTGATGTACATGAGATACATCAATTGGTTAGCTCTCACACGCCCCCACTTGCGGACCTAGCCTACAACCAGGGCATATGCCCTGATTGGGAATTGAACTGGTGACCTTTTGGTTTGCAGGGGGACACTCAATCCACTGAGCCACACCAGCCAGGGCAAAGCTTTATCCTTTCATTAAAATACCCTAAAATTATAATATGTGTAAAATTTCCCTTTTCACAATCACACTTTCATGGAAATTTCCACAAGCAGTCTTACACCTGCTTGTAAGAAATTATTACAAGGAGTTGAAGATACAGATCTATGTTATCCAATGATAGCCACTAAACTACATGTGGCCACTGCACACATAGGAAGTGGCTCATCTAGATTCTGGTCAAGATGGCAGAGTAGGTAAATGCAGTACTCGGAACCTCCCACAACCACATCAAAATGACAACTAAATTATAGAATACCCAATACCCAAAACACCTGAAATCTGCTGAACAGAAAGATATAAAAAAGAAGCCACTTTCAGACTATGGGTAAAAGGGGTGGAAAAATGAAAATGTGCTGGTCTCGCACCCACCTATGGTGGTTAAAAATCAGGAGAGGACGACTTCTGCTCAAGATGGCAGCATGGGCACGCATAGCTGCCTCCTCCCACAACCACATCAAAATTACAACTAAAAGATAGAACAATCATAACTCAGAACCATCAGAAATTGAGTGGAATGGAAGTCTGACAACTACAGAATGAAAAGAACCACATCCATCCAAACTGATATGAGAGGTGCAGATGTGTAATGGGCTGGACTCTCACCCACGTGTGGATAAAAATTTGAGAGGGGTATCTCAGGAGCGAGGAATTCCAGCGCCATACCTGGACCCCCGCCCAGGGTTCCAGTGCCAGGAAGATAAGTCCCCATAACTTCTGGCTGCAAAAACCAGCAAGGATCAAGTGGGTGGAAGAAACTTCTAGAGCTCCAAGAAGTTTCTTTTAAGAACCCACACATGGACTCACCTACTCATGCTCAATCCTTCTGAGATCCAGCACTGGGTAAGCATCTTGAGAGGCACCAGTGGCATATAGGGAGAAACTGAAGTGTCTGGTATCAAGGCAAGCAGAGACCATTGTCCCTTTTCTAAACCCTCCACCCAAAGAGCTGGCAAGCTGTTGCAATATGAGACTCCACCCACCTGGCTTTGTTTGACCTTCCTGGAAATCCCCAGAGGCTCTGCCCCACCCACCTTATGAGCGCACTCAAGCTACTTTTCTATATTAATGGTGGGTCTTGGCTCATGCTTTACAACTTCCTAAAGCCTCTCAAACAAGCAACAGCTGGCCTCAGTGAGCCCCAGGCCTGGCACTAGCACCCACTACCCTTGATTCACAGCTTGACTTTGCCTGGGAATCTCCAAGCCCAGCACAATCAGCAGCCATCTCAGACTGCTTTATGGCTGAGGGAGGGAGGGTGGTCCAGAGCAAAACACAGGTAGGGGCTGACCATGGCCTCCACCACCCAGAAACTGCAGGGTGAGCACACCCACTGGACAGCTACAGACCATGTCAGAGCACCACACCCTGTCCCTGCACAGCTCATCCTTCATAGTGGTTGGTGGTAAGTAGTCACAGACAATCTGTGCAACTGACTAGCCTAGGTAAATCTCTCCTTTTGATCTGCCAACAGCATCCAAGGATCAACTAAAAGAAGAGGGTGTACTCAGCATACATGAAGAGTGCACCTCGAGTACCAAGCTTGGGTGATAGAGAAGGTGGTGGTACTGGACCCTACAGGACACCTACTATAGTAGGCCACACTATCAAGACATGGAGTCAAAGCAGTTCTATCTAATACACAGACACAAACACAGGGAGGCTGCCAAAATGAGACAAAAACATGGCTCAAATGAAAGAACAGATCAAAACCAGAAAAAGAGCTAAATGCAATGGAGATAAGCAATCTATCAGATGCAGAGTCCAAAATACAGGTTATAAGGATGCTCAAGGAACTTAGTGAGGACCTCAAAAGCATTTTTAAAAGATCCCGCTTCCATTCAATCAGTACCCCAAGCCCCAGTCAGTACCCCCGCAGCCCAGGATTCCAGTGACAGAAACAGAAATCCCCATAACTTCTGGCTGTCAAAACCAGCAGAGACTATGGCTGAGTGAAACAAAAGAACTCCCGAATTCCTAGGTTTGTCTCTTAAAGGGCTTGCACACTAACTCACTCAGACTCTCTATAAGCTCCACTGCTGGGGGAACTGCTGGAAAGGTGCCAGGAACAAATGCTGAGGAACTGAATTGTCTGGCTTCAGGACAAAGGCTAGAGGAGCAGCTTTCTCCTAGACAGAAATGTTGGCAGAGGCTGTTATTCCTTTGCAGAGCCCTCCACCCACAAACCCAGCAGGCCAATGCCATATCTGAGTCTCCATCAACTAGGCTAACACTGTTCCACCCACCTGAGATCCTGACCCACGCAACTTTCAGACCCCAAGCCATTTCCCGTGGCTGTTCCATAGATATAGCCTCTCTTAGTTCATGTTTCAAGTTTTCATGAAATTTCTCAAACAAACAGCATCAGGACTGTCTATATCTCACACCAGCACAAGGTAGCAGCTATGTAGATTGCTCTGTAGCTCATGTTGGGTGGCCCTGACCAGGACACAGGTTGTGGCTGCCCTTGCACCTCTTAGGAGGCCCCAGAACCAGTGTACCCAGTGGATAGTTTCAGACCACACTGGATGACAACTCAATCACCTCCACAAGCAACAACTCAAGGGGCAGACTCAGCTAGCACCAAGGCCCGACTGAAGCAAGCACTGCTCTATCGGGTCAGTCCCTGCACAGCAGCTCCTTCGCTATAGCCACAGCCAGTCCTTGCAGCCAAATGGCCTAGGGGTCAATCCCTTCCAGTGACATGCCAACAGCAATCAATACTCAACTACACAGGAAAGTGAACACAGCCCACAATGGGGCACACCTGGAGCGCCCATCTCAGGCGACCAGGGAGGCTGTGCCACTGGGTTTTGGTCATAAACAAAATGAAATCTTGCCATCCACAACAACATGGATGGATCTAGGAGGTATTATGCTAAGTGAATTAAGTCAGAGAAAAGACAAATGCCAGATGATTTCACTTACATGTGGAATCTAAAAAGCAAAATAAACAAGCAGAAAAGAAATGGACTCATAGATACAGAAAACATTTTGATCGTTGCCAGAGAGGAGAGGGGTTGGGGAGATGGGTGAAAACACTGAAGGGATTCAGAAGTACAAATTGGTAGTTATAGAATAGTCACAGGGCTGTAAAGTAACAGTGTAGAAAATATAGTTAATAATATTTTAATAACTATATATGACATCAAATGGGTTTATCAGGGTGATCACTTCTTAAGTTATTAAATGTCTAATCACAGGTTCTACACTTGAAACTAATATAACACTGTAAGTCAACTGTAATTTAAAAGGAAAAAAAACATTGTTTTTAAGATTTAATTTATTCATTTTAGGGAGAGGGGAAGGGAGGGAGGGAGAGGAGCAGGGAGGGAGGGACAGACAAACATCTATCAGTTGCCTCCCACACCTCCTACAAACCCAGGCATGTGCCCTGACCTGGAATCTAACCTGTATCCTTTTGGTTTGCAGGATGATGTCCAATCCACTGAGCCATACCAGTCAGGGCAAATAAAAAATTTTTAGGTAGCTTGTCTAAACTGCGATGTGTTATAAGTATAAAATATTGTAGATACTATTGCTTTAAATAAAATTTAAAATTAAAATTAATCTCTCCTGTTTCATTTTGCTTTTTAAAATATGCCCTACAGAAAATTAAAATTTCTACATTTTTGGTATATACTTATAGTTTACATTATAACCCTACTAAACAATACCGATCTACAATAATTATAAGTGAATAAATATAAGCTAGAATTACTTCCCTGAAGGAAATATAGGTTTTATGTTTTTTATGTTTTTATTTTTAGCAGACTTACCCATCATGATGGTGGTGATGGTGGTGATGATGGTGGTGATGTTGTGGACCAATGAACTGCCGACAATTAAATAATTCATTCCCAATGGTTTCCCCAAGAAAGTCACCAGTGCGTGTAATACATGATTCCTGAGATGCTTGTGCTATATGAGCAGCATTCATTTCCCCTGAAATATCATGTTCTGGGTCTTCAGAGTGTGAACAGGTATCCAGCATTCGTATTCGATTATCTACCGTTGGCAGTGACTCAGTGTTAAAAACCAGGTCTTTTCCTGTTCCATTGCTTGTCCCACTTCTTTCTGATGGACCTTGTGAATCCCCTAAGCAAATGCCTGCTTGACTTTCTAACTTTCTGTTCCGAAGATCTGTACCACAACTACTTTTAGAAGGATTATGACCATGATCATCATCTTCATCTTCTTCTTTAAGGGCTTCAATATCTGCAATGTCTTCTGAGTGTACCTCACTACCAGGGCTCCCCGCTGACTGGCTTGCATGGCTAGAATTCACTTCATTGCTAGACCCATCACTATGCCCACTGCTGCTACCAGGACCACTGCTTCCATCTTCACCACTGTTGGCAGTTTCATCAGAACTTCCCTGCATGGATTCCTGTATTTAGAAACAAACAGATTTAACTAAATATTTACACTAGTAAAAAAAAAAATAACTGATATTAACACAGTATACTTTTTAAAAGGCTGCTGCAATCCTGACTCATTCCTTTGAACAATACACAATGGAATTAAGAACTCAAAGTAAAGTACCTCAATAATACTACTTAAAAGACAGATCAGGCCTGAACATAGATCATGTTTAGATTCCTAGCTCAAAGAATACACATGGCAGAAATCCAAAAATCACTTTGGGGTGGGATGGGGGGGCAGGGCAGACATTTTTCATACCTCTGTGTCTGAAAGTCGCTGTTGCACATGTTTGGTTCTATTAATAAGTTGCTCATCCATTTCAATGTCACTGCCTCCACTTTGATGGGTATCACTGTTATCACTGCTCTGAGGACTAGCTGCAGGTGACCCTATATTAAATAGATTTTTTTGTTTTATTCCTAATGTATATTAACACAGACCTATCAGAATGACACAATTCTTTAATTCTTTGATTTACCAAAGCTTCATGCTCAGTAGCCAAAAATATAACATTTGTCAAGGAGGATCAATTAAGTCAAGATGCTAATAGTTTAAACAAAAAGGGTGACCTAGGTAACTAGTTAAAGATTTACGTCTTCTGCTCAATATGAACTTAATGACTCTGATGTAAATATATAAAATCAATTAACTAATGACTGTTGTCAACGTGAGTATAAGTCATCTTGCCATGCACTTCTAAGACCCAACTTACAAGGTGATGGAGCTGCTCTTCTCAGCTCTTCTTCCTCTGAAGGAAAAGGAAAAAACAGGAGGGAAATATTCTAAATGACTCCACTTATTTGGGACAGCATATCAGTTGTTCTTATTACATAATCAACAAGATACAGGTAGGGAAATCTGCAGTAATGTAAGTCCCCACCACCTGCAGTAGAGGCTGTGGGTGCCTACACAGAAAAGCCTAAGAAAAGAGTGGTGTATGGTACCAGAAGACAAAAATTGGGGTAAAGTTGATAAAGTTTTAGAGAGTCCTATAATACATGTAAAAAGCATTATAAAATAACACCTGAAATGAGAGTAAAAAAGATGAACTAACCCCAATTTATTCACACTTTCAC
Organism: Phyllostomus discolor; assembly: GCF_004126475.2. Taxonomy (NCBI): domain Eukaryota; kingdom Metazoa; phylum Chordata; class Mammalia; order Chiroptera; family Phyllostomidae; genus Phyllostomus; species Phyllostomus discolor. The sequence goes on from NC_040908.2 coordinate 40,541,257, forward strand.
AAACACTATAGTGCCCATGTCAAACTTATTTTGAAATTAAGGTTGAACTGAACTACTCAGCAGAAACTACTTCAAATTTGAGCTATAAACCTTGGATAGCTTACTTAAAAAATACATTATACTTTACTAACCTTTCTTATTTCCAATGGGAAGATTGGTATTTAATAAAGATGCAAAAGAACTCTGTTTAGATAGCTGAGCCTTAGCTGCTAGTGCATTATTCCATAATGCTTTAATTAACATCGATGCCAAGTACAATGTCTTAAAAAAAGAGAGAGAAAGGTTGAAATTAGAAGTTTTAGGCAACATTGTAATAAATTTAATATCCGTTTGCCTAACTGAAATGCCAACCATAATAAAGTACAGGTTAAATTATATGAATCACAAATACATTTTCATATTACTAAAATAAATATCGTTATGTTTTGAATAAATTACCTGTTCAGTATGAACACTTGGCTCAAGAGCTGAGACCAGATTGAGAAGATGTCTCAGTGGTACTGGATCCAAATTCTTGATGAGTGAAGGAAATAAATCATGTATATACCGACTACAATGTTTCAACTACAAAATAAAGGTAGAGACAATAGTAAAAAACAATTACCCTACATAAATAAATAATCTAGTAACAAAATAGTTATAATATAGTTTGTATTTTTTAAAGTCTTAGTACTTTTTTTAAAAGCCCAGGTGGTTGCTACACTAACTGGACAAAAAGTTCATTTGGTTTTTTCCCTAACATGACTCTAGTAGCACTGAGTTGTCTTGAACTTCATTCAAAACTATTTTGTTAGTGTATTGTGAATGCTGTCGCATCAGTGTGCATTCAAAAATAAAATTTCAGCCAAGATGGAGGCGTACATAGATACACTTTGCCTCCTCACACAACCAAAAAAAGGACAACAAATTTAAAAACAAAATAACCCCAGAACAGCCAGAAAATCGAACTGTATGGAAATCTAACACCCAAGGAGTTAAAGAAACATTCATTCAGACCAGTAGGAGGGGCAGAGACAGGCAGCTGGTGTGGAGAGGATGCCCAGCAACACTGTGGCTGGAGTACTGGGTGGGTGAGACGGCAACTGGCAGTCCCAGATTTCCATGTGGATAAACTGGGTGGAACAACTGGGGAACAAGACAGAAAGCACAACCCAAAAAGCATTCCAGTATAGGAAACTAAAGCCTCAAAAACCACTGGCTATAAGAACATGTGGCAACTGCAACATCAGAAGAAACTCCCATCCTAACAGGAAAGTACATTGGAGAGAGCCAAGGATCCTAGAATGTACAGAAACCCACCCACCCTGGAATTAGTACCAGAAGGACACAATATGCTTATGGGTATCAGAGGAAGTGACTGAAAGCCAGCTGAGAGCAGAGCAAGCAGCACTGCTCCCTCTCGGACCCCTTCCCCACATACAGCATCACAACACAGTGATGTGGGTTGCCCACCCTGGCAAATACCTAAGGCTCTGTCCCTTACAATGCAATAGCTGCACTGAGGCAAAGAAATATGGCCCAAATGAAAGAACAGATCAAAACTCCAGAAAAACAACTAAGCAACAAAGAGACAGCCAACCTATCAGATGCAGAGTTCAAAACACTGGTAATCAGGATGCTCACAGAAATGATTGCGTTCACTCTCAAAATGAAGGAAGAAATGAAGGCTATCCAAAGTGCAATAAAAAAAAGTATACAAGGAACCAACAGTGAAGAGAAAGAAACTGGGAGACTCAAATCAATGATCTGGAGCAAAAGGAAGAAATAAAAATTCAACAAGAACAGAATGAAAAAACAAGAATGCAAAAAAATGAGGAGAGGCTTAGGAATCTCTGGGACAACTTTAAATGCTCCAACATCTGAATCATAGGGGTGCCAGAAGGAGAACAACAACAGCAAGAAATTGAAAACTCACTTAAAAAAATAATGAAGGAGAACTTCCCTAATCTGGCAAAAGAAATAAGACTTCCAGGAAATCCAGGAAGCTCAGAGAGTTCCAAAGACATTATACCCAAAGAGGGACACACCAAGACACATCACAATTAAGTTACCCAAGATTAAAGATAAGGAGAGAATCTTAAAAGCAGCAAGAGAGAAGGAGACAGTTACCTACAAAGGAGTTCCCATAAAACTATTAGCTGATGTCTCAAAGGAAACCTTGCAGGCAAGAAGGGGCTGGAAAGAAGTATTCCAAGTCATGAAAGGCAAGGATTACCCAAGATTATTCTACACCCAAGATTATTCTATCCAGCAAAGTTTTCATTTAGAATGGAAGGACAGATAAAGTCCTTCCCAGATAAGGTCAAGTTAAAGGAGTTCATCATCACCAAGCCCTTACTATATGAAATGTGAAAGGGACTTATCTAAGAAAAAAAAGCAGCACTGCTCCCACCATGAACACTATGAACAGTAAAAGGACAAGAAACTCACATCTATCAACAACTGAACCTAAAAAACAAAAACTAAATCTAAGCAAACAATTAGAACATGAACAGAATCGTAGAAATGCAGATCACAGGGAGTGTTAGCAGGGAGGAGAAGAGGGGAGAGGTATAGGAGTAAAAAGGTACAGAGAATAAGAAGTGTAAATAGTAGACATTAAGTAGACAGGATTGTAGTAAGAATAGTATAGGAAATGGAGAAACCAAAGAATTTATATGTACAACCCATTGGCAGGAACTAAGGGGCTGGGGGGGAATGCTGGAAGATAGGGAAGTACAGGGTAGAGGGAAATATAGAGGGGAAAAACTGGGGCAATATAACAGCAGAACAATAAAATATAATTTAAAAAACAATATTTTATTTTAATTTTATTGTAAAAACATTTTAAAGATCAAGCGTATCAATTACAAGAATGTGCAACTGTATCTTTTGTATATTTTATTATAACACATTACTATTACTTGTAACAGTAACTAATCTAATATTTTCACATATTTAATAAGTAGTAAGAAGCTATAAAACTCACAGACTTGTTTCATATATGTAATTTTCAAATATAATTACTGTATTCTGGTGGATATTTCACTTTTAAGAGTTTAAAATAACAGTTTAGATATTTTGTTTACTTAAATAGTAAATTTTATACACAAATCCCATAACTGTTCAAAATCCACAGACCACACAAAAATCCAACCACAAATTTGAAACCAAAAGCTTGAAAATAATCAGCAAAAGCCAATGTAAACAAAGCTAAAGACAACAAAGTAGATACAGTTGTAACTCATAACAGACAAAATGCCAATTTCATGTAATGAAAATGAGAATGACAAATACTCTATAAACAGTCTCAGAAAAGAACACAAAAATGGTTTTTAAATACAAGATTTTCAACTTGATTCATATAAAAGAAATACAAATTTAAAATATCAAAGATATCACCATTTATTCATCAGTTTAGCAAATATCAACAAGTTTTAGAACACAATGTATTGACAATAAAGGATGCCCTGGATGGTGTGGCTCAGTGGATTGAGCACTGACCTGCAAACCAAAGGGTTGCCAGTTCAATTCCTGGTCAGGACACATGCCTGGCTTGTAGGCCAGGCCCCCAGTAGGGAGCACGCTCAAGCAGCCGCCACACACTGATGATTCTCCCCCTCTCTTCTTCCCTTCCCCCACTCTCTAAAAAGGAAATAAATAATATCTTTTTTAAAGATTTTTATTTACTTATTTTTAGAGAGGGAAGAGAGGGAGAAAGAGAGAGAGAGAGAAACATCAATGTGCGGTTGCTGGGGGCCGTGGCCTGCATCCCAGACATGTGCCCTGACTGGGAATCGAACATGGGACGCTTTGGTTCGCAGCCCGTGCTCAATCCACTGAGCTATGCCAGCCAGGGCGGAAATAAATAATATCTTAGAAAATAAAATAAAAGCCCTGGCTGGCATAGCTCAGTGGATTGAATGCAGGCTGGGAACCAAAGTGTCCCAGGTTCGATTCCCAGCCAGGGTACATGCCTGGGTTGCAGGCCATAACCCCCAGCAACCGCACATTGATCTATCTATCATCTATCGATCTCCCTTCCCTCCCTAAAAATAAATAAATAAAATCTTAAAAAAATAAAATAAAATAAAATAAAATAAGCCTTGGCTGGCATAGCTCAGTGGATTGAATGCGGGCTGAGAACCAAAGTATGGAGGGTTCGATTCCCCGTCAGGGCACGTGCCTGGGTTGTAGGCCACGGCCCCCAGCAACTGCACATTGATGTGTGTGCGTGTGTGTGTGTGTGCGTGTCTCTAAAAATAAACAAAATCTTAAAAAAAAGAAATACTACCTTTAATAAATAAATAAATAAATAATAAAATAAGATGCAGGAAATGTGCCACCACACCATTATCTACCACAAGTAAATTACACATATGCTGTAACCTAACAATTCTATTTATAGGTAGGAACTAATCCTACATAATATGTACACATGGATGAAATGACTATGTTAGAAGCTACTTATTGTATCATTTGTATAATAGAAAAGATTGCGGTAAAATAAGACCTATGGAAAAAAAATGGTTAAATAAATTACAGTGCCATGCATATAATGAAATACTATGGCATCTTTAAAAAGAAAGTTTGATATATTGATAGGGAATAATCTCCAGGATAAATTAAGTGAAAAAAGACAAGTCCATTTAATATTCAACATCTGTGGAAAAGACGACAAGGGAAGAAAAATATTTATAATTAGCTATTTGTATAGAAAATCCATGAAGCACCTGAGAGGGTAAGAACTGCATGCCTGGGAGACAGGGGCAGGAATAGGAAAACATGTAATATATCCTTTTATATTTATTTACTTTTTATATTTTGAACCATGAGGATATATGCCTATTCAAAAATTAAATTAAAAAAGAAAACAGAAAATATACCAATACAACATTCTTGAAAGGATTCAGTATATAAATGAAAAAAAAAAAAAAATAGAAAAATGTTTCTCAATAAACCAAATAGTTTCGTTAAGAATCCCCAATCAACTAATTTCCTTTAATTTTTTAAAATAAATTTTCATTTCTGATGTTTTAGAGAGAGAGGAAGGGAAGGAAAGGAGAGGGAAAAGAAACATCGATGTGAGAGAGAAACATCAATCTGCTACCTTCTGTATGTGCCCTGACTGGGAATCAAACCAGCGACATTTAAGTTTGAGGGGTGACATCCAATCAACTGAGTCACACTGGCAAGAGCTCATTTCCTTTCATTTTACCAGTAATATAGTAATAAGACTTGGACTCTAGAAGTCAGATTCCCTATGTTTCGCTCCTAACTTTTTCCATGTCTCATAGGGGAATAGGCACTTAGAACACATAACGAGGAAGCACTCAATAAATGTGAGCTGTTAATAGTACCTGTGCTGCAGCCCAAATGCAATCAATGTGCTGAGTAACTCAACCCGCCCTTCAGCTGCCAAAAAATTCAAAATCACCTTGGCAACTGTTTGATAATCTGGAAAAAGAAAAACTTATTATAGTTAATTTTTTAAAATAGTCTTCTGTCTTAATAAAAACAGAGAAGTCCTAAACATCCACAAACCTCAATATGTAAATTTGGTCCAAATATATGCTCTACTACATTGTTGCTTATAAGCCAGTCTGCAAGTTCCTTTTGCAATTGACCTAAATCAAATAATAAAACAGTGAATACATTTAAAAAATTAGTATCACTCTTTCCCATGTCTAAAGGTAGACAGAGCTGAAAAACTAAATGTGTTCACATACAAATTATAAAGCAATGACTATACACAACTATTTAGAGTATTACACAAAGAATAACAAAATATAAGAGATGGTAATATTAACCTAACTTTATAAACAAGCAAAAAAAAATTCTAGAAAGAGAAACAACTTAAACCAGGTACAAAGGAGAGAATACCAACTGCTAACATAATTAAGTGATATATTTTTCTGCTCAAAGACAATGCCTTCCCACTTTCAATTTCTATTAGTAGGCACCTGAAGTGGTCAGGGAAGGGTTTCCAATATAACCTCTACAGTAGGTACCATCAGGAAAGTAGATTAGCAAATGATGAAAAAAAAAATTATCTTCAAGCCAAACTGCACATCTCTTGCCTGATACTGATGAAGATTCCACTAATGTCAAAAAATAGTAAGTGATAGTTCCTGATCGTTCATAACAACTTAGTTACATTAACCAATATATTTTCCTCCATTTCAAAAAAATTTTTTTATGTTGGAACAGTTTTAGGTTACCCTTCATTTTTCAAGATCCACTCATTTTGTGGAGGAATAACTCTCTCACTAGCATACAAATTAACCTCTTCTGTTAGTTCTACCAATAAGGTAGTGTGGGTTTATCAGTTATCTTTCACAGCTTTGAAACATACATGACATCTAATAAACTGAACATACAGGGTGGAGCAAAAGTAGGTTTACAGTTGTATGTGAAACAGTCAATTCCTGCATTATTATTTAATTATTGTATTATTTTCCAGAGGAACAACTCTAAATCTACTTTTACTGCTCCCCGTATTTGATGTGTGCAGTTTGATGAGTTAAAGCTTAAGTATCCATCTGTGAATCCATCAGCACCATCCAGACAACAAACACATAATCAACCAGTTTCTCCATGCCCTTTTGTAATCCACCCCCTTTTCAGCCTCACAACCCCATACCCTAACTAATGACCTGCTTTCTATTATTAGAGATTAGGTTTCATTTCCTAGAACTTTAGGCATAAAACAAAGTGACACAGTATGTACTCAAAAGTTTTTAAATCTGGCTTTTCACTCAACATAAGATTTATCCATTTGTTTGCAATTTATCAATGATTGTTGGTTTCTTCTAGATTTTAGCAATTATGAATAAAGCTGATATAAAAATCCATGTGCAGGTTTTTGTGTGGACATAAGTTTTCCACTCCTTTAGGTAAATATCAGGGAGTATGATTGCTGGATCATGTCATGTGATAAGAGGATGTTGACCTTTGTATGAAACTATCAAACTGTCTTCTAAAGTAGCTGTGTCTTCTTGCATTCCCACCACCAATGGATGAGACTTCTGTTGCTCTACATCCTTGTCAGCATTTGGTGGTGTAAGTACTCTAGATTTTGACCATTCTAAATAGTTCTACCAATAGAATCTCATTGTTATTTTAATTTGCATTTCCCTGATGAAAAAGGGTATGCAGCATCTTTTCATGTGCTTATTTGCCAGCTGTGTTGTGTATCTTTTTGATGAGATGTCTGTCAAAAGTCTTTGGTATATTTTTTAATCAGGTTGTTACTTTTCATATTGCTGAGTTTTAAGAGTTATTTGTATATTTTGGACAATAGTCCTTTATCAGATGTGTCTTTTGCAAATATTTTTCCCCTGCACATGGCTTGTGTTCTGATGCTCTTGACATTGTTTTTAGGAAAGCAGAAGTTTTTAATTTTAATGAAATACAGTGTATCAATTCTGTCTTTCATGAATTATGGTACTGTAGTCATCATACCCCAGGCCATCTAGGTTTTCTTTTATATTATCTTCTAGGAGATTTATAGTTTTGCATTTTATGTTTAGATGTGTCATCCACTTGCATTAACTTTTGTGAAGAGTTTAAGGTCTGTGTCTAGATTCTCTTTTTTTAAACATATGGTTGTTCAACTGTTTCAGCACCATTTGTTAAAAAGGCTGGCCCTGCTTCATTGTACAATGGACTATATTTATATGGGTCTATGTCTGACCTCTCTGCCCTGTTCCACTGATCTGTCTACTCTTTGACCAAAACCACAATCTTGATTGCTACAGCTTTATAATAAATCTTGAAGTACAAAACCTCCAATTTGGTGCTTTTCGTTTCAATACTGTGTTGTTTATTCTGGGTCTTTTGCCTCTCCATATAAACTTTAAAATTAGTTTCTAAGTCTGAAAATAAATTACTGGAACTGAGATTACACTGAATCTACAGATGAAGTTGGGAGGAACTGCTACCATATCTTTAAAATTTTGAGTCTATTTACTGACATGGAAATACCTTTCTATTTATTTATTCTTTGGTATCTTTTATCAGAGTTTTGGTATCAAAGAGTTTTATCTCTTCCTTCCCATCTGCAACCTTTCATTTCCGCTTCTTGCCTTATTGCATTAGGTAGGACTTCCAGCAAGATGAAGAAAAGCAGTGGTAAGAGGGACATCCTCTTCTTGTTCCCGATCTTAGAGGAAAAGCTCTGAGCTTCTCACCATTAAGTATGATGTTGGCTGTAGGGTTTTTGTAGATGTTCTTCACCAAGCTGAGGATGTTCTTCTCTATTTCTAGTTGACTAAGAGTTTTTATCACAAATGAGTGATTTTGTCAAATGCTCTTCATGTAACTATGTGATTTTTCTTTAGTTTATTGATATGATGAATTATGATAATTAATTTTGAAATGTTGAACCAGCCTGCATATTTGAGATAAATCACACTTGGTTATGGTATATAATTCTTTTTTATACATTGTTATGTTTCATTTGCTAGTATTTTGTGAAGGCTTTTGCATCTGTGTTCATAAGAAATACTGGTATGTACTTTTTGCTTTTTTGTAATGTCTTTGTCTTGTTTTGGTATTAGAGTAATGCTGGACTCAAAGAGTAAGTAAAGCAAGATTCCCTCTACTTCTATCCTCTAAAAGAAACTACAGTAATATCATTTCTTCCTTAAATATTTGGTAGAATTCACAAGTAAACATATATGGGCCTGGTGCTTTCTGTTTCAGAAGGTTATAAATTTGATTCAATTTCTTTAATAGATAAAGACCAACTCAGATTCTCCAATTCCTACTATTTTAAAAAAATTTCATGAAAGAAGTAGTGATGGGTAAATTGTAGGTAGAAGACAACAGGTTTCAAAATAGAATTTACAGTTAAAGATCCCAAAATTTTTTCATCTCTAAATTATACATTAAAAAAACTGAGTAATTAAAAAACAGAATAACTAATTTTTCTTATATGTCTTTAGAAGAATTACATTTAATTAAAAAACACTTAAGAGATTTTTTAAAAAGCTATGGGCCTCAAAAGATAAAACATTAAAATAAAACTACTAATGATGTCTTTGAGGTAAAAGATATTTTCTGGGTAGTCCTACAAAAGCTATAATCCATGACTAAACTGATTAGCGTAACATACAAAAAGACAATTCAACAACTAAAATTCTAAAAGATGAACTTCATTCTTTCAGTCTCTTGAAGGACATTAAAAGGAGACCCATGGAAGTTTTGTAATATCTGAGAACTGTAATTATAACTGACCAAGCATAAAATTGGATATTATTCGTAACAACCATTCAGGACTCTGGAAACTATATAATGGGGACTCCCAGAAAGAGTAGGGGAAGCAGGAATAAATTTTGAAGAAATTATGACCCAAACATCCCAAATTTGATGAAAAATATTCATGTACAAATTCAAAACTAACAACAAATCCAACAGGATAAACACAAAGAAATCCATACCTAGACACATCATAGCCAAACTATTAAAAGCAGCAAGCATGTACAAGGGAATCACATTAGATTACAGCTGGCTTCTGATCAGAAAAAAAGGAATAGAACTATACTGAAGCAATATTTCCATAATTTTACTAGAATTAAGTTATAAATCTGAAGTAAACAATAATAAATTAAGATGCATATATGGTAGCCCTTTCAGTTTAGCTTCTCCCCGGATGGCGGGCCATGGGGATGGCACAAGCTGGGCAACGGGAGGCAAGGCAGTACCCACAGGGACAGCAGGGGCCTGAGGGCCAGGGTGGCCATAGGAGTAGAGGCAGAAGCTGGAGGGGAAGCAGCGCTCAGCACCACAGCCCAGGCCGTGCAGCAAAGAGAAGAATAAAGTGAATTGCAAACCCAAGAACCAGGATGAACCGGGAATCCCTTTCTGGCTCCGAGAGATTATGAGAAGCCATCAGGATATGAAAAACCCTGTCGGTAGCAAGAAGAAGAAGAAAGAGGCCCAGGCAGCCTTCAGCAGGATGCTTGACAAGGAAGCTCCAGCATAGACACGGACATCGCAGTCCCCAAGTTCAAGCAGAGAAAGGGGGAGTCCAAATGGGCCTCCGTCCAGCGGGTGGAGCAGAAGGCCCAGCACGTGCTCTTCCTCAGCAAGAACAAGGCCAAACCAGTGACCCAAGGCGCAGGCAGCACGGACACATCCCTGAAGCAGCAACTGAATAAAGTCCAGCAGAGAAGAAAGGAAAAGGCAATGCAGAGGCTGGAGCAGGAGCTGCTCTAAGACATAATGAAGCTAGGGAGGTTGCCCTGCAGCCCCCTTTCCTCACATCCTCCAGCCAATTCCCAAGGCCAGGAGTAGAATGAGCAGGAGCCAGCCTGGCAAGAAATCACTGATCCTGGGGATGCTTTTGAGTTCTGGTGGTGTGTCCCAGCCTCCCACTACACTGATGGCCCATTGATGGCCCGACAGAAGCTCCTGGTGGAGGAGAGAGCAGGCTGTGCAGGCCTACAGGGCAATGAAGAGGTTGCAGTGGGAGCGGCCTGGGACTTAGCCCGCCTCCCTCCAGAGAAGACAGACATGAGTCTATTATGGTGGGAGACTTGGATTGCAGCACTGGGTGGAGGACAGTGGGCAGGGGACCCAGAGATCAAAGTCCTCTCCCTGGACATAGCCTGGGACCCAGAGCCTGGTGCATGAGCTCCCAAGTTCCAGAAAGGGCTCCAGTCTCTGCTCTCCTTTTTTCCTTCCTGAAGACTACTTTTCTGAGCGACCATCATCAGGCCTATCTCTGACACTGGACACCATCTGTCCTGAGTCCCTGTAGGTGGGGCCAGCACCTAGTTGAGACATAGAGAGTCACAACCAGCATCATTCCCATGAACCTAGCATCACCCTCACCTCTGTCCTGAACACACAGGTCCAGGCTGAGATGAACATGGGCCAAGCCCATAATCCTGTCCCTAACTGCCAATTACTTATAGACACTGTGGATTACCTAGGTTGAGCAAATCCTCAGACTCCCCTGGATTCAAGAGTAGCACAGCTGGAGAGAGGAGGCAGGGAACAGGCCAGTGTGGGGGAGGAAAGAGCCCCAGGGGAGGGCTGGTCAGCATCAAGACCACCTGCTCACCATGCCACTGTTAGGTCCCCAGAAGCATTTTTCACAGGGAAGCCATCCTTGGAAGAGAAGTTACAATGGCCACTGTTGTAGTCACCTATAGTGGCCAATAAGGTCAGTGTATTGACTCAAGTGACTTTAACATAGGGCATTACAATAAATTTCAGGGGTTGGGTTTTTTGTTTTTTAGATTTTAGAGTTTCACTGTTAGCTTAAGTTGCCCAATATTTGGCCAGTGAAGATCTTGATCTTTTGACACTGATCTGAGCCTCAGATTGTTAATGTTCAAACACAAGGTGCTCCTTCTGAGATACGGGACCCAGATTCTTTAAGGGAACACTGTTCCCTCTAATGGTGGGGTATGGTATTGATGTAAAAACCAATATCTAAGTTACACAACTACTCTTTGATGCTGGTATGTCATGCTTCCAGACCATTCTTGCAGACAGGCCTTGGAAATACAGAAAACAAAACAAACATAACTTTAAATATCTGAGTTTATATTGATATTTTGCTATCAAAATGTAATCACTTTTTCAAAAACAAAAGAAAATAATTTTTAAAGCATAAAAAGTCAGTGGACTTAAAATTCAATGTTATACTAAGACATGCCTTCATATTGCAAAACAAGGCAATGAAAGAATTTTTAAAATACAGAAGAATATAGAAAACCAACAGCAGAATGGCAGATATACATTCAAGTATATACACAACATAAGAGTGAAAGAATTAATCCAATCAAAAGACAGAGAATGCAGGACTAGTTTTTTTTTAATCCAACTATATGCTGCCTCCAAAAGACATAAAGGATGGAAAAGGGTATGACACGAAAATAGGAAGTATAATACAGTACTAACATCAAACAAAATAAACTTTAAGCCAACAAATGTTTTAAAGAAACAAAGGAAAATTTCACAGTGATAAAAGGGTGCAATTATCAGGTGCATAACAACTATAAACATATATGAAACTAATAAAAACTCCCAAAATACATTAAGTAAAAACAACAGAATTCAAGAGAGAAAAAGACAAAGCAACAAGAAAAACAAAGTACATAAGAATAAACCTGACCAAGGAGGTAAAAGACCTGTACTTGGAAAACTACAGAACACTAAAGAAAGAAATTAATAAAGACACAAATAAATGGAAGCATATACTGTGTCCATGCATTGGAAGAATTAATATAATTAAAATGTCCATACTACCCAAAGCAATCGATAGATTCAACACAATCCCTATCAAAATCCAATGACATATTTCAGAGATATAGAACAAATATTTCAAAAATGTATGTGGAACCATAAACAACACCAAATCGTCTCAGCAATTTTGAGAAAGAAGAACAAAGTAGGAGGGATCACAATACCTGATATCAAATTATATTACAAGGACACTGTAATCAAAACAATCTGGTACTGGCAAAAGAACAGACACAGAGATCAATGCAACAGAATAGAGAGCCCAGAAACAAAACCAGCTCTCTATGGTCAATTAATAGTCAACAAAGGGGGCAGAAGCATTAAATGAAGCAAAAATAGCCTCTTCAATAAATGGTGCTGAGAGATCTGGACAGGTAAATGCAAAAAAAATTAAATTAGACAACCAACTTACACCATACACCAAAATAAACTCAAGATACATGAAAAATAAACATAAGTTGTGACACCATAAAATCCTAGAGGAGAACAGGCAGCAAAATGGCAGATATCACACGCAGCAATATCTTCATCGATATATCTTCTAGGGCATTGGATGTAAGGGAAAGATAAACAAATGGGACTACACAAAATTAATAATCTTTTGTTCACCTAGAGAAAACATCAGCAAAATGAAAAGAGAACTAACTGTACGGGAAAACATATTTGCTAATGATACCTCAGACAAGGATTTGATCTCCAAAATATATAAAGAACTCATGACTCAACACCAAGAAGATAAACAATCTAATTAAAAAATGGGCAAAGGTCCTGAACAAGCACTTCTCGAAGGAGGACATACAGAGGGCCTACAGACACATCAAAAAATGCTCAACGTCATTAGTCATCAGAGAGATGCAAATTAAAACCACAATGAGATACCACTTCACATCAGTCAGAATGGCCATCATTAATAAATCAACAAATAACACATGCTGGAGAGCATGTGGAGAAAAGGGAACCCTGGTGGCGGGAATACAGTTTGTATTCCACCTGTTGGTGGGAATACAGACTGGTGCAGCCACTGTGGAAAACAGTATGGAATTTCCTCAAAAAACTAAAGATGGAACTGCTTTTTGATCCAATGATCCCACTGCTGGGATTATACCCTAAGAATCTTGAAACACCAATTCAAAAGAACCCATGCACGACTTACATTCACAGCACCATTATTTACAATAGCCAAGTACTGGAAACAGCCTAAGTGCCCATCGGTAAAAGAGTGGATCAAACACCTGTGGTGTTTATACACCACAATGGAATACCATGCAGCAGAAAGAAAAAAGGAACTCCTACCCTTTGGGACATCATGGATGGAACTGGAGAGTATTATGCTAAGTGAAATATGCAAGATGGCAAAAGACAAATACCATATGATTTCACCTATAGTGGAACCTAATGAACAACACAAACAAATGAGCAAAACAGAACCAGAGACATGGAAAGAGTAACAAACTGACAGTGATCAGAGGAAAGGGATAACAGGAGAAAGAAGGGAAAGGGTCTAGTCAAGGAACATATATATAAAGGACCCATGTGTATGGACAACAGGGTGGGACTGACTGTGAGAGCATAGGGAGGGGGCTGGGAAAGGGAAGAGCAATGGGGAAAAATTGGGACAACTGTAATTGAAAAACAACTTTAAAACATACTGCTTATTAAAAAAAAGACCAATGCTACAGCTAATTGTTGCTATTCATGGCAGTTATATTTTATAAAGTTGCTGTACTGAATTAGATAATACTGAACCTCGAATCTTCTTTTTTAAAAAATTGTAGCCCTGGCTGGCATAGCTCAGTGGATTGAGCGCGGGCTGCGAACCAAAGTGTCGCAGGTTTGATTCCCAGCCAGGGTACATGCCTGGGTTGCAGGCCATAACCCCCAGCAACCACACACTGATGTTTCTCTTTCTCTCTCTCTATTTCCCTCCCTTCCCTCTCTAAAAATAGATAAATAAAATCTTTAAAAAAATTGTTATCTCCCATTGCTTTCTTGGGTAAAAAGAGCATTTCATTAGCATCAAGTGCATCCTAGAGTAGCTTCTCTTTTTTTAAAAATTATTATAGAATGTTTTCTTATTTTGTTTTTTTTTTAAAGATTTTATTTATTTATTTTTAGAGAGGGAAGGGAGGGAGATAGAGAGAGAGAGACAGAGAAACTTCAATGTGCGGTTGCTGGGGGTTATGGCCTGCAACCCAGGCATGTACCCTGGCTGGGAATTGGACCTGGGACACTTTGGTTCCCAGCCGGCGGTCAATCCACTGAGCTACGCCAGCCAGGGCTTTAGAGTAGCTTCTATTTAGAAGAATGACTCACTGAAATAATGTGATTTTCTGTTTGTTTTTGACTGGAAGGAGACAGAAGGTTTGATTAAATGCAAATTTTATATAATAATTTTAGGTACACAATTTGTTCTATAATCCATTTGCAGAACTCCTTTAAAGACAAATGTTTCACAGAACTAAAACTAGTTTTGAAGTCCCTAGTTCTGTCAGGGCAATGAAAGGGAGGCTTTTCCCCACATGTAAAAATGTGATCATAAACCACTGGCAGCCTTCCAATCACCCCACTCTCTCAGAAGAAAGAGACATCTTTCATTGGGTATTAAAATGTCTTCATGTTGCTTTCTTTTATTTGGTTCTTTTTTCTAACAGCTCCTTTGTTAAAGAGGTATAACTGACATAACATATTGGTTTTAGGTGTACAACATAATGATTCAATATTTGTACATATTACAAAATGATCACCACAGTAGGTCTAGTTAACATAAGTCACCATAGTTACAAAAATATTATTTTTGCTTGTGATGAGGACTTTTAAAATCTATGCCCTTAGCAACTTTCAAATGGGCAATACAGTATTAACTATAGTCACCATGTGGGACATTATATCTTCATGACTTATGTTATCACTGAAATTTTAGCTCTTCCGGGAACGGTGTTATTAGGTATTCACAATGGTCCAGCATTTGACATACCGTCGGAGGCTGTCCTACAATACAGCCTCTAACAAAACTAGGCTGTCCCGAACCCCTGGCAATAGAATCGTTTACCTTTACACCAAAAAGGTTGGGAAGGCACCAAAATCTGCATGTGGCGTGTGCCCAGGCCGACTTCGTGGGGTTCATGCTTTTAGACCTAAAGTTCTAATGAGGTTGTCTAAAACGAAAAAACATGTCAGCAGGGCCTATGTGTGCCTGTGTGCTATGGATCATGTACTATGATCCATGTGTGCCAAGTGTGACCGTGACAGGATCAAGCATGCTTTCCTTATTGAGGAGCAGAAAATTGTTGTGAAAGTATTGAAGGCACAAGCACAGAGTCAAAAAGCTAAATAAAAAATGGAGCTTTTCTGAGTAATAAAAATAGTTAAAAGGAAAAAAAAATAACTGAAATTTTATACCTTTTGATACCCTTAACCCACTTTATCCCTCACCTTGCCACTGACACCACCAATCTGTTCTCTGTATCTATGAGATGGGTAGCTTTTTGTTTTTGTTTTGTTTTTTGAAGCATATAAGTGAGATCACGAAGTTTTTGTCTTCCTCTATTTCAATTAACATAATGCCCTCAAGGTCCACCCATTTTTTCCATAATGTCAAGATTTCACTTTTTTTTTTAAATTTTTTTTAAAGATTTTATTTATTTATTTTTAGAGAGGGAAGGGAGGGGGAGAGAGAGAGAAATATCAATGTGTGGTTGCTGGGGGTCATGGCCTGCAACCCAGGCATGTACCCTGATTGGGAATCGAACCTCTGACACTTTGGTTCGCAGCCCGCGCTCAATCCACTGAGCTATGCCAGCCAGGGCGATTTCACTCTTTTTGATGGCTGATTATTATTCCATTGTGTGTTTCTGTGTGTGTACACCACAGAATTGAAGGCAGAAAAAGACAAATGCCACTACTTCTGTTACTTGTAGCAGTTATATTCTGTAAAGTAGCTACAGGCTGCACTGCATTAGCTAATACTTCTCAGTCCTTGAATTTTAAATCCTAAAAACAACTTACCTTAGCAGATTCTATGTTCTCTGTTTCAAAAAAGAGAAAATGAGGTTCAGAAGTATTTAAGTGACTTTTCTGAGACTGCCCTACTAACAGGTGCTGGAATTGGGATTCATATCCCATCCAACTGGTCCCAGAGCCAGAGCTTCTCCCATTATTACATTATACTGCATAGCCTCTCACCATTTCCACCCCTCTGGTCACCTCTGTACCAGCACTAAAATAACAAAGAGCATCGCTTTATCTAACTTCATTTGAGAATGTGCCATGTTAGAGACTCGTATTTTTTTATTGCTCTTTACATTTCCACAAATGATAATAAAAGAACTATAATTATTCATTTTCAGGTTACAAATAAATTGCAGCAAAGAGGCAAATTCACAAATATGAAATCCACAGAGTGAGGATCCACTAGGGTTACAGACTTCAATACCCTACTTTGAATAATGGATAGAACTAGAGGGCCCTGGCTGGGTAGCTCAGTTGGTTAGAGCATGGTCCCAGTATGCCAAGGTTTTAGGTTTGACCGCCCAGTCAGGACACATACAAGAATCAACCAATGAATGTATGAATAAGTAGAACAACAAATCAATCTCTCTTTCCCCCCTCCCTTCCTCTTTCTAAAATCAATAGAAAAATAAAAAATTCAAATGCTTAAAAAAAAAAGGCAAAAAATAATCAACAAGAATATAGAAGGCAAAAAATACTACAAACTCATTAAACCTAACAGACATCTACGGAACACTCCATACAACAGCAGCAGAATAAACATTCTTAAGTACATGTGAACATTCTGTAGCACAGATCATATGCTCTTGACTAGTCCATAAAACAAGACAAATAATCCAATTAAAAACTGGGCAAAAAGTGAACAAACAATTCACCAAAAAAGAAAACAGAATGAATAATTATATAAAAAGATGATTCACATCATTATTTAGAAAAATGCAAATTAAAACAATAATGAAATACCACTTCACACTCACTGGAATAGCTATAATCAAAAAGACTGACAATAACAAACACTGGCGAAAATGAAGAGAAACCAAAACCCTCATACATTGCTAGTGAGAATGTAAAATAATGGAGGTAAACTGGAAAACAGTCTGACAGTTTCTTTAAAAGTTAAACGGAAAATGACCATATAAAGGATAATTGTACTCCTAGGTATCAACCAACAGAAATAAAAACATATGTCCACAAAAAGACTTGTACACAAATGTTTCAAGCAACATTATTCATACTAAGCAAAAAGTGGAAACAACTGAAATATCCATTAAGTGGTAAATGGATATAAACAAAATGTGCCTATCTACATAATATACTCTTCAGCAATAAAAAGGAAATGAAGCACTGATTCACAACATGAATGAACCGCAAGAAAAACAGTATACTAATTCAAAGAAGCCAAATGAAAATGACCACTATCATAATGAGCAAATCCACAGAGACAAAGTAGATCAGTGGCGCTGGGAATAAGACTACAAATGGGCTAAATGGATCTTTTTTGAAATGATGGAAATGTTATAAAATTGAGATGTGATGATAGTGGCACAACTCTATTTACTAAAATTCCTTGTAAAAACAAGTAAATTTACAATATATTCAGTAGCTATACCTCAATAAAACTGCTTAAAAAGAGAGACCCAATTCACAGACTCAACAGTACTTCCCACACTTTTTCTATTTGCTCCAATTTTCTCATACTGTACACACTTTTCTCTACCCAACTTCAATGGTTTCTACTTACTATTCCTCAGAACTTTTAACTCTTGTCTCTCTCTTTTCTTAAACACATCAGTAGGCTATATATTCCTCATACTTTTAAAATGGAATTTCTTCTTACTCTCTCAACCCACTGTTTCAGCAAAATAAAGACCCAGCCTGGACATGTGGGATTACTGAACTGATGATTCCTGGATGGTTTTTTTCTTTTTGCAGGGGTGGGGGTTGGTTATGGCATTGACAACTTTAAAATTCTATTACACAGTGTTGTGGGGGTAGAGGTGTATGTGTGGCAGAGGGGAACTAGGGAACTGAAAAGGAAATCCAGAGCTGTAGTTTTACATATACACATAGTCTAAATAGCACTCCTAGTATAACCCAGAATTTATATATCTACAACCAGTTATGGACAACACATTACGAGGGGACCAACGACAAAGGAATGTTGCCAGAAGTAAAAAACTGATCTAATAATAAATGTAAAACCCATAAGATATGAAGAACAACCAGAGAAATAAGAACACTATCCTGGAGGAAAACAAGGGTAGAGACATAGTCTCTGGTTTTTCAAATTCATTAAGGGCTGGGTTCAACTGAGATTAGCTCCATACAGCAGAACTAAGATTAATGCATAAAAGTTACAGTAAAGCAAGAAATATGACACATTCATATAATTATGAATTTTTTAATACCTTAACTTTATAACTCTGTTCAAGCAGAAGTTACTATGTATTACCCAATTAAGATTTAAAAACTGATTTCTATAATCCAAAGACAACTTAATGAAATAAATACTGGAATAAATATTTCCAAAAACTTCAAAAGCCCCAAGCTATAAAAACTTCTTTTTACACATGAGCATTATTAACTTGGTTTTCCCCCATAAAACATATTGAATCAGGTACTTTCTTTTTCTGCATCAAGTGTGCTTTCTGAAAACTAGCAGTACCACATTCTTTACTACTAATTTTCCTATATTATTACTTTTGCATTTTGTGCAAACAGCACTGTGTTTGGTATGTGCTCTTTAAAAACAAAGAAATGTTTCAATATATTGTTCTGAAAGCTTATTAAGACTGCACAAATGAAGCCAAAAGGCAAAGAATTTCTAGAAAGTACTTCAAACCTAATCAAGTCACAATTACATTTACCATATAAACAGCCACATATTAATATGGTATGACATGTATTAATGCTCTTACTTACGTTTCTGTGTCTGATACCAATGATTCATTATTGCACACATCATTGAAGGTGTGAAGCTGATTCTATAATTAGAAAAATTAAAGTTTTCCAAAATTATTCTTACATATGTTAGCAATTGTCAAGAAACATGGTTTGATATCTATAGATCATAATCAATAACCAGAACAAAATTATAAAATTTAAATAATTAGATACATACATCTCCCAATTAGTCTGGCTATTTTCTTTATCATATTAAAACATTAAATAAGTTCATTCCATAAGTATTACTTATGCTTTACTCCACTATGCACCCTACAGAAAAAAAGCTGAATAAGGAATAACACAAAAATCTAAGGCAAAGCATTATGTCATTACAAACATAAAATTTTGGAAAGGCCCCCTAAATAAACACATTTAAGAATTAACTTCGGAAAATGTCAACAAGTATTTTCTATGTTTACAAATTCCAATACATGGGTAAAATCCAGCTACTTCAGAATAACTACACTACAAAAACAGACAGAAAATAGAAACAACTAAAGCTAATGGAGAACTTGGTAAACCAGAGAAAGCATATACATTCTAAAGAACGTTGCTAACTACTTAGCTCTAGCAAATTGTTGTTATGCAATACAGACTCAAGGATATCAGATCTTCCTCCCCACTCTACCCCACCCCACAAGAGAGGTCAATAATATAGATTTCTACCCATGTGAAATTGTTTTGCTACTGTACACCCCCCAAAACATTTTTTTTTGTTAAACTGGGCCTATGACCCATTAATTTGTGGCTTCCCCCTAGATAATGAATTAAGTAACTACTTATAATCTCTAATTCTTTTTCTCTCTGAACATATTGGTTTCTAAACATAAAAAACTGAAGAGGTAAAAAAAAAAAATAGTAAAGGAGTTGTACCCTGAAATAAAAAAAAACCCTAACATATAAATCCTTCTAAATCTAAGCCTCAGTCTCCTCATATTTAAAACAGGGAAAATAAAGAAAATTTGTAAGCACCATACAAAGTAATGCATGTAAAATACTAAGCACAGTGTCTGGCATAAGGCAAGCGGTCCATAAATAGCATGTATTATTATAATGATGATGATAGTCTGAAATGTAAATAAAAATGACCAAAAATAAAGCAAATATAACTCACCGTTATCTGACTTAGTCCAGCCAACCTCATAGTCAAAGTAGGTGACATAAAGTACTTAAATGCAAGATCTAGACTTTCTTTATCAAAGCATAATGTTGTGTCCAGCGGTTCTTTCACTGTGCTCCACATTAAGTCAGCCATATTGCGAGCCGCACTCTGTCTTAACTCTTGATCAGAGAGCTTGCATAAATACCTGAATGTTTCAGAAATAAAACATACACAGAACTTGAAAAATATTTCTAAAGACCACTCAATGTTTCAGTAATATTTCTTTGCTCCATAATTTCAAAATGTTTAGTACAGTAGAACCTAGCATCCTGGGATTAACATTCCCAAATTAAACTATTTCACAGTGATGATTCAAAGATTTTATGGCCCGTGGCAGTGTGTCCTTTACTGAGAGGCCAACTTAAGTTAGAAATTTAAAGAGTCAGGTCATTCAGCATAATGCACCTCCAGTAAAGCTTTACTATTCTCTAATACCTGTCATGTATATAGCTTCTGTTTTAGTAATTTTAGCTGACATCATATAAATAGTATTATCAACTTCCCCACACAGCTGAAATTCTTTTAAATATGTGCATTTTAAATATTTTTTGTCTTCCAAAAATCACAAGCCACTGGTTTTCCTTTCAAGCCTTGCCTATTCTATTTGGTTGGCTTCTCTTCTCGATCTAACCTTTCAACATTAGGGATCCTATGGGCTTGTAATGGATTGCAAAAAGTCCCCATGTTCCTCCCAGCACTTTATATAGAAGTCTTTACAACATAACTTTGCCACTCTTCCAATCAAGAGATGTAGTCTCTTTCTCTACTCCCTTGAATTTGAGCTTTGCTATGAAAATTCCTTTGGCCGCAAGGGTATAAGTGATGTGACATAAGCCGAGAAGCCTGGAAAGCTCTTGAGCTTGCCCTCTCTCTTGGTGGGAACTCTTCTACCACAAAGAACAGCGACTCAGGTTAGATTGCTGGATAAAAGAGACATGGTTGACACCCCAAACAACATCTAGCCAAGACATACGTGAAACTCCCTCTCCCACCATGACCAATCACCCAGACAACCACAGGATATATAAGTAAGGCTATCCTAAAGCATCCAGTTTCCAGCCAAGTTAGCCCAGATCAGAAAAACTAGCCAGCCAAATAACTGTAAGAGATAATAAATGGCTATTATTTCAAGCCACTAAGTCTTGGGGGCTTTCTTACACAGCAAAAGCAAACTAACACAGGGCTCCATCCTAGAATCACTTCTATTCTCTTTCTACATTCTCTCTCTGGATAACCCCATTCACTCCCATGGTTTTTAAGTACTGCCTTTATGGTAACTCCTAAATGAATGATGTTTTTCTGAATTACAGGCTTATACTCCCAATTTGCCAGTGTCTCTTAAGTTATCCAAAGGCATGTCAAAGGGTAGTCCTCCTAGTCTTTCACATCTCAGTTAATGATACCCATATCACCAAAGAGAAATTGAGGGTTAAGTGTCATCCATGATACTCTTCTCCTTAAACTTCACAATCACCAATCTTGACAATTTCATTTTCACTTATATCCATTCAATTTTCAAAATCACCAAAATCAATCCTTATACGAGTAACCATCATTTCTTTCCAGGATTACTGCATTAATCTTTCAATTGGTCTCCTATCTTCTATTCTAACCTCCCTATAATTTATGATCCAATTAAGGCCAAAGTGCTTTTTTATATTTTTAATTTTTTAACTAAATGTATTGGGGTGATGTTGGTTAATGAGATTATCCAGGCTTGAAGTGTACATTTCTGATACATGATCTATATGTTGCACTGTGCCCATCACCCAAAGTCAGATCGTCTTTTGTCACCATATGTTTCGCTCCCTTTACCCTTACCTACCCCCTACCTCTGGGAATCACCATCCTGTTGTCTGTGTCGATGAGTTTTAGTTTTATATCCCACATGAGTAAAATCATATGGTTCTTAACTTTTCGACTTATTTTGCTTAGCATAATACTCTCAAGGTCCAATAATGTTGTAAATGGCAATGTTTCATCTTTTCTTATGGTTGAATACTATTCCACTGTATGCATGTACCACATGTTCTTTACTCATCTAAGAAAGGACACTTCCATAGGGGTGCATGTATCCTTGTGAATAAATGTTTTCAAATTTTTCAGGCATATAGCCAGAATGGGGATTGCTGGGTCATGTGGGAACTCTATTCTTAATTTTTTAGGAACCTCCATACTGTTTTCCATAGTGACTGTACCAGTTTACAATCCTACCAGCAGTGAATGAGGAGGGTTCCTTTTTCTCCACAACCTCTGCAACATTTAGTTTTACTTGTCTTGTTGATAACAGCTCTTCTGACAAGTGTGAGGTAGTATCTTGTAGTTTTGGTTTGCATTTCCCTAACAGCTAGTGAAGTTAAACTTCTTTCCATGTATCTGTTGGCCATCTGTATGTCTTCTTAAGAGAAGTATCTGTTCAGGTTGTCCACCCATTTTTAATAGTACCACTTGTTTGGTGTTGAGTTGTATGAGTTCTTTATATTTTTGGAAATTAACCACCCATTGGAGCTGTTGTTTGCAAATATCTTCTTCCATTCAGTTGGTTGTCTTTTTGCTTTTTGGTGTCTCTGTGCAGAGCTTTCTAGTTTGGTGCAGTACCATTCATGTATTTTTGTCTTTACTTCCCTTGCCTTTGAGTTCAAATTTATAAAATCTTCTCTTGTACCAGCTAGTGTGGCTCAGTTAGTTGGAGTATCATTCCATACGCTGAAAGGTTAGGGGTTCAATTCCCAGTCAGGGTGCATACACTGATTGCAAGTTCAATCCCCAGGGTGCTTATGAGAAAGCAATCAATCAATGTTTCTCACTCACACCACGTTTCTCTTTCTCTCCCTTTCTCTCTCTCTAAAAGCAATGACAAATGTCCTCGAGTGAGTATTTTTAAAAAATATTTTCTCTAAGCCTAAGTTTTGTACATTTAGTACCTACCTTTGTTTTCTTCTATGCAGCATATTCTTTCCAATCTTGTGGGGTCTTTGATCCATTGTGAATTAATTTTTGTGGATGGGGACAAAGACGCAGTCTAGTTTCATTCTTTTCAATGTGGCTTTCCAATTTTCCCAGTACCATTTACTGAAGAAGCTTTCTTTTCTCCACTGTATGTTTTGGCTCCATCAAAAATTATTTGCTCATATACATGTGGTTTTATTTCTGGGCTCTCAAGTCTGTCCCATTGGTTTGTGTATTTTTCTTTCAATACCACACGCTGTTTTGATTATTGTGGCTCTTTAGTATCACCTGAAGTCAGTAGTGTAATACCTCCGGTCTCATTCTTTTTCCTCAGGATTGCTATGGCTATGCAGGGTCTTTTATGTTTCCAAACAAATCTGATGATTTTTTGTTCTATTTCTTTAAAAAAATATCACTGGAATTTTGAAAGGGATTGCATTAAATCTGTGTAGTGCTTTGGGTAAGATGGCCATTTTAATTATATTTATTTCTCTAACCCATGAACACTGAATATTTTTCCATTTCATTGTGTCTTTTTCAATCTCTTTTAATAATGCTTTGTAGTTTTCAGTACACAGGTCTTTCACTTTGTTAAGTTTATTCCTAGGTATTTTATTCTTTTTGTTATAATTGTAAAAGGAACTGTTTTATTTCATTTTTTTCTTCTGAAATTTCACTGTTAGTAATAGGAATGCAGTGGATTTTTGTACATTATTTTGTATCCTGCAACTGTATTGTGTTTGTTTACTATTTCTAATAGTTTTTTTGGTGGATATTTAGGGTTTTCTATAAAAAGAATCATATCATCTGCAAAAAGTACCACTTTTACTTCTTCATTCCCAATTTGGATGCCTTTTATTTCTTTCTCTTGCCTGACTGTTCTGGCTAGGACTTCTAGCACTATGTTGAATAAGAGGGGTGAGAGTGAATATCCTTCTCTTGTTGAAAGTGATCTTTTAAAAGCTATGACTCATCTGCTTAAAACCCTTCAATAGTTTTCCATTGGTAAAATTAAATACAAATTCCTTACAATGGCTTGAATGTCCTGAATAATCTGCCCCTGTTTATCCAACCTCGTATTATAATTATACCCCCTTATACACTACTATGTTCTATATCAATCAGCTTCTAGTTTCTTAATATGTCATATTCTTTCCAACTTCAAAGCTTAAGCCCCTATGTTCCCTCTACCTGGAATATGTCCTTCTAATTAATACCTGATTAGCTAATTGATGTTCTTCAGATGTCACATTTAGGAAAGGCTGCATATTCCCTCTCTATCATGTTGGATAGAGAGGGAATACTATCATACTTGCATAACAGTCATCACTATCTGCTTCTTTTCCTGACACTTTCTCCAACAACTTAAACAACAATAAGAAATTAGTAGGCACTCAGATATTTGTGAGTAAATAAGAAAAAGTATAAAAATTTTATAAACATTAGCAAGAAATACAATCTTAGAACTTTTAACAGTTCATACTCTAAGTCTAATCAATACAATTCTTCTGTATCCTCTTCATAGGTTTCCTTGCTAGGCTGAGACTTATAAAACTCAGCTGTTATTTCCACCTCAATGAAACATTCTCTATTCCCATATTTAAAATTGTGACCCACCCTCTAGAACTCAATCCACCTTTGCTGCTATTTTTCTCTGTAATACTAACCACTGTCTGATGAATTATATCACTTATTTTGTACACAGACTGCACAAAAGGAGAACTATTTCTTCCCTGCTGTATCTCCAATGCTTTGAACATAATACTTACTATATGTCTGTTGACTGAATATAGTAGAATACCATGTAACCAGTGTTAATCTCTTTAATTCTTTTTATACACTCATGTTTTTTAAAAGTTCAACATAAACTGCTTACAAGCAAACATTAAATATAAACTACTTACGCATAAAAAATACTACTCTGACTCGGGGAGCTCAGCTGGTTGGAGCCTTGTCCCATAACCAAAAAGACGGGGGTTCGATCCCCAGTCAGGGCACATACCTAGGTTGTGGGTTCCATCCCTGGTCTGGGCATATCCAGGAGGCAACTGATCATTATTTCTCTCTCATATCAATGTTTCTGACTCTCTCCCCCTCTTCCTCTCTATCTAATCAATAAACCTATCCTCAGGTGAATACTAAAAAGAAAAATACTATAAATTAATACTAAATTATATACTATAATTTTCTCTAGAGACTGTGAGTATAAGGGGCTTTAAAACAATATAATGTTGTACTATGTCATAAATTGTTTAAATGTATTATATTAATAGTCAAGTAGAAAAGACTTCATAAACATACCTGATAACATAAGTCCTAAAAGGGATGATGTGCTGCATGACAGCAGGAATATGTAGCCATATTCTAATCTATAAAAAAAACCCAAAGTTTTAATGTATAATGAACATGTGAATACATGTCTTTCATTTTAATTAAAAACAAGAACATTTAGTATTTTGCTGCCTCTAAAACTACATACATTTTATCTATTTTAAAAGGATAAACTAATAAATAGGGTTATACACATATCAAGTAATATAGCCTACATACTTTTATACACACACACAAAATCAATCTGAAGAATATTACCTTCTTGCTGAAAAAGAACAATCTATTCAAGTATTATAGTATCAACCCAAATATTACAGCACTAGTTTTTAATAAAGTATGTTTTTAAAAAAGCCATCTCATCATTCTTTCTAAAAAATATCAAATTACCACTGATTTCTAGTCACTTCAATATCAAGGCAAATATATTTTATAGAGTCACACACTGATTACAATGTCAACAACCATTTACTGAATTGAGCTCTTACTATAAGTGCTCCAATATAATCTGCACGATATTCCAACCCATTTCTAAATTTAATGTACTTACACTGTATTATTCTCAAAAGTAGTGATTTGAATATAACAATAAAAATCCTAAACAAACTACTGAACAAAAATTGTTGATATTAAATCTTAACAAAGGCAAAGGACATGAATTAAAAACAAATTTGCAAATACAGAATGTATAGCTTCACTCTAATCTAATCAAAGATATCTACATAAGTCCTATAGAAGATACTACACTAATGATGAAATGTAAACATTTTTCTTTCTAAGACAAGGAACAAAACAAGAGTGACTTCAATTCAACTTGAACTCATGGGCCTAGACAGTACAATAGGCAAGAAACTAAATGGAAGGCATAGGACTAGAAAGGAAGAATTAAAATCAAGACTACTTTGAGATATGATTATTAAGCAGAAAGTCCAAAATAATTTTCAGGTGTTTTAGAATTATTTTAGCAAGATTGCTATTAAAAAACATAAATACATAAATCAATATACATATAAATGTACACACACATTCACACAAAAACTATATATATACACATATATTTCTTCTATACCAAATAGTAAATAATGTTTTCAAAAATATTATCTTTACAACATCAAAAAATAGCATATAACTAGGAATAACCTAAGACATATGATAATACCTCTACATAGAAACAGAAAATTATGAGGAAAATTAAAGAACATGTAAATAAAAACACATTTACCATATTTATAGATTAGAAGATTCAATATTGCAGATATGACAGTTCTCCTCAAATTGATCTATACATACTATGCAACCCAAATAAGTTTATGTGCAGGAACTTTAGATTCTGATTACAAATGCAAAGGTCCAAAAATAGAAAAACTAATAACGAGTAATAATACAGCATGGTGACTATAGCTAATAATATTAACTATTTTGTATTTGAAAATGGTTAAGAGAATAGTTCTGAAAAGTTCTCACAAGAAAAAAAAACTTGTCAACTATGAGTGATGTCAAATGTTAACAGACTTACAGTAGTGATCATTTTGTAATATATACAAATATCAAATCATTATATTGTACACCTAAACTAATATAATGTTATATGTCCATTATAAGAAAGGAAGGTAGAACTTGGTTCACAAGATAGCAACCCTTCTTATGAAGCTCCAGAAATTAAGATGGTAAACAAATAGCACAAGATTAAGCAAAACAGACTGATGGAATACACTAAGGAATCCAGATTAATGACAAAAATGGTATCGTAGAAAAAAGAGAAAAGCACTGTCTTTGCTCTAGTGTTAGCACAAGTGGTTGTCTATGTCAAAATGAAAATGAATCTTGATTCCTCATCCACATCATTCACAAAAAACAATTCCAACTGAACTGTACACTAAAATATGAAAATAAAAAAATATAAAAATAATTACATTTTAAAATAAAACAATGGAATTTCCAGAATGCAGGAAAATACCTTCATGACCATACAGTAAGAAAGACTTTTGCAACCATAAATAACACATTAACCATAAAAAATTTTTGATAAGTTATACGCTATTAAGTTTGATTAATAATAGCTCTTAAAAAAAGACACAAGAGAATAAAAAACTACAGAGTGGAAGATACCAGCAATACATAGATGTCAGACTAAAGACCTATATCCAAAACATATAAAGAATCTCCATATTATCAGTAAGAAGAGAATAGACAATTTGATTTTTAAAACAGGTAAAAGATTTAAACAGGTACTTCTCAAAAAATATCCAAGTGGCTACTATGCCTCTGAAATGGTACTCAATCTCATTATTCATTAAAAATATAAAACAAAACAATGAGATACTACTGTAACTTTTATCAGAAATGTCTAAATTGAAATAGTAAGTGTTTGCAAGGATATGGAGCAACGGAAACTTTGATATTCCTGGGGGGAGTGTATATTAATACAATCACTTAGGAAAACTTTAGCATTAATGCATAAGAATATATTATAAAAAACTCCATTTCTAGGTTATTTATCCAAATAAAATGCACACACATGTGCACCAAAAGACATGACAAAGAATGCAGACACCACATTCATTATAACAGGCTATATGTTCACCATCAGTAAAATTAATCGATGTTGTTGTCTTTTTTTAAGATTTTATTATGCCCTGGCTGGTGCAGCTCAGTGGATTGAGCGTGGGCCTGCAAACCAAAGGGTTGTGGTTCAATTCCCAGTCAGGACACATGCCTGGGTTGCAGACCAGGTCCCAAGGCAAGAGGCCTGTGAAAGGCAACCACACATTAATGTTCTCTCCCTTTCTTTTTCCTTCCCTTCCCCTCTAAGAATAAATAAAATTTAAAAAATATTTATATTAAAGATTTTATTATTTATTTTTAGACAGAGGGGAAGGGAGGAAGAAAGGGAAAGAAACATCAATCAGCTGCCTCTCACACACCCCCAGTCAAAGACCTGGCCCAATTTGAACCAATGACTCTTTGGCATCTGGGACGACACCCAACCCACTAAGCATGCCAGTCAGGGTAATGTTGTTGTATTTTTAAAAGAAGTATTACATAACAATAAAAATGAGCAAATTAGAACTATATGCAATATAAATTTCAACCTTAAACAAAAGCAGCCAGATATGAAAGGATGTATAGCATGTAATTCGACTTACATGGTTATTAACAAAGCAGGTAAAACTAAATCATAGTATTCAGGAATGTCAGCTTAGGTGATAAAACAAGAAAAGCAGGAATGTGATCACCATAAAAATGTAAATTGTCTTTAGCTTTAAGAGCAAAAAGATGGGATAGGGACTTGAAGGAATCATAGAAAGACTTCTGGGGAATTAGTGTTTTGTTTCTTGGTATGAGTAGTGATTAAATGGGGTATTCACTTTGATAAATTACTATAACATATGTTATCATTTTGTGTACTTTATGATGATTATATTTAAAATATTTTAAGGGTTAAAATATTCAATTATATATAAGAGACCTTAGAGGGGATGAAAATGAAAATATGGACAATGATAACCTTTTACTTGGGAATAAACACAGACACAAAAGAATAAAAATTTAAATTAAAAAACAAGTGAAGAAGAAATATCAGCACTGAAAGGAAAACATTTTAATACAGCTACCATTTACTGATTCCTTAATACTTCCATTCTGATAGATGAGAAAAGTGAGACTTATAAAAATAATGTAACCAAAATTACACAGCATATACAATGCAAACCTAGCACTATTTCTCTATAAAACTACATTCTTTAATACTAAAGATACATAACATTACAACAACCAAATTCTGTATACTATTAATCATGTAGTATACGTCCTTTTTCTTTTTTGAGCTTTTATAGTTTGCTCTTTGCTCTTTCCCCCTCTTGGTGCCCTCTTAAGTACACATTTAAAAACTCAGTAAAGAGAAAAAATGTTCCCTTGTCCCCTACAATAGCAGAAAACCAGGCAGTGTTCTACATCACAAAGCTAGTTTTGATGAAATAGAGACATGAAAACTTCACAGAACTGTCAACCCAGTCTCCTTGTCTAATGTGGAGTTACATGAAAATGTTTAATCCTAGCTTAAGTTCTGATGTTAAATATTCCTTATTAGTGTTTTTATAAAAGTAATTTTAGGACACAAAGTTCAGAAACTGTTACTGTGTCCACTGATTTCTTGCTATAACCCCTACAAGTTTGCATCTCTGATTACATCACTTACTTCATCATCTGTCATTTGTTTTCTAAAGCATAAATTCATGAGGTTCTTTTATTAAGCCTCATTTACACCTCTTCTCCATGCATGTTAGTAAAATAAATCCCATGACTCCAGTGGATTATTTACTAAAAATCCTTACATTTTGTCACTTTGAAATTAATAAAAGGTATTATGTCTGAGATTGCTAACTCAGGCAAAGAGCTGCAGTAGGATACTGTGAGTTAAAACCAAACATAACTTACCCTGGATCTCAGTGGAGAAAGACCTACGAGGACTCTACATTCTACTTCTCTAACCTATGCTAAATATCGGTTAGCTGCTTTTGCTGAAAACCTAAAGCCCAACAAAAAGTAAGAAAACGACATAGGAGCATATAAAAATTTTTGTTGTTTTTCTCCTGTGATTGCAGTCATTATTACTTAGATCCATATAATAGTGAAGTAATATTTGTGCAAAATTAAGAAATCTGATAAAGTGTTAGTTTAAAACTGCTAAAGCAAGTTTTTGAGATTAAAATAAATGTATAGGCTGAGAACATTATCAGATTTGCTATAACTTGATAAACTAAGAATTTTGTTTCTTTGCTGGTAATTCCAACCCAGGGCAAAGTGAGTTTTCCTGTGCTGTAAGCTCTGAATTGTAGGTTCAGGTTCTAGGAAGTATCACCCACTACCTGATAAAGTCACCTTTTCTCATTAAGAGTGAGAAAACCATCCTAGAAAATGAACAGAATGGTTTGGTTCCCAAGAAACGATGTAACATGTTCTTCTCAAAGTGTGAATTACTATAATTAGTTGTGGAAGAAACAGGTACTCAGCAAAGTCAGTCCTCATTTCTCTTACCCTAAAAGTGGTCTGTTTATAATTCATGGAGTTTATTTTTTCCCAAGGAAACAATAGCCCTAAAATCTATTTTTTTTCATTATTTAAATATAGGAGTTTTCGTCCCTGTGTGAAAGCTGATATAAAATCAGAGATCTTTAGCCTTATTGTAGCTAAATATCTCTGATATTTATTATCTCATTATTTAAATATAGGAGCTTTCGTCCCTGTGTGAAAGCTGATGTAAATATCTCTGATATTTAGCTACAATAAGGCTAAGCATGCTACCTGTGTCTCAAGAAAACAAATGAGACAAAGAAATGACCAAGTTTTGCAATTTACAATGGACCACTAAAGGAAAGAATGGAACTATTGCATTCTAGACAATGTACCACTAGAGGAAAGAATGGAACTAGTGCATTCTAGATTAATTTGTATGTGGCTAGAAAATTCTGAAATTTAAAGGTGTTAAATTTTCTCAAATGAAAATAAATGTCCATTTTAATTGTTTAAAATAACCACTGGTTGCCCCAGCTGGTGTTGCTCAGTGGATAGAGCAGCAGCCTGTGAACCAAAGGGTTGCTGGTTCAATTCCCACTCAGGGCACATGCCTGGGTTGTAGGCCAGTTCCCCAGTAGGAGGAGGACAAGAGGAAACCACACATTGATATTTCTAAAAAACAGATAGATAGATAGATAGATAGATAGATAAGTGAATAAATAAAATCTTTAAAGTAACCACTGGTTTTTATATAAACTTCAGGCAGGGTGGTCAAGACTCTCCCCGCTCCCCCCCAAAAAAACAAAAACAAACAAAAAACAGAACTTATGCCCAAACTCCAAATGCTTTAAATGTCACTAACCCTTTAAGAAAAACTCTAGACTGAAAAATAAAAAGTACAAGCCCACAGAAACTTTGATTACAAAAAGAGTTTCCGTACTTACGTGCTTCACAGTAACTGACATCCACAACATATAAAAGACTTATCTTTACAAAGGGAAATGAATGTTAGGTCTTTACTTGCAACATAGAGGGAAGTCAAGTACATTGTCATAGTACCCCAGGCTAACCATTATTTAAGTAATCAAAAACTCTTAAGAAGGCAAAAATATCCCAGTAAAAAAAATCCCAGACAAGAAAACTTAAAATCAACTTTTGTGCATAGCTACCTATTCTTATTTTAGACAAGAGGTAAATGGCTAAATGTATCTATTCAACTTAAATTCACTAATTTATACAAATTCAATTTTATTATAATGAAAACTTTAAGTTTCCTATACTCAATTTTTTCAAAATATAATCCAGGAAAAAATTATTATACATGTAAATCACTCAAAACCTGCCTGTTCTGGACATGAATTCATGTTATTATGTTCCAAGATTATTCCCAAGATTAAAAACAATTCCAAATAATACTTACATTAGATACAACTGTAATAAATGCATGTGCTATAAGAAATGGCAAAGTTTCAGGAGTTCCATATTCAAAGCAATCCTTCATGAGAGAAAGGCCATTTTTCCCACAAAACAAACATACATAACGAAGCAAATGCAATGGTACTTCTACATCCTGAGGGGAAAAAAATTATTACTTTAAAACTTAATCAGAAATAATTTTTATTTTATTACCTATACTGTAAAGATGCTGATCAGACATGAATTCAAAAAATATACATGAGAGAAAAAACAAAACCTCCATGGATTTTTCCATAAACCTGAGACTGAAAAAAAGCATACACTTACATTCATATCACAGAATGCTCCTAATATGTTGCTTTCTTGGGTTGAAATATCCTGAGTAAAAAAAAAAAAAAAAGACAATTCAGTCAAACTACTTAATGACAACCTTTAACATACAATTTTTCTAATTTTATAAAAACTCAAACAGATTTTGCAATTGCTTCTCATCATAAACAGCAGTATTCCTAAATGAAGCTAATATGATTCAATTCTAAAGTATAGGTTAACTCTACTCCAAAGAAATCTTTCTATATTATGTACTACACATTATTTTGCCTTCTTAAACAAAAACCTCTCCTTTAAGAATTACAATAATTCTTTCAAAAATATCCAGCTCAATTAAATCATTTTGAAACTGTCCTCTGGAATTCTCTAGAGATATACTCAAACATATATGATGTGCTTTCCATACATAAAATCTAAACTACCTAAAAGCACACTTATCCATTATTGGTGAGAGTACAAGCTGGTATAACCTTCCTGGAAGACAATTTGGCAAAATCCATCAGCATTTAAAATGCACATTCTCTTTGATCCAGCAATTCATTTTCTGGTTTGTTATCCTAAACAACTAATAAAAAAAGTTTTAGAAAATGTATGTATAATGAGGCTCACTGAAATTATTCATAACATCTCAAAATAAGAAACAACTTAAGTATCAACAGGATAGGTAAATTAACAGTGGCATAACTATCCAAGGTTTTAAGCATCCTTCAAAAATAACAAAGTAAAATGGCATGAGGGATCTTTTTTAGGGATAATGGAAATGTTTTAAAATTGCAGTGTGATAATAGTTGCACAACTCTTTAAATTCACTAAACGATTAAACTATACATTTTAAGCATGTAATATTTATGGTAAGTTATACCTTTAAAGATCTGTTAAAAATAAGGTGGATCCATATGTACAGACATAAAAAGATAACATCTTATATTACATTTTTTAAAAGTTATGAATATGATTTAATTTTAAAATTATTTTATTATCTAGAAATAGCTGAACTAATTTCATAACAATGATTTTTTTTGACAGGACAGAGAAACAAGAGATATTCAGGCTTTTTAAAGTCTATATTTTGTGTATTCTATATTTCTTGGTCATACTGAAAATGTTACCTTTATAAAGAGAAAGCAAGATATTATGATCTGAAAAAACTTAGCTTGCAAAAGAACCCATGCATTACTTCCTGTTACCTGTTTTATATATTTAACTTTCCCTGCTGAAATAGTTTCAAAATAATTGAGAGCATCATATCAAACTCTGAAAATTTCAAAATAATTAAAAGCTGTCCTAAGAGAAAAAAACATCTGTCTGACCAGAGGGGAGAGAAGAGGGAATTTCAGGGGAGAATGGGAAGGGTTTACAGGAACAAATTTAAAGGATACATGGTCAAAAGCTAGGGGGAGGGTGGTAATGGGAGGGAAGTGGGGAGGGTTGGGTGGGTGGGCTGGAATGGGAGTAAAAGGGAGAAAACTGTACTTGAACAATGATTAAAATAAAATTAAAAAAGAAAAAAAAAACATCTGTCAAAGTAAGTGTACTCCTTACTTTACTTCCCAAACCACTACTACCAGGGCCACAGTTAAAGCTTTAATTATTTCTCAACAAAACTTTTCATCTTCAAAAAGTCCTGAATATAAAAACTCCTCTGATATTATTAAATATAGATTCATGAACCGTGTGAACTATGCAGGAAATATTTGATAGGAGTCAAGATTTCTAGTGTCTTACAGAGGGGCCCAGAAAAATATGAAAAGATGCTCAGCATCACTAGCCATCAGAGAGATGCAAATTAAAACCACAATGAGATACTACTTCACACCAGTCAGAATGGCCATCATAAACAAATCAACAAACATGTGCTGCAGAGGATGTGGAGAAATGGGAACCTCAGTGCACTGTTGGTAGGAATGAACACTGGTGCAGCCACTGTGGTAAACAGTATGGAACTTCCTCAGAAAACTAAAAATGGAACTGCCTTTGACCCAGCAATTCCACTGGTAGAATTATATTCTAAGAACCCTGAAACACCAATCCAAAAGAACTTATGCATGGCAATGTTCATAGCAGCACAATTTACAATAGCCAAATGCTAGAAGCGACCTAAGTGACCAGCAGTAAATGGATGGATCAAAAAACTATGATATATTTACACAAAAGAATACCACACAGCAGAAAGAAGTTCCATCTACTATGGTACATTTACATGATGGACTACACAGCAGTTCCATCCTTTACCACAGCATGGATAGAACTGGAGAGCATTATGCTAAGTGAAATAAACCAGGTGGTAAAAGACAAATACCATATGATCTCACCTATAAGTGGAACCTAATCAACAAAACAAACAAGCAAGCACAATATAACCAGAGAATTGAAATTAAGAACAATCTGACAGTAACCAGAGGGGAGGTGGAAGGAGATAATGGGGAGGAAAGGGTGAAGAGTTTTCAAACAACTATAAAGGACACATTGACAAAACCAAGAGGGGATGGGATCAGGTGTGGGAGGTGGGGATGGCTGGGGTAGGGGGAAGTGGTGCGGGGATATGGAGACAACTGTACTTGAACAATAAAAAAAAAAAAAGAAAAGAAAACTGCTAAAATAAAAAGTTTTGATGGCCTAATAAATGAACTTGCAAAAAAGAAAAAGAAAAAAGATTTCTAGTGTCTAACATGGACACAAAAAATCTCCTTAACAGAATTCTATTTTAAAATGCAAAATGTTACTCAGAGACTTGGTTACATCTATTCTGGCTGCTCAGAAAAATTGCTTTACTGTTTTATATTTCTACTCTGTATACATGAAGATAAAATCCTAAGGCATTATTATTTAAGTATATAGAGTTAACATAACCCTATAGGTAACAACACTAAGAAGTCTTGCTAAAAGCTAAAACAATGTAGCTTTTCTTTTAAAAGTTCTAATTTTACAAAGATGATCCGTAAAAAGGCCTCAAGAAACCTATCAGGAAGTTTTAAAGTTTTTGTTCTTTTCCCAAACTTCACATTACTGAATAAGATGATGCCACTCCATTTCTACTAAATCGGAATTTGCCTATTCTTCAAAAGAAAAAACAAACAGAAATAAATGAATAACTAGAAAATAATTCTATATCTAATTAAGCAAATGTTACTCCATGATCAAACCATAAAGAATCAAAGGCCTTGTAGGTTAGGAATAAAATTTGTGCTTAAAAAGAAGTCACCGGAGTTGGAATTAGACAGTAGTGATAGTTATACAAATTTGGGGAAATACTAATAGTTACTAAATTGTATACTTTAAAAAATGAATGAAATCATTAAAAAAGAATAAAAGAATGATTTAAAAAGAGAATACATAACTTTTTAAATTAAAACAAAGTGAATAAAAAAAGTCAGTGGAAAGTCATAAGAAAAGCAAGAAAAGGCATTCAAATTGGAAAGTAGTAAAACTGTCTTTATTTCCAGATGACATGATACTTCACATACAGAACCCCAAAGACTCCACTAGGAAACTACTAAACTGATAAATGGATTCAGCAAAGTAATAGAATACAAAATTAGTATCTAGAAATCGAGTGAATTTTCATATGCCAATATTGAACTCATAGAAAGGGAAATTAGGAAAATAATCCCATTCATAATTGCTTCAAAAAGAATAAAATACCTAGGAATAGACCTAACCAAGGATGTAAAAGATCTGTACTAGGAAAATTATAAGATACTGAAGAAATTGAGGAAGATACAAATAAATGGAAACACATACTCTATTCATGGATAGGAAGATTTAGGATCATTAAAATGTCCATACTCTCTCCAAAGCAATCTGTAGATTCAATGCAATTCCTATCAAGATTCCAATAATGTATTTTACAGAACTAGAACCAATATTTCCAAAATTTCTATGGAACCACAAAGCGCCCTATAGAGCAACAGTGATCTTGAGAAAAGATTCCTCCTAAAGTTGGATGAATCACTCTACATAATATCAAACTATGCTATAAGGCCACAGTAATCAAAATAGCATAGTACTGGCATAAAAACAGATACACAGATCAATGGAACAGAATACAGAGTCCAGAAATAAATCCACACCTTTACAGTCAATTAATATTCAACAGAGGGAACAAGCACATACAATGGTCTAAAGATAGTTCATTTAATAAGTGGTGTTGGGAAAATTGTGGACAAATACATGCAACAAAATGGAACTAGACCACCTTCTTACATCACACACAAGAATAAACTAAAAATAGACCTAATACCATAAAAATCCTAGAAGAAAACATAGGCAGCAAAATCTTGAATATACTTGTAGAAATAGTTTATCAGAAATATCTCCCCAGGCAAGGGAAACAAAAGAAAAAATAAACAAATGGGACTACATCAAACTAAAAAGGTTTCATACAGCAAAAAAACAAGTCAGCAAAATAAATAGAGACACAACTGAAAGGGAGAACATATTCACTGATACATCTGATAAGGAGTTAATATGCAAAATTTATAAAGAACTTATAAAACTCAACACCATAAAAACAACCCAATTAAAAAATGGGCAAAGGACCTGAACAAACACTTCTCCAAAGAGGAACTACAGATGGCCAAAAGACATATGAAAAGATGCTCAAGTCACTAATCATCAGAGAAATGCAAATGAAAACCATGAGTTTAGCCATGACCGGTGTGGCTCAGTTGGTTGGGCATGGTCTAGCAAAGGGAAAGGTCACCAATTCGATTCCTAGTCAGGACACATGCCTGGGTTGAGGGCCCCATCCTACACTGGGGTGTGTGCAAGAGGCAACAGATCAATATTTTTCTCACATATCATGTTTCTCTCCCTGTCTTTCTCCCTGCCTTCCCCTCTCTCTAAAAATAAGTAAGTAAAATCTGTTTTAAAAATATCTCTATAATAAAGGCCCTAGCCAGGTAGTTTAATTGGTTGCAGCATCCCTCTGATGTACCAAGGTTTCAGGGTCCATCCCCAGTCAAGGCACATACAGGAATCAACCAATGTATAAATAAGTGGAATAATAAATCAATGTCTGTCTCTCTCTTTCTCTCCGCCGCACCCCCCATCTCTGAAACAGCTGACTTTTAACATATTTAATTACACAGCCACTAGGACAAAAACTAGAAATTTTAGGGTATTTGTAACAGGTCTTTACTAACATTAGAAGCTTGAGAAACAAACATTATGAATAGAATATTAAAGAAGGACATATAAATTCTGTATGAGGTGACTAGACTTCTGTATAATAATACCGAATTCTGTATAATGAGATTCTTCCTTTATTATTTCTAAGGATGTTTTTGTACTAGAATTTTACCACAAAGACCTCATGAACCAATGCTTTTGACCAAGTAGTCACATGGAATGATCCTTCAGAACAGTAATGAGACACTTTATCCCAAAAGGAAAAATATAGGGGAGTGTGACTAGGCCTATATTTAGAGACACCATTTTTTAAAATCATTAAAAAAAGATAAACTGATGAGCAAACTAATTTTAGAAACAAAATAGGAGATTTAGTACTGCTACAGTTCTATCATTGAGACTTTTAACTGGAAGAAAATTTCTAAAAAACGTTGCATATATTTCACTCATCTTACCTAGGTCCCTAACCAAACTGTATTTAGCATCTTTCAGTTATCGACTTAAGACATTAAAACCCTAGTCATATGGTGTGAAGATTAAATTCAGCAGACTTGCACAAATGGATCCCCTTTTTCTTATAACATGATTCTGAGATGACAGTTAGAATGTTTAATAAATAACATATCATGTACACAATTCATTAAAAGATTTCTATATGGCAAGATAATACACTAAGAATTCTAAAAGATAAAGCACAATCTGATTTACAATATTCCTATGGAGAGTTCACTCTAATAGGAAAAAGACCTGCCTCCCAGGCAATATTTTTCAGTAGTCTCAATTCAATGTGAAAATATTTTCAGTAAAGGACTATTTATTTTCTAGACAAAGAAAGAAATTTAAAGAAATCAATACGAAGGTTAAAGAACAAACAGCTCAAGAAAAGTAGACCTTTTTTTCTAAAGCATGCCGTAGATTTGTCAATGGCCACAATTCTTCCCATGCCAGAATGCACAGGAAACAAAATGTACTTTAAAGTTTAAAATGAAACTTTATCTCTCCTCTAACCCAGAGATAAAGTCTACTCCATACCACTTTTTATCTGGACTGCCCTTGTGAACTGCATCAACCAACTTAATGTGGCACTATTGATGCTATGTGGTTTCAGAGGCTAGATGTTAAAAGGCTTTATAGCTTCTACTTTTGCCTTCCTGGATCAATGCTAAGATTATAAAGAAGCTAGTCTATCCTAGTGGAGAATGAGAGGTGATGTGGAAAAAATCTGAGACGGCCTAAACAGCCAACGCCAGCTTTCAAACATGTGAGTCCATCTTGGACCTTCAAACCCATCAGACACTCAAAGTAAATGCAGCTGAATAAATGAGGCCACAAAAATCCACCAAAGGAATTGCCAGATCAACCCACAGAATCATGAAAAATAACAAATAACTATTGTTTTAACCCACTATTATTATCCATTACCACATAATTGTCTCAATTCTCACTATACTTACAAAGAAATGCCATTATCTAAATAAATCTAAAATGGGTTACTGAACTCTTAGGAAGGCTTGTAAAAATATTACTAATAAAATGAGTTAAGTACCTTGACTTACAAAAAAAATACTATTCAATACTAGCAGTTACAGATAATTTAAGCTTTTTTTTTTACAAAGGGAATTCCAAATTCTATTACCTATGCCTCTAAGAATGAAATTCAAGATTCTGTGTTTCTCATCCTCAATCATTACCTTTTGAAAGAGTAAAATAAGTAGAGCATAGATCTACGTCAACAAAATATTTAGATCACTAATAGTTCAGTTTTTATTAGTTCAATTTATAAATCCCTCCTTTCATAGAACTATACTGCACAAATGTTCAACACAAGTTATTTACAGGAATAGTCTAGAGAAAACTGGAATTACTTTTAAGTGATTTCTATACATTTTTTCAGCAATAATAAGTGTCTGTATATTTATTCATAAGTTAGGAACTGCCAACTCACTATGACTTGGTATTACTTAAAATTCACAATACCTATTTTTACATACCTCTATAGTAGGATGAGTATTATGCTTGTAAGCAGTATATAAGGGAAACTGAATTTGGAAAATTTTTGCCACACATAGTAAGAGTTTTTCCTTCTCATCTGTACTCCATAAACTAAAAGGATCAGAACTCTCCTCAGTCAGATTACAAATTCTTGTAGAGTTTGGTTTTTGTTCTACTGATTTTTGTCTTTCTGTACTTCCTTCATTGCACTCTCTTTCTGTATTCAGTGGTTCTTCCTCTTGATTATTCTCATCTTGCCACGTGGAATCTATGTTAATAGTAGTACAATGTTTACAAAGCTGGTCCCGGAGCACTTGAACTTGGGCAATCACTAAGTTAATAAGTGCACATACTACTTGGTTAAAAATCTCCAAATGCTTGTATTCCTTGAAGCAGCATAGACATTGCCTATAAGAGAAAAAAAATCAATAAATTAATGTTTCCTAAAGAAGTAACAATTATATCTAACAAAATAATACAAAAAATAAGCAAATACTAAAATACTTTTATTCAAATGGTTTTTTAAATTCCTCCTTCCTGAGCCCTGGCTGGCGTAGCTCAGTGGATTGAGCGCGGACTGGGAACCAAAGTGTCCCAGGTTCGATTCCCAGCCAGGGTACATTCCTGGGTTGCAGGCCATAACCCCCAGCAACCGCACATTGATGTCTCTCTTTCTCTCTCTCCCTCCCTCCCTTCCCTCTCTAAAAATAAATAAAATCTTTCAAAAAAAAAAAAAAAAAAAAAATTCCTCCTTCCTGATGTGGTAGCGCCATAATAACTTATACATACAGCATCACACCACAAATTGGAACTTCAGTTTTTTAAAAAATCACCATATCAGGTTGACTTTTATCTGTATGAATTTATCTGTTCTTCACAAAGAACACAAAGAACTATTTAAGAATAAGAACTATGGTATATATCTTTGCTTCTCTAAGTACCAAGTACTCGATATATGTTTAGTAAATACCAGGATACTGCCATAATTAAACACCTTTCTAGTAACGCTGCTTATTTCACATTTGTGTTTTTTGTCAATTAATTAAAAACCCTACATTTTAAAATTAATAATTTGCCTGAAATCTACTTCGGAGGGACATTCCTACCCTATTTGGCAGTTTAGGAACACCACACACACACAAATACACACACATTAAACTCCATACAAGGCAAAAATATATATACATGTAAGAGTCAGTAATTATACACACAAATCTAGCTTCCTCAGAAAGTTCAATTAGTAACACAATGCCTAACACATGGTAAAAAATCTAAAGGTTCTGGTGAATTAAGTAGATGATACTCCAGTACCAGGTTATAATAACTGCATCCAATAATAGATGACAGTTAAGCAACTACTACTTAAAATTATTCCTTAGTAATATTATCAAAACAAGTCAAAACATCTATATTGTAGTCCAGATAGATCACCAACTCCTTGTATGACCATGTAAAAATAATCACATCACATTTCTCCAGGTATGGCAGATTTGAAGTATGGCCACATACTCTTTCCTTTAAAGAATGAAAGTCAATTTTCCTTCCCTTAAATGTGAACCACATTTAATGACTGGCTTCTAATGAATGGAATGTGGTAGAAATGACCGTGTATGACACCTGAGACTAGAACATAGACAACACTGCCACTTCTGCGTTGCTCTCTTTTGGATCACTCACTCTTTGGGAAGCCATCTGTCATGTTGTAAGACATTCAAGGAGTTCACGTAGAGGTCCGCATGAGAAAAAAACCTGAATACTAACAATACTGACAACAAGCACCAACTTGCCAACCACGTAAGTGAGCCAACTTGGAATATCCTTGAGCCCCACACAATGTTCAGATGACTAACCTGACCAACACCTTGAGTATAACCTTATAAGAAATCAAAACCAGAACCCACCAGCTAAAGCCACTCCCAAATTCCTACCCATAAAAACTCTGAGGACATAAATGTTTACTGTTGTCTTAAGACACCACTTTTGGAGTAATTTGTTACACAGAAATAGATAAATGATACATCATGCCTGTTTTATCAGTAGCAAAATGAAAGGGATTTTACCTCTAAGGCCTCCTCTAGTTTTAAAAGTCTATAATACCACAATTTATACATGAAGAAAAATAAAGTCTATTTGATGAATAGCTTCTTCCTTTAGCCTTAAGAAAACCAAGTTCAAAGAGGATATTTTGGAGTATCTTTCTTTTGTGAAAATAGACTCTGAATCTCCCCCAACTCCCCCAAAAAACCTGAAGTCAGATTTGGGCTAGGAAAGCCAAAGAGGCAGTCAAATTTACTTTAAAAATGCACTGTCAGAAAATGAGCAGTAAACTGCTCAATTCCTGAGTAGGAAACTAATCTTAAAAGACAAAAATGATATATAAACCAAGTAATGGAAAGCTGGATCTAGGTCCTTATATATCTAAAATATGTAAGTTCAAGGAGAGCTGAGAGTCTAGTCTAAGATATATATACACATACACACACACACTCCTTCTAAAGTTATCATATGATACATAAAATCTGAGAAGTCCAACTATTTGAATTCTCAATATAGCACTTCTCTATATGCCCTACCCACAAAGCAAGGGAGAAAAGTGTTTGTTTTTAAATAACATCCCTTTCGATTAAACCCAATTTCTTCTCTGTTCTAAACCCCACTACAAATATAGCAAAAAGAAAAATTAAAGAAAAAAGAGACAAACTCTGTTAAGGGAAGAGATCACAGAAGAAAAGAGGGCAGGTTAGAAAAGGGTGGTACAATAAATAACTGAGAGTGGAAGAAATAAAAATTGGAAGGGGATACAGAAGGATATATCAGCAAAAAGAAAGATCTCCACAGAACACTGGAAAGACTCAGGACTCAAGATTATCAGATACTTCTGAAGGCAGAGATGAAACATGGGACCAAAAAAAGAGAGGACTAAATGAAAGAAAGATACAGTTAAAACCTGCAGGTTCCCATCCCAACTAGGATACTGTTCCTACTTGACCCAGGGAAACAAGTTTTTCCTGTACATAAAATGAACAAGATAAACTCAGGAACACCAGATACTGAAGAAGCCAGGGATAATACAAGAAATTAAAAGCAAAAGAATTAAATGAAATGACTGAGTGGTAAAGCTTCCCAAGTACCC
This sequence comes from Phyllostomus discolor, assembly GCF_004126475.2. NCBI lineage: Eukaryota > Metazoa > Chordata > Mammalia > Chiroptera > Phyllostomidae > Phyllostomus > Phyllostomus discolor. The sequence continues at coordinate 40,583,904 of NC_040908.2, forward strand.
TTCCTTGCCCAACAACCAGACTAATATATCTCAAAACCAAAGATTTAAAGATATCTTTCTTAGAAAATGTGAACAATCTAAGAGAAATGTTCATTTATCCCCAAAGTCTGCTCACCATTTTACCATCATAAAGAAGAGGCCAACATCTGAAATGCCCCATTCACAAAAAACTTTCAAACCATCTTTCAGTGCCCTCTCTTAACCATAAAAGGATAGTTAAGACTTTCCAGAAAAAGCTGCAGCACCAAAGGCTGATCAAAACAGTGAAAAGAAATTCAGAGGAAGTAGATAAAATGCAGGAAGAAATTAAAAAAAAAGGCTTTAATTAATTGATATCCTCAGAGACATAAAAGATAATGGACTGTTGAAATAAAAATACAAGTAAATGCATTAAAATTACAAAACAGAACCCTCTCATGTACACAAATACAAATATATAGTTTTTATGTATACATTTATAATTTAAAAAGAAATTAAAATTATAGCAATTTGTAAAATTCAATACAAGGTTCAGAAGGTAAAACTGAAGAAATCTCTCTGAAAGTAGACAAAGAAAGATAACAGGAAGGAAAAGAAAAGTGAACCACCAATCAAGGAGGTACAATATCTGACTAATAATTATTTCCAAGAAGACATAGTAGAAAATATGGATATGAGAAAATTATGAAAATGTTTTTAAATTTCGGAACTGAAAAGCCCATCAAAACACATATCATGAAATTTCTGAAACTGAGGTACAAAGCTGCTAAAAGCTTTCAGAGAGGGTAAAGAATGAAAATGAAAAGCTCAGGAATAAAAATACCCAGTACTTCTCCAAAGCAGTTTTGGAAACTAGAATACAATGCAGCAATACTTTCAAAGTTCTGACAGAAAGTAATTTCCACCCAAAATTCTGTATCCAACATGTTATCAATAAAAGTAAGAGGAGAACAGACATTTTTAGGCTTAGCAAAGTCTAAAAAGCATTTGCTTCCCATTTACTTTTCTCAGAAAAACTGTCTTCCTAACAAAACAAAAAAGTAAAGCAACAAAGATGACAACATAGAGTCCAGGAAACTGGAGATGCAATACAAGAGAAAAGCAAAGAAAATTTAAATTATGATCTGAAGAGAAGACAGCTGTTTAGTAACTGCAGTTAGAAATGAATAGATTGAATAGGAAGGACCAAAAAAGACTGGGTAGGCTGGGAGAGGGAGGCCAGAATAATAGATCATTTAATGATGCATAAAAATGTTAAAAATTAGTACTAAGAAGGGTTGCAGGTTCACATCCCAGTCAGGGCACCTACAAGAATCAACCAATGAAGGAAACTGAATTTGAACAACAATTAAAATAAAATAAAATAATAATAAAATAAAATCAACCAATGAAGATATGAAGATATAAGTGGAACAACAAATCATCTATGTCTGTCTCTTTCTCTCAAATCAATTAAAAAACAAAAAATACAAAACACAAAACCCTAGCTGAGTAGCTCAGTTGGTTAGGGCACTGTCCCAATAGGCTGCAGTTGTGGAATTCATCCCTGGTCAGGGTACATACTTGATTCAACCAATGAACACATAAATAACTGGAACAACAAATTGATGTTTTTCTCCCCCGCCTTTTCCTCTCTCTCTAAAATCAATTTTTAAAAATTTGTTTAACATAGGAAATGATAATCTGTTAAACCAACATACATAACTTAACTTCCCTAATCTTACAGACAAAACAAAGGAGTGACAGTTACATGACTGTTATACAACAATTAAAAATGGTAACATATAACATTTGATGACATGGAGAGATTGAGCACAGTACACTGTACATGAAAAATCAATTACCCAACAGACATGTAGTAAAATCTTAAACTGTACTGTTCACAATCTCACACGTAGGTTAAACCAAAACAGCAGTTTTTACTCTGGATGGTGGCATGATTTTCTTAAATTCTGATTCTCTATTTTCTCAAAGGTTTTTACAAGTGTATCATTTAAACAGAAGAAAAAAAACAAAATATTAAAATGTTTGTAATGCTTATAAATTATTAAATTCTTATCAATATACTGTTTGTTTTTAAGTGAACATTCTCCTTTACCTATAGTCAATAGATTAGAAAAAATGATTCTTGACCACTGATAATCTTATGAAAGATATTACCATTTCTTTCCCAGGAAATCTATAAAGAACATTTTGTATGAAATGCCATGGGTTGATTAAAGCACTAAAGTAAATTTGTGGACTTCAGTGGTCATGAGCCCCCAAGTTAAAAATCTTTTTTTGTAAAATAACAGTGCTTTATTAGCAGCCATTTATCCACAATCTTAATCTAGGCAATATTTTCTGATGCCCAAGAAAGAAACTGGGAGATATGGGTGGGAATAAGGACAGAAAAATAGGCAAAAACTTTTACTACAAAGCAGTGGGATCCAACTGGATATGTTATTGTCATTTGTATCTTATATCAATCGGCCTGACAGGGTGTAATGGTCTACTTTTTGGTACTTTTTACTACCAATTAAAAACTGCTCATAACATCAGCATGTGAGTAGAATTATAAATGTTACAGTATTTCTAGTTCAGCTTTTTCACACTTTAGTTTATGTACCCTTCAACATAATTTCATTTTCTAAAATACATTTTAACAACTTTAATTAAAACAGGTATTTTTTGGCCCTGGCTGGTGAGGCTCAGTGGATTAAGCACCAGACTGTGAAGCAAAGGGTTGCCAGTTCAATTCCCAGTCAGGGCACACGCCTTGGTTGTGGGCCAGGTCTCCAGTTGCGGGCACACAAGAGGCAACCACACATTGATGTTTCTCTCTCTCTCTCTTTCTCCCTCCCTCCCTTACCCTCTGCCTAAAAATCAATCAATCAATCTTTTTAAAAATATAGGTATTTTTGGTTTTTATTTCTAGAGGGAGGGGAAGAGAGAGAGAGAAACATCAATGTGCGGTTGCCTCTCACGCACCCCAAACTGGAGACCTGGCCAGCAAACCAGCCATGTGCCTTGACTGGGAATTGAACCAGTGACTTTTAGGTTTGCAGGCCAGCACTCAATGCACTGAGCCATGCCAGTCACAGATAGGCTATTAATGTAAATTTTAAATTCATTAATAATTAGTATTATAAAATAGCCAACCATCTATTTAACCCATAATGAAATGAACAGCAACCATTGCTAAATTTAGTCAAACGAAATTCATGTTGAAACTAAGAAGAGATGTCAATAATGATTGCAGAAAAGTTTTAAATAACTAAAATCAATCTTTTTTGAAATGAATTTACCAATTTTATTGACAAAAAATATGGAAAAGGGATGTTATTGCACAGGAAATGCTTTTTGAAATTAAACTATTCTGATAAACTATTATCAGCTAGCCTGTGTATCTCAGGACATTCATTTATGTTATCACTACATTTAACATGTTCATTAATGATTGCACACAATGCTTCAAATATTCTTTAACTATAAACACTAAAGAAGCAAGAAGTTTAAACAGGACAGGCACACTAAAGAAAAGAACATTCAGCCATGACCAACTGAAGTCACATTGAGGAACAGAAATTTGCAAATACTTGAAACAAACTTTGATTATATTAATGATTGTGTTCCCTAAAGTTTTATTCTCTATATTCTCAATATATGTATTACTTTTAAATGGATATATAAATGTTTTGGAAAAAGAACAAATTAGTCAGTGGCTTCCAGAAGTATGAAAGTGCCCTCTACCACCATAGTGATTTTTTTAAAAGATTAAGTTTATTACAGATCCCTAGCTATACCATAATAATTCTTTAATCTCTCAAAATAACTGCTTTTAGAATTTTGATCATGCCTACACTTCTCAATAATGAAAAAGGGATTAAAGAAAGAAATTTTTATTCTTATGTTTTAAAAACAAAACCTTAAATGGCCCCACAAGTAAGGAAGAAGGGAGGGAGATTTAATAAATATTGATAAACTGGCATTTCATTACCAAAGGTATACAAACCAACATCCTAAAAGGAAAACTTGATGACAAACAAAGCAAACTTAAAATATAATTCACAAAGTTAGTATTCAAAATACTTAAGGATACATACCTCTGTGTCCAGGAATTGATATAAGCAAATATTCTGAGAGTATGTTCCTTTCTGAGCTGCAGTCCATCACCACCTTCTATATCTGATACTAAAATAAAGTAAAAAAAATTTTTTTAATTATGAAAAAATAACACTAAACCAGTATTAAAGTCAACCAACACTTTACCAAAACATACCTAGATTTACAAATGAAAATATTTTAGGTGATTTTTTTTTGCTTCCACCCCCAAAAATAAATCTTGATTTATATAATGAATGATTCATTTGGGCTTAAGAAGAAATTTTTTAATACACGTAATTCTGAGCAGAAAAAGGAAGACACTTTGCAGTTATTCTGGTATTGTCTCTCAGCTTCAAACCCGCCTTTCTGTTCTGCTTTGTAATCCTGGGGCTGGGACTCTACAAGCTACATTTTTCATTTCCAGCTGGTTCCTGTTAAGATCTCCTTCCAATGCAGTACAAAGCACTAGAAAAAGACTGGAAGGTAGGAGGAGACCAAAGACTTGTTAGCTTGCTGTATCTCAAAGCAACACTCAGCAGCAGCACTAATTCCAGGCTCCAGCTTCTAGGAACCTATCTCATGGTACTTGTCTTACAGGTACTACTAGGATTAGCCAGGCTACATCCCTTCCTTGAAGTCCTAGTTTCCTTCACATAGGCCCACCTATAAATGATTAGAATCTGACAACCCTCTTTCCTTTGTTCCTCAACACTTAAGGGACAATGGATGTTCCCTGCAATTATCATCATTGTCATCATCATTTTCTGGGTGTCCTCCGATGTCCTCTTTGCTCTTTCAATATCTGTGTAATTACTTCTCTTTATTAAATTCCCTCTTTAATTCCCTGACTGGACCCTGACTGATATACTGGCATTTTATATATGATATACTACTACTACTCCTACTAACTACTACTAACTACTACTGCTACTACTACAAAGAAATCTAAGGTTAAATCCAAAAGAGAGCCCTGGCTGGTGTGGCTCAATGGATTGAGCACCATCCTGTGAACCAAAGGGTCGCCAGTTCGATTCCCAGTCAGGGCACATGCCTGAGTTACAGGCCAGGTCCCCAGTAGGGGACGCTTGAGAGGCAACCACACACTGATGTTTCTCTCCCTCTCTTTCTCCCTCCCTTCCCCTCCGTCTAAAATAAATAAATAAAATCTTCTTTTTAAAGAACCTTTGTTTAAGAAAAAAAGAAATAAAGTTGGCAGTTGGCTAATGGCCCAAATAAGTCTTTTAATGTAAAATGTTTCGTTGAACAAAATCAGGAATCAGCAAAATGTTCTATAAAGGGCCATAAAGGGAATAATTTAGGCTCTGCAGGCCACAAGGTCACTTTCCCAACTAGGCAGCTCTGCCACTGTATCTTGACAGGCCGTCATTGACAATAAGTGAACGAATGAGCATGGTCATGTTACAAAAAGACCAGCTGGCCAGGTTTGGCACAGTGGTCCATAGTTTGCCAACTCCATGTTAGATGAAGTCCAACAAGATAACATAACCCATGGCATTTCAATCCTCACTGAGTCATCATACATATAGTAATTTAATACTTGCTGAGCATTATATATGCTATAGACAATGGTGAATGAAATAGCAACAGTCCCCACCTCATGAAATTTATTAGTCTTGTGAAAAGATGTAAATAAAAAATACTCATACATATTTTTATAAATGCCAAAAAGAAACGAAGTAAAATATATTTGTGTATCCAATAAGCATAACCCACCTTAGAATGGGAAGTCAGGAAGAGACTCTCTGAACAGGTAATTTTTAAGCAAAGACTGGAATGTTAAGAATTTAGACATTAAAAACAGAAAAAGAGAAAATAAAGCATTCTAGGTAAAAGAAGTTCATTTAAAGACAATCCCCAGGATGATAGGAAGAAAGATCCAAGGATTACTGATCACCGTGCACTGACCCCAAGAACACTAGTAAGTTGAGACAGCAACAAAGAGAATAAAAGGGCTCTAGGTAAGATCATTTGCTGGGGGGGGGGGGGGGGGTTCTAAAAATGTAAGTTTACATTTGATTTAAATGAAAATGTTTTATTCTTTTAAAGGGATTATGATAAATGTTGACAGAAGTTCAATACACATGCATGCAAACTTGGCAACTACTAAACATAGGAATGAGAGAGATCATGTAACTCAAAAAGTGTAACTACAGGCCCTGACTGGTATAGCTCAGTGGATTGAGCATGGGCTGTGAACTAAAGGGTCACTGGTTCAATTCCCAGTCAGGGCATATGTCTGGGTTGCAGGCCAGGTTCCCAGTAGGGGGCGCATGAGAGGCAACCACACATTGACATTTCTCTTTCTCCTCCCTTTCCCCTCTGTCTAAAAATAATAAAGTCTTTTTTAAAAATAAGTGTAACTACAGTATACTATCTGGTTAGCAGTGTAGAATATTTACATAGTCCCAATAACAAATACACAATACTAACTCAAAAACAATTGGAAAAGCATGGCGAGTAAAAAAGCTAATCCTCTTCCTTCCATAGAAGTCAGTCAATAGACCAATAGACCCTTCTACGGGAGGTAGTAAACAGCTGAAATAATAGGATTCATCATTTAGATCAGTGATTTTGACCTTTTTCATCTCATGGAACACATAAACTAATCACTAAAATTCTGCAGCACACAAAAGAATGTATTTTTTGCCTGACAAAAATATAGATATAATTTTGATTCATCCACACTAGATGGCTAAGCTGTGTTGGGTATTGTCACTTTTTCATTTGACAATCTAAGAAAAAAAGAGGTCAGTGTCCCTGACCATATAGTCATGTACTGCGTGTTTTAAAAATTCTTGCAACATATCAGTGTGCCTCTTGTGGAACAATATTTACATAGTCCCAATAACATAAATACACAATACTATAATTCAAAAACATTGAGAAAAGCATGACAAGAATTAAAAAATCCTTTTTGGAACAAAGGAAGGTAAAAGCTGAGGTGAGAGGGATCAGATACAATAGAAAGCGATTACCTCTAGACCAGAAAAAGTGAGGCTACAGCAAGAGATTATTGTTATTTAGGCCTTGCAAAACTGTTCAACTTTTTAAACAAGATACATATATTATTAAATAAAATTTAAAACAAAGAAAGGGGAAGAGCCAATTTTACAAAAATTTGTTCTAGCCCTGGCTGGCGTAGCTCAGTGGATTGAGCGAGGGCTGCAAACCAAAGTCTCGCAGGTTCAATTCCCAGTCAGGGTACATGCCTGGGTTGCAGGCCATGACCCCCAGCAAACCGCACACTGATGTTTCTTTCTCTCTCTCTCTCCCTCTCTAAAAAAATAAATAAATAAAATTTTTTAAAAAAAATTTGTTCTTATGAACACTCACAGCATGCCTATTTCAAAGCCAGCATAAAAAGAAAGTTTAAATATCAATAACCTGTATTCTTTATTTCTTAGTAATTTGCAAAAATATACTTGAGTCCAAACTAATTGCATGAAGGGGACTTTTTTCTATAAAATAAGAAAAGATTATTTTAGTAGAGTGATAGAGAAGAACCCAAACTGAAATTAAGTAAAATGAAAAGTATTATCCATTAGAATATAAATATTGTCCATTAATATATAAATAGATAGTGAGGTTAATTAAAATCTCTATCAAAATGTTTAATATTCGAATTCAAAATGATTAGCAAAAAAGCTGCAGAAGGATAGAATGTATGATATCATTTGTTAATTTTTAACACAAAAATAAAAACTGTGTTGTTATAAATTTATATACAATTATATTACAAATACATACATGGTAAAGAAACACATCACTTTAAGAGAATGGTTAATTACATCTAGGGGAAAGGATAAAGAGATAGGAGAGAAGTACTTTTTAGCTGAATCAGACAATTTTTTCCATTCCTTTTTTTTCCTTTTATTGAATTCATTGGGTTGACACTGGTTAATAAAATTATATAAATGTCAGGTGTACAACTTCATAGTACATTATCTGAATATTGTTTTATGTGCCCATTTCTTTTTTTAAAAAGCCAATATAAAATGTTAACATCTATTAAATCTAGCAGACACATGTTTATCTTCTAGGGATTTTTGCTATAGGTCTGACCTATTTCATAATTAATTTTTTCCAATTAAGCATGCCAGATTCAACATACCATTTTTATCTTCACTCCCTCTAAAATTCCACAAAAACAAGAGAAAATAAAACAAACACAGAGAGGCCAAAACAAATTGTGGTAGAAAATGATTAAAAAATGACAAAATCATAGCAAGTTAAAAACATCAAGCTGATAGTAGGGAAGAGAAGCAGGCTAATTTTGTCCCATGAAATGTCACGAAGGCTCGGGAACTGGAAACACTAAGTGCCTCTGAAAGCAAGAATATAGGTGGGACTAAAAATATTAGTCTTATAAAGAAGCTGACACCTGCTCTATTCCCTCTCCCCTCTGTGTGTGTGTCTCCCCCACCCAAAAGATGTTTCCTCTCTGGAACAGCTAAAGCAGCAAGATCTGATTTTCAGAAAACCAGGCAACTGAAAATATGTAAGTGTCTCTGCACAGGCATTTCCCACTATGTCATGTATGCATTCTCGATGAGCTTCCTGTGATGCAAAATCTTGCACTAAGGAATAATGAGGCTAACAATAAAACAAGGTTAAAAGCAGACTACTTCCAAACCTATGAAACTTTATAACCAGAGCACTGACAAAATCAGTAACTAGTCTGATTTAAAATAAAGAATCCTAGCAGTTAAATCTTTATTGGCATTTGTACCTAATCAATGTCAATCAAACTTCTGCAACATTAAACCATGAAGTCCATGCTTCATCTTGATATAAAGGTGACTGAGAGCATTCAAGTCTAATAAAAACTATTTCCCCAAAACTTGAAGACCAAACATAACCATTCTCACGAAACCTTCATTTTAATGATTTTGCATCTACTTCACCTTCTACATAGAGTTTTACAAAATAGAAAATACAAGGGTCCTTAAACATAATTAGCCACAAAAGGTATTTCTGAGGACTGGCAACTCTGTCACAGTTTCTTCGTATGTTGATAGAGGCTTCTCTTAATCACAAGAAAGCTTGTGTGATCACTAAAACATTCATTGATGGGGGTAATCCTTTAGGAAATGATAAGATGTTCTATTACACTAATATCTTCCCTCTACTTATCAATTGTGTATAAGCTTAATTTTTGTTTTTTAAAAAAGCACACTTTGTTCGAGATTGAACTACATACTTACATTAAGAACTATGGCACTCTTTCCCTGCTCAGCTCCAGAAATGCCAGAAGACTAAGTAGGAAGCTAGAAGATTCCTCTCTGGTAGTACTGACTAAACCAAGAGAGGTTAAGAAAACATTCTTTTTTTCTTTTTCCTTTTGTTATCGTTTATGCTATGACAGTTGCCCCAATTTTTTCCCCTTTGTCCCCCTCCCCTTCTTCCCAGTCAGTCCCCACAACATTGTTCATATCCAAGGGTGTTACATATACAACAGGGAACCCCCCCCCAAAAAACAGAATTTATTTATTAAAAGCTGTGTATTTATTCTTACATATTTAAACTTCAGTCACCTTCAAAGTACTCTACAACTGATGCAATAACACCTATCCAAGCATTTTTTCCCACTGCTCAAAACAGTTTTGAACTCATTGATTTTTATGCCTTTTACTGCTTCTGCCCTTTTTTGTTTTACTTCTTTGACATCAACAAAACATTTCCCTTTGAGGACTTTTCTCGTGCAGGAAGACAAAAAAGAAGTTGCTCAGAGCAAGAATGGGCGAATAGGGAGGGTGGGGTGCCAGGGTCAAGTCATTTATGATCAAAAACTGCTAAACACTCAGTGCAGTAAGGGCAGATGCACTCATAAATCACCCATCATTAAATAGGCAAATGCACTGAGTCTTAAAAATAAAAATTCACTTAAACTGAACACAGCCTCTCACAACAACACTAGCCGATACACTGAATACAGATGGGTTCCTAGAATGCTCACTGAGCGGGAAAAGCCTGTACTATAAGGCACCTGCTCTCTAGAAGATAATTTCAGGGTTTTTTGGGTACACCCCCATATGCTCTTTGCCTAATCCCTTCACCTTCTCTCAACCAGTTACAATCTCCCCCCTCTCCTCTTACAACTGTCAGTCTGTTCCTTTCTTCTGTGCCTGATTCTATTTTGCCCATTAGCTTATTTTGTTCATTAGATTCCACTTATAAGTAAGAGCATATGATATTTGTCTTTCAGACAAGATCAGGTTCATTCAGGGTGGTATGGCTGTAGACTAGTGTTTGTCTTTCACTGCCTAGCTTATTTCACTTAGCATAACAATCTCCAGCTCCATCCATGCTGTTGCAAAAGGTAAGAATTCCTTTTTTTACTGCTGTGTGGTATTCCATTGTATAAATGTACCACAGCTTTTTTATCTACTCATCTACTGATGGGCACTTAGTCTCTTTCCAAATATTGGCCACTGTAAATAATGCTATGAGCAAAGGGGAGTTATATTCTTCTGAATTGGTGTTTCGGGATTCACCAATTCGGGAATTGGTGTTTTGGGACTGGATGGATATATTCCCAAAAGTGGAATCACTGGGTCAATAGGCAGTTCCATTTTTAATTTTGTGAGGAAACACCTTACTGTTTTCCAGAGTGGTTGCACCAGTCTGCATTCTCTGGCCAGGGGAAGGCATAGGGCAAAAGTGTTTGCCAAACTAGTGGGTAAAAAAATAACAGCATCTGAGGCCCTAAAAGTCAAAGACACTTCTGCCCATCAGGAAGAAGATCCTGACAAAAAACCTAGCAACTGTGACCAAATAAGATATAGTGGAGAATAAAGCAGCTACTAAAAACAAGCTCTTGGTTTGCATGATTTCAACAAGAGACCATAAGTACACAATGCAAGTTTTCCTTCCTCAGTCTGAAAACACAGGGATCAGAGTGGCTGAAATGATCATACCTTTCTATAATACAAAATACAAATAGCATGTATTTGTGAAAAAGTGCATGTATGATCAGACACCTATCCCGACCTGAGGTCAACGTGGCAGCCTAAATGTTCTCCAACACAAGCTTTCCAAATCATTCCATTGTAACTATCTCATAACCAGAAAGCTGAGGGAAGGAGATCTTAACAGGGCTGGACAACTAGAGAGCTCTCCAGACAGCAAACATCATACTCAATGATGAAATACTGAAAGCTTCTCCTAAGATCAGGACCAAGACAAAGTAGTCATTTTCATAAGTTCTATCCAACATATTATTGGACATTCTAGCCAGAGCAACTGGAAGAAGAGGCAAGAAGAAATTGGAAAGGAAGAAGTAAATTACCTCTGTTCACAGATGACATGACCTTATATGTAGGAAACTCTAAAGAGTCCACCAAAAAAAAAAAAAGAGAGAGAAAACCCTATTAGAATACATGAATTCAGTAAAGAAGCAGTAAATCAACACACAAAAATCCACTGCAGTTCTATATACTAACAATGAACAATCTGAAAAGGAAGAACACAATTCCATTTACAAGAGCATCAAAAAGGAATAAAAGACTTGGGCACAAACTTAAGAAGTGAAAACACTTTTACATTGAAGGCCCTGACAAGGTAGTCAGTTGGTTAGAGGCAGAAGCAACCCAAATATCCACTGACAAATAAAAAGTGGTAAATACAAACAATGGAATATTACTCAAGCTTAAAAAGTAAGGAAATCTGCCCCGGCTGGTGTGGCTCAGTGGACTGAGTGCTGGCTTGCAAACCAACGGGTCACCGATTTGATTCCCAGTCAGGGCACATCCTGGGTTGTGGGCCAGGTCACCAGTTGGGGACATGCAAGAAACAATCTGAGCAATGTTTTTCTCGCACAATGATGCTTCTCTCCCTCTCTTTCTCCCTCCCTTCCCATCTCTCTAAAAATAAATAAACTAAAAAACAACAACAACAAAGATAAAATCAGGAACATCTAGGCTGAAAAATTTCTATAGGCTAAACGATCCATGGAATCAGTAGTTTCTTCAACAAATAAGCAGCAAGGGGGGAAAAAGGAGACAGCAGGATCTACAGATGAAATTAGTTTTAAGAAACAAATCAGAAAAACCACCAAGCTATCCTGACTGAACAATGACTCCTAAAAAGACATCTTTAAAAATAAAAATAAGGACTTCCGGTCAAGATGGCAACATAGGCAGACATGGCTTGCCTCTTCACACAAACACATCAAAATTACAACTGAAAGAACCACCATCACTCAGGAGCATCAGAGATAGAACAACCATCACTCAGGAGCATCAGAAATTGAACTGAATGGAAGTCTGACAACTATGGAATTAAAGAAACCACATCCATCCAGACTGGTAGGTGGGGCCCAGATGCATAACATTTGGTGGATAAAATTTGGGAGGGATATCTCAGGAGAAAGGAGTCCCCGACCCACAAAAGCCCCCCCCAGCCCAGGCTTCCAGTGCCAGGAAGATAAGTCCCACAACTTCTAGCTGCAAAAACCAGTGGGGATTGAATCAGAAGAAACTTCTGGAGATCCTATTAAAGAACCCACACACAAACTCACCTACTCAGACTCACTCCTTTGAGCTCTAGCACTGGGATAGCAGCTTGAAAGTGCTATACAGAGAGAAACTGAATTGTCTGTCACCAGGGTGAGTAGAGGCCATGGTCCCTTTGCTAAACCCACCCCCCCAACAGAGCCAATAAACTGGTGCCATATCTGAGAAGCCATCAACCTGGCTAATACTGTTTGACCCACCCTAGAGATACCAAGAGGCTCTGCCCCACCCAATTTACAGGCCCACCCAAGCTGTTTTTCCATATGAAAGGCTGGTATGTCGCCTAAATCCTTCAAACAAGCCACAGCTGGTTTCAGTGAGCCCTCACACAGCCAGATTACAGTCACAGTTTGGTTTTACCTAGGAATCTCCAAGCCCAGCACAAGCAGCAGTCTTCACAGATTGCTTTACAGCTCAAGCAGGGTGCCCTTGGCAAAACACAAGGGGGTGGGGGGGCTTACTTTTGGCCTGCACCACCAGGGAAACCCCAGGGTTAGCACCCAGTGGACAGCTACAGAGCAGTACCATTACCCTGCACACCTCATCCTTCCCAGAGGCAGAGGTTGGTGGTCAGTGGTCACAGCCAGTCCTTACAGCTGAATAGCCTAGGTGAATCCCTCCCATTGATCTGCCAACAGCAACTAAGGCTCAACTACAAGAGGATGGTGTGTACTCCACCTTTGGTGTGTAGCCCACACCAAAGGCAAACCTTGAGTACCCAGCTTGGGTGATAGGGAAGGGTGTGCCACTGGACCCTGCAGGATACCTACTACATTAGGCCACGCTATCAAGACACAGAGTCAAAGCAGCTCTACGTAATACATACAAACAAATGCAGGGAGGCTGCCAAAACGAGCAAAGAATCATGACCCAAATGAAAGAACAGATCAACACTCCAGAAAAAGCTAAAATGAAATGAAGATAAGCAAACTATCAAATGCAGAGTTCAAAACACTGTTTATAAGGATGTTCAAGGAACTCTGTTAAGACCTCAACAGCATAAAAAAGATCCAGTCAGTAACAAAGGATATACTAGTTGAAATAAAGAACCATTTACAGGACAACAATAGTAGAACAGATGAAGCCAAGAATCAAATCAGTGATTTGGAACATAAGGAAGCAAAAAAACCACCACACAGAACAAGAAGAGAAAAGAATCCAAAAAAAATGGGGATAGTATAAAGAGTCTTTGAGACAACTACAAGAGGTTCAACACTCACACCATTAGGAGAAAAGAAAGAGGAAGAAACTGGAAATCTATCTAAATTAAAAAAAAAAAACAGCGAAAGAAAACTTCCCTAATTTGGTGAAGGAAATACACATTCAAGACCAGGAAGCAGTGAGCATCCCAAATGAGATGGATGCAAAGAGGCCCATTCCAAGACACACCATAATTAAAAGGCCAAAGGTTAAAGATAAAGAGAGACCCTTAAAAGCACCAACAGTAAAAAAGTTAGTTACCAGATGGTTGCCAGATGGTAGGAGGAGGGCAGAGGGGGAAAATGGGTGAAGAGGTGAGGGTGTTAAGAAATACAAATAGTTACAGAACAGCCATGGGGATATAAAGCACAGTATAGGGAATGGAGTAGCCAAAGCACTTACAAGTATGACCCATGGACATGAACAATGGTGAGGGAATTAACTGAGGAAGTAAAGGGCTCTGGGTGGAGAGGGCAAAGAAGTAAGGACAACTGAATAGCATAATCAATAAAATATAATTTAAAAAATAAATTAAAAATAAGCAAAAAGTATATACATACTTTTTTTTAAAATAATGAATGGATACATCACTGATTACAAACTGCAGAGCAGCCAGAATCTACAGAATTACTACAGGCAGGTAACCACACAAACATGAAAGGCAAAATGAACAAAACAACAATTTATTCAAAGAACCTCAAACTAGAACCCTGACTGGTATGACTCACTTGGTTGGAGCATCGTCTGGTAAATAGAAAGGTCAAAGGTTCAATTCCTAGTCAGAGCATATGCCTAGGTTGCAGGTTCAATCCCCAGTCGGGGTGCATATGTGAGGCAAACAATCGACGTTTCTCTTTCACATGGATATGTCTCCCTCTCTCTCCCTCCTTCCTCTCTCAAAAAGCAATGAGAAAATGTGTATAAAATAAAAATAAAAGAACCTCAAACTAGTAACAAACCAAGAGTTCAAAGAGGAGATTGATTTTTTTAAATTATACTATATCTACACATGGAATTCTATTCAGTGATTTTTTTAAAAACCATAGACTACTGATACAGGAAACATGAGACTAGTGGTCCAGCTCTGCACAGTGTAGTTGGTTGAAGTGAGCACGGCAGTGAGGAGTTGCGCTGCTTGAGCCTGAACCCACCTCAGTGCTGCCTCCACCCCTGGGGCCACCGCTCCCCTTGCAGTAGGCACACACACCATGACAAAGAAGGACAAGAAGTCCTCCAACCAGAACCTGGCCAAGAGGAAGCTCTTCATCTACAACCAAACCAAGAGAGAGTTCATGAAACACACCACTAAGAGCTGACATTTGATCATGCTTTTCTACCTAGTTTTTTGTGGGGTCCTGACTACACTCTTCACATTCGCAATGTGAATTATGCTTCAGACTCTGAACGATGAGGTTCCAAAATATTGTGACTTGATTTCTAGGTCCAGGACTTACAGTTTTTCCAAAACCAGGGTTGGTGTTGGAGTATTTTATTCAGTATGTCTGAACCACAGTCCTATAAAGGGCACATTGAAGAACTTAAGAAATTTCAAAGCCATATGCTTTAGAAGAACAGAAGAATCTCATAGTCTATCCTGATGGAATACTCTGAACAGAAGGATCCAGGTTACAAAGCATGTCAGTTTCCTCTTGCCTTATTTCAAGAATGCAGTGGAGTTGATGATTCTGACTCTGGTTACTCCAGTGGACAACACTGTATTCTTGTGAAAATGAATAAAATAATTGGATTAAAGCCTCAAGGAGAACGGAGGGATAGAATGCTTTATTTCTAAGAGTGGAAACACAACTCCATCAGCTTATCCTTCCCTGGGAAATCTAGACTTTAAATATTTTCCATATTAGCCCTGGCTGGCGTAGCTCAGTGGGTTGAGCGAGAGCTGCGAACCAAAGTGTCACAGGTTCGATTCCCAGTCAGGGTACATTCCTGGGTTGCAGACCATGGCTCCCAGGAACCACACATTTCTCTCTCTCTTTCTCCCTCCCTCCCCTCTCTAAAAATAAATAAAATTAAAATCTTTAAAAATAAATAAATAAATAAATATTTTCCATATTATGGGAAGAAACTGCATGTAGGCTATCTAGAGCCATTAGTTGCTATCCAGCTTGGCTTTGGTGCTAGCAGTACCCCAAAAGAAGTAACAGTCGAGTGCAAAAATGTTGTGTAATGGGGTGCAGAGCAAGGGGGATCCACAGAAACCCTCCCCAATAGCCCTTGGTTGGGGAACGGGAAGAGGGGAGATACTTTGCATTACAATGACAAGCGGATAGCCGTGTCTTTCCTAAAGGGAAGCTGTGCTTCCACCTTGGCACAAAAGGTGTGTATATGACTTTCAGAATGTATAGTGACTTGTGATAAAGCCGGGGGTTTGTACAGCACCTGCGTGAGAGGCAGGGAGGTGGAGCCCCTGGGTCACTGAGTCTCACTTGTGCTCTAAGGATGGCAGCCGAGAGAAGGTGTTTAAAACAGCACAGTGAAACTGGCAATGTAGCTCATCGTGGGAGGAGCAGCATAGGAGGTCATGTAAGAAGCCCTCCATCAGCACTTAAAACTAAGGTTAGGCAGCCATGAGGGAGCTTCCATGCGGTTTGGAAAGGGCATAGTAAGCAGGGAGGCATGAGGAAGGAGAGTGATGATGTAGCTGCCATGTGAAGGGAGGAATAAGCAAGCAGCTATGAAGTTTGTAGTCAGGATCCCACATTGTGGCCCGGAGTAGAGTAAGGAAGGAGACACACTGCTGCTCTGATTATGCCTGCTCTAGCTGATTCGGAAACCATCAAGGACCCTGCCTTGCAAGACGCTGACCTGCTGCTTTGCAGACCTGGACCCTATCTGGACTCAGTACTTGTGCCTTTCCTGGACTTCACCAAGATGCACTGTAACACAGCACATATATTCCCAGACTATAACATGGAGGTTGATGACAACCTACCCCAGATCCTGAAGGATAGCTGCTGTGAGACTGCACAGCTGGCTTAAGCATAGATAAGGATATGAGAACTATTGGTCTTGGCTTTGGCTTTTAGCCTTTTGGGGAGCAAGGGAAGTGCTGGGTTTCAGGGAAGAACAGGGCTCTGAGTGTAAGTGCTTTCAGCACCCACAAGGTTAGAATATTATAAATAAAAACCTGTTTCTTCCAATACTAATTGTTGGGTCATACATCAAGGTGCCATGAGAACAGGCCCCTGTCTGCTCAGTTACAGTTAGACCACCCAACCTGAAAAACCATGAAGACGGTGACAAGTTTTCAGGACAAGATGCATTCAAAACCACAATGCGTGCATAGTAGGAGTTAGAATATGTCCACAGGGTAAATGTTGTGTTGTCTGTCTTCATTTTTTATCAGCTGGATCTGACATTCTAGAATTATGAAACCACCTGAGAGAGAGATGAAGTGCTACATGACACTAGGGTAACAACATTATAATATGCTTTCAGATTATAGTGTTCAATGTCCCCTGAAGTAACTGCCTGTTGCCTCTGCTGCCTTTGGGAATCATTGTACAGTCACCAGATAGGCCCTCTGAACATCTGATTCTGAAAATGGGTGACTTATCCTATTTTTATGTGGTTTAACTGCCAAGTGTCTAAAGCTTAATGTGTTGTGCCATGTAAATATTTTATAGATTTAACATTGGTTAACTGTCATATTTGATGCCAGAAAAGTTTTAGGGGTGAAAGTTTCAATTGGTAACTGACAAAATACAAAGTGACTTTACAGCTGCAAAAAAAATGTGTGAAGCTCTGTGTGTAAAGAGGAAAAGTAGATTTGAAAAGTTAAAAAAAAAAAGCCACTGACTACTGATAAACTAATTAGAAACATGGAAAAATTGTTAACTATATGCTAAGTGAAAGAAATGCCAGATACAAATATTATAGTATACAAAGTTTATTTTCATTTTTTTATTTGTTTTATTTTTAGAAAGGGGAAAGGAGGGAGAAAAAAACATCAATGTGTGGTTGCCTCTCACACGCCCCCTGCTGGGGACCCGGCCCACAACCCAGACATGTGCCCTGACTGGGAATTGAACCAGTGACCCTTTGGTTTGCAGGCCAGCACTCCATCCACTGAACCAAACCAACCAATAGCCAGGGCTATTTTCATTTTAATAAAATTATATAAAAGACAAATCTAAGATTGGGTGGCATAAAGCACATCAATAAAGAATGATGTCATTAAAATAGTAAAATAAGAGTTTTCCTACCACCTTCCTCCCAAAAACATTGATTTTGAAAATCACCCATGGACAACCAAGTGTGAGAGTCCAGCAGAAAAGTTTCAGCACACCACTGGAACAAAAAAAGTCCAAGTTTGGACACACTGAAGAGGGTAAAAGGAATAGTTTCATTTTACCTGTGACACCCTTCCCTCAACGGTGCCAAGAAAGATCTTCTCAGTCTGTGATTGCTCCCACAGGTGAAATGAGAATGTGAGTAAGTGCCCAATTTCCCCAGTTGTGCAGGTTATACTGCCAAAGAGACCCATTTTTTTCTCACCCTTCAGAATCTTGGGATGTACTACGTAAGTGGGGAGCAGGGAGTAGCAGGGCTCTCAGAGAACAGAAAAGAGTCCACGGATGGATCATACTAAATGCAATGCAGGACACCCAACCACAAGCCACCTTGTCTTAAGATGCTCCCAACTGGCAAATAGGTACACGCTACATCCATATACTTCACCCACACACACACTCTCATGCCCATGGCTGGCTCCCTGAGTGCACCCTTAGGAGCAACATGAGCAAGCCTTTGCAGACAGCTAGTGAGCATGTGCAAAAAGGTGTCCCAACTCTGCAGGACTGGCAGAAAGCACACAAACTTGAGAATTCAGCACCATCTTAGGGAAAGCAAACCAGAGGCTGTCAGCACTCAACCTAGCTCTGCATGATCAAGAGAAGGCATACAATCTTAAAAATTCCCTCCAAGGGAGTATAGGAAATGAAGAGCCAGTATATCCACATAAAAGCCTGAGAAAGCCTCAATTTCTAACAGCTGACAGAAGGTAGGTCTTTCCCAAAGCCAGTCAGTAAGGTAACTGCTTCTTTCAAAGCAAAACCAGCAACTCAAGACTTCAAGGAGCCTTAACTAGTGTGGCTCAGTTGATTAGGTGTCATCCTGCAAAGTGACAGGTTGCTGGCTCAATTCCCAGTCAGGGCATATGCATGGGTTACAGGTGCAGTCCCTGGTCAGGGTACATACTAGAGGCAACCAACCGATGTTTCTCTCCCTCTCTTTCTCCCTCCTTTACCCTCTCTCTAAAAAATTAATTAATTAATAATGTTTTTAAATATCTGAGAACTTCCCAAATCTGGGAAGAGATCTGGACATTCAACTTTATGAAACTCAGTTCCCAAAAAGTATAATCTCAAGAAAACTCCAATACACATTACAATAAAACTATTTAAAAGAGAAAAACAAATTCCACATACAAGAAAATCACAAGGCAATCAGCAGATTTCTCAGCAGAAATCTTACAAGCCCAGAGATAATAGGATGATATATTTAGGTGCTGGGGAAAAAAAAAAACAACAACTGCCAGCCAAGAATACTTTACCAGGAAAGTTGCCTTTCAGAAATTAATGAAAAATTAAGGAGATAAAGACTTTCCCAGACAAATGTGGAGAGAGGAGATCTGCTTTAAAGGAAATGTTGACAGGCATGTCTCAAGTTGACAGGAAAGGACACTAATTACCATGTGAAATACAAAACACTGATAAAGTACAAATCAAATCCTGAATACTCTATTACTGCAACAATATGGTGGTATGTCAATTACCTAACTATAACATAAAGGTTAAAGGACAAAACTATTAAAATTAACTATAACTATAATAATTGATTAGTGGATACATAAAATAAAAAGATGTAAACTGTGCTATCAAAAACAGAACATATTGGGGATAAGAGTAAAAAGTAAAGAGTTTTTGTATACCATCAAAGTTGTTATCAGCTTAAAATGGACTATCTTATCTATATTTTATGTAAGTCTCATGGTAACCACAAAGCAAAAACCTACAGTAGACACACAAAAGATAAAGGAGGGAATCAAAGCATACCACTAAGGAAATCATTAATTCACACAGAAAGATAGCAAGAGAGGAAAGAAGGAAAAGTAGGAACTACAAAACAGCCAGAAGACAATAAAATGGCAGTAGCAAGTCCTTACCTATAAATAATTACTTGCAATGTAAATGACATAAATTCTCTAATCAAAGGCACAGTCAGGCTGCAATGATTAAAAAAAAAAAAAAGAAAAAGAAGATTCAACTAGATGTTGCCTGCAAAAGACTCACTACAATTTTAAGGACAAATATAGGCTCAAAGTGAAGAGACAGAAAAATAGATTCCACGCAAATAGACACAAAAAGAAAGACATTCACAAAAATAAATAAACCTTTATTTATAATAGAAAAAAAAAAGACTTCAGGCCAAGTCTTTTGTCATATATGACAAAGGATTCAATTAATCAAGAGGGTACAACAATAGGTACATATGCACCTAACACAGAGTATCTAAATATACTAAGCAAACACTAATAGATCAAAAGAAACACACAAACATTGTAATTATAGGAAGGAACTTCAATATCCCACTTTCAGCAATGGATAGATCACACAGAAAATTAGCAAGAAAATAACAGACTTCAACAATACTTTCGAACACAGGGCCCTACCAGACATATACCAAACATTTCATCCAACAATAGCAAAATACACATTCCCCTCAAGTGTACAGAGAACATTCTCCAGGAGAGACCATATGTTAGGTCACAAAACAAGCCTTAGTAAATATAGGACTGAAATCATACCTAGTATCTTTTCCAACCATAATGCTATATAAAACAAATCAGTAGCCCTGGCTGGCATAGCTCAGTGGATCGAGCAAGGGCTGCAAACCAAAGTGTCGCAGGTTCAATTCCCAGTCAGGGTACATGCCTGGATTGCATGCCACAACCCCCAGCAACCGCACATTAATGTTTCTCTCTCTCTCTCTTTCTCCCTTTCTTCCCTCTCTAAAAATAAACAAACAAAATCTTGAAAAAATAAATAAAAATAAAAATAAACAAATCAGTAAGAGGAGGAAAGCTGGAAATTTCAGAAGTATGTGGATTTTAATGTACTTAATGTACTTCTGAAAAACCAATGAATCAAAAAAGCTTTGAAAAGGAAATCAAAGCCCTGGCTGGTGTAGCTCAGTGGATTGAGCACAGGCTGAGGATCAAAGCATCACAGGTTCGATTCCCAGTCAGGGCACATGCCTGGGTTGCAGGCCACAACCCCCAGCATTGATGTTTCTCTCTCTCTTTCTCCCTCCCTTCCCTCTCTAAAAATAAATAAATTTTTTAAAAAATCAAAAAATAAATCTTGAGACACACAAAAATAAAAACAACATACCAAAACTTACGGTATGCAGCAAAAATAGTTCTGAGAGAAACTATAAATGCAATATTAAGGAAAAAATATCTCAAACACCTGACTTTACACCTCAAAGAACTAGAAAAAGAACTAAGCCCAACATTAGTAGAAGAAACAAAATAACAAAAATCACAACAAAAATAAAAACAGAGACAAGAAGAAACAAACCAATGAAACTAAAAGCTAGTTTTTTGAAAAGATTTTTTAAATGGACAAATCTTTACCTAGACTAAGGAAAAAATACAGAACACTCAAAAAATAAAATCAGAAATGAAAGAGCGGACAACCGAAGAATGAGAATTGATATCAGAGATCATAAGGGATTATTAAAAACAATTATAAACCAACAAATTGGGCAACCTAAAACAATAAGTTTCTAGAAACCTACAACCTACAAAGACTGAATCATGAAGAAACAGAAAATTGGAACAGACCAATAACAAGTAAGGGGATTGAATCAGTAATCAAAACCTTTCAACAAAGCAAAGCCCAGGACCAGAACACTTCAATGGTGAATTCTACCGAACACTGAAAGGCTAACACCAATCCTTTTCAAACTCTTTCAAAAAACTGAAGAGGAGGGAACATTCCTAAACTCATTTTACAAGGACAGCATTACTCTGACACCAGAGCCAGAAAAAAATACTTCAAGGAAAGAAAACTATGGGTCAATATACCTGATGAATATAGATGCTAAAATTCTTCAATAAAATACTAGCAAACCAAACTCAATAGCACATTAAAAGGATCATATACCATGATTAAACTAGGATTCCTCCCTGGGATACAAGGATGGCTCATCATACACAAATCAACAAACATGATACATCATTGATAGAATGAAAGATAAATATCTTAGAATCATCTGAATAAAGGCAAAAAAGAAAAAAGCATTGAAACCTCGGTTATGAGACTTCCATATAGTTGGATTTCCTGACAGTTCTGGGTGTTATTTGTTTTGAAGTTTAAGTGTAATTCTTTTTGTGGTTGTGCGATAAGGCAAAGTGTGTCTACCTGACTGGAAGTCCTATGTCAGTATTTCCTAAGCTTTCTACACTGATCACATATATTATATCCATTAGCAAAAAAAAGTGTGTGTGTATGTGTATACACATTTAGTGAAACAAAAAGGGAAATCCAATAGGTCAATGTGAAAAGTTACAGAGAAAACCTCTCCATTTGCTTTGGTAAATAGGAGGCCACTGGTGACCTGTGACAATATAGTTTTTATTCAAAAGCAGAAGCCAGGTTTCAGAAACTTGAGAAGCTAAGATGCTAGAGGGAAATTGTGAAAAGTCCTAGAAAAAATGGAAGGAAATAAAAAACCAGAGATCACTCTTTGTGAAGTTTCAAAAAAAGACTATGTTCACTTTTCCTACAAAATGTTTACTAAAATAACCACTTCTCCAATTCCAACAATTTTTTTTTAAATTGCTCAAAGGTCAACGTAAATTCTATCAATTCCACAGACTTCTCCATCCAATCTTACCAAAAACTAAATTCCTCCCATTGTGCTTCAGCTACATATACTTTATGAAATTTCTCTTCTCATACTGTTTTTTTTAAAGATTTTTATTTATTTTTTTATAGAGACGTGAAGTAGGGAAAAACAGAGGCAGGGAAACAACAATTGGTTACCTCTTGTATGCCTCCAACCAAGGACCTCGCCCTTAACCCAGGCATGTGCCCTGATTGGGCATCAAACCTGCAACCTTTCAGTTCACAGGCTGGCTCTCAACCCACTGTGCCACACCAGCCAGGGTATTTTTTGTATATTTCTTATGCTGGCATTGTTAAGACTTGACTGCATTCTTAATCCACACAAAATCCCTATCAGGAGTGTATTCAGGGTATTATCCTCATTTCCAAATAAGAAAGAAGGCACTAAGAGGTAAGGGAACTTAACCACAGCCAAACCCCTAATAAATGACAGGAACAGGACTTGAATTCAAGTCAGTCAGATTTCAGAGATCACTCCCTCAACTACTGTCCTCTGCCTCATCTGTATTGGATTCTAACCTTTCTTAAGGGAAGCTATCCACCGCAATGTATTTCTACACCTACCAGTGTCCCACACAATTCTTTACACGTGTTAAACATTCAGTATTTTTGTTATATATTGAAAAAAGTATTTAAATGTAAAGAATTAAGGAAAACATACAAAATAATCAATTTAGTAAATGTAACATTAAAAATGGTTTTCAAGCCCTGGCTGGCGTAGCTCAATGGATTGAGCAAGGGCTGTGAACCAAAGTGTCGTAGGTTCGATTCCCAGTCAGGGTACATGCCTGGGTTGCAGGCCACAGCCCCCAGCAACCGCACATTGATGTTTCTCTCTCTCTCTCTCTTTCTCCCTCCCTTCCCTCTCTAAAAATAAATAAATAAATTCTTTTAAAAATATAAATAAATAAATAAACAAATATTTGGACTTTGACAAATGTGTACTGGGATTAATATAATTTTTTAAAAAAAAATGGTTTTCAGGCCCTGGCTGTATAGTATGTTGGATAGAGCATTGTCCCTCCCTCCCTCTCTAAAATCAATAAATATTAAAGAAAATGTTTAATGGTTTTTAACTTTCAAACCTGTGCCCAATAGAATGGCTCCCTCAAACAATTAGGAAGTGACCAGAGAATGAACTATCAACAGTCACCAGTGCGTCCAAAGAGTGGGCTTCAAGAAGCATGCTATTCAGACACTCAAAGAGATCCAGAAATCTGCCATGAAGGAGATGGGAACTCCAGATTTATACACTGACACCAAGCTCAACAAAGGTGTCTGGGTCAAAGGAATACTGAGTGTGCCACACTGGCCCTGGGCCAGTGGCTCAGTTGGTTGGAGCACTGTCCCATACACGTAAGGTTGTGGGTTTGATTCCCAGTCAGAGCACATAGTAGGTTGCAGGTTTGACCCCCATCAGGGAATACACAGGAATAAACACTAATTAATATTTTAATGTTTCTCTCCCACAACAATGTGTTCTCTCTCCTCCCCCCTCTAAAAATTAATAAACATATCCTGGGTGAGAATTAAAAATAAGTAAATAAAGTAAAAAGAAATGTCCCATACTGTATTCCCATTCAGTTGTCCAGAGAACATGAGGATTCACCAAAACTCTGTAAGCTGGTTACCTATGTACCTGTTGCCACTTTCAAAAATCTACACACAGCCAATGTGGATGAGAACTAACCACTGATTATCAAAAAAAGTTGTAAAACTGCAAAAAAAATTTTCTTCCTAGTGTAGCACAATCTACTACACACCTGTGTGTTTGCTGACCAGAAACAACTTCATCTTCCTCATGGCCACAGAATGCCAAATTTCTTTTTGAGAAACACCAACCTTTTTTAGCTATGAAGTTTGGGTGGGATCAGCTTCAGGAATGGGTCATAATCAGTTTAAGCCAATCAAAACCCATACTCTTTGAACTCTTTCAGGAATAAGCCAATGACATAATAAGTACCATTTACTATCAAAGTTTTGGGAAAAGAAGCTTCTTTGTAGTCGTATAGTATGTTTCTAAAGAGATTCTCTCTCTTTTCCTCCCTGTAGTATAATTCCAAATATAGTGGTATAAAGATGGTGCAACAGGCATTTCTGCTACCATGAAAAGGCCCAAACTGATGTTAAAACCAAGGAGGCACAGCAGAGCAAGCTATACAGAAATGAAGTCTTGATACTGTTATGAATCCATAGATTCAGAGTAGTCCACACCTGAAATGCTTAGTTATGCATTTAAAAAATCCTTTTGTTTCTGCAATTTGGGCTGGTTTATCTCACAGGTCCTTGTGACAGAGTTCTAACTGGTTCAAAAGTAATTCCCAATCATATTTTTAACCCAAGGATGTTAATATCAAGGAACACCCACAAATAAAATTTTTTTAAAAACTTGACAAGATGAGGTGTTAAGAAATGAGCCCCGGCTGGTGTGGCTCAGTGGATTGAGTGCCAGCCTGAGAATCAAAGGGTCGCTGGTTCAATTCCCAGTCAGAGCACATGCCTGGCTTGTGGGCCAGGTCCGCACTTGGGGTTACATAAGAGGCAACCACCACTGATCTTTCCCTCTCTTTCTCCCTCCCTTCCCCTCTCTCTAAAAATAAATAAACCTTTAAAAACAAGGAAGAAATGAAGTACCTTTTTATGGAGGGGGTGGTAAGAAGAACATCACAAAAGCAAGAAACAACAGTATCTGAAAGTAGCCAAGAAAACTGAGAAAACATGGAAAACCACCACATCCAGCCTACCCTTTTCTTTTCTACCATTACACATTACATACCTACAGTGATCTTAATATTTTTCCATACAATTTAACAAATAAGTATTAACCCTAGTATGTTGAGTATTGTGTAAGTTAGTTAATATAACAGATAGTTATGATCAAAGAACTTCCAGCCTTGTAAAATAAAGATATTAAACAAGTAAATAAAAATAAATGCATAATTCTAAACTGTGGTGCTATAAAGGTTAAGAACCAGAACTACTTTAGATTGGATTTTCAAAAAAGGCCTCTCTGGCAAAATAACATTTAAGTCAAGATTTGAAGGCATAGGAAGGTGATACATTCCAAGCATACATTAAAGGCTCAGTGGCAGCAAAGAACATCAATTTAAAAAAAGGCAAAACAAGCAAAGAACAAGGTTAGCAGTAGCTAGATGTCACACAGAGCCTCACAAATCATAGTAAGCTGTTCTACTCCCCACATTCGCAGTAACTATTCCAATCAGTTAAAGGTCCAGTTCAATTTTCCATCTTCCTTGAAACTTTGACTAATCCACTTTGGCCAGAATAAGTCTCTCCACAGTTGTTTTAACAGTTTTTCAAGAGTTTCCCAACTTCTATAAGCAAGTGTCTCTCTAAAAATAAGGACAGCATGACCCTGACGGGTGTGACTCAGTTGGCTGTGTGTCATCCCACAAGGCGAAATGTTGCTAGTTTGATTCCTGGTCAGGGTACATATGCCTGGGTTAAGGGTTTGGTCCTCATTGGGGCATGTGCAAGAGGCAGCCAGTCGATGTTTCTCTCACATACCAATGTTTCTCTACCACTTTCTCCCTCCCTTCCCCTTTCTCTAAAAATAAATAAATAAAATCTTTAAAAAATATATAATAAAATAAATGTTTAAAAGACAACATGGTCATGGCCAGGTGACTCAATTGGTTGGAGCGTCATCCCATGCACCAAAAGGCTGTGGGTTCAATCCCCAGTCAGAGCACATACCTTAGGTTGCAGGTTCAATCCCTGGTCAGGGTGTGCACAGAAGGCAAGCACCGCTGTTTCTCTCTCATATCAATGTTTCTCTCCCTCTCTCCTTCCCTTTCCCCTTTCTCTAAAATCAGTAAGCATGTCCTCAAGTGAGGATACAATAAATATTTTTTTTAATTCATTCTAGCCTTGGCCAGTGTGTGGCTCAGTGGGTTGGGCATCGTCCCACAAACCAAAGGTCACCAGTTCAACTCCTGGTCAGGGCATATGCTTGGGGAAGGGGCAACCTATTGATGTTTCTCTCCCCTTCTTCCTCCCTTCCCCTCTCTCTAAAAAATAAATAAATTAAGTCTTTTAAAAAGAGAATTAATAAAAATAAAGTCATTCTATTTTTCACTGGGTTTTTTTTTTGAGGTTCAGTGAAGAATTATGAAATTACAATAGCTTCAGAAGTAGATTATCATCATGGTATTGTACATAATTCAACACAGTACTATTTCAACTGCACAAGCACTGTACTACTACCTCCTGTAACCTGGGTACAATGCTTATAATACTTAAGCATTGCATGCTGTGTTGTCTTTGTGAGCATCCATATAATGTTCTAAATGGTTTTCAGGCTTACACCCCAATTAATAAAACAGATCAAAATGAGCTTTTCATTTTGAAACAGGAAGAAAAGATTCCAAGGTGCCCCACATTCCCTTGAAACAGGGCCAATTCCATTCCAAGGAAAAATTTATAAACCAAGGCTCATTACTGAAAATCCTGAAGAGGAAAGAATTAAGGACAAGATCATGTGGCTTGCTATCAATCAAGTCCCTCCAGGATGACAAAAAAATACATCTCATCTTTTTCACAAGGATAGCATCAGATTCTGTCAAGTATTCTCATTATTCCTCATCAATCTGGAAGTTAGATTTCCTCTTAATACATGTTTTATCCTGTCAGTTTGGGGACTCCTCTTAGAAGAGAAAATGAAACAAAGTGCTATTAGAGTTAAACATTCTGCTAACCACACACTCTACTATACCACTCTACTGACTACTGCCCCTTACTGATTTTATTCTGAACACAACTTAAAAAGACCTACTGTCTTAAGCATATTCTTAAGTTTCAATTTATTCTGATCTAGTACTCTTACTACTTGCTCATATTCATCATTTGTTACTAAGTCTTTATCAATAATCAAAATGTGGTTCACGAGCCCCAGCTGGTAAGGCTCAGTGGATTGAGCGTGTGCCTGTGAAGCAAAGGGTCATGGGTTTGATTCCCAGTAGGGGCACATGCCTGGGTTGTAGGCCAGGTTCCCCAGTGAGGGGTGCGCAAGAGGCAATCACACATTGACGTTTCTCTCCCTCTCTTTCTCCCTCCCTTCCTGTCTGTCTAAAAATAAATAAATAAAAATATTAAAAAAAAAAAAAAAACACTTGAACCTTGCTCTAAAAAAAAATATGGTTCATGAATCTGGCACCAAAGTTACCCAGAATTCAAAAGCAAAAAATAAACAAACCAAAAAAACCCCCTATTTTGTCTTAAGGTGGTTTAGAAGCAGAACACTGCTAAATCAGACCCACAAAATCTAGGAGTCAAAACAAACACTTTAAGACTATGAAGCCTACACACTGATGCTCTGATGTTAGAAGACAAATTTATTTTTCTTATGTTTTATCCTATTGCCAGATTTCCTCCCAGATATGCTGAATGAGCAACTCAGCAATTTGATTTCAACATATTCAAGGTGATAATCACCCAATTACACAAAGACATATAACAACCCAACCACCTGTCGGTCGAGGATTGGTTAAGTTATAGTGTGATCAAGTAATGGAATACTACATTTAAGGCATTAAAAATTATAATTTAAGTGCATATAAGCATGGAAAGGTGTCTACATCTTATTAATAAATATGATATGCAGTGAACTGTAATTAGTTTATTGACATAAAATAGTGTGTCTGAGGAAAGAGAAAAGAATGACTTAAGAGATGTTCACCATAACAAACTACTTCTTTGGTAAGCAGAGTTTCAGATTCTAATTTTACTATTTCCTGTCCTATTTGATTTTGTTCTAAAAAAGCAGATATCCTTCTTAAAAAATGAGAAAAGGCAAAGCTACTTTCTTTGGAAAAACGCTAAACACCCTGGTAAGGAAGTAAGTAATCAATGACAGGAGTCCTTAAGTTTTCTCCTGCCACCAAATACTACAGGTGACACTTCAAAAAACTTAAACCAGATTACAATGAAGCACTCACAGCTAAAGAGTATACCAAATCTCCGATAGAAAAGAGCTCATCAAGGGTAACATTAGATTTGAAACTCTTGGTTGCATTCTAACTCAAATGGTATGCACAGGAGAGACACCTCAAAAGGAGCTTTAGCTTCAAGACTGTAAAGCCACCAGGGTATTATCTTCTACCTCTTTATGAAACTTCAATGTCAACTGTTTCCACAAATTTGTCCCAATTCCATTATGCAATTAGTCTCCCTCACATCCACTTGCTAAAACACTCACTCTAGTTCATGTACTCCAGTTACCTGGATCTTTTGTTGAAATATTCTGACAGGAAAAATCTGATTGGTTGACAGCACCCAATCACTCCCTGAGGTCAGGAGTCTACCTGTAATCCAAGCAGCGATGGTGTGGGAATAATACAGTCTTCCAGGGGCTACAACCAAGATTAATTCTCTAGTAGAGGTTATGGCCAGGGCAGGAAGAGAACCTGTCTTCTACCACACAGTAAGATAAGTGCAAGACGAGGACAAGTTAATATTACATAAATTTTAAATTAAGTAATCTACATTTGGAGACTGTAGATTACTTAGAAATTTTTAATTTCTAAGGAATTTAAGAGAAAAATAACATTAACAGGTGTTAACCACATTAAAATGTAAAGCCCAGCCCTGGCTGGTGTAGCTCAGTAGATTGAGCGAGGGCTGCAAACCAAGACATCGCAGGTTCGATTCCTAGTCAGGGTACATGCCTGGGTTGCAGGCCATGACCCCCAGCAACTGCACATTGATGTTTCTGTTTCTCTCTCTGTCTCTCTGTCTCTCCCCCCCCTTCCCTCTCTAAAAGTAAATAAATAAAATCTTAAAAAAAAATGCAAAGCCCAATTATTTTCCTGGCATATAAAGTCCTAAATAAAAGTAATTTAGCCAAACTTCATCCCAAAGACCCAAATCTCACTTCCTATGTAGAAAGAGAACTAATTTTTGCCTTTTTGCATTGTCTATTAATGTAAAACATAGTTGGTTAGGATATTTATTATAAGCATATACCTACTAGTTTATGAATAAGGTAATAAAAAGCAGTATATATGGTGTAATCTACAACTACAGCATACTTCAGCCAGAGACTCTCATATCTAAATCACTACTGACTGACTACAGGTCCAAAAACACTGCTAGATAATCACATTCTTCTGCCACAACTTTTCATTAACTAAAATGTTTATTAAACATTTACTGTCCACAAGGCATTGTATTAGAACTGGGAAAAGAATAAACATGGCAGCTGAATTTAAGGAATTCACCATTCAGCAAGGAAGATTCACATTAATTTTTTTTAAATGGCCTATTACTTAAGTATGTATTCTAAACTAAAGAGTATAAGTAATTTTAAGAGAGATCTGAAAGATTTCAGAAGGCCTCAAAAAAAAAAAAAAAGTGAGATGAGTTTGGGCCAAACTGTGCCATGATATATATATACCAGGCTAAGAAGTTAAGAATATTCTCCAGGCAATAAAGAGTTATGATGGTTTAAGAAAGTGGGATGGCTGGGCGGCTCAGTTGGTTGGAGCATCATCCCATACACCAAAAGGTTGAAGGTTCAATCTCCAGTCAGGGCACATATGGAAGGCAACAGATCAATATTTCTCTCTCACTCATTTCCTTCCCTCTTTCCTTCCTCCCTCCCTCCCTCTTCTTTTCCTTTTGCTCTCTTTCTCTCCCTCTCCCTTTCTCTCTGTCTAAAATCAATGAACATATCCTCAGGTGAGGATTAAAATATATGTTTACATATAGGATGATCATTTGCAGCAATATTTTCTTAAGATTTCATTTATTATTTACTTTTAGAGACAGGGAAAGGGAAGGAGAGAGGGTTTAGAAACATCTATGTCAGAGAAAAACATCAACTGGCTGCCTCTCTTAAGTGCCCAAGGAACACAACCCAGGTGTGTGCCTGACCAAAAATCAACCGGTGACCTTTCACTTTGCAGGACAAAACCCAACCAAACGGTCAGGGTTGCAGCATTATTTATACTATGGGAGAACTGGAAACAAGCATACAATAATGGGAAAATATCAAATTGTATACAAAATGGGAATATTATACAGACAAAAATATGTTTTCAAAAGTTAATAAGGGAGATGATCAAACATAATGTCAGGTGAAACAAGCTAGATATTGTATTTGTGCCTGTGTACCTATCTTAAAAAAACCCTAGATATGTGTACTTCTTTTTAAAGGGATCACTGCTGACAATATAGAGATAGATTCCCATTCAGCTACATTCATCACCATAATTTTTTACTACAATTACCATGGAATTACACCTGAATGTTAAAATACATAAAAATATAGTAATTTTCTATTTTTCCAAACAATGTACTCATTCATAATAATGTCTTCCACTTAATTAGATCATCTAGTTTATACAGCATACCATAACTGTTAAAGAGTGTAGGCTTTTTAGTCTGACCTGGGATTATGCCTTGTTCAAATCCTGGCTCCAACAAATAGTTCTGTGACTCTATACAAGTTACATAAACTCTAAGCCTTGGTTCTCTTTATCTGAAAAGGGTGATAAGAGTACCTACCGCCAAAGAACTGATAAAGTACTGAACACAAACTATTCAATAAAATATTCCACTTTAAAAATAAAATGCAAACAGAATTATTCTACAATTACTGATAGAGTATCTTGAGTTCTAGCTTTGATATGGCTACTAACTAAGCAAGTGACAGATGATCCTTTGCAAACCACTTAAGACTTTCTGAGGTTCAATTTCTTCACCTTTAAAGCTGAGGCACCAATACTTGCTCTGGCCCATCTCAAAGGATAGTCAGGAACATATGACTTGTCTATTTTAAACAAATGGTAAACTGTAAATCACTCAACACACACAAAGAATAAAATCCACAACATACAAATAAATTTAGAAGACTGATATACATTTAAAGCCATTTTCATTCTGCTCTTGTAACTTCAGACCTCCAACTTCTCATCGACATCCAGAAATACCTTGGACTTAGTGAACTGGTTCATAAAACAGCTATAAAAGCACCAAACACACAAAATCCACACAACCAGCACAGGAATATACACTTAAAATTACCTCCTAAACTAAATGCAATCCCAGAAAGGAAGAAGAGCAAAATTCACTCAACCCATTTCAAGCTTTTAAAAATGTCTTCCTTATAAAAAACAAAGCACTGAAACGATAATGGGAACTCAAATGTTAGTATTGTTGATTGTTTTTTTTTTCCTAACACTAAAGCCAAATGCTATTTTGAAATGTAATTTCAAGTTTTAGGATATCTGTCAAGACCACATTAAAAAAGGGGGTGAGGGAGTCCTTAATAGGGGGTCCTTAGCCTTAACTTCCAGGTAAAATTACATGTATATATGTTCCATGGTGAGAGTTTTATAGCTTCAGATTCTCAGCAAGAATAGATGTATAATTGGAAATACTAATACTCCCATCAAAACTGATGACAAAAGACAGCTATTTACATTCTTTTGCCACCAATTTTTATTTTAACTACATTATATGCTACCATATTTTAAAATAAACATTTCACCTCAAGTCCTTAACTTATCAAAAACTATGCATATCAGATATAAAGCTATACTATCCACATTATGTCTACCCTTTCATTTAAAACACGAAGTTTTTAGATTACACATTTACTGGTGTGTCCAGGCAGACTTTAAGTTTGAGCAGAGATTGTAAATTTTAAAAGAAACGGGTTCTTCTAGTTTTTTAAAATAATTCTTTTTCAACATCAACTTCAAACGTAACACCCAAAAATACAGAAAATTTCATTTCTTCTCTTAGTTTAACCTTTATGAGGACTTTTATTGACAGATGAATTCTGAGCACATTATTTTGGTACTTTAACTCTGAATTTATCAAGGATGAATTGATGTTCATCTTTGTACAACCTATTGGGGTGGAGAAAGTAAAGTCGTAATAACTATTATGAGCCAGATTACAAGAAAGATATATAAACTACTTCAATTCAACAAGTTTTATCAAGTTCCAACAATCACACTCCTACTCAGTCATGGATAAATGTTAGTAAATGAGATGCAGCAACTATACAAAGGAAAAATGAAAACAATTTCTAAAACAACTACAGGGCAGGGGAGGAGCAACCTGTAATAGCTCAGTAGAACCTACAAATAAAATTGCTTAAGTAATTTAAACAAAAAAAGGAAGTATCATTGTGAGATTGTTTCTAGGAGTCAATTTTTA
Organism: Phyllostomus discolor; assembly: GCF_004126475.2. Classification (NCBI taxonomy): domain Eukaryota; kingdom Metazoa; phylum Chordata; class Mammalia; order Chiroptera; family Phyllostomidae; genus Phyllostomus; species Phyllostomus discolor. The sequence continues at coordinate 40,616,824 of NC_040908.2, forward strand.
AAACAGCCTTAAAGGAAATATTAAGAAACTGTCTAAATATTTTTAGAGATCACTGGCTCATACACAAATAAGAAATCCTTTTTATTTGTTCATTAAGAGAGGTTTCTTAGAGGGTCTGCATGGCCAGATATTGTGAACCTGGTTCAACTAACTGTTCAATTTACTTAAAGGTAAAGGAAGACAATCTACTGTCAGGAAGACTTAATGAAAACTAAATTTTACTTAGTTCTCCATACTATTTCTAACTCTCCATAAATTCGCTGCCTTTTTGAGTGCTTCTAAACAGAGTCCTAGGGGATTCCCAAATAATGTTCAATAGAACCTTTCATTATGTCTCTTTTCAAAAGATAATAAGACTAACTTCAGTTTCTTTAGATGCTATGTTTAAAATTCCCCTAGTTAAGCTGAAAATAATTTTAAAAGCACCAACAAAATTATTAAAGCAGTTTTTCCTAATATATTACATAGCAAGCCTATTCGTTTTCCAATTTCAGAATAGTAAGGCCAAAACCCCATAACTTTATCTGTGATAGAGAATACAGTTTTCTGAAAGACTTATAAGAACTTATGTTTCAGTGTATCAAACCACCTGCACCTCAAAATAAATGTATCTCAAAACAAAAACTAACCTGAAAATTTTAGGAAAACTGAGAATGGCACAAATATTGAAAAGTATCTCAAAATAAATATAATCTCAAAATAAATGTATCTCAAAATAAAAACTTTAAAATTCTAGAAAAACTTAGAATTGCACAAATATTGAAAAATATAGTTTGAAGACAGACAAAAACGTGCTTCCACCTGTCAGGAAGCAAATACTCAGCTGAAAGTAAAACAAATACCCTTCCACTTTTACTATTGCTTTTGGTCATTAAAGTGAAATTCAAACACATAAAGTAAAATTCAAACACAAACAAGAAGATACATTTTATAAGTCAATTGTTTTAATGAATCATATTAGAAAGAGGTAGTTTGAAAGTCTTTCAAAATATCACACACAACACAAATCCAAAACCCACATAAATTGTTGGTAAATGAGCATTTCCTTAAATCAGGTTTCTGCATATTAACCTTCCATTAATTCACCTAGTCCAACTAGGCCTTTGGGCCCAGAAGTTGTTAACTGGCAATATATCTAGTTTCTTTAAACCAAAATACCATCTTACAAGGGATGGGAATAAAAAATTTTAATCTGGCTAGAAAGAAAATCAATGTACATAATCTCTTTAATAATAATAAGTAAAGGAATAGGCCTTTTATTCCAGGAGATAGGCCACGACTATCCCGGGATGGTATCTGTGGTACAATACTCTCCTTAATATAACAGAATTTAACATTAAAACAACGAATGGTACACTTAAGAAGCATCACTATTTAATTTTAAAAATAGGTATGAAGGTTCCAATCATCAATACCACAATTCATTTTCAAGTATTTACGGGCTGGCAGAAGGGTTTAATACACCCACATACACTCCCAAGGGAGGGGAAAGCCACCAATCTCCTCCCAGGGAGTTTAATGGAAAAAAAATTAACAGGTAAGAGAGGCCTCAACACCACTCTAAAAATCAAAGAGGGAGGCGGGGGGTCGGAGGGTCCGGGCTGCGGAGGAAAGCCTGGTTCTCGGATCCCACCTCGCTTCACCTTCCCAGTAGCATAAGGAGGCGAAGGCTCATTAGTGCCCTCGTTAATTGACACCTGTAATAAGGAAACTTTCCGAGCGCTGAGACCACTCAGGCCTCGCCTGACCGCAGCTCCATCGCGGCCGCCTTACGGGCACCCAGGTAACCCGGCAAGGCTGGGCCTGAGGCGGCGCGACGGCCGCGCCACAGCTCACCTTCCCGGAGCGCTAGGCCCGCACGCCGCCCGGTTCTGCCGTCGCCTGCCGCAGGCCGCGGCAGCCCGGGGAGGCCGGGGAGAAGCGCGGGGACCCCAAACCGTGCACCCCGACAGGCCGCCACCGCGGCTACTTACTTTCATTTAACACCTCCACCAGGTCTGCGCAGTTCTCGCACATCGTTCGGCCGCCGCCCCCCCCCTCCCCCGCTTCGGATCGCACTGACTGATCCCGACCGGCGGGGGGGAGGGGAGAGAGGCGGAGGGGGCCGGCCGGCCGGCGGGGCGGGGAGGCAACGAGGGCTTGCGGCGGCGGGGACGGGGCGGGGAGCAGGAGAATGGGGGAGGGGGCCGGCGGTCCCCGGAGCGGGCGGGGGAGAGGAGGGGGGCGAGGGGAGGTACGCAGGCCGGAGGGGCGCGGAGGCGCCGGCGGCGGGGAAGGGGGGGAAGGACGGGGGGAGGGGAGAGGGAGGGAGGGGGCGGGTGGGAAGAGAAGCAGCAGAGTCACTTCACCGACCAGACGCCGCGGCCACCGCCGAAGCCGCCGCCATTTTAATAGAGCGTTCGGGCTGCGCTCGGCTCTTTCCGTCCGGGGGAAGGAGCCGAAGAGAAGCGCCTCGCGCTCTCATTCCTCCGCCTCCCGCCCTCTCTTCGCCTCCCGCCCTCCCACCTCGCCGCCGCACACACGCCGCACGCTCCACACCGCCGGGGCCCGCTCGCTGCCCTCCCTTTCCTCTTCCGTCCGGCCTCCCCGCCCTCGGTCCACCCCCTCTCCGCGCTCGCCCACCCCGCCCAGCCCGGATCTCTGTCTCAGCGGCCGGAAGGGAAACGCGAAGCCAGCGCGGTCGCGGGGGGGAGTCCGGGTAAGTAGGGGAAGATGGCGGAGGCACCAAGCGGATCGCTGTTGGCGCGGCGTCGCCCCACGGCTGCCCACTCCGTGGGCTCCCAAAGCCCAGCGAGCGCCGGGTCACTTGCGCCACCCTATCTCCCGCCCCTGAGCTTCACTATTTTTCCTGCGGATCCACCAACTAGAATGGGTGCCGCTTTCTCACATGTCTTGCCTCCCTCGCGCTCAGGATTTGGGGGTTGCGGGGCGGTGTTAATGGAGATCCGGAACGACGCTGCAGCTTAGATTAGGGTACATGGCCCTTTCCTTGCCGGGGTTCGTGAGAATGGAACAGCTCAGTGTCGACTTAACCTGCATCCTTGTTACCCTTAGTCCTCTAAGGTTCATCCATCCTCGAACAGTAAGGCATCTGGTGTGATTAGAAATGGCGAAGTGTTCACATGGGAATCTTCTTTTTACGCCAGAGGGCCCCTCACGAATTGACCCATCTACGACTCTCCACCCGAAAAGCATATTACGCTTCTCAGGGAAGAGCAGTTTTAAAAGGGTATTAAGATGGGAAACGGAAAGGAAGAACAGGTGAAGGGAAGGTGGGCATTCAGTTGAAGTTTGCTATTAACTTTGGGAAAATTTTCCTTACACCTGCACTTACATCTTCCTCACTGATTTTTGTACCCAATGTGGTTAAAGATGTGACTAAAAGTCCGAAAGGTGGGTGGTGTAATATTTTTAGAACTGTAACCAGAGCAGCTAGTAAGTAGTGATTCTTTAATAAATTTTGTCGCAGTTTCGTCACACCATCACCTCCCCATGCAAGGACCACCATCCTGGGATTTGCCTTTCTGCTGCTTGAAGTTGATGCTGTGAAGTTTTTGCCCATCGTGTTTTAAGTGGCTCAATATGAGCAGGCGCTCCTTAGGAACTGTAGAGCTCTTCTGACATCATCTTCCTTCCCCATCTTTTCCACAAAATTTGGGTTTCTGTGGCATGCATCCTCCACCTAATGTCCCACCCACGCCTCACCCCTTCCAATAGGAACACTTGCAAACCCAAGTGGTTTATGTTTGTTTAATTTTCAGGTGGCAGAGGAGAGACCTCGGTCTCAAGAAGGAAGTTCCCCCCCCACCCCAAAAAAAGACCAGAATTATCTTCTGGAGGGCGGGCCCCTTGTAGTACAGGCTTCCCCACTAGGTGAGTGTTCTAGGAACCCATCTGTTTTGTGTTCCAGCTGGCGGTTGTGAGAGGCTGCATTCGGTTTCAGTGAATTTTTTTTTTGAAGACTTTCAGTGCATTTCCCCATTTTATGATGGGTAATTTACACAAACAACATTCAGCAGTAAAATTTTGTTTCCTGTTGGGGAAAAATGAGGCGGAAACGGTTACAAAGAAGCTGCTTTAAGTAAAACAAGTTTATGAATGGTTATCTCATTTAAATGACGCAAAATGTACATTGACGATGAACCTTGTTCTGGGCATTCTTCGAGCAACCACACTGAAAAAAATGTGGTAACAGTTCGTGAAGCCATCATGGAAGACCCCCACTGGACTACTGATGAACTTGTAGATTTGACTGAGGTGTCATGGAACTCCTGTCAGCAAATTTTCTGTGATAATTCAGCATGAAATGAGTTTTAGCAAAACTTGTGCTTCACTTGCTCATGCCTGAACAAAAAGACAATGGCTTGGCTATGAGCTATTCTTTGAAGGAGCAGTTGGAAGCTGACCCTGATTTTTTTTCCAAAAGTCATAACCAGAGGTGAATCTTGGTGTTACAGTTACAACCCCAAAATGAAACAGGAATCTTCAACTGCCACTTCCCCACACATGTGAAATCAACCGTGAAAACAATGATCATCTGTTTCTTTAATGTGAAAGGGGTTGTACATTTGAAATTTTTCCTCTGGGTCGGTGAAACAGTCAACCAAAGTTTTTATCTGGAAGTTTTGAGAAAGTTACAGTTATGATTTGCAGGAGAAAAGCCCCTGTGGCAAACAGGTGACTGGTTCTTCCAAGGTGACAATACATGCTGAATTTTGAGCAGTTTTTGACCAGAAAAGGCAAGACCCCCATGCCCCACCCTCCCTATTCACCCAGTTGCCCTCTGAGCAACCATTTTTGTTTCCTCGATGAAAAAAGTCCTCAAAGGGAAACATTTTTGCCAATGCGGAAGAGGTGAAACAAAAAATGGCAGAAGAGGTAAAAGGCATCAAAATCGATGAGTTCTTAAACTGTTTTGAGCAGTGGAAAAAATGTCCTGATAGGTGTATTGCATCTAATAAAGAGTACTTTGAAAATGACTGAGGTTTAAATATGTAAGAATAAATATACAATATTTTATAAATAAATTCTGGTTTGGGAGCATCTCCCCTTATGTTATAGATTTAAAATGAATCATGGTATGGTTTCTCTAGGGCAGACCATATGTTTCAATTCTTGCTATGAGATGTAAGCAGAAATCTGCAGAGTGGGTCTCTTGAAAAGAATTGCCCCTTCCTACTTAAAAAGAGACAAATTCAGCAGATGTGCCCCTTAACCCTTAGTTACTTTCTGCCTGGAACATTCTTAATACACAAAATAACACAGCATCCATTTTAATTTTTTTTAACAATGAAACCACGAACAAGATAAGTGCCAACTATAAAGTTGATAATGCAGAATAATGTGTGGGTAGGTTGCTGATACATCTTGAGCAGTTGTCAACACCCTGCTTATGTGAGAAAAATCCCTTTTTCCTCAATCCAGTCTTAGATTTTCATTACTTGAAGCCACATTTCTAAGTGATGCAGGTATTTGGGTAATTAAGAATCTGTCAGCCGTGCTTTTATGACCACAGAGGACCCATAACAATTCTTGAAAATAGGACTACTACTACTACTACTACATATTCTGACCTTTCAATATTTTTTTAACAAGGAGTTGCTTCCTAGTTTTTTTTTCTTTAAAAAATCCTGTGAAATACCTGGCTGGCGTAGCTCAGTGGATTGAGCGTGGGCTGTGAACCAAAGTGTTCCATGTTCGATTCCCAGTGAGAGCACATGCCTGGGTTGCAGGCCACGGCCCCCAGCAACCGCACATTGATGTTTCTCTCTCTCTTTCTCCCTCCCTACTCTCTCTAGAAATAAATACAATCTTTTTAAAAAGTTCTGTGAAATGATGCTGGGTTTAAGGTGATTTGAGCCCTGACTGGTACTGCTCAGCTGGTTGGGCATCTCACAAAGCAAATGGTCGCTGGTTCAATTCCTGGTCAGGGCATATGCCTGGGTTGCAGGTTCTGACCTGAGTCAGGATGTGTGTAAGAGGCAACTGATCATTGTTTCTCTCCCTCTTCCTCCCTTTCTCTTCTTCTAAACAAAATAAGTACTTAAAAATGATTTGAGAATCTAGAGAATTATTCCCATATGTGATCACTGTTCTGCAGTTGTCACTTCAGGGCTCAATAAACTTATGTAAGGATTCAGGTAATAAATATTTCATGCTGTGTAAGCCATCCAATTTCTTAATCACGACTACTTGACTCTATAAGCACAAAAGCAGCTGTAGATAATATATATTGAGTGTGACTGTGCTCCAAAAAACTATGGACACAGATTTTAAGTTTGTTTTCATGTATCACAAAATACTATTTTTCCATTTTGTTTTAACCATTTAAAAATGTAAAAATTATTAGCCCATGGGCCACACAGAAACCTGTAACTAGTCATATTAGCCTATGGGATGTAGTTTACCAACCCTTTCTCTATATTCAGCTGCTTATCAAAAGATAAAGGCATAGAAGCTAATAAAAAGGTTGCCTGACTCTTCACTCTGTACTAACTTGGTATATGTATTAACAGCGACTTTTTAATGTGCTTGAAAGGTGTTCATTCTAAAGCAATAGAACAGAATCTCTAACATCCCCTAAATTCTTATAAATTGGTTATTTAAAAAGATTTTAGTTGGTGGTTCTTAGAAAGATGGGGGAAGGAGAGGTGAGAAACAGCAATTGGCTGCCCCTCCTGACAGCCCCTACCAGGGCCTGAACCTGCAACCCAGGCATGTACCAGGGACACTTCACTTTGTGGGACACCACCTAACCAACTAAGCCACACCCATCAGGATCAGGCTTATAAATTAATTTTAAAACCAGTAGTCAGCAATTGCCATACATCTATAGCTATAAGACTGATAATGACTTTTAAATATTTTGTATACATGTCACCATCTAGTGGTAGAATTATGCTTTGAGTAAAATGTACAATCTGAAATTTCTAATTTTCAAGTTTGTAGTATAATTACAGTATATTTCTAGGTACTTTCCTGGAAACCAGCCCAGCATAAACAACTTTGAAAAATTAATATTGCTATAAAAATTATTTGTTCTCAACATTCTAGTTGCTATTGAACACATGATTTTTGTCTCTGAATTTGGGGGTTAAAGTCTGGTATTAACATTAGAGGCCAGAGTTACTGCACAATTTACTCCTCTCCCTCACATCCACACTTAACACATTTGTGGACTTCAGGGCCATTACTGGAAATGCAGCTATGCTATTTTATTTCTCTCCACACCACCCAGTCATGTCAACTGCTGTTTGGTTTTTAAATTGCCAGAGTGATTACTTTTTAAAATAAATTGGGTTATATCACTTCTCTGATGACTGAGTCAGACAACCTTGTTTTTATTAAAAATAAATTGGGCCTTGGCTGTTGTGGCTCAGTGGATTGAGTGCCAGCCTGCAAACCATAGGGTTGCTGGTTTGATTCCCAGTCAGGGCATGTGCCTGGGTTACAGGCCAGGTCCCCAGTGGGAGAGTCAGGAGAGGCAACCACACATTGATATTTCCCTCTCTTCCTCCCTCCCTTCCCTTCTGTCTAAAAATAAATAAAATCTAAAACATAATAAGTAAATAAGATGGATTAAAAAACTTGCCTGCATTTCAAATATTTTTTTTTTATTTTAGAGAAAGGAGAGAAACAAATTTCTCGTGACACCCATGTATACACTCATTGGTTGCTTTGTGCATGTGCCCCAACCAGGAATCAAACCCACAATCCAGGAGCATGGTGATGATGCTCTAACCAGCTCAGATATGGGGCTGGGACACTCAATCTCTAGTTGGGCCTTCCCCCAACATCTCCCCAGTCTTTAACATTACTGTTCTTCCAGACAGACCACATTGGTTTGATTTCTAAAATAAAAAAACCTCCCTGCTCTAGTCTGAGGAATGTTTCTTCATAAGATATGCTCTGTAATTTTGAAATGTCTAGTCACTTATCCTAAAGGTATCACAGTACTTGGTTTATTTCCTTTACAGCTTTTACTACAGTTGGTAATTATTTCTGTTTACTTGAATCAGGGACACGTAGGACTGCGAGTGAATTTTTTTTTTATTTTCAATTAAGAATGGCTTGAACAAATAGCGTTTATTTTTCTCTTGTGACCCACAGGCAGTAATGGAGAGTCTGGGGCCTAACAGTGGAGTGGCTCAAGGATATGAACCAAAGTTGATTTTCCACTACACATACTGGCTTGTCACCTACTAGTTGTAAGATAGACACTACAGCACCAACTATGATCTTTAAAGACAGGAAGGAGGAGGAAAGGTGATAATGGCCTGTCTTGGTTTGTATTCTATCCAAAGCAGGTCCTGAAACAAGGACACAGGTAGAAATAGATTATATTATCTCAAGAAACACTGATGGAATACTGGAGATAGGAAATTGGGGAGGGAGGGAGTAGTTATCCAAAAAATAATTCATCATTAAGCCCTTTATTCTTGAGGATAACTGGAACCCAATCCCACTGGGAAACTCTACAAACCATTATAAAAAGTATGCCTTAAAATCATCCTACCCAAGGGACAAGGAAGCTGGGTATTTACATCTACTGCCTTTAGTTATTGATTTAGTGTTGCTAGGAGGAGTTGTAGGTAGCAAAGCAGGCTTCTCAGGCAGATAATACCCTCAGGCATAAAAAAACAGGTGCTAACAGTTGTAAGTCTGGCCACCGTGCACTGAAGTGAAAAGAGCTAGGAACAGAGGACAGATGATTATCTGGTACACCACCCTCCCTCTTCTATCTGCCTGGGATACAGATGTGGTATCTGGAGAAGCAGCAGCCTTCCTGACATAAGAAACCTATATTCAAAAAGCAAAAGCCAAGGCCTTAAAAGTTGGCAAAATGGCAAGAGAAAAGACTTGGGGCACTGCTGATCAGCTGGCTCAGTGCTAGCAACTGCTTGGTTCTTGCTGTATAAGACATTTGGTTATCTAACAAAAACAAAACCCTGAAGCCATAATTGGAGTTTTCATAGACCAGTGTAGTTAGTCCAGTATGCCCTAGACTGGGAATCAAACCAGCAACCCTTTAGTTTGCAGGCCAGCACTCAACCCAGTGAGCTACATCATCCAGGGCATTAAAAAAAATTTATTTGAAGCCCTGGCTGGCATAGCTCAGTGAATTGAGCTCGGGCTGGGAACCAAAGTGTCCCAGGTTCGATTCCCAGCCAGGGTACATTCCTGGGTTGCAGGCCATAACCCCCAGCAACCGCACATTGATGTTTCTCTCTCTCTCTCTCCCTCCCTCTCTCTCCCTCTCTCTCTCCCTCCCTAAAAATAAATAAATAAAATCTTTAAAAAAAATTATTTGAGAGATAGAAACTGCTTCAGAATTTGTGCTGTTGGGTGAGTTAACTCTGAATTATTTGCAGTAATTCTCAATTTTTGGTTCTCAAGTGAATAACTTGGGGTCTTTTTTTTTTTTTTTTGGAAGAAAACAAAGCATATTACTTACCTATTCCCCAGAGATTCTAATTCTGTAGGCCACATTGGGGCCTGAAATAACCTTTTTTTTTTCTTTTGATTTTGAGAGTATGTTTATTAAAGCTGGGGACAGCAAAAGAAAGAAAGAGCTTTGATTAGAAGAAGCAACAGGAGAGAGCCTAGGTGGGGCTGCTTTGGCTCACCGAGAAGTCAGAAATGGGGGCTTTGGAGACACTTTCAAGGCATTAGCTATGGACGAGCTGCTGTTGCTCACTGCTCCCCTGGTTACAAGCCTCATGGAGACTCAGAGTTTAGGAGATGTTTGGTGGAGAGAGAAGAAAGGCATGGGTGTGCTCCTCGGTGCGCGGGGGGGGGGGGGGGGAGGTGGGGTACGAGAAATGAACTTTATTTGTATTATTTGAGAGAACGGAAGGGGAGGGAGGGAGGAACATCAGGTTGTTATTCCACTTATTTTTGCATTCATTGGTTGATTCTTGGGTGTGCCCTGACCAGGGATGGAACCTAAAACCTTGGCTTATAGGAATGTTCTGACTAACTGAGCTACCCAGCTAGGGCAAACATCAACTATTTTAACAGGTACTTCAGATAATTCTGATGCAGTTGGTCCTCATCTGACTGTGAGAAACATTTAATCCCATTTCTTTAACATTCTCCTCTCTGTATTTGAAAGCAGGAAGTCTGGTTTCCATTGTGACTGACTTTGGCCTAGAGCATCCAAAGCTCATTTATATCTCTTCCTCATGATAATATGGTTTCAGTTCTATACATGATCCTAAGTGAGAAATTAAGCCTTGCCCAGAGAATACGAGTATCTTTTTTATTTTTTTTTAAGATTTTATTCATTTTTAGAGAGGGAAGGGAAGGAGAAAGAGAGAGAAACATCAATGTGCGGTCACTGGGGGCCGTGGCCTGCAACCCAGGCATGTGCCCTGACTGGGAATCGAACCTGCGATGCCCTGGTTTGCAGCCCGCACTCAATCCACTGAGCTATGCCAGCCAGGGTGAGAATAGGAGTATTTTGATAAACTATGGTATCTGGAGGTAGTTTGACAGCACAGAGTAGATCATTACGATTTTTACCTCTGGAGAATGTATTTCAATTAATGTAGCCACATAATGTTTACCTACTCTAGCCCATAGTTTATTAAAATATTTAGGTCTTTTTTACATGTCCTGCTGGTAAGCCAAATCCCAACATATATTTATGCAATTTTTTTACCAACTCCCGGTATTTTGCAATTGTACCCTGTTTTCTGTTTATAAATGTAATATTGCTCATTGTAAAAACTACAGGAAAATATGAAGAAACTGAATATTGACCATTATACCATACCCAAAGGCACTACAATCCTAAAAAAGAAAACCATTTTTTATTGATTTTCAGAGAAAGAGGAAAGGAAAGAGAGAAACAACCTGTTGTTCCAGCCATTTATGCACCCATTGATTAATTCCTGCATGTCCCCGTACTGGGGATGAAACATGCAACTTTGGCACCTGAAGACAATGCTCCAACCAACTGGGCTACCCAGCCAGGGCACGTACTGTCATCTTAATTATATCCTTTTATTCTTTAATAGGCATGTAAATCTTTTTTATTAAAATGGGACCAAAATATCAAAATTAAAAAAGTATTAAGTATTTTTCATGTTAACGTAAAAATACATATTTTTATTGTCCTCAGTATACCATTTCATTATATAGATTCACAATATGTGATTTTATTACACTAGACCTAGCTGATCAACATTTAAATTGTCTCCAAGTTTCCCCTCATAAGCAACACCACAATAAACATTGTGATATATACATCTCTGTATACTGTTGTATTTCCTTAAAGTCTTTTTTAAATATATTTTATTGATTATGCTATTACAGTTGTCCCATTACCCCCCTTCATTCCCCTCCACCCTGCACACCCTCTCCCACCCACATTCCCCCCCCTTTAGTTCATGTCCATGTGTCATAAGTTCTTTAGCTTCTACATTTCCCATACTATTCTTGCCCTCCCCTGTCTATTTTCTACCTACCATCTATGCTACTTATTCTCTGTACCTTTCCCCCCTCTCTCCTCCTCCCCCTCCCCTGTTGCTAACCCTCCATGTGTTCTCCATTTCTGTGGTTCTATTCCTGTTTTAGTTGTTTGCTTAGTTTGCTTTTGTTTTAGGTGTGGTTGTTAGTAACTGTGAGTTTGCTGTCTTTTTACTGTTCATATTTTTTATCTTCTTTTTCTTAGATAAGTCCCTTTAACATTTCATAAAATAAGGGCTTGGTGATGATGAACTCCTTTAACTTATCTGACCTTATCTGAGGGCACTTTATCTGCCCTTCCATTCTAAATGAAAGCTTTGCTGGATAGAGCAATCTGGGATGTAGGTCCTTGCCTTTCATGACTTTGAATACTTCATTCCAGCCCCTTCTTACCTGTAAGGTCTCTTTTGAGAAATCAGCTGACAGTCTGATGGGGACTCCTTTGTAGGTTACTGTCTCCTTATCTCTTGCTGCTTCTAGGATTCTCTCTTTCATTTTTACTTTGGCTAATGTAATTATAATGGGCCTTGGTGTGTTCCTCCTTGGGTCCAACTTCTTTGGACTCTCTGAGCTTCCTGGACTTCCTGGAAGTCTATTTCCTTTGGGGAAAGATTGGGGAAGTTCTCCTTTATTATTTGTTCAAATAACTTTTCCACTTGTTGCTCTTCCTCTTCTTCTGGTACCCCTATAATTCGGACGTTGGAACATTTAAAGATGTCCTGGAGGTTCCTAAGCCTCTCCTCCTTTTTTTTGAATTCTTATTTCTCCATTCTTATCTGTTTGGTTGTTTCTTTCTTCCTTCTGATCCATTCTATTGTTTTGAGTCCCAGTTTCCTTCCCATCACTATTGGTTCCCTGTGCATTTTCCTTCATTTCTCTTATTGTAGCCTGCATTTGTTCATCTAATTTGCGGCCATTTTCAACCAATTCTGTGAGCATCCTGATCACCAGTGCTTTGAATTGTGTATCTGATAGGTTGGCTATCTCTTGGTTGCTTAAAACTTTGAGGCTTTCATTCTGTTTGAGCCATCTTTCACCCCCCACTTTGGTCTGGTCACATCTGTTATGTGTGAGGGGCGGAGCCTTAGGTGTTTACCAGGGTGGGGCACCCCAATCACTGGGTTGTGATGTATGTGGGGGCGGGGTCCAAGAGGGAACAGTGGTGCCTGCTCCACTATCCGTGGGACCTCAATCCCTTCCGCCGCTTCCCCCAAGCAAACTGAGCCCCTCTGGTGCTGATTCCCACATGGGTGGGCTTGTGCAGCCCTTGGGACTTTCCAACAACCTTTCCTGTGAGGCTGGGAGTCTCCCCCTGTGCCTCACCCCCATAGGTGTTTTCAATCAATGCCCCGTGGTTCTATTTCCCAGCGCTGTGATCTTGGTTTGTGCGCAGTGCCTTGCTTCATAATTCCCTCCTCACTGGGTCTGCTGGTTGCCACCCCTCGGCTGGGGTCTGCCAGCTGCCACTTGTGCACTCAGGGTCTACCTGCTTCAGTCTTGCGTGCCCCGGATGCCTTAGGAGCCCAGGTCAAGTGCTCTCTGCTCCCCACACCTCAGCCTATGCCCGGCTGCCCGACTCCACCCCTCCTACCGGTCTGGATGAACGGGTCTATTTTAATTTCTTGGTTGTCTAACTTCCATACAGTTCAGTTTTCTGTCAGTTCTGGTTGTTATTTTGTTTCTAAATTGTTATTGTCCCTATCTTGGTTGTGCGAGGAGGCACAGTGTGTCTACGTATGCCTCCATCTTGGCTGGAAGTGTTTTACCTTAAAGTCTTAGGAATTGAGTTATTGGTTATTACTCTCTTTCTCTGTATTTTTTCTTTTGAGCCTAAATAAATATTTTTTTCATGTGAGCATAACCCATGTTTTCTTGTGCTTCCACAGATACGAGACTATTCGTCCTTTTTTTCTTCCTCTTTAGAAGCTTAATATAGATTGCTTCAACCTACTGCTTTCAAGAGGATTAAGATTCAAAAAATGTTTCTATTTAAGATTTTATTTATTTTACTTTTTTTTAGAGAGAGGGGGAGCAAGGGAAAAAGAGAGGGAAAGAAACATCAATGTGTGACAGATAGGATCGGTTACTTCTACCTCTCACATGCCCCCAACAGGAGACCTGGCCCACAACCCAGGCATGTGCCCTGACTAGGAATTGAACCAGTAACCCTTCAGTTCTCAGGCCAGTGCTCAATCCACTGAGCCATGGCTACAAGGGCTCAAAAAATGTTTCTTAAATAACATTAACTGTTTGTATTCATTGTGTGGGGTTTGTAGATGAATGGAAACAAAAGAGGTGGAGAATTTTAGTCAATGGACTTATTAACAAGACTATACTTTTGGAAGTTTTTTTCCCTTCATCTTAGTGTAAGGAGTCAAGATAATCCAAATGGGAAGCAGAGCAATGTACAGATTATAATAAAAATTCATATAAAGATCTATGTAAAGGTGACATTCATGTCAAGATGCTGATTGTGTTATCCAATATCTAAATTGTCACAGGCAAATTTTCTCACCACAAATTTGCCTGTAATTAGACCAGACATAATAAATACTAAGGTGAAAAATAAAACATAAAACAGCAATATATACACAGGAATACAAAAACAAAGCTATGAGGGAGAATATCCAAAAGCAAAACATGTACATATAAGACTTTTATAAAAATTACCTAAGTTATAGTTGGACAACTGCTTAGTCATTTAGAGGAAAAGTGTTCACTATCTCACATCATTTACCAAAAATGTAGAATGAAACTGCAAAGATACTAAAAGAAAATATAGGGGAATATTATATAGTGTTGGCTTGTGGAAGATGTTTAATTTAGGTATGACATGAAAAGTAGAATCCATAAATTGATACATTTGACACTTTTTAAAAATTCTGTACACCTAACTATCATAATAGAATTGAGAAACAGACAAACTTAGGAAGCTATTCTATCATTACAAATGCTAATCCTACACATACAAATAGCATATTTTGCTGTGTATAATGCGCAATATTTTGCCCAAATTTTTGAGGGAAAAATAAGGATGAGTATTATACATGGGTAGTACTAATTCTGTATCTATATAAATGTTAATTCTTTTATTTATGCTTATGTGTTAAAAGTATAATTCTAGAAAGCAATAATGATATCCAATGCAAAATACTACCCTGGAATATGATAATAGGTTTTGTTTTTAAATATAAATAAGTAACAATTAAAAAGTTAAAACAAAATTTTTTCCCTGAAAGTTGGCACCAAAAACATGGGTGCACATTATACACAGCAAAATATGGTAAATACAAAGCCCTGGCCACATGCCTCGGTTGCAGTGTAGTTCCATAAACTTAAAGGTTGCTGGTTCCATTCCTGGTCAGTGCACATGCCTTGATTGCAGGTTTGATTCCCAGTTGGAGCATGTACAGGAGGCAACCAATCAGTGTTTCTCACATTGATGCTCCTCCCTCTCTCTCTCTCTCTCTCTCTCTCTCTCTCTCTCTCCCTCTCTCTCTCCCTCTCCCTCTCCATTCCTTTCTCTCTCAAATCAATAAAAAAATGTTTAAAAGAAAACAAATAAATACAAAAACCCAAATAGGACAAAAACTAAGCTGGAATAAATTGGGACAATTTTTTTAAGTAAACAAAATTCAGCCTCATTAGATACCATGAAACAAAATTTTTAATAATTACCGCCTTGGGCCAAGTTTGAGAGAAATCACAAATTATATTATTGATGAGAACATAAAATTGGTCCAGCTGTTCTGGAGAAAAACTTGGCAATCTACTAGAATCTTTCATTTTTATGTATACTTTGACTTAGAAAATTCATGTTTAGTAATTTAAGGCCAATTAGGGAGCTAAAGATTTAATTACAATAACACTCATCAAAACTTTGTTTAGACCCTGGCTGGTGTGGATCAGTGGATTGAGTGTTGACCTGTGAACCAAAGGGTCGCCAGTTTGATTCCCAGTCAGGGCACATATCTGGGTTATGAAGCAGGTACCCTGTCAGGGGCACACAAGAGGCAACCACACATTGATGTTCCCCTCTCCTTCTCCCTCCCTTCCCTTCTCTAAAAATAAAAATCTTTTTAAATTTTTTTTAAAAGCTTTAGTAAAATATCAGCAATTATCTAAATGTCTAGTAGTAAGGAAATTACTGAGTAAATTATAATGCAAAGAAATATGTGGTCACTAAAATAAATGTTGCATAGTATTTAATAATCTGGAAATGTATGTAATGATATAGAAATTTTTAAAAAACATTATGTACTATATAGTTCCACTCTTAAAAAAGACTGGGAAACAATGAGTTTACATGGGTTAACAGTTAACTTTTGGGAGGGCTTATGGTTAATATTTTTGTTATATGCATTTGGCATACTTTCTACAATGAGGAAGTCTTACAATTGCAATTCTAAAACAAGAAAACTCTTGTTAATATTTAAAGTACACAGCTCTGTCAGGGTTCAATTAGGGAGAGCAGAACCACTATAAGTATAATGAACTGACGGATCCATATGGGAACAAGACCATCCATAATTGTGGGAGAAGTGGAGGAAAGCTGTTGTCACTGTATCTGGTGGTAGAGCTGGGGTCACTGTCAGCAGGGCCAACCAGGTGAGAACTAGAGAGCAAGTTAAAGAGAACAAGGATAAGCTGAATCCCTGTCTCTCATTACCTCTAATTAAGATGGTCTTCATAGAGCAATAGTTCCTGCCTCTCTTCTACCACCCAATTCTCACCAAAAATTTTTAAACAGTTTCAACTGAGAACCAGATATGTAAGAGTGATGGGGACTTTTGGGGTAATTTACATAGGATTGTCCTAATATATCAAAGGAATATAATTTCTAAGTACTCATTAGAAATTCCCTTCTACTATATTCCAGAATGACATTTTACAGCAAATATATTGTATTAAGTTTCTTCAAGTTAATATTGTGAAAATCAGGTGAGTACTGTAGGGATTCCATATAGTTCAAACATGTCATCTGTGTGAGTTGGGGCAAGTTCAAGTTATATAATTTGTGTTAGTGTCCAAGTCTGTGAAATGGGGAAAATAAAAGAGGTTCTGTGAGGGACTTCCGGCCAAGATGGAGGTGTAGGTAGGCACACTGTGCCTCCTCGCACAACCAAAAGGACAACAATTTAAAAACAAACAACCAGAACTGACAGAAAATTGAACTGTATGGAAATCTGACAACCAAGTAGTTAAAGAAGAAACATTCAAGCCCTGGCTGGTGTAGCTCAGTGGATTGAGCACGGGCTGCGAACCAAAGTGTCGCAGGTTCGATTCCCAGTCAGGGTACATGCCTGGGTTGCAGGCCATGGCCCCCAGCAACCACACATTGAAGTTTCTCTCTCTCTCCCTCCCTTCCCTCTCTAAAATAAATAAATAAAATCTTTAAAAAAAAAAAAAAGAAGAAACATTCATCCAGACCGGTAGGAGGGGCAGAATTGGGCAGCTAGGGTGGAGCGGACCCATGACAAGGCAGTGGCTGGCAGACCCAGTGAGGTGGCTGATTGTGGAACAGAGCGGGCAAGGCAGCGGTTGGAGGACTGGGCAGTCCCATATTTGCATGCAGATAAACCAGGCAAAACTGGGGAACAGGATGGACTGGACAACCCAGGGTCCCAGTGCAGGGAAATAAAGCTTCAAACCAGGGATTGAAAGCACTTGTGGGGGTTGAAGCAGCAGGAGAAACTTCCAGCCTCAGGAGAGTTCGTTGGAGAGACCCACAGTGTCCTAGAACATACACAAGCCAACCCAACTGGGACTCAGCACCAGAAGGGCCCAAGTTGCTTGTGGGAAGTGGGGAAAGTGACTGAAATCTGGCAGAAAATGGAGCACTGTACCATCTCAGACCCCTTCCTCACAAATACTGTTATAACACAGCAACCTGGGTTGCCCCACCCTGGTGAACACCTAAGACTCCGCCCCTCACTATGTAACAGGTACATCAAGAGCAAAAAAATGGCCCAAATGAAAAAACAGATCAAAGCTCCAGAAAAAATACAACTAAGCAATGACAAGATAGCCAACCTATTAGATGCACAGTTCAAAACACTGGTGATCAGGATGCTCACAGAATTGGTTGAATTGGGTCGCAAATTAGATGAAAAAAATGAAGGCTACACTAAGTGAAATAAAGGAAAATGTACAAGGAACCAACTGTGATGGGAAGGAAACTGGAACTCAAATCAATGGAGTGGACCAGAAGGAAGAAAGAAACAACCAAACAGAAAAGGAGGAAGAAACAAGAATTCCAAAAAATGAGGAGAGGCTTAGGAACCTCCAGAACATCTTCAAACATTCCAACATCTGAATTATAGGGGTACCAGAGGGGGGAGAGGAAGTGCAACAAATGGAAAAGTTATTTGAACAAATAATAAAGGAGAACTTCCCCAACCTTTCCCCAAAGGAAATAGACTTCCAGGAAGTCCAGGAAGCTTAGAGAGTCCAAAGAAGTTGGACCTAAGGAGGAATACACCAAGGCACATCATAATTGCATTATCCAAGATTAAAATGAAGAAGAGAATCCTAGAAGCAGCAAGAGAAAAGGAGGCAGTTACCTACAAAGGAGTTCTCATAAGACTGTCAGCTGATTTCTCAAAAGAGACCTTGCAGGCAAGAAGGGGCTGGAAAGAAGTATTCCAAATCATGAAAGGCAAGGACTTATATCCAAGATTGCTCTATCCAGCAAAGCTTTTATTTAGAATGGAAGGGCACATAAAGTGCTTCTCAAATAAGGTCAAATTAAAGGAGTTCATCATCACCAAGCCCTTATTTTATGAAGTGTTAAAATGATTTATTTAAGAAAAAGAAGATAAAATATATGTACAGTAAAATGACACCAAGCTCATAATTATTAATCATACCTAAAACAAAAGCAAACTAAGCAAACAACTAAAACAGGAACAGAACCACAGAAATGGAGATCACATTGGAGGGTTAGCAACAGGGGAGTGGGAGGGAGAAAAGGTACAGAGAATAAGTAGCATAGATGGTAGGTAGAAAATAGGGGGAGGGTAAGAATAGTATGGGAAATGTAGAAGCCAAAGAACTTATATATGACACATGGACATAAACTAAAGGGGAATGTGTGTGGGAGGGGGTGTTCAGGGTGGAAGGGAGTGAAGGAGGGAAAATGGGACAACTATAATAGCATAATCAATAAAGTATATTTTAAAAATTCTGTGAGAATTAAGTTAGATAACATAAAAAAACAGCATATTGAAAGTGCTCAGTACATGGTAGCTCTTCAAGTAATCACATCATCTTATCTAAATCTTGCATTTTCCACACCCACACATCTTTATATTATTAATATAAAGCATTGTATTAATTAGAAACAACAATTTGGCTTGTTTTTCAAGTTATATGTAGGTGTGTACTATGGCATTTTGCTGATTAATTCAAATGTGTTTTAAAAATGTATTCTTATTGACATAAGTCTATACATTTTCTCTCATACATGGCATCCCCATATATGAATAAATCACAATTTGTCCATCCTCCTGTTAGATATTTAGCTTATTTCCAGTATTTGCTGTTAGAAACAATGGTACAGTAAATATTCTTGTATGTGTCTTCTTGGATAGGTATGCAAAAAAAAAAAAATCCGGGAATATAAACCTAGAATTACAATCGCTGGATTGAGGATATATACCTGTTTAGTTTTTCTAGGTATTGCTAAATTACTCTCCCAAGTGGATGCGCTAGTTTATACTCTCAGCACCAGACATGGGATTTCTTATTTCTTCACATCCTTACCACACTTGGTCTTTTCAGACTTTCTTATTTTTGTGTGAAATGCTACCTCATTGTTTTAAAATGTTCTACTGAGACTGAGCAATAGATAATTCTTTAAAGACCTAATGGCAAAGAGTAAAATTTTTCAAAAATAAAGAAAAAAAGACCTACTGCCAGTATTTTCAGACATTTCCTTCAGACATCAGGTAACTATTTTAAAAAATATTTTATTTATTTTACTTTTTAGAAAGAGGGGAAGGGAAAGAGAAAGGGAGAGAAACATCAATGTGTGGTTGCCTCTCATGTGCTCTGTACGGGGGACCTGGCCCACAACCCAGGCATGTGCCTCGACTGGGAATCGAACCAGCGACCCTTTTGTTCTGAGGCCTAAGCTCAGTACACTGAGCTACACCAGCCAGGTCAAATGACTTTTTAAATACTGTATTCTTGTTAGATGTTTACACATCCCTGTCCTCCTTTTATTAAGCTGCATTGTGCTTACCTACAATGGTAGAAAGTATACACAGGGCCAACGGCCTGGATTTAATCCTGTTCTGTCACTCCTTAATTCTGTCAGCACAGGCAAGTGAAAAACTGTCTACCTTGTTATCTGTAAAACAGGGATGACAGTATCTGACAGGGTTCTTAAGA
The DNA here is from genome assembly GCF_004126475.2 of Phyllostomus discolor. Classification (NCBI taxonomy): domain Eukaryota; kingdom Metazoa; phylum Chordata; class Mammalia; order Chiroptera; family Phyllostomidae; genus Phyllostomus; species Phyllostomus discolor. The sequence goes on from NC_040908.2 coordinate 40,636,690, forward strand.
AGATTAAATGTTATAGGAGGTTATTATTCATCGTTGCAAGTGCAGCAACTAACAATCCAGTACATAATAAGCAGACTATAAGCATTTGTAGAATTGAAAACATTTATCCACCAAGCATTTTCTTGAACTTTACCTCCTCAAGAATACCAGGGATTCATAATACTGCCATAGTGGCTTGACAACCAACTCACTTCTGAGTTGTAGAAAATGATAGCAAGTTGCATGCAGTCCACTGGAGTTTAGAAGATGACACTATAAATTCACTTTTGATGTGTGCACACTATTTGATACTCAACTGATTGAAAATATCCCACCCAAATTCAACAGTAAAGCATACAAAATATGAAAACTCACTATTTGAAAACAATTATATTTGCAGCTGAGTCAAATGGATAAAGCACTCAATAAAAGTCAGGTAATTTGTACTCTTTATTAGACTCACTTCTGCCCTTGAAAAATTCTCCAAGAAAACAGTCCAGCCAATAAAACACTTTAAAAAGAGATATAGGCATTCTCATAAATTGCTTGTGAAGAAAAAAGATACAATCTTTATGAAGTCAGGAACGATACTCAATAGATTTGAGAATATTCCATTTTATTCCCTAACTGAATTTTACAACTGTCAATTAAATGTATCCATGCAGTGATTTCTTCCAGACTTCCCCATTAAACAGAGACAGTAAATGTTTCAGTATTTTTAGCTCAGCTCCTGCTGAACTACATTAAAGTTACCTTGAAATTTTTTTTTAAAGATTTTTTTTATTTATTTTTAGGGAGGGAAGGGAGAGAGAGAGAGAAACATCAGTGTGCGTTTGCTGGGGGTCATGGCCTGCAACCTAGGCATGTGCCCTGACTGGGAATCGAACCTGAGACACTTTGGTTCGCAGCCCACGCTTAATCCACTGAGCTACACCAGCCAGGGCGAAATTTTTCTAACCTTTATAATACTGAAATTTATGTTTAGTGCCTCTACCATAAATTGTCATAAAGTCATGAGCTGGAATCTGTTAATTACTTACCTTAATATTTTTTGTTCACCTTTATAATCTGGTCAAAATACAGACTTCAAGTGTTGAAATAACTTGGAAGTTCATTGTATTTTTCATTCCACTGTAATGATCAAACACATTTCATATAATCGCTTGGATAATGTTTCTCTTAGAATTGAATCTTTGTTTTGTATTTCGTATTTCACTTCATCTTCCACATCTCTCCGTTTCTATAGTTCTATATACATAATCATTTACTCAATTATTGGATTAATGTCAGCTATAACTGAAACAGGATTCTTGTAAAACCAAAAATACTGACATGTCAGAATATTGTTTACTAAAGCCAAATCTTGTTTAATTTTCCAGAGGTTTACTCCAATTTTTCTCATCTCTATTAAACATGAGGATTGATTCAATTCCTAAACTACTTTTTCAGCTAAAAAAAAAAAAAAAAAAGATTTCATTTAGACATAGGGGAACAGTGGGAGAGAAACATCAATGTGTGGTTGCCTCTTGTGTGCCCCCTACTGGGGACTTGGCCTGCAACCCAGGCTGGTGCCCTGACTGGGAATCAAACCAGTGACCTGTTGGTTCACAGGCCTGCACTCAATCCACTGAGCTACACCACCCAGGGCAACCCATTTTTAATATACTAACGAGACTTGGTATTTCAGAGATTTCTGTCATTTGTGTAAGATCAATAAAAAACCATTATACTTAAAGCTTTGTTTGATAAATACATATAATCACTATTACATTCGTTTTTTTCATGAATTTCATATATATGCAACTTTACATACATACTCCCTTCATGCCTGTCTTTTTTAGAAAGGGAAAGGAAGAGGGGGAGAGAAACACTGATGTGTGATACATTGTTTGCCTCTTGCATGCCCCTAACTTCAGGCTCCAGCCCTGACTGGGAATCGAACCCTTACACTCAATCCACTGTTACCCCAGCCAGGGTCATGTCTTTGTTTTGGAGAAGCATCAATTTTGTTGCATGAGTTAGGTTACCCCCGCTTTTGTTGCTAAATACTATCATATTTTTATTTTTAAAAAGATTTTTAGGGGGTGAAGGGAGAGAGGAAGAGTAACATCAATTGGTTGCTTGTTATGTGCCTCCACCAGGGACTGAACCTGCAACCCAACCATGTACCCTAGCTGGGAATTGAACTGACCACTTTTTGCTTCCTGGAACAACACTGAACATCAGCCATCAAGACTGGCCACCTTTTGCTTCATGGAACAACACTGAACCAACCCAGCCACACTAGTCAGGGTCATGATACTCATTAAAAAAAAATTTGCAACTGCAATCTTAAAAAATCACGAGCTAAAACAGAACTTAATTGCTATATACATTAACAGGTTTCAACCTTGGATGATACATTTAACCATTTCTATCCATGTGCACATAACCAGCAATAACCACCATATACAGTCAAACCTTGGTTCTGGAACAATTTTGGTTCTCAGCCAAGTTGTTCATGGAAAACATGTTTCAACTAACAAAACTTTGGGTCTTGATTCTCTAAATAAACAAGACATTCATGCTGATACCTGTATGATCAAGTCACCTGTCTCTCAGGTGACAAAAGATTTTTAAAATTGCTTCAGTTTTGCATAACTACTATATATATATATATATATATATTTTTTTTCTGCTTTGATTTCCAACAGATTCAGCTATTTTAAAGGAATGTAAAGTTTTCAAATTTTTTACCTTGGATATTTGTTTTTAATAGTTATACTTTATGCCAAAAACTGCATACATATTTACTAGTTATACATTAAAAATAAAATCAAAGCAAAAAATTATTCAGGAGCTGAAAGTGTTGCCCCACAGATAGTGTTTCCCCAAAACTATTGTTAAAAACAACACAAAAACTGATGTAGTAATATAACTACATAACTATAGGATAGGGATAAAAAGAAATCCCCCTGAAGGGCTATTTTCCTATTGCAGTATAAACTGAACTGGCAGAAATGCTAGGTATTTCTCACATGTTACTAAGGCAGGAAACCCATTTCACCAATGATCAAGGTATCTTATAACAATTAGCTTCAACTAATGAGTTTATGAAATTTATATCAATTTTATCACATCACAGGAACTGAGGCCAAATCTCAACCTATACCTTTATTACAATTACAAATGCACAACCCCTTCAGTCCAACTATTTTGCTTCTAAAAGTTTATTAGTTGTATATACTCACATGAGGATTAACAGCAAGAAACTCACCTCTGGGCCAGAAAATGTCCTAAATGCTTTACATGTTAACAGATTTAATACTTAGCTTTATATGTATTTCCATTTTACAAACTGAGGTTTGGAGAATTAAGTGATTTGCCTAAGTTCATACACAAGGACTTATGGGTAGGTTACAAGGATAAGAATTTTGGAAATCTGGTAGGCCTGTCAGCATCTATACAACATACTAGTGAGATGGAACTAAATATGCTGCTCGTGCTACTGAAACATACCCATGGTTTTATAACTAAAAATTAGTAACCTTGTGTATAAATAATCCCATTTTACATAAGGAAATTGAGGTTCTGAGAGGCTGAATGATTTGCTTAAGGTCACACAACTAATGCTGGAGCTGGAATTCAAACCCTGACAGGGCTCCAGACTTGACAATCACTATGTGACACTGGTTAAATTCATTACGTTATATTCATTCAATGGGATATATTACAGCCCCAGAAAATGACAAAGCTGTGCATATTGGTATGTGACAGTATGCAAAGAGTAACCCTAAGTAAAAAGGATCCCAGTGTTCTCTTACAATTAGCTATTGTTTGCCTAAGAACTGTATCATGAAGTCAGGGACTTACAAGCATGTAAAACTTTGGGGTGTATGTGCACTTGCCTGATGAAATAGAATATCCCTCTCATGAGATCCACATTAAATAAAAACTTAAATTTGACTTTCTAATTGTCTATGAATTTTTCCTTGAATGTGTCGTTTATACATCTTAAACTTTACAGAAATTATTTGTTTATATTTATCCTTAATTTAAAGGTGTAAATTTACTTCTGGCAGTAGTTTCTAATTCAAAGTGGACTACCCTGCTTCCAAAGCCAAACCTTGGTTTCTTGCAACATCCCAACCATTATCATCAAGAGGCTAGTGAGGCTTTGGGGAGCTAACAAAATTAATACAGGAACATAATTGGAAAGTGACAGGTATTCTAAACCAACGGTATGTATTTTATATAGCTCATTGAAACAGAGCAAACATGTCTGCCTAAGCTCTCTTCCTGATTCAAGAAAACACCTGAAAATACTTTTAGGCTTTACACCAATAATTAAGACTGAATCAAAGACTTTAATAGAGCTAAAATTTGAAACAAAGTCTTCTAATATTCCTCTTTGAATAAATTCCTAACCATTTGAGTTCTAGAAATAAACTGCTTTATGCAGGATTATAGTGTACCGAAATGATGGCAGTTTTGCCACAGACCTAAGTTAGGAATACAACCCTTTAAATGCGTAGGCTTTAATGTAGTTTATAAAGACACTCTTTAATCACAAATAAAGGTAAAGTGTATCAAAGATTTGTTTCTTGGGAACAGGTGTCATATTCATTTTACCTGCTCCCCCCCCACCCATTTAAAAATATTGTATGTCAACAGGTTTCCAGTGTCACTTTAAAATGTAATACCTAAACATAAATAACCACTTTAATTAATATAGGAATAATTTTGAGCCAATAAAATTAATGTAAACCAAGTTTATTCTGCTTTTTTAAGTAGTGTTCTTAAAGCACTACAGCTTGGTAAACAATGTAAATTAGTATAAGTCATCTCAAAAGCCAGTTGTTTTGTTTTTTTTTTTAATGAGTTGTTAAAAAGATGCAGCCTATTCTAACAGGATAAATATTTTTAACCATTTCACTTTGAGTTAATGAAGGCTCACAAATGAGCAACACTCCTCATTGAGGAAAACAAAAAGCTGTTGTCGACAAGCGACAGCACACACACACAAAACCAAAAAGAACTGTGTAAAAATAACTAACTGTGTTCACATATTTTTGAAGTTGCTTTACAATGGGATGATATGCACATGATCTTGCTGCAAACTTGCCATACAGACTTGTAAATACATGTAGTCTAGACAAACAATTCAGTCCAAGAGGTGCTAACTTCAGATAATGCAGCACTATAATCCTTTTAAGAATGCAATTTGTTTTACTCATTATTTTTCTTCTAGGCTGAAATACAGGCCAGAAAGAAAATGCTCCCTAATTAAAAATTGGTATTGTTTACAGAAAAAAAAAGTGTACTTTTGCATTAGAATTTACAAGTATATGTTCAAATCCAATTTGCCTCCTCCCCCCATCCCAACCACAAAACGGGCATGAAGTAGAATTTTTTAAAAATGCCTTAATTTTCAACTTCATGCAAACTAAAGATGACCAAAACAAAAGCTTTAACAATGGAAGGTATTTCACAGAAAATTTCTTATACAAAAACACTTAAGAAAAAGGGCCACTAGGTGACATTTTAATTTACAAATTGGCATCATTTTGGTCGACAAATATCCAGATGCTGTTTTCTTCTGCTAACAAGAGTTGCAGAGGAAGAAAAAACAAACAAACAGAATGACTTCTGATTTTAATCACACATTTCTTCTGGAATTTCATGTGGATTAAGGATGCCAGGGACAGACATTTGAAGTTTATGTTTCTCTTCTTGAGCCTGTCGAAGGGCTGTTTCTCTTTCTTCCAAAAACAGATCAGATGTATCTTCACCTGCAAACTCCTGCAAAAAAGGTCAACATAAGTGTATTACAAAAAAATTAATAAATCTTTAGGGATAAAAAAGTACAAATAAGCACATCCCTATTTATACAAGGGATATACTTTTCTCATCAATTGGTTGGGTTTAAATTATGTTATGATGTGGCAGAATTAAAAATCAAAAGTGTTAGTGGAGGAAGAAAACGTTGTAAGACAGTTCTAGTATGAGAGAAAAATTCTTCATAAGCAAAGATAACAAGAAAGCTGTTTTTTCCCCTTAGACTAGTGATCAAGTTTAGCTGTAATTGTCTTCATAGCTGTATTTTCATTCTCCTTTGCATTTTCCTTCTACTTTATGAATCCTTTTTTATACTAAGCTACATTCCTTCTGCCCCTCCCTCCTTATTAATTTTAGAGGAGAGGATGGAGGAAGAGAAAAGAAAAACAACCGATTGCCTATTGTAACACCCAATTGGGGGCCAAACCCAGGCAATGTGCTATGACCAACCAGGAATCCAACTGGTGACCTTTCTTTCGCCTTGCTGGACAATGCCCCAACAAAATGAACACCAGTCAGGACCAAAATGAATTAATATCAAGTTTCAAAAGAACCCCCCAGTATTTCAAACCTGTACTGTTTCTGGCCTTGACTTAGTTTTTCATTCTATAATCAATCTCACATTAGTAAGAACGTATAGTATTTTAAAAGTCCATTCCTTTTACACTATGAATAGAGTGATTAATTCTACAATGCATTTAGATCATAATTAAGTCTCAATAGTCCTGCAAATGTAAACAAAATACGTACCTTTATTTGTACTAGGAAATCCCTAAGGTGTTCCTTGAAAGCAGGAATATCCTGATTTAAGCTGAAAAGCCCCGTCACAAAGAGCTTTACTTGAGCACTGCAAATCAAAACATAACAACTAAAATAATCAATCACCTTTTTAAAAATGAAAATTTTGTTTATTACAATTATATATATTTACTCTTGTAGATGAGGGAATGCAGATTTAAGGAGATTAGCCACATATTCCTGAATAAACATTTGGTTGTTAACTGGATTCCCAGGATTTAATGGTGTACTTATTTTTCCTTCTTCAACCAAATTAAACATATATGCAAGTATTGACGCATGCATTGTCAAACCTGTTGATAAAAAGAACATTATTAACTCTAAGATTTAATAACAACTAAAACACAGCATTTTTATAGCTTCAAATTCTTACCAGCAGTATGTGAGGTGTCTGTCACAACAGAAAAGATATGTTGAAGAATATCACAAAAATAAGTTTGATAAAAACTCTGAGCTGCAGCTTCCTCTTGTGCAACGTTTTGTAAGAGTGTAAAAAGGATCTGTAAGCCTAAAATACACAAAACATTGATAAATTACAGATCGATAAACATTATTCATAATAGTATTTCACAAACTATTGTGATTCAAAGGCCATTCTCCCTTTTTTTAAGCTAGTGATTATTTGCTTAAATTACCTTGAATCAGTAATGGAGTTCAACTAGAATCAATGTCTGTTTACTTATAGTGTAATGGTAGTAATGGTTATTATAGTCTATGTCTGAAGAATCAGTTGCTTCACTCTATCTATATCCACACCAAAAACAGCACAACCTAAGTTGAAGTTCCTATATGCGTAAGTGATGGTCTTCTTCCCACCTTAAATTTTATGCCCACCTCCCCGTAACTAATCCTGCCTATGGACTTTGTCTGAAACAGACACTGTTTTTAGGATTTACTCAGACCTAGATATACAATTGAAAAACTCTGAAAAATCTGTGACAAGTAAAGTGATAGATGTATCTATAAGTGTCTCTATTCTGTAGATTGGTAGGCAAATTTAAAAAAGGACATCATCTCTATGCATTTACCTGTATCGGCAACATTTCTCATAGTATGTTTGAATGCCCAAATAATGGAATCCAAAACAAGTTTAAATTGTGCAGGTGGAATAGCCAGAAATGCTGGGAAACAATGAGAATTGACAGCCTGAAGTAGTAAGAAAAAGTTTGTTCTATGTTCAGGATATTCTTCAAAGTCCTAAAAGTAAATGGTGGAAACAAAATCAAGTTTAAATACCTTAATTACACATTAAATGGGATTGGAAAAGCAAACCCTAAATTCAATATACTTGTTAGTGGAACCCATAAACATGTATGGACCCTGAAAGGCAAATCCAAAGACAACAGAATTCACCTCTCATTGGAGATGAAGTTACCATTTATCAAACAAATCAATTACAAAAATGAGGAAACACAAGGTCACATTATCAAAGAACCCATTGAAATGCATGTGAAGAATACTTTTTCTAATAACTAAGACTATTGTTATCACTTAATTTTAGTGACTTTGAGACCATAATACAGATTAGAAAAATTGCTAGTTACTGTGTAAATTTGTACACTAACAACATTTCTCGGTTAATGTATTTTCTCATGGCTTAACCCGTATTATACTTTTGTAACTGAAAATGTAGGCCTGCCTTTTTATTTAAACAAATAAATATAAATTTTTAATGTCTAAAATACACCAAGATTTGAATAAATGCAAGTTCCCATTTGAATGTTACAATCCATTTGTTTGCTTTTTTAAAACAAGCACTTCCCTAATCTACAAGTGCAAACATTAAACTCCAGAATTTATCCTGCAGAATTTCCCATTTTATAACTGAAACGTAAATCATGTTACCTTATTTATCATATTCAATGTGCATTCAAAAACAGCATCAAATATTTGAGGTATTTCAGCTGTTATATGTCCTCCCAACTTGTTGACAATTATAGCCATAGTACTAAGCACTTCTGGTTCTCTAGCAGCTGGGACATTTCTCTGATAATCAATGAGAACTGCATCCAACAGAGGAGGAACAAAATTTTCAGCTACCTGTTAAAAAAAAAACAACAACAAACTTTTAAGTTTTAATCTACGCATTTGGTCACTATTATAAAAAGCTAGGTCCTGTCATCTCTAAGGTTGGTGTACTATAAACTGGAAATCCTGTGCTTTGAGACTAGTGTTTTTGTACACCAAAACATTTTACTAACACCAGCCAAGACATCACAATAGGCTGGGAAGGGACAAGAAGATATTGCTCAAATTGATAATTACCAAGGAAACTAAGACCCAAAAACCAAGTGACTGACTCAGAGCTTTGGTGGCACGATGAGGATTCTAGGCATACTATATATGCAGAAGGAATAACCTAATAGAAAGGAAAAGTGTTCCTAACCAAGATTGTACCAGTTTCTTCAACAGATAATATCTATAAAAACCAAGGTACTCATATCTGTATCTAACCAAAAGTACACACTTGATGTATTTTAATAAAACAGCTATCACTTCTCATAAAAGTACCAGAAACAATGCACCAGAAAGACTATATGTAATTTCCATAATTCTCAATAGTCATATTAAGGTATAATTTCTATGCTTTTAATAGGTTCTCTAGTAAGATGTATACAATAAATACAACCAATGCTTTGTTAAGTGAAGACTGCTAGTTAGTAAGCACCCTACTACACAAAACAGGTTTAGTAAGTTGTGATGGATAAGAACAAAATTGTATTTCGAATTACTTCGTACCTCTCATTTCTTCTCTTGATACTGACTGAAATAATTCTTTCCCTACAAACTGGATATGAGGTGTGTTTGAATAGCTTTGAATTCACTGCCCCAAGCATTTACACAAATCTTCGTTGTAAAATATAATGATGCCATCTTTGCAATTATCACCATTGATACACCTGAAATTTGCCCAAGCTATTGTAAATTATGATCTTCATAATTCCGTCAATGCACCCTTTTTAACTTTCCAATTTTAATTAGTTCTGCTCTTATAATGCACATGTCCAAGACTTTTCAATGTTTAAATCTGATACCTTGAGAATTCTAGAATTGTTTTTCTGGATAAATTTCCTGAAAATTATTTCTTTATCAACTGAAACAACATGACAATTTCCAAGTTATGCAAGTAGCACACTTGTCAATCACCATCTCCACCCAGCAGTGTTAGCAGGATAGGACTTTTTGTAATGTTTCAAGGACCAAGAAAATGAAAAAGTTTAACAATAATTAAAAATATTTTACATCTTTCCAAGTTGAGGCACATGGAACTAATTTATTTTCTGAAAACCATGTTCCTTTCTGGAAATGATTTAAGACTAAACGCAGTAAGAGAGTAAAAGACCCTCAAACTTTCAGCCCAGGAAGCACTTTCACTGAAGAAGCAAACTAATGGTCACTTTGTAACTTGCTTTGAAAATCATGAACATTTCAGATGAAATTCATTAGTATTTCATCTGAACTCGATTACCTATTCATAAAAAAATTAAAATGACCCAATCTCAGCAACCTTGCTACATATCACCGCCTTCTCCAAAAAAAACCCCAGCAATTTCTTTGGAAGATTGCTTATAACTGCTATTATTTTTAAGTACTCAAGGACCCAGAATCCTGTAAAATAATCCCAAATGTAGACACTGAAATTATCTTTACTTTTTAAAAGATTTTATTTATTTTTAGAGGGTAAGTGAAGGTGAGAGGGAGAAAAATATCAGTGTGTTTCGTACACCCCCTACTAGAGACCTGGCCTACAACCCAAGAATGTGCCCTGACTGGGAATCGAACCAGCAACACCTTACTTCACAGGCTGTTCAACCCATTGAGCCATACCAGCCAGGGTTGAAGTTACTTTAAATCAGCCAAATGCATACAGAAATAAAGCATATTCCATAGAGTGCAGCATCAACTTCAACAAAAAACACATCTCACTTACCATCTGTGGATCATTAGACCGGCTCACCCAACCAGATATTAACTTTAAAGTTTCCCTTTTTACTGTTCGCATACTTCTAATCAACGGTTGCTTTGTAACCATCTCACCTAAAAAATACAATCAAGTGGAAACCAACTTGACAACTAAAATTCTATACTGGTAAATTACATGTGCTTCCAATATTATTTACCATTAAAAACCTAAAGAGAAATTTATTGAAGAAATAATACTAATTTTATAAAGTAAGGGGCATGCAATTGGTTAAAATTACCTAGGATTATCTGGAGGAAGGTTTATTTAAAATCTGTTAGAAGTATAAAATGCTTACACGAAGGCAGCGCATGTTGCCTTAGTGTAATAACTGATGCAATATAGCATTCCATAAAAACTCAAAATCACTTACCATTGGCTTGGATAGCTGCAGAAATATTTTCACTGAGGCACTTGTATACATTAAGCATATCTAAGTAAATTCTTCCAAGCTGAATTACAAAGGGGTGTCCCACAGCTTTGCAGGCTCTCACATTTGTTTTCAATATGCTACCGAGCTGCTTGACTGTTTCAGGATCTTTAAGTATATCCACATTCTGTGAAACAAAAAGTATCCATTAATCACATGAGAATTATCCTTGTAATTACTAAAGCAAAAAGCACTACCCACCTTATTTCAAAATCATAGTCACATTTGTTAATCCCAAATGGTGTAACAAACACAGAAGTTTATTACCAATACCTACAACTAAGAGTAGTGTAAAATATTCCCAATTTTCCAGCAAAACAAAATTAAAAATACAGTATTTTAAAAGACTGTGGAAAAGCACAGGTAACAATTTATCAATCAACATGTCGATAATATGGAATTCAATACTTTTATAAATAATCTTAAATTCCAGTATAATTTTTACAAAAAGGAATATAACTTACTTTGGTTGCCTGCTGGATTATGCTATCCCAAACTTGATTAGGAAGTAGCATGTATTTTTCTATCAAATGTTCTTGTACTGTTTGGTCTGTTTGTGCACCAATCATGTATCCCACAGCTTCATAAAATGTATGGACCTATGTTAAAAGGCAGACATTTTACTTTTACACTGTAATAAGGGAAACTAGGCAATTCAGGCATGTACTAAAACAAATTTAATTAAAGTGCCAGAAGTAATTAATATAAGGTAAAAATATAGCCTAACCAACTTCTGGTTGAATTTCTGCTTCACTATAAAAACCAGACACCTGAACTGAACCTAATAGTGGCATTCCTTCTAGTCCCATTAATTAATTCTGACTAAAACAATAGTTACTTTCTAAGAAAATATGCTAAGATCTCCCATACCTGTTGAGGCTGAAGATCACAAATTATAGTGTTAATGTTGTTCAAAATTTCATCAATAAATGGCATTACTTCTCCAACCTGAACCTGAACAAAGTGCCTGCGACATTTCTGAGCTATTTTAATGAAAGTATCACAAGCCATGTCTTGGACTCCATCATGGGTCTCTAATGAAACAAAAACATTCATAAAAAAAGTTAAGAAATATCTTTTGTTCAACAAAAATAAACTAAATAAAATATATGGAGGATTTACCATGCATGAATTCAAACAGCTTGTTAACTACCGTCTTCAAAAATTTCCAGTGAGCTCTTAAAAATCTTGGATATTGACCTACTATGTACATGATATTTGATGCAATGATAGCTTTATTATCTTTGCCTCTTTTCTGTTCACATAATCCTAATAGATCCTGTAAAATAAGACAACTGTCAGTAATTTGTAACAGTTATCTAATGATTTCAGTCCACACATATGACATGCATACCTTTATAACTGTAACAAGAAATCGTTTTTCATCCTCTTCATGCATTGCTCCACTAATAGAGCCTATTGCCCAACACAGTGTATTTAAATTTTTCCATGACCACTCTGTACCATTCACTTGATTGTGAAGTTTCTCAGTCATTATTCTTTCTGTATCTACATAATCCAGATGAGTAAGATAAACTACAAATGAAAAAAAAATCCAGATGTTTAAAATGCAAAACTTAATGAACAGAAAGGTTTTTACCAAAGGAAGAGCAGCACATTAATAAAATGGCTATTAAAAGATTCAGAAACTGCCCTGGCTGGCGTAGCTCAGTGGATTGAGCGCGGGCTGGGAACCAAAGTGTCCCAGGTTCGATTCCCAGCCAGGGTACATGCCTGGGTTGCAGGCCATAACCCCCAGGAACCGCACATCGATGCCTCTCCCTCTCTCCCTTCCCTCTCTAGAAATAAATAAAATCTTTAAAAAAAAAAAAAAAAAAAAAAAAAGGATTCAGAAACTAAGTGTACCATTTTTCTTAAATATTGGCACCCCAGAGTAGAACCACATTGATAAAGATTAGATAAATAATATCAACTTACCTAATGTTTCTCTCATATTCTTATACAAATTTATGGAATCTGTATCCTTCATGAATTCTCTTACAACTTCTCCCTGATCATTTTCTACAACTAATACTTCCTCTGGTTTAGCCATACGACTAACCATCAATAAACGAACCTATTCAATAAGAAAAACCTAGTTAAATCTTTGAAATCAGCCACATCAAATGCAATGATAAAAAAAAAAGTTAAGTTATATGCACCTTAAGATACTAAATTACCCCCACAATATAAAAGAGTGAACACATTTAAAATTTAATTCTGCAACAGTGGTTCTCAAAATTTATCATGAATAAAAATAAACTATTAAATTTCTATGGCCTCATTCAGAGACATATTCAGTAGATGGGGATGGCCTAAATCTGCATTTCTAACAAACTTAGATTACTGGTGCTGCTTGTAAAAGGACAATTTTTTAGAACCTTAGCTCTTATACCAATCCCTTTCATGTTGTTTTCAATATACATGGAGAAACTGGATTCTTATTGAAGCTCATCATTTATTTGGATAGATTAGCCAAAATTGCAGTAAGCAACAGGAAGAGCACTCAACCACACACTTTCTTGTTACCTTGGATAACACGGGCAAATACAGCTGTCTCCGGGGAGGAACATCAAAATGCTGACTCCCAGACAGCAATGGAGAGGCAGATGTAGAGAATGGGCTCTCTCTATAGAGTTCAGCTGCCAAATGATTCCAGTACTCAAGACAAATCTTAAAGATTTCCGTTTCCTCCACTTCTGATACCAACAACATATAATGAAGGGCCTACAAAGACCAAAACTATTAAAATAATCCTTAACATCATTAACGAAACTGCTTTCCACTCATTATGTTATTTAGAAATAAAATTTCATGTTTTATTTTTCACAGTTCTAAAGTTTTATTATTTGTGCAACACACTATTATTGGTCTAGGAGCAAATTCTGCTTTCTACTGACAAGTCCTAAAACACTTCAAAAACCTTGAGATAGTTAGCTGGTACTGAGAGCAAAATGGTAACAACAATCCAAATACCATCAACTGATGAATACATAAAATATGATATAGCCATACGAGGAAGTATTTAGCAATTAAAAAAGGATGAAGTACTAACACGTGCAGTAACATGCATAAACCTTGGAAACATGTTAAGTGAAAAAAAAAAAGCCAATAACAAAACACCATTTATTATTATTCCATTTATATGAAAGTTTTAGAATAGAATTATTCCAGAGACAGAGCAAATTACTGGCTGTTAGGGGATAGGAGCAGACAAGAATGAGAATTTTCAATGGGTACGTATCATTCTTTTGTGGGTGATGAAATGGTTTGGAATAGACAGATAGTTGAAAACATTGTGAATGTACTAAATACCACTGAATTATATATACACTTTAAATTGGACAGTTCTGTGTTATGTGGATTACACCTCAATTTTTTAAGTAAGGTCATTAGACAATCTGAGAAATGACACGTCTACATGCTCTTTAGTAATTTAAAAAATATTACGTAAAGAATAGTATAAGAAGCCAAAAGCTCCACAAAGCTTACCTCCATGAGTGTTTCCCTGAGATTTAGTCTTTTTTCTATAAGTTGACCATGTTCCTTAAGAAATGTGCAGAGAAACAAACTGAGATTTTGAATAAAGTTCTGTTCATCATCTTTTCCATTTGAGTATGCAAGTCGAATATTGGTATTTAAAGGAAGCATCTGCAAGTTTAAATACTGTTAGTCCACATTTTAAAACCAACAGGACACTACTTTAAACTCTGAGATCCCATTGCCCTTTGACTAATACTAAAACAGTTAAATAGCTTATCCTTCACAAGAACTCCTTGGTTTGTCTTATTTTTGTATCTTTGTGTCATAGCTTTAGTTAACTGTTTTCCCTTTAATGTTGTAAGTAGTAAGATTTCTTCACATAAGTCTCTAAATTTCCCCCCGTATCAAATTTCAATTCCCCTTAATGATACTAAAAATATAAAACTTCATTCAGGTAACATACATAGTAATGTAATATTACAATTAACCTTCTAGATAACCCCATATGTATCTAATCAAAGTAGGACTGGACAATCCTCCATTTCAAAAGTGAAGATCAGAAGTAGAGCCGATAGAAGATGGAGGAATAGGTGGACGCACCGTGCCTCCTCGCACAACCAAGATTAGAAAACCAATAATTTACAACAATAATTTACTATCAGAATAACACCCAGATCCGGCAGAGAATTTATCTGAATGGAAGTCGGGCAGCCAAGAAGTTGAAGTAGACACATTCATCCGGACTGGTAGGAGAAGACGAGCCGGGTGGGCGTGGGGCTGGCTCGGGTTGGCGGCGCGCGGAGGTCGGGAGAAGGTTTGGCGCGAAATCGGCGCGACAGCCATCCGGCGCGCAAGAACGCAGCGGTGATCCCTGAGTACACAAGCTGCGGCTGGCAGACCCAGTGAGGCGGCGATTGTGGACCAGGGCGGAACTCGCGACCCAGAAGCCCAGACAAGGGTCCGAGTCCAGGGGAACAGAACTACCGCCATTGTTTTCTCCCGCCCCGCCTCCACTTATAACGTCACAATATAGCGACCGGGGTGCCCAGCCTCGGTGAGCACCTAAGGCTCCGCCCCCCACTGGAACAAGAGCGACCAGACGGGGGGGGGGGGGGGGGGACACACACAAAAAAAACCCTATGTTTTCAACAGAGCAGATCAGTCCCCCAGGACTCATCCTTTTGAGCGACCAAGAACTAGCCAATCTATCAGATGCGCAGTTCAAAACACTGGTGATCAGAAAGCTCACGGAACTGGTGGATTTTGGACGAAATTTAGATGAAAGAATGCAGATTACCATAAAACAGATGCAGGAAGACACACGGAGGAGAGCCAATAGTGAAAGGAAGGAATATGAGCCTCAAAACAATACAGTGGACCAGAAGGAAGATAGAATCAACCAAGCAGGAAAGCATGATGAAATAAGAATTCAAAAAATTGAGGAAAAGATTAAGGGCATCCAAGACACCTTTAAACGTTCCAATATCCGAATTACAGGGGTACCAGAATTGGAAGGGGAAAAGCAACAGATTCAGCACGTATTTGAACAAATAAAGGAGAACTTCCCCAATATGGCAAAGGGAACAGTCTTCCAAGAAATCCAAGAAGCTCAGAGAGCCCCAAAGAAGTTGGACCCAAGAAGAAACACACCAAGGCACATCATAATTACATTAGCCAAGGTAAAAATGAAGGAGAGAATCCTAGAAGCAGCAAGAGGTAAGGGGACAGTCACCTACAAAGGAGTTCCCATCAGACTGTCAGCTGATTTCTCCAAAGAGACCTTACAGGCAAGAAGGGGCTGGAAAGAAATATTCCAAGTCATGAAAGACAAGGACCTACATCCCAGATTGCTCTATCCAGCAAAGCTTTCATTTAGCATGGAAGGGCAGATAAAGTGCTTCTCAGATAAGGTCAAGTTAAAGGAGTTCATCATCACCAAGCCCTTATTTTATGAAATGCTAAAGGGACTTATCTAAGAAAAGAAGATAAAGAAAAGACATGTATAGTAAAAGGACAGCAAACTCACAAATATTAACAACCACACCTAAAGCAAAACCAAAAGAAACTAAGTAAACAATTAGAACAGGAACAGAACCACAGAAATGGAGGGCACATGGAGGCTGAGCAGCAGGGGGGTGGGAGGAGGAGAGAGGGGAAAAGGTATAGAGAATAAGTAGCATAGAATGTAGGTTGAAAATAGATAGGGGGAGGGCAAGAATAGTACGGGAAATGTAGAAACTAAAGAACTCATAAGTATGACACATGGACATGAACTAAAGGGGGAAATGTGGGTGGGAGGGGGGTACAGGGTGGAGGAGAGAGAAGGGGGGAAATGGGACAACTGTAATAGCATAATCAATAAAATATATTAAAAAAAAAAAAGAAGTAGAGCCGATATTAAACCAGATTTGCAATCTTTCAGTGACTTTTTAAAATGTTCATTATAATGTCTAGTTTACTCTTAATCTTGTCTAATAAGTATGTCATCACATTATAGGTTGTCTATTATAAATTGTGCTGAAATGATTCAGCTCCAACCCAACTTTTCCTAAGGCACTAAAATTTAGTCAGTGTTTAAGTGTTGTTTTACCTGTTTTAGCTGCATCATTGTCAATGTAAATAGCGTTACAAACTGTTCCTCATATTGGCTTACACTCACACCAGCAATCTCAGTGAGGCACTTCAGAGAGACATTTCGAAACATCGGAACATTCAGGAACTATTTTAATAATTTTAAAAAAAGCATGAAATTAAATTGGTGTGAAACACTTTACTTAAACTTAACACTTAAAAAAATACAGGATTTTACATGAAACAGGAAAAAAGGGCAGATAAATTATTTTGTTACTTTTTAAAATTTTATTTTAGAGAGAGGGGAAGGGAGGGAGAAAAGAGGGAAACATCAATTGGTGGTTGTCTCTCACACACCCCCCTACTGAGGACCTGGCCCCCAACCCAGGCAGTGCACTGACTGGGAATCAGACTAGCAACCCTTTGCTCCGCAGGCTTAACCCACTGAGCCACATCAGCCAGAGCTGTTATTTTATTTCCTTTTGAGGAAATTTCATTATCTATCCAATAGACAATATTTTAGGAGCGAACTGCTTTCCTTTTGATGCATTCTTGGACATCTAAAAAACACAAAGTTGCTTAGTAATTTACCTAGGACCTATTATGTGACTTTTAAGGACATCATGTTTTCTGTGTTGCCTAAAAGTAACCCAAGATTTGTAATCACTCAGGATTTTATGAGATGGGCAACACACCTATGATTAATGAAGGTGTAGGAAAACTAGCTCTCTCATATTCTATTATTGAGAAGATATAAAAACAGTGTACCATTTCTGGATGTTAATTTGGGAAGCGTCACAAATAACATAGCTATTGGCCCGATACACAAATTCATACAAAATAAATATTCGGACAAGTGCATAATGTCTTAAATATAAGAATGTTCCCTGTACTACTGTTCCAATAGCAAGACATTTTCATATAAACTATGTAATAATAAAATGGGGTCTCCAATATTATAAACTCATATATCAGAATTATTATGTTCCTAAGCCCTGAACTACCAAGCCCAAAATATAAATTATAACTGACTGCTCTTAAAGCCCTAATTCATACAGACATCTGCCAAGAAAACATTTGAAAATGTAATACAAGCAACAGTAAGTGTTC